>NC_143436.1:101730828-102362162 GCF_987193195.1 Phasianus colchicus
AAGACCATTCAAACACTGCAACTATTCAAGTAATGACACCCCTGATTAATACTGCAGTCAAATTCTGACCCTTGTTTAAGCTTTCTAGAAGATTTTAGTTAATTAAACAAACTGAATAACAGAAAAAAAAAAAAAAGAAAAAAAAAGGTCTGGACTCTCCCATTATTGCCTTTTATCTGTCTTCATTATGAGTGTCTTTTATGAAGATGCACCTGTGTTCAAACTTACAATTAATGAAAAGATTTGAAAAATTACAAACATAGGTAAAGAAAAGGAGTGTTAAAAAACAGCCTGAAAATTAAGGTGTGACTAGGGCATGGTCAATAAAAATAAAAATAGTGCCAGTAACGGTATTGTTGTTTTATTTCAAAAGGAAGCATAACTGCTACAATCAAGTAGCTCAGCCATCTGTATGAAACAGAATGTATATTCAATCAGCTCTCACTTCAAGGTCCTAATGCATCTGTGCCTTTATTAGTAATCAAGAACCATATTTGCTGAAATGTGCTGAAAATTTGGAAGTGGAAGGCCCCAAAGACAAAGAGCCACGAGTGTATGATGAATTGTTCATAGTATGAAGGAATCAGAGAATTACTTCCACAAATGATTTCTTGAGTGGCTTAGAAAAAGAAAGTTAATTTTATATGGGTGTTTCTTGTGTTAGGAGGCTACATTACTCTCTGGTACACTGGAATTCCTAAAGATTCAAAGATTAAAATGGCCAGGAAGCAGTACCATGGACCATTCTTGTCCAATCTTCTGTGTGATAATGACAGTAGAACTGCTCTGAATTTGTTCATTCGAAATCATGTATGTTTGTTTGAAGTTATACAATACAGTGAAAGTTTCTTTATTCTTCTCCACAGTGGAATAATAAGGCCTGATATATATATATTTTTTTACCTCAAAGACCAAAATACTACCTTAAAAGAGATACACCAATACTTTCTTTCAAAGCAAGTAAAATGTGTTCTTCTCACAACAGTGTAAACTTTACTATACTGTGATTTTTAAGTTGTTCAGAATTGTTGTATTGGTCAGCATGAAAGATCAATCAGCTATCAAAAAATCAGAAATTGTTTTGCCTCTTTTGATGGCATCTAATGCCTCAATCTATTAGCCATAGAGAATGACTTGCAGATGGCATGGAATAATTACTGCAGTCATTGCTGAGAATATCTAAGATGTTGTACTGCAGTGGAAAACTGACTGCTTCTGTGAAAAGAATCGGTCTCTTTGTCTCATATTAACAAGCAATTCATTTATTTGTTAATTGTTCTTCATCTTCTCATTTTCTATTGATTTAACATTTACGTATTACAGATAAACTTTTTTGCCCTAACTTGTATATTTAAAATATGAAGATAGTCTTTCAAGACAAGAGCACTTGATATCATTAATAAGGTTTTATCAGTTAGAATAATCAGTGTGAGTAGTCTCTAATCTATACAACTGCTTGCTCTGTTTTTGTTGTTGTTTGTTTGTTTGTTTGTTGAGGAGTACGTTTTCTTTGTGTTAGGATTGCTGGCCTGGGAAGCCATTTCAGCTTTTTGTCAAAGACAATTATGTTCAGTGATTTTCTTATTTTCTTTTGTCAATGCTACAGAAAATGTTCAATTTTACATTTCAGAGAAAGATCTTATCTACATGAAAGTACAGATCATTCTAAAGGTGGCACTTCCTCATAAATGTTTTGGCTTTTTTTTTTTTTTTTTTTGGCTTTGCTGGTAACCTGAAATAGGCTTATTTTGTCACAGAGCCTAGATTGCTCATGGTTTCCAACATCACATTCACACATTTCGGCTTATTTAGTCATAAAAATGAAGTGAATGCGTGCATATAGTTATTAATGCACAGCAGCTACTCTGGAAGAAAATCCTATGCTGATGCTTTTCCTGAAATAAGTCCTTGGCAAGAATTTAATGTAATCCAGTTGTATTAAGCTAAGCTGCAGGATGATGTTCATATTCTAACAAGAGTAGTTCATTAATAATTACTAACCATATTTAACTTAAGAAAGAACATACTGAAAATGTTCGTAGAAATCTGTTCATAGAAACAAAAGAAATCTGATAACATTGATTAGATGGAGCCTTTTTTCCTTCTTTAGCTGAAAAAGTATATCCCTTTCAATGAGGTCACAAATAAAAATACACATGGAAATAATGTTGAATACATGTTTACCAATAATTTCAAGCTGAGCTTTCTTGTGTAAGACTGCCTTCTTGCAGTTCTCAGTGTCAGAATGTCCTCTATTAGTAATAATCCTTGTGGTTATTTAGTTTCCCTAAAGTAAATAAACATACAGTGGAACTGCTGTCAAATTAGCTAAACACATAATAAAGGCCCTGTGGTACATTTGCAACAATTTATTTTGCAAAGGGAGTAAAGAATTAATGTAAGAGGAAATGTTTAACCACTGTTATGCAAATTTAATATACTGCTCTGATAAGACATTCTAAGGCTGGAGTGTATTTTCGGATTTAGATTTTGATACTTTTCTTTGAATGAGACATCAAATGTTAATATCTTAGGAGAAGAGGAGCTTATATATATATATCCACACATTACATATGGACTGAAAATAACACAGACTGATTACAGAACTAATAAGCTCTTTTTGTTTTGGTTTGCTTTTTTTTGTCTCTGAAATGATAAAAGAAGTAAGGACATAAGCAAAGTCCTAGAGCAGACTTGTCCATCATCCTCTCTGAGAGCAGTAGGAGAAGAGGTTATTTCAGGAGGTTACAATAATCTGGCTTTTTTTTTCCCCCCTCATACTCCTCCATGTCTGCACTATGGAGTTAAGATTGTTAGCCAGCACATGTCCCTAGCAAGACTTCTTAGTTTCCACAGGTAATAGTATCAAGCTACTGCCTCTGAATTAGCTCAAGCTATTTCTGACCCTGCTGCTATAACTCCCTCCACAGCCTCCTGTATCAGCAGGTTTGCTACCTACTGTGTAAGGTACTTTATTTTATGAAAGGTGATTGCTTTAATGTAGGTAAAGAGATCCCACTACACAGGAGTCTACTGAGTTAGTGAAGTCCTTTTCTCTACAGACATCAGCCAAATGCACTATAAAAAGGGAAAAGATGTTAATATTCTCTGGAGGTAGAAATAACCTGAGAGAGTTCCAAGGAGCATCAGATAAGCTTTAATATGTGCCACTGCACTGGGACTCCTGATTCCAAGGGACAATTTCTCTCAGAATTTGTTCTGTGTTCTCTGCAACAGGAGGACATTACTGAGAATGGCAAAGCCTTAGCAGACACCAATAAACCTAAGGTTGTGGACAATGGAGCATGCTGATTTTCACCTCAGATGGTATGTCTGTGTAGGGCCATTCAAAAATATTACCTCATGTCCTAGGGCAGAATAGCTGCTTTAGCACAGCTGTTAGAAATAGGTTCACCTCTCAACAGGACTTATTGCAAGCACAGCATTACTCTACTTGACACAATTATCCTCCTTTTTTTGTTCTGGAACCATCCTGGCTACTGTTAGAGATTTTATCATTTCATGCATGGCCCTGCCAATTTCAGAGTGGCCAGGATTTCACCAAGGCTGAAAACAAAGCAGAGATTGTTGCACTGAGCACTGAACAACAGTACTCTATCAGTGAATAAATACATAAAGCTGCTTATATAAATTATATTGCCTAATTGATATTGATCATTTAAAAGTGTGAATTCTGTTCTGAAACCATTTATTGTAACACAGGAAAGATTTATAAATTCCTGTCATGGAATTTACAGCACTTAGTTTATTACTTAGCTCAGCTACTGCCTCTCTTCTATTGTCTCCTTATATTTTTCCCCAGAAATTTGCTATTTTTTCTCCTCTTCCACTCTGCTCCTTTTTTCTTTCTTTTTTTTTTTTTCTTTTTTTCTTTTTTTCTTTTTCCCTGGCATAATATTTATCCAAAGCCATTTCATTTCCTGTTACAGTCAACAAACAATCACAGAGATAGATCGGAAAGTTCTGAAATCTGTCTCTCCTTTAAAAATGAAAATTCCAGACCTAGGGTAGCAGTGTTGTTCAAAATGTAGTTGAAGCTCTCAGGGAAATTTTCAAGTTTTGTTGAACTTTCATGATGAAAGCTGTTAGTAAAAAATTCCTCAGCAGCTTCACAGAAAATGTGCAAGTCGTTGTACTTCATGTTTGACAAAGAATGTAGCAAATTATTTAGGAGAAAGGATGGAGGACAAAAAGGTTAATGACAGACTTGCTTTTGAAAATCAACTATGAATTAATGGATTCAGCTCAGATACGGTTGGTCGTGGTCCAATGGTAATTCATTTATAAAGAGAGTTATCTCATCATCAGCTTTAAACATGAGAATATCAAGAAATTGTTTCTTTAAAATTTGGGAGCATTGTATTCAGATTAAGTTATTGTTTAAAAAGCATCATAAACTCAAGAAAATATGACAGGAGATGCTGTAATTGATGGATATGCACACAATCACAAGCAAAGAATATCTCACGCTTTGTGATGCTTTTAGCTTTTGCTTTCTGTGTTAGTCAGTGAAGCCACTTTTATATCATGTTGTTTGAGAAACCTAATCATAGAAGGGGAAAAGGGCAGCTCTTAACAGTAGATTAAAACAAAAAAACAAAACAACAACAACAAAAAAACCAAAACAAAACCCACAAACAAAACAACCAATTAGCAGCTTTGTGCTATACTTAGATTTTCCTAGTTAGCATGTTGAATTTTGATGAAATGCACCTCACAGTAGGTTCTCTGTCCATCTCTCTTTAGTTTTATTAGATCACGATAAAACCAATGAAAAGGAAAAGATGAAACTAGAAGAAAGGTAGGGAGAAAAGAAAGGAGAGAATCCATGAAAGAAACTGAGCATCAAAGGCAAATATGGTAATTATTTTCTAAAGTTCACAGTGATGAACAGTTTTACATACATAGCAATAGAAAAAAAAACAGGTTCTGCAATGATTTCCCTTCCCTTCCCTTCCCTTCCCTTCCCTTCCCTTCCCTTCCCTTCCCTTCCCTTCCCTTCCCTTCCCTTCCCTTCCCTTCCCTTCCCTTCCCTTCCCTTCCCTTCCCTTCCCTTCCCTTCCCTTCCCTTCCCTTCCCTTCCCTTCCCTTCCCTTCCCTTCCCTTCCCTTCCCTTCCCTTCCCTTCCCTTCCCTTCCCTTCCCTTCCCTTCCCTTCCCTTCCCTTCCCTTCCCTTCCCTTCCCTTCCCTTCCCTTCCCTTCCCTTGTTGTTGTTGTTGTTGTTGGCTATAAGTAATTGGTACTGGAAGGGTTTCTCATACCAAGATATGTCCTTTGTGCTGCATACCATGGCTAGAACCTGACTTCTCATTATTTTTTGTGGCCTGATTGTCACTGGGAAAGACATTCTGTTCCAGCACAGTCCCCAGTGAGAAGTTAATTCTAGTACCTGTCTCTCCTCCTTATCCCATGTGAGCACAGTGTGGCATTTGCAATTAAGTGCAAGCACAGGCTCCTGGTGCTCAGCTGCAGTGCCTGAACCACTGCACATATTTCAGCTGGGCCCTTTCTATAGCTAACACACTCACCCAGAATGACATACATTTGGCAGAAATACTAATATTTTTGTGACTGTGTAATTAAAATGCATGTGCTTATGCTTGCACAGGAAATTCAGCTTTTAAAAAATGCTGCATACTAGCCATTGTAAATGAAATAATGGTCTGGTAGGCAGGCAGGGCTGCAGCCAAGTCCCAACATCAGAGTCAAAGTTAGGACTTTCCTAAATGTGGGAGTCTGCTCTTTTATATTTCACATTAGAGTTATAACTGCATAGTTTCTATTTCTAAAATGTCAATGAAGGGACCTGCCCTGCTTTGACAAGTGTTTTTTTCCATACAAGATCCATGTAAAATTATCAGTGAAACATTTTCGAATGTGCAAAAAGTAGGAGAAACAGAGAAGTTTCACATTTGTTGCTAAGTTCTTCCAAACAATTTTCTGTAAGCCATGGCTGAGAAGCATAGCTAGTCTTCTACAGCATTTTAAGTACCATACATTCATCTTGAAGCATACACATTATCTAATATTTAAACACTGTAAATTTAGATTCAATTCAGTTGATATAACACTATGACTATGAAAAAAATGTAAGCATATAGATTTTTATTTTCTTTTGGAAATAAAGCTTTCTTGATTACGTGGCATGATTTAAACAGAATACTACATGCAACAAAACTGAATAATATAATAAAGCCAACTACTGACAGAGGTGGAAAACCTGCCTACAGCCTGTGATAAACAGAGTCAAATTCTGATTTTCCTCCTGGGAAGAATGCACAAGCAATAAAACTAGGTTCAAATGTAAGTTGTTACAACAATATAATGCAGGGGATACCTTTAATATCTGCTAGAAGAAATGTATGATTTTCATACTATGCTTATAGTTACTAAAGTTGCAGTAATTTATACTGCTTTCAGTAACTAAGAATTGCAGTTGAAAATATAAATTAATGTAAACAAGATAATTTAGATCTCCTTAAAGCAAAGAAATGGAAACATGTAAATGTAGGTTGTTCAGAACTTTCCAGAATGTTACTATAGATCTGAGCGGTAACTGTGTCCAAGAGACTCCATAAAATCCTCATAAATGGCAATAATCTACTTCAACAAAGAAAGTAGTGACAGCATTCTACCAACTTGGGGGCAGCACTATTGTGTCTTTGACTTTACTATTGCCAGACTTTCCTGGCACGAGCTCTCAAACAAGGAGGAAAAAAGCAACACATAGTGTCCGTGACCTTCAGAGTTTTTAGGAGATAGACATCTGGCACCATCACACCCTGCACATCAAAGCAGTGGTTCGAGGCATATTGTCTGTAAGCTGCTTGAGGGCCCTGAGGTGTAAGATAGCCAAGTGATGAGATCTAGTTGTACACACATGTTGGACCTACAGTGAAAATGTGATTACAGAAAACTCCAACTACTACCACATTCACTGAAGAGATCCTTTTGGTGTCAGATCTAGCATTCATAATAGTGATAATAAAAAACTGGCTTTATGGCACCTGAATGCTTTCAGGCTTCAGTCTCTTAAAATGTATTTTAAATTCCAAGGTATAGTTGAGATACTGAAACAAGGAAATAAAACATACAACTATCCAATTGCTTATTGTTATCTAGCTTATTTTGTTGCTGTTCTTTTTCTTAGGAAATATAAATGTCAGTCCAAATTTTTAAGATGTGTGGCAAAATAATATATCAATTTTCTATCAACAGCTTTCTTGTTCAAGTTTCTTTTTTTTTTACAATATTTTCTGAGATGGTTGGTTTCCTTTCCAACATATCATTACTGTATTCCAAACCAGATTAACATCGTGGCAGGATAGCATGTTATGTAATGATTTTAATAACATTTATTCATGAAACTGTTACTCCTTCCAGCTCCAGCCTCAGGGTCTGCTAAAACACCATGCAGTTCATTAACAGACACACAGGGTAGTCAATGAGGTAGATATAATGTGCACATGAGAAAAAAAAATTATCAAGTTTAACTCTTCTCTAGCCTTTTTTTTTCTACCCATTTAGGAGCTTTCTTAATACTAAATTTCAATAATGAGCATAGTGTTTGAAATTATATATAATTAGGAACAATGAAATACAAATTGTGTATTATGTGAGGTAATTATGGAACTGAGACATTTAGAAAAGACCAACAAATAACAGAATAAAAAAACACAAATGAAAACAAACAAACAAAAAAGATAAAAAGGAAAATGATGCCAAGTGAATTTCTGTACCAAAGTTTTTACAATATTTCCTAAGATTTTTGTGTAAATACTACTATCAAAACTCTCAAATATATATTTAAATATATATTTATCCAGAATTGTTACCCATTTTTTAAGTTATTTTTGTATACTGAAGTATATATTTTCTAAAAAGGCAGAACATGTAGGGGGAAAAAAAAGGTGGTTGTAATCCCTTCTTTAGCCATGAATAATCTGTATTTGTTCATAAAACAATCTTTTGCATAACAGATTTTTCAAATGCAGCCAACTGGTCCCATCCATACCTATATGTGTGGAAAATAACCTCCAACACCATAATGATGTGTCACTTTGAAGAGTTATCTATCATAATCTGTATATCAGATTATTATTATTTTTTTACCTAATTCCTTACTTCTCTGTCAACAGTTCCTTCATCCAGCATGAGACAAATTAATTGCTTTTGTTTTAAATGATCATTAGTATAGATTTTCAGTTTCACAGTGCTATGTGAAAACAAGTTGATGTGCTCTTACATAGAAGGTTATACAATTGTTCATAGGACTCCATTTTTATAATATTTCCATGCATATATTTTCCTTCTTCTTGGTTTAGATCAGGTTACACTTAATTTTCAGAATTAACAAGGCTTTCTATGTTTCTGTTCATGAGATCAGCAAAGGATTCTGCATCTGTTGTCCCCTAACGAGCAAAGATCTGATCCACCATTTCAAGGAATGGTCTTGAACTGCAGAGTTGCTGAAACAGCATTCAGAATCCCCCATCCTGAAGGCAGAAAAGTGTGCTAGGAAGTTTTTGGATGTGGGAATTGAAAGCTGCTGCCACCTGTTTTTTGTTTGTTTGTTTGTTTGTTTGTTTGTTTGTTTGTTTGTTTTTATATATAATGTTATGGTGACCTAAAGTATTTGAATGAAGAGCTTCATATGGCTGTACAGCCAATCCTGTGAACAAGGTTGGTATCAAATACAAAGCAAGTATAGTAATAGCTACCCTTAGCCAGGTTAGATTTAAATAATGTCAACAAAATCTAGAAATGATAACAAATCAAGCCAACATTGAAGAAGCTTTAGTTTCAAAGAGTTTCATCACAAGTGCCAAAAGCTGAACTAAATCAAATCTGAACACAATAATAAGAAAGAAGTCAACTAATATTTGTCAAATAGGATTTAGGTTTTGAGTTGGAACAGAAAGCAGAGGGAAAAACACAAACAATAAAGAGCAAAGCAGAGCCAGCGTGGCATCTGCCAAAACATCACAATATCCTCTTACAGTTGGCATCCTGCACTAATTACGTTTTCAGGAGAACTATCTGGAATACTTTGGGCTGCAAGGTGAATTGAAAATAAGTAACCAAACGTTTCCATTTATGACTTGCATTGCTATGACTGAGATGCAAATGATACATACTCACTCAGGAAAAGTCTGCACAATCTTGCCTTTGGCCAAAAAGAAATAGTAATCCTCTTTATCTCCCCAACATTTTTCAGAAGACGTAGACTTACAAAAATTAAAGAAATAAAGGAATTGGAAGTAATCATTAAGAAAAACACCATATTTGTCCAAAGTTTCCCTATGTAATAAAAACTAGATGGAAGAGCTACATTTTTAAGTCACTTTTGCTATGACTACAATCCCACATTCTCCTGTGGGTTAACAGGAATAATAATAATAGTAATATAATAATACAATAATAATAGTAATAATAATACTGTTTTCAAATTAACATACAAGCAAACTATTTAAAAGTCACTAGAACACATAAGCACTGAAGTGTGCATCAGTGTCATTTTGCTTCCTTTGGTTTGCATCTGTACTGAACAAACACAAAGCCCCCTGTATTTATTCATATAGATGTCAAAATCTAGAATTCCAGAATCTAGAATGGGGGGAAGAAAAATGTATTAGTATCATGTTAGCTGAAATAGGTTAAATGCAGTCACTGATAACATCAAAAGCTTCTCTTCCTGATCACAACAATATATATATATATATATATATATAAATTCTCTCTTTTTTTTTTTTTTCCTCAAATTATTCTTTTATTGCATTGATTTCAATAAAGGAAATGAAGAGCCAAAGTAAACAGGATCAAAAACTTTAAGCTTTTCATCCCATAAAATTTCAGAACTAATGTAAAATCTTTATCTGAGAAAACACAAACTTTTCCTTCCACTTTGTACAAAACCAAATGATGACTGTAAAAATTGCCTCCTACCCATCTGTTCATTCAGCTGGTAAGTGACATTCTTTTCCCCATATTTTGTACAAAATGCAAATTTTCCAGGCCAGGAACTTGCAATATTTAGAACAAAAACCTTAGCTTTGAAAAAATGTGTTGACTCTTAGCAAAGAAGTGTTCTTAATGTAGGTGCCTAAAGAGATAAGCATAGTAAGTTAATATGCCAACCGTGATGCATCACTGAAAACATCAGCAAAGGGATGCTACTCCATATCTGATCTTAATTTCACTTTAAGTTAGAAATATGGCACTTTATGTAAGCTACCTCAGGGAACATATGCCATCAAAGACCAATGAAAAATGTTGAATATTCCATGGATAGAATTCACTGCTACAGCAGCTTCCCAAGGGAGCACACTCAAGTTTTCAAGCATTTTCTGAACATTAAGAACTTGGCAGTATTTTCAAACTCCATCATGAGAATGCTTATCTTACCCATCATTTGCTTAACATTATGTTAGATTTCAATTCCAATCTCCAGTCATTGGGGAAGTCTGGCTTCCTTTTTTTGGACTGAAACAAGTATTGCTTTATTGTGCATCCTGCATATCATACAGAATGGCATTTCTTTAACTGAGCCATTAAAAGCATACTTAAAATATTTATGAATCTACAGCAAAATAGGCAACAAGAATATAAAAAAAAAATCCAGTTTTGAAAGTGGTTGTTTAGGGAAATGTTTTTCTATGTGATTAATGTACAAAATAAGATATTTCTTCAAATCATTAATTCTTCCAAGCTCTATAATTTTTCATATTCTTTTATTTTCCTGCATATGATGCAGTTTAACACTGCTAGACATCCTTCATTTGTGCGATACAAAGAGATAATAAGAAGGAAAGTGGAAGGACCCTTGAACTGGCCTTGCCAATCTGAGTAATGAAGTGTGGTTACTTTTTGAAAACCTTCAATTTTTCAGTAAAAAAGACTCCAGATTTTTCTTCCAGTAACAGATATTTGGCCAAAGGCTGCAATTTTGATTTTGAGAGTTAACATTCAGTACTTCCCAATGTATCAAACTCCAGTTACAATTTAAAAATAAATACACTCTGTGTTTTCTATTGCACTGCTACTTCTTTTTCATTTTTCTAAGAACATCACTGAAAAAAATAAATGATATTTTTATTTTTATAAACCAGTTAATCTTTCTGGATCTTTCTTAGATTAAAACTGAAATTAAATATATATATATATATATATATATATATATATATGAAGACAACAGAGTTTGCAGATAGCTGGCCTCATGGTCTGGTGTTGGCAAATTACAGCTGATGTGTCTGGTGCTTCAGTTCAAAGACAGAGGTCTAGTCATTGTGTGTCAGATAACTACATGCTGTTTTGTACACAATAATGTTTTTCAATTGGGCATACTACCCAATATATTTTTCAAAATAGACAAAATTATTATATAATTTCTATCTCTACAAGTTATGTATTTTATATACTTGTTGTCTTAAGAGCAAAATTTCATACAGGTTGCTCAGGAAATTTAGGATAGTTTGAGTATCAAACTGTTGAATATTTTCTGGAACCCAGATGAACCATCAGCTTTGACCTCTACAGTGCAACATTAACTTAGCTAAAGGCTCAAACTTCCAAAGTCACAAAAAGAAAAAGACAACCTCTCTCTTGTAACATGACAACGTGAGGCACCAAACCAGTTTGAAGCCTGGGCAGCACATTGCCAATTTTGGCTGGATTATCCAATTACACCCACTGCTTAGTCCAGATTTTGCACCTTCTGACTTCCATCTGTTTGCATCAATGAAAGATGGACTGCATGAGCAACATTCTCTGGCAAAAGTGCCATCACAGAATCTGAGAAACAGTGAGTCATCTCCACTGGTGCATACTTTTATGAGTGTAGCATGCAGGCTCTTGTTCAATGCTGGTGAAAAAGCATAGCTCATGGTGGCGACTATTTTGAAAAATAATGTTTTGTAGCTGAGAATTTGTTCTGTCAAACAGTGTTATTGTGTTCTTTGTATCTGTTGTCATTCCCATGAAAATAAATCAGAGGCATTACTTTTAGAGTGACCTATGTAGTTTCCAGTCTCTTACTTTAATGCCAATAGAATATAGATGTAGGAGACTGAAAGCTTAGTGAAATGTCTTTTTTAATATGCAAATTATAAATATATTTTCCTCTTATTTTAATATTTAATTCAAAGAAAGAAGCAGCCTTTTGTTCTCAAAAGATATAACCTAGACCTAACCTTTCCTTAGAAATGTCATTTGAGCATTCTGATCGTAGACTAACACTGTGCCTTAAAGTAAGAATACATTGATCAAGCATCTATTGATTACAGCATTCAAGTTATCTGATTTCCTTGAAAAAGAAGGATGTTCATGTGACAAATTATAGAGAAAAAGGATTGCAAGGAAATTAGTAAAGGATTACTGAATAAAATATCTGTCTATATCTTCTATCATTAGGGTTTTCGGAATTAATATAATACATTTTTTTTTGCTATAAAATATTTATTAAACCATTAACTCTTTATTTTACAGAAAGCTGATAACCATTTTTGTACAACCTAGAAAAGGGAAGGTCAATCCAATTATTTATAAAACCTGAAATGAATGAGAGCTGCACAAAAGAACCACCTCTCGCTATAATAAGTAGACATAATTTAAAAATAAATCCATTATCCCTTTTAATGGTGTTGGAGATAAACACAGAACAGATCTTGGTAATCACAATGAATATTTTAGTACAAACATGTTCTACTTGTTTTAGGAAAATGAATCAATATGAAATTAAATATATCCACTTGTTCCTTACTTAAAAGAGTAAAATTAAAACACGAAAATCATCGTGGCTAAAGAAATTAGTTAGGAAGCATTTCAAAAATCAAAATTTACAAGGTGACATGAATTTATTCAAATAAACAGAACATATACCAACTACAAGTCCTGTTACTGACATTTGCATTTGAAAGCACAGCAATTTAAGCTGTGTAAGTGAAAAATAACTGAAAGGTTAAAAATAACAGTCCTGGAAGAGAAAAAAAAAAAATAAAAATAATCAAACAATGAATTTAATAGCAAACGCTACTACTACATACAGTACTCTGAAAGTAATGCCTCTTATTTATTTCCATGGAAACTACAGCGGATAAAAAGATTGCAGTAACAATATTTGAAAGCAGCTACAAAACAGTGTTTTTCAACATCACTGCCATGAGCTGTGCATTTTCACTAGTGATGAACAACAGCCTGCATACTGCTCTCATAACAATCTGCACCAGCAAAGGTGACCCACTATTGCTGTCACCACTGCTGAAATGCACCACCCATCACCTCACTGTGTTCACATCCACTGTTTGGTCTCCATAGACATTCAGCAAGTGCCAATGAATATCACTGGATGCCATATTTTCATATGGAGAAATTTAGTTCTACCTCTTTGCTTCTTCATTCACACTTCCATGTCAGAATCCATTTGTTGAACTACCCCTCTGCTGCTATCCATCGCACACAACAAAAGCTAATGGAGTACTGGTGGGAAGGTTCAACCTCTATTGCCAACATCTGCCTCTGACATTGTGGGACAACATAATAAAATACAAGTATTACTTTTGGAGCAGCCCTTGTAGAAGAATTTGTCAATAAATAAAATGTCACTACAGACAGACCATTTTATATATAAAATATTTGGGGCTTCTGTTAAATGTCCAAATTTAAGATCAAATACCTCTGGAGGATAAAGCTATTTTCACTATGAAAGTAAAATATAATCTCTTCAGATATCATATCATGCTCTTAACTTAAAAAGAGATTGATTTAACAGGATTTGGCAAATGAAACTGATCTTAACAAGATGGAGTTCTCTATATTTAGACTATATTAGTTAATCAGAAAACACTGAGCAAGGAAATCCACTTTTAGATGAAATATTCCCTAAAGATCAGATTATACATGGTAATTTTTTAAACCATTGGCTGGTGCTGAGTGAGGCAGTCAGTTGGCAGATCTAAAATCTGTTAGATCAAACTGAGATCTTTGAAGATGCTGAGATATGTTAGGAACAAATTACAACTGCCTTATCAGAAGACTTTCAATTCATTCTGTCCAGGCATATGAAGGGCAACAATAAGGGTTTCTATAAGCATACCAATGACAAAAAGAAGATGAGGGAAGATGTGAGCCTTCCAATGACTGAAATGGGTGATCTGGTTACACAGGACAGTGAAAAGGCCGTGGTACTGAAATCCTTTGCTTCAGTCTTCACTCTCAGTAATGGCCTTCAGGAATTGCAGGTCTCAGAGACCAGGGTGAAAGGTGGGAGCAAGGAAGGTGTATGTACCCTTAATGGAAGAAGATCAGATCAGGGAATATTTGAGCAAACTGAACATTTGCATGGCCCTGATGGGGTGTTGAGGGAACTGGCAGATGTGATTGTGAAGCCACTCTCCAAAATCATTGCTTGATCATGATTCTGGGAGAAATGCCTGAAGACTGGAAGAAGGCAAATGTCACTCTGATTTTCAGAAAGAGCAAAAAGAGGAACCTGGGGACTTACGGGCCACTGAGACTTCCATGATCCCTAGGTAAGTGGTGGAACAGCTAATCCTGGAAATCATTTCCAGGCACATGAAGGAAAACAAAATAATCAGGAGTAGTCATCGTGGATTCACCAAAACTAAGTCATGCCTGATCAACCTGACAAAGTTCAAACAAGAGTAATACATTTAAACAAAGTTGTGACCTTTTTAAAAGTGATATAAGCAGGAGAGGGAAAAACTGACATAATTTTATCATCTGTTTGTTGGGATGCTTTAGTTATATTCATGTCAGAGACTTGCATATATAAGTTTGGTTTTATGAGTTTTGTAAGTTTATTTTTAAAACTGTGCTTTTAAACATACTGCAACTTAGCATGTATATAAGACATAATAGAAGCTATTAATACATAAGTACAATTTAATGGATGGAAAAGGAAAAAAATAATATTAAATACTTATTTTATATGTTGTACAAGCTTGGTATTTTCTGCAATTGTTTTGCCAGTGAAAATGCCAGTAATGAAGCCTGAATTTTTTCACACACAATCTTTTCCCCTGTGTAATGCAAACCAAAGTGTAGATGAATAAATTACACAACAGGGGCACAGAGAGCAAAATTGACATCTCTTCCTTCACTTCTATGCTATGGATTTCCAACCAGGGTTTGCACAGTGATCTATTATTTTCATGAAGGCAGAAACAATTCAAATGAAGCAATTATTAGACAAGAATACTTGATAAATGGTAGCAATATTTTCACTAAAATGTACAACAGACAGAGTTATTTCTAGACAACCAACTGAAGAGCCTTCAAAATTTATTGCTGTTGTTTAAGAGATAGCGATGCCTTCATTTTAGACACAAAGAATAAATAGACACAAATATTTTCTTAAATCCTCAACATAGATATTTCATTAGAGACAAAGACATAGCTTAGGTACTCAAATTAGTATCTGTTTTTCCCCTTCAAATTGTTTATTTCACCTGAAGACATGGCTCTGTAATTGCATTCATACTCGTAGAAATACAGTTGTTAAAAGACATGTGTATGCCTTGAAATACTGCGTTACTGCTTAATTAAATAATAATAATGTAGTACTTATGTAGTTGTTTTCCAACAGTTCATAAGTCAAAACAGCTCTTTACAAGGTGAGAAATTCTGCTTCTCTCGGGACAATACCAACAGTGAGAAAAAACAAACAGACAAACATCAAAACCCATCAATTCAGACATCAGACAGAGTAATCCAACTAACTAATTTAGACTGATTTCCCAGTGACAAACCAGTGGTCTATGTGGACACATCCTCATACTTCCTTGCTGTTTTGGGGATCACACTTTCTCTTCCACTCCAGTCAAAGAAAAAGACTCCAATATTATCATCACTTATGAAGGGTACCTGTGCTAGATTAAATCCTCATCCCTTGTCATCAATAGAGAAGAGGTAATAATCACAAAAGATTCTTGATTCCCTAGAACCTTCCTCTATCTTGCCATAACTTTAAATCCTTGTTAACTTTGGTGATGGTTCCTTATGGATCCTAAAGAGATTTGGTGTTGTAAGTCTAAGTAAAAGGGGAAGAACAGAGAGAGAAGAGAGAGAAATAACAAAGCAAAGGAACATATTAATACAATTCATATCAACTCTTTTTTTAAATGAATATCATCCCTAGAAAGAACAAACCCAATTCTGACTGATAAAATTCAACCCTACAATAACAGTGTGATTACTTTCTCTCAGAAACTGCATCAGGCAGAAGAGACAGTAGGCCAGCTTTGAGAATAGAATTTCCCCCAGGAAGGCAATGAGACAAAACTAAAGACTAAGGGCAGAATCTGTTTTTCATCATCTAAATAGTGAAAATAATGGTGAGTGATAGTGATTTCACTATCTCAAAGGGAGCATCAGTTTTAATACCAGAGAGGAGGTTCAGCCTGGGAGATGTTGTAGTGGGAGTTGGGAATAACTGCAAAAACAAATGACACCACAGATAAAATCATGAGGTTAATCTCTGAGAGAGACATAGGGAGAAACAATAGCTGGTCAACATTTATACTTCAAAGCGACCAGTAATAGCAGGGCATCTTACTGGCCATGAACTTCTAGATAGCACTAAGGGAACTGACAATCATTTTGATTTGAACAGTACAAGCCTCAATCATGGCCCCATTCAGTGTCTCTATTAGCTCTGGCATCACAGCTGCCTTCTTTGTCCTTGGCACTGAAGTTATATTTATTCTTTTGTGTTACAAATAGTGAATGCAATGGGAAGTGAAGCTTGGGTCATTCCAAATGCATTTTGAATTTCAGGAAAAGGTCAAATAGTTTAGCTGTTAAAGAAATGTGAAGCTAGTAGAGGGATAAAAGGCTGTGACATCCCATCTTTATCAACCAGATAAATATTTATATAAATATAAAGAGAAAGGTTTTATATATATATATATATATATATATATATATATATATATATATATATATATATATAAAACTTATTTCTTGGATTGCTGCTTCAGGAAATCATCCTATACTTACCACTTCCTAAGAAATGGATTTGCAAAGGGTTTTTGTGTTTACAACAGAAAATATAGTGTCGTTCTAAAGAAGAGGGGATTGCTCAGTCTCTCTACTGAAACCAATCCAATCTGTAATTGGCTTGATCCCATTTTATCCAGCTCAGCTGCCAAACAAACAAATAGGAAGATTAACACATACCTAATTAGCACAATGCTTTCCAAAATAGGATGCAGAATATTTTTCTCTATAAGAAAGACTCTTACAGTTGGCATATTCCATCTTTTTTTACTTTTTTTTTTTTTTTTTTAAGGTTGGTCTGTACCATGCCAGTATTTTATGATTCTGTCCAAACAAGTCACCAATTCTTTAATTTTTCAAATTCAGCCAGCACAGAGCCTCAACCCCTAACCACAGATGAGAGTATGGAATGCAGCAAACCACCTCTTCTGGAGGTAGAATTAATCAATCTATGAAACCAATGAGCATTGTGACATCTGCCTCTTTTACAGAGACAACATTAGTCACAGCAGACTTCCCAGCTGGGTCCATCTTATATCTATAACTGTATCTGTGAAAAAAACTGGGGCAAGAAAACATCAGACAGGTCCAACGGTACAAGTTTGCCAGTGGTTACAGGAAGGGGTATAGGCTTCCCGGACATCAGAGAAGAAAGTCTACTCTTCCTTCTTATGTCACTGGTGCAATTTAGACTAAAAGGTGAAATGGTCTGTTTTGGACAGTCCCATATCAGGAGAAAATGTTACTCAGAAGCACACAGTAACTGCAGTTGGAGACGAACACTCTCTAAATATTCGTGATAAAGCTCAGGCGATAAGCTGCAATTTTTTATAATAATTTTTTCCTGTATCAGTCAGTGTCCAGACAGGAATACATGAATAAATCCATCCACAAATTAAGATAAAATGGATAAAATAAACTTTTCAAAATGTTTATGTTTCCGTAAATTAGAATGCTCTTAATTTCTTTTTTTCAACAGATTAAAGAAACAGGACAGGTGTCCTTGCTTTGTCCTTTCTTCATCGATGACTCTTAGTTGACACTTCAAACTAGTGTGGTTGCTCCACACTGGTGGGCAGATGAATGCTACCTCACTGTCCTCTCACTACCCCTCCTCAACTCAAAAGGGGATAAAATGTGATGAAAAAGTGTTCAACGGTTGAGATAGATAAAGACAGGGAGATCACTCTCCAATTACCATCACAAACAAAATAGACCCAGCATAGAATTTAATATAGTTTAGTATAGTATTACTAGCAGATTAGAAAAGTAAGAAACTAACAGCAAATTAAAAGCACTTTCCCCCATCCACCCTACTTCTAACTTTTCCCCCAGAGCAGTGCAGGGGAACAAGGAATGGGGGCTCCACATTCTACCTCTGCTCCAAGTGGAGTCCATCCCACTTGATGTCGTTCTTCCCGAACTGGTCCCATACGGGCTTCCCACAAGCTGCAGCTCGCCCTGCACCGCCGCAACGCGGCTCCGCACCGCAGCCCCTCTGTGACCGCACAGGGAGCTCTGCTCCGCGTGGTGCCCGCGGACTGCGACGGAACGGCTCGCTCCTCCGTGGGCCTCTCCTGAGCTTCATAGTGCGACCGTAGTACCTCCTGCCCTCCTGCCGCATTGACCTCAGTGCCTACGGGGCCGTTCCTCCCACACCTCAAACTCCTCACCCATCTGCAGCTTCCGTTCTACCAGGGGACCCGGCGTCGCTCACGGCTCATCTCCGGCAGCAGCGGGTCTTGGAGCAGCTGGACGTGGGGCAGAACAGGGCTCTGCTCACAGACGCCAATCTGCAGCTCCCTACTACCAAAACTTTGCCAGATAATGTGTTTAGTCACTCTTGATGCTTTCTAGCTCTCCCTCTCCCCTTGAATTGAAATCTGATGAAAGACAATGATCTGTTTCCCAAAGCAAAGAAAATGTATGTTTCCTGATGAAATACCACTCAGTAAAACGCTTTTCTTTAGTTTCTACTCTGCAAAACACACATTATTCCTTGGCAGTCTATGTTCTGCAAAGTCAGACTGAGGAAAAATTGAAGTAATAGCAGTAGGACTGATAATATTGCTGACAAAATCAAAGTAATTTAATGTTTCACTCTGATAAAACCTGCTTTGAGAAATAAAAACACTTCATTTTAACTTTATCACTTTGTTGGTCTTCTAGATTACATCAAAATGATTTATAGACTGAACTTCAAACCTCTGTTTGAAATAGAAGTAAAATTGTTTTGAAAGGCATCTATGGAACACATGACTTTTTGGCTTTTTTTTTTTTTTTTTTTCCTTCTTCTTTTTTCTTTTTTTCCCCCTTTTTTAGATCATCTGGAAATCTGATACAGTTTCTGACCAACTTATCTCACTAACTCTCCTATAAGGGAAAATATTATAATATAAACATTTAGAGTTTTCAGAGTAGCATTTCAGATTTTCAAATGAGTTTTCAATATTACTCAATTACAGCAGAATTTAAAGGGTGTTATAAATAAAACATATTAGCGCAATGTGCACCAAGGTATAGAAAACTGACGCTCATCAGCACAGAAATGTTGCCTGATGTTCATTTACAAAGATAAATAGAGACATACAGGGTATTTCATTCCCTTTTTCCTTGACCATGACTGGTGATCATTTCATTGTCAAAATGGGAGTCAGTAACAGCTAATGTTTTTCTCCATATTTTTTTTTATTGCCTATCTGCTTCTCATTCATATGCAGTCTATAAACCTTTTCATGTTCTTGCTCAGCTTATTTGCATCAGTAATATTTAACAGTAAATTTCACAGTCTAATTATTCATTGCATTAAAAAACATTTCCTTTTATTAATTTTAAATGGTTTGCCTGATAATTTTAACAAATGCCTTCATGCTTATTTTATGAGCCAGGCTGATCTGCATTCTCTAGAACAATAATTTTAATTATTTTCCCTTTTTCCCTTAAGACAAAACAGTCTGAAGTTCTTGATCTGGTTTTTGTTCCTCCTGCTAGCTTGAGAGAAATAGATGACATCAGTGGGACCCAACTACATGGCTGCATCTGCAAGATAGCAGTCATAGTGAATGATAGATATCATTTCTACCATGAAGGTTTTATACCTGTAGCTGCAAAATCTGACCAGAACTGGCTGATAGGAGGCAGCTTCTGCTTTCAAAAATTTTGCCCATATATATCAGATGACAAAGCTCACCAACATTTTATTCATGATATGTTGAGTTCCCATGCATTATTAATTTTCACACAGTCCAGTTGTTTTTTTTTTTCCTTATTTCGAGCATTTTTTTCACAAGCATTTTGAATTGAAAAGCTAATTAAATAATACCATAATACCCCATGTTTTTTTACTTTATAATACAGTCCAAACTTTAAGAAGGTTTTGTTTTTTGAAGTCAATTGATAAATAAGAATATTTCCTATCATGCTCTGCAAAATTTGTGCTGAAATTGTCTGGCACCCATCTCCTTCACATGTGGGGACCTGTGGATCTGATGTGACCTGTGCCTGATATCACAGAACTGGCACTCACCACCACGGCCTGGCTGGA
Organism: Phasianus colchicus; assembly: GCF_987193195.1. Classification (NCBI taxonomy): domain Eukaryota; kingdom Metazoa; phylum Chordata; class Aves; order Galliformes; family Phasianidae; genus Phasianus; species Phasianus colchicus. The sequence continues at coordinate 101,751,407 of NC_143436.1, forward strand.
ACAGAGCTGTAGGAAGCGTGTCCTTCTAGCTAGCATTCAGTAAATGGTATTTATAGCCTAGTGCAGCCTAGGACACAAATGTTCAGACTCTGTCTCCATCTCTATTTCGGGACCATTTTTTTGTATAAAGATAAGTGAGAGAAGTTAAGGTCTTTCCACTTTCTGTCATGCAATTTCAGTCTGTATTGGAGCGTTGCACAAGTTATAACTCCGCAGGGAATAACACAGGTACATCGTGTAAGTGCTATGACACCAGATCCTCAATCTCTCTTTCGCTTCTCTCTCTCTCTTTAAAGTGCAGTGTACTTCTGTGTTCCAGCATATCTAAGTCACCAAGAGATGACTTTTAAATTCAGATCAATTGGTTTGGGTCACTAATTTAATGGCTAGAGGAATTACATTTATTAAGTAAATACTATTCTTCAGTATAAGAAGGAGCAGAAATAAACTTTCTTTAATAGTAGACTAGGAAGAACCTTCAGATAGTTGACAAGGATGCCAGTACATCAATCCCAGAGAGCATTCAAGCATAGATCAAATATAATAAAATACCTGCATGCTTACACAAGAAGCATGAAGGACAAACAATGAGAAATTGGAAGCTGTGACTAACACAGAAAAATGATATAGGAGAGCTGACAGAAACATGGTGGAACAGGTACCTTGCTAGCCAGTAAACATGGTGAGTTAAAGCTCAATAATAATAGCTGAGGACAACAATAACAAAAAAGAAGTAGCATAAATTTGCACCATCAGGGAAATTAGAGTTGTTATAGGATGGACAGTTAAAATAGAATTCCAGAGGGCATGAGGAACTCACTCTAAAAATTGCTACATTTATTATGAGTGGTTTTACTACTGGGTATCTTGTTTTTCTGCAGTGAAATCAGAAAACTCAAGTCAGTAAAGTTGGTCTTCCAAAGACAGAAGTAGTGAAAAGTGTAGGCAATATATACTTAAAAAATATTGCCAGGTAAGGGTGTAAGAACTGAAAAGAACAATCGTAATGCCAAATCATTATTATGAGTTTAAAACTTTGGCAAAACTTTGCAAAAATGTAGAATTACTCTTACAGAGAAAATCTAGGAACTAAAGAAGTGAAACATTTATCAACTTGTGTGCCTCCTTCAAATTTACACCTGCAATAATAAAAAGAGATTTTAAGTTGCATTTTAGCAACTTGTAATATCTTCTTTTTTAATTTTGGCTTAAAATGTTGTAATTTTTTTTTTTTTTTTTTTTTTTTTTGAGCAAGGAAAGGAGTAAACAAGAAAAAAATGAAAAAAAAATCATTCGAATTTCAAATACTTAGGAACTTGAAAAAAACTAGAAAGTTGTTTTATTTATGAGGTAACAGAAAGGAAGAGAGAGAAAGGTGACCGTTAGAATAAATCAAAACAAGAAACTCTTTTTCCCCTACAAAAATTCCCACAAATTAAATATAAACACACATATATAAATTGCAAATATTTCTCATGGGAATATGAATTTTCACAAGATCTAAATGTGTTTCATAACATTTTTCTAAAGGGTAAAATTTCAAGGTAGGAAAAAAATCAACCTGTTCTTTATGCATATTTTGGGTAACAGAGACACTCTACATAATTTTAATTCTCGAACACAGTCTTTTTTTTATTGAATTATTTTATTACATGTCACTCTATATCTAGAATAGTTCTGGGGTTTGGTCATTCAGTACAATAATGAACCTTGCCTTATCTGTCAAAAATACAGAGCCAGTAGTAGCCTACATCTACGTGTTCCTTTTAGATAGTTGTGTCAGTTACATTTGCTAACATGCACATAAGAATAAATCATAAATAAGTCATAAATCAGTCCAATGAAAGAAAATGGAGTCTTAGAACAATCATCAGTTGTAAATTAACAGTAAATACAAGTGATCATATCTTATCTGACAAAGACATTTGTATATCCAGAAAGTGGAAAAATAAAAAGCTTACTACAATTAAGAAAAATATCCACATTATCTTCTGGATAAAGATATAATAAAATTTGGGGGAAATATCCAATCTGTCTGGATTTCCTGAAATACCTGGAAAGAACAGCTAACCATTCTCCTCCAATGAGGAAGTGCGGTCTGGTTTCCAGTGCAGGCTCAGTGCACATGGCCTCTCCTTGCCAGGGGAGAAAGCAACAACAACTAATCAGGGGACAGCAAGTCACTGTGGTAAGAAGCAATTATTAACTTAAACTAGGTAAGTCGTGCACAAAAGTTAACCAACCACATCTCACAGGAGGTCTTGTTCTCTTCCCCCTTCTTTCCATTGCCCTTTTGTCCTGCCAGCCCAACCCTGGTGCTCACAAGGAAGGTGATTCAGGCAGTGCAGTCCACCTGTGCAGTCAGTGAAGCTGATCTCACAAGAATGGAGCAAGTGAAAACTATGGGAACCACTCTTTCATGTGCTGCAGCCCTGGAGGGTGAAAAGTCCTATGGTGTACATCTTAGCCCTTGGGCTTTCCTGGATGTTCTTTGTATGACTTCAAATAATTACGAAGTAGCAGCAGCTGTAGCTGCTGTAGTATATTGCATTCTTTTGCCTAATACATCAACCTTTTGTTATACTGTTTACACTACTATCATTAAAAGCATGACACATTATCAAATTGGATTGCAAATTCAAGTACATCTTCATTAGTGGTAGTAAGCTTTATTTCAATTTAGCTGACTAAAATAAAGTGGAAAAATAAATGAAACATGCCATCAGGGATCCTTCAGGAAAACTACTAGGCACAGACCTGTCTGGTATAAATGAATTAATCCTGGCTAATTCACAGCAGTAAGAAAGACCAATTATTGAAGCATAAGCAGTAATAAGCTATTACTAAGATTACAAACCAAATGAGCAAGGGGATAACATCCATACAAAAGGCAAACAATGTAAGATAATAAAGAGCTTAACAGTACCTGCTTAATAGTGCCTTTCAGCACATCATACCCAAGCAAATCCATTCACAATTTGGACCCTCTGGTGGCTAAACCACCAAGTGAAAAAATTATAAAAAAAAAGTTATGAAAACCTAAAATTACATTCATTGTTTTGAAATATTACCTGCAGCATTTTCATAAGTGCTTTTCAAAATGTAACAGATCTCTTTTTTTTTTTTTCCAAGATTTTTTAATGTGTAAATAAGTCTAAAATTATTTATTCAAAGCAAGGCTTTTGTGAAGGACTGGAATAGTGTAATGCTTCATTTTACTAACTTCATTAAGAAAATTGATCATGATGAAAGTATAAGATAAGTCTGGAGATCTGAATCTAAGGCTTTCTGACATGCTCTTTATCAAACACCTACAGTTCTCATGCAGACAACATCTGGATCTGGAAAAAGCTCAATACTAGACCAACTGGTAGAAGACTACAGCAGTGATTTAACAATAAATCGAGAACACTATGTGCGAGGATAGGAACTGCAAGAAAAACAAAAATATAATTAAATATAATTAAATAATTCTACCCTTTTATAAATGTATGTGTTTGTTGTTTGCTTTTTTTTTTTTTTTTTTTTTTTTCCCCAAGCAAATTCTCTTGCAAGGAACAGAATATTTTTTAAAGTTGTTCTTTTTTTTTTCTTTTTTTTCTTTCCAAATTATAGCCACGTGTTTAATTAGGAAAATTTCTGATATGGTAATCTCTGGGAAAAATAATTATATAAAAAATAAAGCAAGGTAAACAATATTGTACTTGAATTACCAAGTAAGATTATATATTGCCTGTAACTAAGCCTTCCTTCCTCATGTTTTTGAAAAATAACCTTTATCTCACTTTTCACAGCTACATTCTGCTTCTAATGCATATAATTATGTATCCTAGTTATTTGTCAAATGCCACATTAAAAAAAACAGGCACTGATTTCCATACTGAGAGACAAAATGCTTTCCTATGTTTTCCTAATAAGAGCTCTTTAAAAAATAATGAATTTTTTATACAATCTTTCCCTTTTCTGATGTGTATATATATTTTTTAATGAGCAATTGCTCGTAATAGGAAAGAAAATCAAGGTATAATAGATCTTATATAACACATCTATTCAGATATAATTCTGTTCAGATATATTATCTATTTCAGTGTATTAGACTGTAGAAGTCAGCAGGCAAGATGACTTTTGGGAAAGACATTCCTGAAGCCAAGAGAAGGTGTGGAATCAGTCTAAAATAAAGGATACATTGATTCAAACATCAGTGAATGGGAAGTATGGAAACAGTTCTCATAAGTTATCACACAAATCTTTTTAATAGCCTTTTTTAGAACCATCCGTTTCCACCCAAACACTGGAGAAAAACATCAGATTATGTTAGTATATCAACATAGAACTTCTGTTTCAATATATTACAGTGAATACATGAATACTCTCTTAGAATTTAAGGTGGTTATACTTTACTTTTGTTTGTTTGTTTATGTGTTTGTTTGTTTTTGGCAAGTAGAAACATTGCAAGTAAGATGAAGTGAGCTACTTTTCTTCCTTGAGAAACTTACATTGGCTATATTACAGATATTTTTTTTTTATTGTTGCATAGTCAATGAGAATCAATATAAATACCAAAAGCAACCATACATAAGTTCAGCTGAAAGACCTGTATTTTTAAAAAATATTTTTTCTCACTTCAGTGAATAAGAGCTTCTTATATCAATTACACCTGATGTAAACCACTAACATGGCAGACAATCTGTTTTACTTAACCATGTAGCTAACTACAGAAATAGTCCAACTGGATAATATAATTGAAAAAGAAAAAATGAGCCCATCAGTTCCTAGAGTAAAATATGCCCCCAGAAAATTGTCAAAAAACAGTGTCCCACAACACTGTCCCACATGACATCCTAGTTGCAAATTGGAGAAAAATCCATTTGATGGATGGACCATGCACTGAATAAGGAATTGTCTGGAAAATGACTCTCGGAGACTTGCAATCCAATTCGTTGCCTAATAGTTATATCAGGTGTTGAACACATAGAAATAGTCTTTTTGTTTCATCTGAAAGAGCTTGACAGACTAAAATCTTTTCTGAGGTAATATATGCAGTTGAAGTTTTGTAGGAAAATAGCACTCAGCATCTCTATTTTTCAGTGCTCCCTCATGGATCAGAGTATCTTGAGATACTAAAGTGTTTTATTACTTAATACCTTGTAATGAATTATACATATATAAAGCAAAGCTATAAAATTGGTTGAAAGTTTGCTGTAACCCACAGTAAACCCAAGGAAAATCAAATAATATCGTGCACTGAACTGAAAATGCAAGTATGAAAAATTTTTAATGATGATATTTTCTGTGCAGATTCAGTACTTCTTAATACAGTATGATATTTTTCTTGAGTATCCCATTTCAAAACCAAAAATGGATTACGTTTTTTTTTTTTGTATTATTTTGAAGGAGGGGAAAAGCAAAATTGTTTTGTTGTTTCATTGTAATAAATGTTAGTTTATATAAGAAAATCAAGAGGATTATTATAAGATTTTGACTTTCTTGTTGATTTTTTTTCATGTCTTGCTGATATGATATTTCGCTTTAGGTTTCATTTTGGATTTTTTCTATGTATCATTGAATTGCCACCATCTTATGTTTGGCTACTTCTAATTGTCACAACATTTTTTTTTTCTAGATGCACATTTTTTAAACACTTTCTTTCCCTAAGGATCTATTATCTTCATCATATGCTTTGATCTTCTGTACTGATGTATATCTTTTCAGTTTGGCAAATCTGAATTATTCTTGTTATGTTTTCCATGAAGATATACAAAATGTTATTGAAATTTGGCAGTCATAAGTCTAGTTATTTAAAAAGAGTAAAATAAAAGTTGTGAGAGAAGTATGAAGAGCACTTGAAACTGAAAGACAAGAATATAGAAAGAAAGCAAAATAAAGGAAGGATAATAGAAATGAGTAGTTTGTAGTGATGAATATATTCCAATGCTGGAGGTTTTTCATGCTAATATGCTCACAAATCTCACTTGCTGAGGCTGCAATAGTACTTGCATTGCATTTGACTGTTGTGTAAGAGATTTTTAGAATTACATTTTCAGTATTTTTCACATTTCTTTTTCATTCTTCTCTGCGCTCAGCTCAGTTATATTATTATATTCTATCTACTTATTTTATATCTAGTTATTTTAAATTGTAAAGATTGCAAATGGACTTTTTGCATTAATATATAAATTACTAATTGATATGTATGAATCAAATCAGCTTTGAAATTTTCAGATATACAGTAGTAATGAATATCAGGAGTAAGGAAATCTTTAAGCAAGATAGATATTTAATATAAAAGAAAACTTTTGCATAATAGTACAAAGTGAGGAGAAAGGAGATAAGATGTATAGAGAAAGCTAGCTCTGCAGCCATTTATCATTACTTCACTTAGAGTTTGATACTTATACAGAAAGTTCTTGCAACATTTTACATACAAGAACACTTTAATTTTGATTTGTTCTTAGATGTGACACTGAAAAATTATTGCCAGAAAGACTGTCAATCAGAGAATCCCAAAGTTCTGGAGGCTTGCCAATGTGACTCCCATCTACCGGAAGGATCATGAGGAGCATCTGGGGAACTACAGGACAGTCAGCCTGACCTCTGTGCCAGGAAAGTCTATGGAGCAGATCATCTTGACTGAGTTCACATGGTATGTATGCTACAACCGGGGGATCAGGCCCAGCCTGAATGAAAGGCAGGTCCTGTTTAACCAACATGATCTCCTTCTATGATCAAGTGATATGGGAAAGGCTGTTGATGTAGTCTACCTAGACTTCAGCAAAGCTTTCAACACTGTTTCCCACAGTATTATTGTGGAGAAGCTGGCATTGAACAGGTAGTCTCTGTTGGTTAAAGAACTGGCTGGTTGGCCAGGCCAAGAGAGTGGTGGTGAATGGAGTCACATCCAGCTGGTGACTGGTTATGAGTGGTATTCCCCAGGTTTCAGTACTAGGGCCTGTCCTGTTTAGTATCTTTATTGATCACCTGGATGAGGGCATTGAGCACACCTTCAGTAAATTTGCAGATGCCACCAAGTTAGCAGGAAATGTCAATCTGCCAGGAGGTAAGAAGGCCCTAAAGATAGAACAGGCTGGTTAGCTGGTCTGAGGCCAATGGGATGAAGTTTAACAAGACCAAGTGCCAGGTCCTGCACTTTGGCCACAACAACCCCAGGCAATGCAACAGGCTTGGGACAGAGTGGCTGGAAGATTGTGTGGAAGAAATAGACCTGGGGGTTCTGGTTTATGCACAGCAGAACATGAGCCAGCAGTGTGCCCAGGTGGCCAAGAAGGCCAATGGCATCTTGGCTTGTATCAAAAATAGTGATGCCAGCAGAATCAGGTAGGTGCTCATCCCCCTGTACTCAGCTCTGGTGAGGCCGAACCTTGAGTACTGTGTTGAATTTTGAGTCCCTCACTGCAAGAAAGATATCAAGGCCTGGGAGTGTGCCCAGAGAAGGGCAGTAGAGCTGGGAAATTGGGATTATTCAGTCTGAAGAAGAGGAGGCTCAGGGAAGACCTTATCAGTCTCTACAACTACTTGCAAGGAGGTTGTGGCAAGGTGGGGGTTGGCCCCTTCTCCATCATAACTAGTAATAGAACTAGAGGGAATGGCTTCAAGTTGCACCAGAAAACATTCAAGTTGAGTGTTAGGAAAAATTTCTTCTAAGAAAGGGTGGTCACATACTGGAATGAGCTGCCCAGGGAAGTGGTTGAATCACCGTTCCTGGAGGTGTTCAGGAAATGTTTAAATATTGTATTAAGGGACATGGTTTGTGGGGAAATACTGGTGATAGATTGACAGCTGGAGTGGATGATCTTGCAAGTTTCTTCCAACTTTGGTGATTCAGTGATTCTTTGATATCCTACTAAAGTATGTCATTCAGTGAAAAAAACATATTAAGCCTTTATTTTTCTTCTGAGAGAACCTGACTGTAAACTCAGTGGTAACTCAACCATGGGTGGCTGTTGGATGATTTGCTGGCAAGTGAAAGCATGAAATTGATGGTCTAAATCATCATATGTTGTTCACTGTATTGTTTCTGGCTTTGACAGTTTAGTGGACTCCTCAGAAAAAGAAAAAAAATAAGTGGGAAAGATATTTAAGTCCAAATATATGTATTTTATTTTATTTTTTTCAGTCAGATTATACAGATTTTTTTAGTCCCATTCCCATTCTCTCCCAATATATCACAATCCTAAGCAAACCAAATGAGCACAAAGGTTGAAGCACTTCAAAATACGGAAAGATAAGGGAAGACACAAATACACAAAACTTAAAAGACACAAAACAGCCTTTAAATACCTGTGTAAGAGGAATTTCTTATTTTCTTAATGCAGCAGTGATAAATTAAAAATTCTGAAAGCAAGTTTTTATGTGATACAGTATTCCTGGATCAATTCAACTCAATGGGTGTACCAATAATACTCAAATCAATTAAACAGTTGAAAAAAGATCTTGCTTAGTCAGTCAGTGACATCGTGCAGCAATGCCAAATAGTTACAGAACAAAAACAATAAAAAATTCAAAACAATCAAATTAAAACTAGACCTAAAATAATTATATCTTAAAAGATCTGTTATTTACAGAGTAACTTATACAAATGGATACACAATACTTTACAATAACTTACGTATAAAGTGCTCTTGCCGCTTGTAATCTGCAGTGAAGAAACAGCAAGAGCTTTGAAAGGACACATGAAACACTTTAAGAATAATTATGTGTTCACCTGTACAAACTGTAGAATCTGCTTTGCTTTTAAAATTCCTATGACATATGAAGACACTTTACCATGAAAAGGTCAAGGATATAATTTGTCAAGCAGTATATATTTAGGAGATAATGAAGTTGTGAAAGTCAAAAGGAGTAAATTGATTATGCTTTTCAAGTTATGATTGCCCTATGAGAAGAGATCTAGTGCATTTGTTCTTATAGAAACTTTTAAGAGAATAATTTTGTATTGCATCTAACATCTCTTTCCCAAGAGAGTTATGCATAGCTCTTACAAGCCTGGAGTTAAATCTCTTACTTAATTAAAGCCTGTGGTCACTTTGAGTTGTGTTTTGTCACACTATCTGTTATTTGTGAAAAGAATAGGAATAGAAGCTCCTAGTCTTCTCAACTGCAGCTCTGACGTAGAAAAGTAGACAGAATTCTACCTTCAGTTGCCATTTCTCATAAATAACTGTGAGAGTTACTTTAATAACAATTGTAACAATTTTATTATATGTGAGTATACATACTATAATACTCACAAAGTAAATATGTATGTAACCAAACCTCATAATAGATCCATTTGGCGAGACAGTGGTGAGTAAAGTCTGCCACATATTGATTTGATAATTGAGTGGTTTATGGTTGTTTGATTTTGTATTTCATTCCATCTACTTCAGTTATTTTCTCACTCCCAAAGCCTAACTGCGTTTTAGTTATAAGAATGACAATTAAACCTAGTCCACACTTTGTAAGGAATAAGATTAGGGCAATGGGAGGAAATATTCCAATATTTGAAGGGAGAGTGTAAACAGGAGGGGGGGGAACAACAGTTTATGAGGGTGAATAGTGATAGGACAAGGGGGAATGGTTTTAAACTGAGACAGGGGAGGTTTAGGTTATATATGAGGAAGTTTTCACTCAAAGGGTGGTGACACACTGGAACAGGTTGCCCAAGGAGGCTGTGGATGCCCCATCCCTGGAGACATTCAAGGCCAGGCTGGATGTGGCTCTGGGCAGCCTGGTCTGGTGGTTGGTGACCCTGCGCATAGCAGGGGAGTTGAAACTAGATGATCATTTTTGTCCTTTTCAATCCAGGCCACTCTATGATTCTATGATTCTATCGTCTTTCTACTCTTGTAGTTTCTCTCCTGTGGACTTTGCCATGGCTCGCATCACAGCGAACTTGGAAACAATTTTTCCTTTTTAACTTAGTTTCCAATTACTATGATTAAATGCTTTGTGTATTCAGACAACTCCTTTTCTATTCACCATAATTTGCTACTTCCCAATCTCGAGTCTGTCCTGAACTTCTTGTTTTCTTCATTTTCCTACACTGATTTCTTTTTCTCTGATCTGCAAGGAAAGCAGAATGTGATCCTCTGCTCTTCTTTCCCATGAAAAAGACTTACAAGCCTAAACCTAGTAATGTTAAACAATTTTTCAACATACTTATGAGAGGAGTCTTTAAATACATACTATGTCATTTCTAAAAGTTGTATAGTACTGTTTCTCTTGGGCAATAGTGTTCTTGCCTCAGCAAATCGTGCAAAGAACTGATGAGCTATCATAAGAAGGAAAACATGACAATGGAAAGCACTTATGATAAATTTTTACTAACAGTTATTTTAAAACTTTTCCTTTTCAGTGCTCAGATTATTTTTTTCAAAACGTCTTTTTACATGGCCTGACTCTTGATACAAGCCTTTCTTGTGTTTTTATTGTTGTTCTTGTTGTAGAAAGCAATACCTGGATTACTGCTTGTCTTAAATTTCAATTTTGACTGTAACTTATAGTAATTAAGAGAGAAGATTTCTCTGTCAGTACTCCAAAGTTATTAAAATCCGTTATCTTTCTCCATTAAAATTAAGAAGATTTCTCTCAAAGATCCCCACGAGGTAGTGCTGCACAGGAAGTAGTAACGTGCCTTGTTTCTCTCTCTTTTTTTTTTTTTTTTATTTTCTGCTTTTGTTTTTGTTTTGATTTGTTTTGTTTTGAGGGTGTTTTCTGACTTCTAGTGCTGAGTGAGGAGAAAATGATACTGGGAGAGAGGGAGGGCACCAGAGATGAAGAACATTGTGCTCAGGGCTAGATCACCACCTTTACTGAGAGGGAACCACAAGGAGAAATTTATCATCTGCTCCGTCACAGAGCTGTGGCAAAAATCCTCCTCATTAAAGGAATATACACAAATTCCTTATAATAATAATAACATAAATTGGAAAAAAATGGATAGGTAAAATCTATATGGCATTAAGTGTATAAACATCTCAGTTAATTCACATTTTTTTAAATTTCCTCTACAGTTTCCTAAAAAACAAACAAACAAACAAAAAACCAAACAAACTAACAACAACAACAACAACAACAACAAAAAATAGGCAGAATTTAAACCAAGCATTAATTCACTGATTTGAAGATTATTCAGAAGATAATACAGTCATTTTATTGACTGCTGATCTATGGCTGTATTGCTGTTTGTCAGTCACTGACAAGAGCTGAAAACAAGCAGTTGTTGTGTCTGTTTGTTCCTTGGCACTAGTCAGTTTTATTGATGTGTATGAACTTAATTTACACTCCAGAGACCACAGAAAATGGCACTCCTGTAAATATAAAGTTCATTACAAAATGAGTACTATCTACAGAGTGTCTGCTGTGTAGCAGAAGTCATTATTAACCACTGTCACAATTTCTAAAAATTCAAAAAATTACCTGTAAATATGTATTGCCTCTATGCTATTTCAGTAGCTTCTATGATTGACCTGCATCAAAATGTGATTGGGCACCTGTTTAGGGTGCAGCCTGAAAAAAAAATGGAAACTGAAATCCTCTTTTTGTGTGTGTGTGATTGTTTGAACTACAGATACACTACTGTTTTACCGTAATGGCTCTCTAGTTGTGACACATTTTATGACCATGTTGAGAAGAGTTTTGTACTTCACTAATCAGTATATGCAAGTACCAGTATGTACAGAGACCACAAGCAATCTCAAGGGTCAAATGCTTTGCTTTCATCACTAATTATTAGGACTGTTTCACTTCTAATCATGTATTTGACAGAGCCTTTTTTATGGCCTTGAGCAAATCACTGTACTTTTAAATTTAGTTTTTCCTTCTAGGCAATGTTGAAAATTGTATCTTTATTTTTTCTATGAATTAAATCTACAAGTGTATTTCATAAATGGAAAAAGAAGTTATATACAAGAAGTACATCATATATTTTTTTTTTCTTGAAGATGTAATTTTCTTTCATTTCTTGAAATTCAAACAATGAAATTAGTAGTTAAGTGACTGTAGGAAGTTAATTTTTCAAACATAAGTCATAAATTCATTAAAATGCCAAATCACTCTCTTCCCTCCAAAGAAACTACAAAAATGGATCTTACCTTCCTTAGTTTTTTATCATTGCTGAAAACAGATATTTGACAGAGTCTGGTCAAAGGACAGAACAGGAAGATCTTTGCTATGCCATAGACGGTTGGGATGGACTGATTCAGCTCCTGCTGCTTTCCTGCATGTTGTTCTGTTCCTGCTAAAGAGGCTTCTGTAGTCTTTTTTCACTGCCTGCTCCAACCCTAAGGTGGAAGTCTCATCTCTCCTCCCTCCTACTCTCCGTGACCCTTAAGAACCTGGCCTGTATCTCATTGTCCTTCCCACTAGCCAGAAATAAAGATAAAACGAGATTATTCGGGAAGATGTCAATGGGGGCAATAGTGAGGGCTATTTACTCCATTCTGAGGTGACAAGACTAGGCTGCATCAGCTCCTGGGCCTCTGGGAATGGGCAAGAGGGAGAGCAAGAGTCTCTACTCTGCTGTCCTGCACTGTCAGGCAGAGTACCCCAAACCATGCTGTTCCTCTTAGTCCCACTCACTCACACAGCATTTCCCCCAGTCTGTGGCTCCTGGAAGCCGGTAGATTTCTCCTTCCTATCTCACACTGAAGATCTCCTACTCCTGTCCCTTCTTGTCCTCCCAGCTTGACCCAGCAACAGCAGTTTGATGATCACAGCTGTAATTCTTCTTGCACAATGGAACTGGGTATGCTACTCCTTGACTCAAAAAATAAACGGATTATTTTGCAACAAACACACTATAGTTAGTTGAGCTATTGCTTCTTGGAACAATACTTTTTAAGCAGAATTGTAAAATATCAAAATGAGAAAGATACCAGGACTACTGTTAACTGCTTTTTACCTTATGATATATGATTTTACTATGTCTTTATTCTGTGTAAACATGCAAGTGAGCTGTTGATAATTATAAGCCAACATATGCTGGTCTTTACTTTTGTAAAGATGACTGACAGATGTCAAGAGCTCCCCTCATCTTCAGGAACTACCTAAAAGAAGAATGCAATCAGCATGCTAAAATATTAAGATATTTGCATCCCCCATAATAATAATAGTAATATTTGCATCTCACATAGCCTACTCTTCATACTGAAGATTGTTCCTGCTTTCTGAAAAAGCTGTGTACCCTAGTCTATCGGTAAACTGTGCACAATTCTGTTGATGCTAACAGAGCTTCAGAAATTGCCTCAAGCAAAGAGTAATTTGGCCCAATATAAACACTTTAGTAGCTATTGCAATTGAATCATCAAATGTTATGCATTTATAATTCACCAAACCATTTTCTGACACTGGATAAAAGAAGCTAGATTTCTTTGAAAGTAATAGTAATGTAAACTATGTTAGTGATGGTCTTACTCTGATGCTTAAGACTTTTTCTTTAAAATTGAATATTTTTTTGTAAATAGGACTTTTTTGACAATATTTCAAGACCCTTAATTAACTACAATGTTGCTACAAAGCACTGAGGCAAATTGTAAGAAGGCAATTAATATTTGCTTGTCTCTCATGTCCCTTAATTTCATTTTTATCTTTTTCTGGAATGTTACTCATCTGCTCATCTGTGGTTGGGCAAGTATTTTACAATCTAATTCCAGAAAGAATTAATAATCCTTTGCAGTTTTCTAACCTGTTCTAGTGCAATAAAGCAGAGCCATTTAATGTTTCCTGTTAACGCAAAAGGAATTAATAACATCTAGACTGAATACCCAAAAGCATAAATTAGTTTGTAAAGATCTGAAGATTTTCTATTCTAATGTAAACCTGTTGTCATAGTGTAAATTTTGACATCTGTAATTAACAAAAACACATTTTAAATGGGTAAATATGTATGTTTAAATGTATGCATAACTGAATTTATAGACTGCTATAATTAGCTAAAAACAAAAACAATTATTTAATTTAAGCTCTAATTAATAACCAAAAGGATACTTTTATGAATGTACATAAAAATAACATTACATCCTTTGCAGGCAACTGAAAACTATTGGAGAGATCACAGTTCTGAGAGATGAAATTGAGCCTCCATGTTAACACAATCCAGAAGCTCTTCAAAGTGCTAATTGTGCTAAAGTACATGCAGTAAATGATTATGGTAGGCTGTTTTGGTTTTAGTGAAGACTAAATGGGGTTTAACTTTTTCCCTCAGACATACAGCTTCTAGTCCTTTGTTATATATTATTATTTTTTACATAATTTTGAGTATTTTAGTTTCTAAGGAAAAGATAAGGTAATTTTTATTTGTTTAAAAAGTATGAAAAAAAACAATTCCTGTGCATATTATGAACTAGGAGATCTTGAGTACAGCCAAGATTGAAATTATATTCCTACACTTTGCAGTTTTTAATGAGAAAGAACTCCAATTCCAAATTGGAGTTGAGAGCATTCTCAAGAAAATCTGAACATCAGTGTGAAATCCCATTTCTCTTACTGATTCTTCTCAGCACTTGAACTCCTGCTAGTGCTCATGCCAGGTGATTGCACAGCTTATAGTCCTTCAGAGATGGGTCTTTTCCAACCTCTTGTCTTGAAGTAATTTGATTGTATTTCCTGGCACCAAAGTTTTGTACTCCAGTCTTCTGCTGCTCAAGAGAATTTTTGAAATACTGGGCCTAAAGGCCAAGAAACTCTCAATGCTTTTGTCCTCACTTAGTTGCTTGAATGGAAACAGCTTTAAAAAATTAGATGGAAAGAAAAATATCTATGCTGTATCCAAATAGAATCAGAGCACTGTTTGGTCTCTTACCAGATGCTCACCTCCACAGTTCCTGTATGAGTTCGTGTTGCTGTATGTTTCCATTTGCATGGCATGAGCTGGCTCAGCGACCTCCTTCTGATACCATCCTGGGCTGATAACCCCCACTGTGAACATGGTCTCAGGACAGCAGGTCATAACCTCTGGCTTGGTGCTGAGAGGTGGATTCAGCTGGAAGAGCAGCTTGCTGCCATCTAGGAAGAGAGGCTGTCCTTCTACCTCCCACCTTTCTCTTTCCTGACATTTATTTCATGCAGGCTATAGCACTCAGTCAGGTGGTGAACTCTTTTTAATCAGTAGCTGGCAGAAAACTAAGTTGGGGAGAGAAAAATAAAGTGTATTTGCTGCCATGTTCATGATACATAGGTTAATTCTTGTCATTTAGCTAAAAGAATAAACTGAATTACATAAAGAAATAAACACCAAATCTGGAACAAAGGAAGGGACAAGGTGTCATGGCTGGGAAAAGAAGAGAAAATGAAAAATGAGTAAGCCTTTCCCTCAGTATTAATTTGTTTCCTTTGAGTTGTTGTTTGACTCAGCCATTGCATAAAGTGGCACATCAAGTTTTGCGGTTTTTGTTGTTGTTTTTTTTCTGTCTGTAATATCAGTAGGCTGCTATCCACAGAGGACGTTCATAAGGACCTATGTTTCCAAAATTCACTTACCTTTTGGACAAAGATTGATTCTCAGTAAATTTCTTTTGCAGAGATTTTGCAAAACTACTAAGAAATCTAAATCTGCATCCTTCAGTGAATCATGTGGTATTTAAAGAGGTTTAAAGAGTTTCTACATAAATTTGTGACCAAATCTGATATCACTCAGTCAACTGTGCCCAAAGTCAGCAATTCTTAACACCAACTAATTTGCCAGTTTGTTCCTGGGAGTTGTACATCTAAGAACAGTTAATTTGACGTTTTTTTTTTTCTTTTTCATTATCTTTTTTAAGGCCTGCCTTTCTGCTACTTCAGAACAAGTTGCAAATAAATAAATAAATAAATAAATAAATAAATAAATAAATAGCCTTGTGTGTGTGTGTGTGTGTGAGGGGGGGGGGGGGAGTAGAATTAACTTTCAAAAAAAAAAAAAGAAAAAAAAATTGAAAAGAAAAATTTGAAAAAGATTTATTTCAGGCAAGGTCAAAATAGAAGTTCATGGCTACTTCAAAATAGCATTTGTTGAGACAGCATTTGTTGTACTATTCACATGTGTAATCAAATACCATTGCCCTGAGAACTTCAGTAACAGATCACTAAAAGAATTTAATCCTTCAAAACTTGGTTGTTTTTTGCCAAGTTATGTCACTGTCAGTAGTCAGATAGATAAATCAACCATAGATGAAATAATAAACAATGCTGATAAGTAATGCATAGAGAATTTTTGTTTAATTTCTTTTCCTGTGTTTCATGAACTAAGTTTGTGGAAAAGGTAATTGATCTTAAAAATGCCTACACCATTTTTTTGTGTTTTTGATCATAGCAATCTTTCAGTTTATATAATCATGGAGACAGGTACATTAGGTTATGAAGCATCCTCCCTCCTCACTCAGCACCAAAATTATAATTTAGTGAATAGAAATGAGGCAGCTTAAACATTTAAAATCATTTTTCACAGAGCACCATTGAAAATAAATAAATAAATAGATAGATAGATAGATAAATAAATAATAGAGCTAAAAATTATACCAATCTATATATATGGATCTATACAATTTGGTATGGGTAATGCATGTGTATGTAGTGTGCAGTCCAAAATAAAGAACTTTATGGAATTAAAAAAAAAAAAAACAAAACACAAAGTACTGCCAGAAATGCACAAACTTTCTTAACTTAAAAAACAATAACAACAACAAACACCTAAATCTATTATGTTAAAAAATTCACTGATTTCAAAAGCGACTGGATACTATGCCCACTTGAGGATAATAACGTAAAAATCACCCCTTACACTAAACAGAAATTTGGGTCTGAGAAAGCATCTGTTTCATCCCTCTCCTATCCCACTTTTTTACAGACATAGCAAAAAGCATCATGAGATAACTGAGCTCCTGCATTTATAATGGAAAATGTATATGTAACTAATGTTGTTACCTTCTCTGAAAGTAGGGAAAGAGCAGGAATTAGGAAAATAAAACATGTTTCTGGATTACACAGATGATCAGCAAACAGCCTCTCCTGGCTCTTCTGTCAGCTAAAGAAGGGTGAAGTGGACAATTTCCATTCCAGAAGTGTGCGAGTGTATGTGCTTTTATGTGCATGTGCACAAGTGCATATTTGTGTGTCTCTGGAGAAAGTAGGCTGACAAACTAAGAGTCATTCTTACAGGGTATTTTTTGTGGTTCAATTACATGAGGACAAGGTTTTTCCTGTGCCCACTCTATAGTCTGGGAACAATTTTTGGAAAAGCATATTGATTTGGAAAGCATTTGTACAGGCCTACAAATAAAGCCTTACAGTTTTCCCACGTGCATTTTAACAGCTCATGAACACTGGAGTGAAAGGTTAATATTTTATGCTACCTGAAAACTGAAATTCCACTTATATGTGACACTAAAATATGCTTCTCTAGCTCTAGCTGTACACCTTAAATCTGTTTTCATTTTCCAAGTCTAGCTGTTCTCTACTCTTGGTTTTTGAATCAGCTCATTCCCAAATAACGTTAGAAAAGAAGAAAAAAAGGTAATAAAACCAGATAGCAATCACAATACAATTATCTTAAGGTCGGATCTCAAGTCCTTCTGGCACCAAAATAAATGTTTAAAGCTAAGAATTTCATCTTCGCAGAGTAGGGAAAAAATCCCCTTTCTCTCAGTTTACAGGATATTAGATCAGAACAGATAATAGCTTTGTGGTTTATCAGTACTTTCTGCCCTCGTAGCAGAAGTAAATTCAGCATGAACTGGTCTTTGAGACCTACGTATTTTCCAATTCCAGCAACAAAAAACCAGCCCAGAAAGAAAAGCATTTGATATTGCATACAAACACTGAGCTTCTGTCTGTAAGGCTGTTCTTGCAACAGGCTAGGCCTGATGGGGCACAGGAACTTGCCAGCTGACACTTGGTGCAATCCCATCCTGACTGAGTGCAAGAGGCTAATAAGGCAATCTATAAGTTGTCATTTTTTATTGCTTTCAGTAGTACCTTCCAAAAACAAAGTGACACTTCTTGTTTATCTCTTTACTAGACAGGTAAATGCATCAATATTGAATTCCTCTAGCAAAAGGGGATATATTACTACTATAGACCTCTCTAAATGAGAAACAACATATAGGCATTTAGTTCTTTGTTCCTTATTTTCTTTTTCCTCAAAGTAAAGGTAACTTCAGACTGGTCCAAGCAACTGTCAACTTGTTGCTGAACATGCTGACTTATTTCACTGAAGGGTGGGATGAGCATTAAAATTAAAAGTTCTGATATTCTGGATTGAAATATTTTACTTCAGATTTTAGATGATATTTGAAGTAGAAGAAAAAAATATTAGGGAAAAAAAAAAAAAAACAAACCACGGTTATAAATGGTAAGACATACCATTTCTTTTGGCATGAAATATTTTACTGTAAGCTTTTAATTGATTATTTTGACAAGAAATTATAAGGGAATCATTCAGTATTACTGCAGTGAATTTTTTTCCCGTCTGACAATGTATTATTTTGGCTTTAAAAAGAGGGTGAGTAAGGTAGAAACAGAAACCATTATCAATCATTCACATAGCCCCCATCCTTGCAAACTCCCATTTCATAGGTCCATGCCAACCTGTACAGTTTGAGATGTTTAGACATTAAGATTGCCTGTCTGATGTTCTTTCCCAGTACAGCTATGAAATGTAATGGTGCAGTAGGGCTTTCATACCATAAGTAATTTTTTTTTTGTCATGAACTCTTTTTGAGTGAGTGGTCAGGAGAGAGAAGGAAATTTCTGGAAGAAACCAGCAGATAGGAATAACTTCCCTAGGATCCCTGAGGAAGGAAATGCACCACAAGAAATAATTTTTTCTGTACAGGGCCCACATCTTTGTATTAACTACAGAAGAAAGCTAGGGAAACTAGGCTTAGGCTGCAGCTGCCATTTAGAACTCCCCAAAGTTTTCACTTTCCCACCTGAAGAGCAGAATTGTGCATCACAAATTTTAAAATACATTGCGTATTTCCCAGTTCAGGAGATTACTTAAAACGCAAAGCTAAGGAAACAAAAATTGTGTCCACTGTGGTGACTTACACTAAACAAAGAAGTGTTTTTTTACCAAGTAAATTATATTTTATGGGAATACATGGGATATGCATGTGAAATATCATACAAAATATTCTTATTTACCTTCCAGCATCCTATCCTCCTTATTGTCAGCATTGGTGCTGCTTCTGGATCAAAATGTGGCAACACAACACATCAATTCAACTCTATGTTAGTCCTGTACTAAGCCACAGTCCTTCATAGCCAGACAAGAGTTGATCATGGGAACATTTAATAACTCCCAGGGTAGAGCTTTGGTGCTGATGATTTGTTCTGCACCAGGTCTGTGAAGGTGCAAATTCTCTTTAATATCAGTTATCTCACCATAGAGGACAGAGGAGTCACAGTGCAGGATGACATTCGTGTTCTCTCTGTCTGCACAAAGATGGCTCTGGAGTGAGCAGTCTTTACATGGCAGAGGTCCTTTGGAGGCAGTTATCTTGTTTTGGCACATGACAGCTGACAGCAGCACTTGCTTATATCAGCTGCTACCCTTTCAGGGCCAGGCAGATGGCATGTGAATCCTTCTTATCTTCATGAATGGATCAGATGAAAACTCCAGCTTCCAGAAGGGCTCTGCTGATTGCTGTGCTGCCCTTGCACAAGTTTTAGGACTTTCAGTTTCCCCAGGCAGCAAAATCAGTAACAGTGATGCACTTGAGAAAGGCACACAAGCAGGACAGTGCTCTGCATGCATTAGCCCAAAGAGCACTTGATTAATGTCAATGAGTCTTGAGTCTGTTCCAGCTTATATTGAGCAAGGTGGTATATTGCTTAATTCAAGGCTAAACTTAAGGATACCTGTGCCTTCAACACTGATTATGTTTGATTTGTATCTGTCATTTAATGTAAGATATCACGAAAAATAATGCCTGTGCCTGCCTCTGCATTAGAAGACTTTCAAAGGTCAATTTCTTTCTAGGGGTCATTTAGCTAACTTGAAGAAAAAATTTTCAAAAGATGACATTTTACCAGCTACTGTTTCTCTTAAGTCTACGTTTTCTTATTCTTTAGCTAGAGTTGTAGACAAGGCTATGCAAATTGCTCACCTTTATATTCTTTTGTGACCTACAGCTGTGTTCTTGAAATGAATGCTTGTGTTGGATTCATTGCTGCCACTCTCAGCACTTCTTACTGCTATCTCCTGGTGACAACATGGCATTCAATCAGTTCCATCACCCTCTGCTGCTCTAACGACTCTAGCATCCCTTATGTGCTGAAAATGTCCCTTGACTCCATTAGCTACCTGGACCAGTTCCATCTCCCTTGCAAGGCAAGGCAACCTACAGAAATATCAAAACAAGCCTCATGGTGGTCCCACAATTTTTTTATATTGTTAGACAACCTTTTCTTTCTGAAACTTTCACAGAGAAAAGGACCATCACAAAGTCACACACTTGCATTTCTATGTTTGATAAGACTGTATATATAGTGCAAAAAAGTTCCCAAACTTTTTCTTAACATATATTAATAACACTAAACTTCATAAATGGCATAGCAAGCCATAAGCAAATCATAAGATATTTTTTTCTTCAGATGTAGCCTTCCACACTAAACAGTCAATTAGGGTGATGGGAAACATACTGTCAGTGATCTGGCAGAGAGATGGCAATAAAATCATATATCGTAACGAAAATATCTTCCTGGAATATATGAAAAAGGTATTTATTATCCTTAATGACTGTGTTTAGAAAGATGTAAGTGGAAAAATGATGAAAGTGGGATGACATACGCTGCTGCATATATATCTGAGACAAATCAACGAATCTAAAGATTCAGAGGTTAGAGCCTCAACTGAAGAAAACAGGCATAACTTGTAACAGATGAATACGTTCATCTTAACAGCCAGTGTTTCCTGCTAATTGCGCTAGCATTTGCTTTCACATAATGCATTTTATTTCATTTCTTTTCTTAATATTCTGTGTTTTTCTTTGCCAGCGTGCAATAAACAGCTTTAAAAATAATGAGTAGATAAAGATAGATGTTACTGTTGATATACATCATGTTCTGTGTAAGTTTTAGAGTACGTTTTCCTATTGGAGTGGTTTTGCTGAACTCTAAACTATGAAACTCTAATCCTTACTATGAAACTAGTAAAGTAACAGTTCATAGAAAATGAACATTGTATTTTTATAAACTGACAGAAGAAAAGAATAGCAGTCTTTCTGGTTTTGTGACTAATATTTCATACTGAAGGTAACTCTGAACATTCAACAATTCTCTCTTCTAGTCTGAGTTTGTTCAGAATGACTTATTCCTAGTTTGCTTTCTGGAGTGTGGAAATTATTTGTATTGCAGATCACCTGTCCTGCAATCTCATTTCTGCATACTGTTTAAAAATTGCATACTAAAAAGACAAAGATAAAGTGTATCCTGTTGTTTTCCCCATTACATATCAAAATATGCTTCTTGCATATTGATAAGTGCTCTCAGATAGAAACAGCATAAAGTGAGTCCAAGGTTCTTTTCTTCAGCATAGTAATAGTAGTGACATAATGAATTTTAAAACTTTTGTTTAAAAAATCTGCTTAAATTAAGTAGATAGTCTACAGTGTTGGCAACTGTAAAGCACAAAAATTTCCTGTTATTCTTGATCTGATTTATCTTCTGTAACAAGGACCCTTCCCCTGCTATTGCTCTGCATTTCAGAAGAATCACTGAAGACCACAGATTTGTTTGTCTTGCATCTAGCCACAAGATGTGCATTCTTCCTATGTCCTAAAATAGAGCTGATTTATGTATTTATTTATTTTAAATTTGCTATTGATCTCTGTTAAGTACTTGTTAACACTTGGAGTACTGCATCAAGATCTAGTGCCTCTAGCACAAGAAAGGCATGGAGCTTTTGGAGTAGGTCCAGAGGAAGGCCACGAAGATGGAGGGCCTGGAGCACAGTCCTACAAGAAAAGAACGAGGGAGTTGTAGGAAAACCTCATTATGGCCTTCTGGAACTTAAAGAGAGCTTATAAACAGGAGACTGACTTTTTTACGCAGGCAGACAGTGATAGGACAAGGAGCAATGCTTTTAAACTAAAGGAGGGGAGAGTTGGATGAAGTGTCAGGGGGAAATTCTTTAAGCAGATAGTGATGAGACACTGGCACAGCTGCCCAGAGAAGCTGTGGTGCCCCATCCCTGGAGGCACTCAAGGCCAGATTGGATGGGGCCCTGGGCAGCCTGAGCTGGTGGGGGCATCCCTGCCCATTGTAGGGGTTGGAACTAGGTGAGCTTTCATATCCCTTCCAACTCAAGCCATTCTATTATGCTATGACACTGTAGTTCTACTGACACAAAAATGTCCGTGATTACATGCTGTACATCATATTTTTTACACTTTATTGAAAATGTATAATGAGAAAGTTTATTTTCAAAAGTGATACCTTAGTTTTGAAATATTAAAACTCATAGGCTATGGAAAACAACAACAACAACACAGTCCAGTAGCAGTTATTTTGTCTTTTGGTCATTCCTATTGTCCCATTCTGGCACGTTCAAATACTGAGAGATGAGCTTGGTCTTTGAAGGCTGAGTATATTAATGCACAAAATAACAGAGACAACTATTCCAGGAACAGCAGTTAAAGGTGACCACATATTTTCTTGTAAATCTCAAAGAAGAAAGATCCCTACTTCACAGAGTATTAGAAGATGAATTTTCCATGGATCTATTTAGAGAAAATAAATAAATAAATGTATTCAAAGATTAAAAAAAGAGAATATTTACTTATGTTTTTACATTTAAAGAATCTTCTTTGGTAAAAGATTGAAGTCCTTGAATTATTTTTTTTTTATTTTAAAAATCCACTTTCATTTTAAAAATTATTGAAAAATACCATTTAAATACTAATTTAGACAGTAAATGTAGATGCAATTTGATCATTGCCAGGGAATGTATAGAAAACTTTGCAGAATGCATAAGGATAAGAGGCACTGAAAAAAGATCTCTTTATTCTTTCCTGTGTTCTCTGTCTTAAGGACACATAGGTAGGTAGTTTCTCATCATCAGTAAAAGAGGGCATCTTTCACCAGCTTCATGGAGGCAAGAGGAACAGAATCCTTTCAGTGTGCAAGAGTTTACTCAATAAATGTTTTTCCCAAACTAATTTCTGCAGACAGCTGCCCTGCGTTCCCGACAAGACCAAAGGGACAAAGATTCTTGATACTGAGTTCCCTGTGATCATCTGCTTTTATCTGAAAGGGGACCTTTTTGGACAGATAATCCTAACTCTTTCTCTCACATGCCTTCATCAGGCAGCAGTCATGCTCCCCGTTCCCTGGGAGCTCTGACAGAAATGATCAGGATAAACCTATGCCACTTCAACACTGTGCTGCAGTCAAGCCTTCAGTAATCCTGCAGCTGTCATGCTGTAATGCCCTCGTGAACTGAGACTTACTTCTTCTCCCCCTAGATAATACCAAAAAACTGGAGACAGATGTGAGAATTCATGTCTGTTGGCCTGATTTATAGATTAGGACACCCCCAAGTCATACTTCTGAAATGGCTTACTACCTGATCCAGAAGAGTTATTAAATTATTGAAATATGAAGAATACTTTGCAATGCACAGACCATGATTTTCACAGACAAGTTAAATGCATTTTAGCCTGTGTTAGAAAACAAACCGAAAATTGTCCTTAGGCGAGGTCCTTTTTCCCTTGCCAACAAACTCAGATGGTGTGCTTGATAAAACACGTGCAGTAACCAGTGATTCAGAACCCCACAGTCCTTGAGGTTGTTATCCATAATTCTGAAGTTTTAGAGTTTGTTATTATTGTTGTTGAAATCCCTCTCCGAGACTAGAACATAGCTTGTGAGATATAGTGACTCTCTTATGTAGCAGTAGCAGTTCTTTTGATAAAATAAGGAAATGTATTAAGGGATACTAGTGAGAAAATTAAGGAAAAGGTCTCTGTTACAAGAAGCATGTCTTGTATTTTTCTCATAGCATTTAGTATGTACTGCTACAGATCAGATATTAGACTGTTATCCACTGCAAAATGCCAATTATTATACATTTCGCTGACAGAATATGTTTACTCTTTTCTACATTTTAAGTTATTGATTGATATTTATCTTCACTTTTACTATACTTTTCTGAAAATACAGTACATGACACATTCAATTTGATGAAATGTAACTTAATTTCCCCACAAAACAATTGTTTACACTGTTGGTCTGTTTATAGGATGCTACTGAAAAGTATAGCACACATGCCAGCTGCTTTCATTTGCTATCCGATATAAAACTTTTTCAACTACTTATGCGATTTTCCCTCATTCTTTCAATTTTGATTACCATATCCCAGCTAAACAGAGAAATATTTTGCTTTCAGGTTTCAACAGAAAATAAGGTTTAGTACCTGTCTGTTACTGCAGCCTCACTAGTCATGCCTTGATGACATCACATCCAAGCAAGGCCAAGAATTCCATTGCTAAATTAAATTTAGACATCTTCAGGAAAGTATATTTCTCTGAGATTGAACAAGCACAACTATTATTTTTTTAAAAAAGGAATACATTTTGTTCAGGAATTAAGAAAAGGCTCTAAAATTTGGCTTTTGGAAGTGATCTGTGCAAAGAAATGAGAGGCTAGGAACTAACATTTAACTATGCATTTGCTGACTGAGAGCAGGTACTTGGTTGGTGGCTCTGGTCCAGCTGACATGGATCTCACATCTACAGCTAATCAGCAAGAAATAGGATTCAAAGGGAAAGGTAAATTGTGCGCCTGATTAGGACCTGGAAGAGTAGCTGACAATGAAACAGAAAAAGCCATTCTAACACCTAATAGGTGAACAATCACTATATTTTTTTTTTAACCAAGGTAGAAGGTTTTGCTAGATGAGAGAGTTCCTGTTAGCAATTTCGGAAAATATTTAGTACAAATTATAACAGCAGATACTGTAAATAGCCAAAAGATGTTAGCAAAGTGCTACCTAAAAGAGTACAATTGCACTGTTACACAAATGCATATGTGATTTATGGAAACAGATGTCTGTTGAATCATCATTAATAACATTAATTACAAGAATTTAGTTCTGTAACTTGTCCTTCAGCTTGAACAATATTTAACATTGCTACTGCCTTCAGCTATGTGACTCGTGAAATAAAGAACAATTAATGTAAAGTATGTTCAGAAAGTTGTACCTACATTAAGGAATTGTTTTCAACATTGTATTTTATACAAATAAAAATAGACGAACTAAGACAAAGACGTGTAAATAACAATTTTAATGTGTCACTGGAATATAAAAATAGACAAAGCTTCTCATTAAAATGGCAGCCCTAGGTGATGTTTCAATAGAATTAAAGCCCAATTTGACAATATAATTTTGCTTTGTCACAAGAAACAAGAATGTCTAATATCTTCTTACTTCCATTTTCCACTGCATTCCTTGAGGCTGTCTTAAAAAAAAAAAAAAAAAAAAAAGAAAAAAAAAAGTGAGAGACACCAAATTGATTGTATTGCAGAATTGGAAGTTGGTGGGTTGTCTAAATTAAAAATGTGTATACTACTGTGATTTTTATGTTTAAAACAAACTAACTGCTTACACTTGCAATTAAGATAATAAATTATGTTTTTTTTTCCATAAAATAAAATACAATGTGATGCAACAAAAGTTATTTCTTAATAGATTTAATATTAAAAAAAGACAGTGTATGTACAACTATCAGTTGCCAATATGAAAATAAGAAGCCCTTGTACTGTATTTGATCGTTTGGAAAATGTTTTATTATAATTATTTTAATAATAAAGGAAAGAGTAAAAATGTTTTCTTAAGGTTTTTTTTTGTTTGTTTTGTTTTTTTTTTTTTTATGACTAGAAGTTACCCCATACACTAATGCATGTACAACTATAGCATTTCCTAATGTGCATATTGTTCTTGGATGTGCTAATGCGTCAGTGTAGCTAAATACCAACATTAAAGCTAATATCTTCAAATGTCAATATATTAGCTTTAATTGCTGCATACAAATACTACAGTTCTGTGCTTCTGAAAGCAGAGTTGATGACAAGCAAATTATTTCAGTTTCTGTATTTTGCATGTTTCAGCTCTCATGTCAGCTCTTTAAATCTTAGCACAGTTCATTCTCCCTTCCATTTTCCTCTACAAAGCAGAGTATAACTGTCATTTTTATTCCCTGCCCCATAATAGTTGTCATTGGATAATGAAAGAATCAATCAGACGTCTTTTCTTCAAGTCCCTGCAGCAACAGAACTTTATTATTTTTTACTCCACTGACACTGAAAAGCTTGAATCAATATTGACAAAACATCAAATAGTTTTGAAAAGTTTAGCTATGTTGTTTCTCAAAGCTTAACCATTTCACATCTGTCCTAAGTATGAAGGGTGAAGTACCAATCTTCCTTTCAGACAAATAACAATTCTCAACATAATCCACAACTTGAAAAAGTACGTACAACTACAACATGGTCATAGGACAGTATCAAGATTTTAGTGCATTGCTGTCATTAATAACTGAGGTATTACTGTATCTATGGTTGTTTTTGTTTGTTTTCCTGCCCAGCAATGTACTGGTGCAATGCAACATAAATTGTACCGGGGGACTGAAAGAAGGAATGCATATTTATATTCAGGAGTTCTAATATGAAGTACTTTTTGAATCTCTTCCTCTATATTTGTTTGTGTAACCATTTACCAGGAAGTTGTTTTCAACAATTTTTTTCATACTTTGTAGGAAAAAGTGGTAACAATGAAATTATCCACATACAAGTGTGTCAGTATGCAAGATATGAATAACCCTTGAACGGATGTTGTACCTCTCCAGTTAGTTCTTACTAAATTGTTGCATCTGCAGGTCAGGAATTAATTTGGAATTCATTATCTTTTACTTTGTCCTTAGTGTTTCTCCATAGCCTTCCAAAGTTGCAAACCTCCAACATCAGACAGTAAGAAGGCATTGTCTTTCTCCAAATGCAATGTATTTAAATAGTATATATTCTTCAGAAAGAATGGCATGCTATCTCAAGCATGTGTATATGTCATCAGTGGAAGAACACTGGTGTTTCCACAGACAGCATCTTCTCTCCTAGGCACAATGTCTATTGCTGGCCTCACATCACTGATGTCAATTATGTTTAATCTGTATTCATCACTCAGAAAGTAATGCCTCTTATTTATTCCCGTGGAGACTAAAAGAGATACAAGCACAATAATACTATTTGATAGAGCAAATTCTCAGCTACCAAATTTTTTATAATATTCACCACCATTAGTTGATTCATGTGGATGAACTGATCAAACAGTTTTCATTTCATGATGTGACAGCTGAGCATGGCCACCTGGAACGTGGCTTGTCTCACTTTGCTGTTGTTACTGCTGAAGCACACCACCCACCACTTCACTGTGCTCACATTCTCAACTTTTTAGAGATGTTCAGAAACCTATTGATGAATGTCAATAGGTGCAATTTTTTTCTGCACAGAGGAATTCAATTCCACATCTTTGCTAACGATATCCTGGGTTGTATCAAGACAGCCAGCAGGTCGAGGAAGGTGATTCTCCCCCTTTACTCTGCTCTTGTGAAACCCTATTTGGAGTACTGCATCCAGTTCTGGGGCCCCCAACATAAGAAGGACATGGAGTTCTTGAGTGGGTCCCGAGGAGAGCCATGAAGATGATTAGAGGGCTGGATCACCTTTCCTTATGGGGACAGGCTGATAAAGCTGAGGCTCTTCAGCCTAGAGAAGAAAAGGCTCTGGGGAGACCTTAGAGTGGTCTCCCAGTATCTGAAGGGGGCCCACAGAAAAGCTGGGGAAGAACTTTTTATAAGGGCAGGTAGCAACAGAATGAGGGAAAATAAATTTAAACTGGTAGATTTAGACTAGATACTAGTAAGAATCTCTTTACTGTGAGGGTGGTGAGACAATGGAATAGATTGCGCAGTGAGGCTTTGAATGCCCCCTCCCTGGAGGCATTCAAGGCCAGGCTAGATGTGGCTTTAAGCAACCTAGTCTAGTGGGAGGTGTTCCTGCCTATAGCAGGGGAGTTGGAACTAGATAATCTCTAAGGTCTCTTGCAATCCAAACTATTGATTCTATAATTCTATGACTCCATCATTCTGTGATTCATAGGCACTTCCATGTCAGACACCATTTTGTCAGACTATCCCTCTGCTGCCATCTGTCACACAACATCAAAATTGAGTGAAATATCGGTGGGAATGTACAGCCTCTACTGCCATATCATCAACATCTGCCTCTGACATCATGGACCAATATCATAAAATCGGAGGCATTACTTTTGGAGCAGACCTTGTAGCATCTAATTCTCTAGAACAACTCCCAAATTCTTTAAAGGACTGTGTTCTGAACTAGCTAAACCTGGTTCCTGCTTCTGTCTCAAAGGGTAAATATACTTTACAAGGACAGAATTCAATTATTAAAGGGAATGCTATGAGAGCAATTTAGGAACCTTTGAATATTATTTATTTTTTAGGCTGTGTTGCACAAGAATATGCCTATAACCATACTTAAATTGGCCTCTTAGGTACTATTGACTGCCATGAGCATACTGTACTTTGTTGAAATGATTTCATGCACTGCTAGTCACTTTTCTCTGCTGATTGCTGCTATACACATTTACTGTGTTAATATTAAGGTATTGACATAGTTTCACTTGCTCAGAATGCAATATCATATATCATGAATTAGTGATTGCTACCTCTTTTTTTTTTTCTCCTAGCTTACTATATGCTCAAGAAGTTTGAATATTTTTTCAAATAACTAGCTTTACCCCATCACAATCAATTTGAGAAATTATTTTAAATCCAAAGAAAATTCTTAGTCATGTTTGTGATTTTAAATAAATATATAATTCTTTTGCTAATAAAGGAAGGCATAAAGGAAGAAAGCTCTAAAATAACACTGAGATTAATTCAAATATTTTGCTGCAGTAATGTTCATTGAATATTTACAAATCTTTAAAGTATACTGCAAAGTCTGAATTTATTCATAAATAGAAATATTTACCTTTTACTCTATAAACCACAACTAGTTGTATGACCATCATTAATAGAATTATGATTAGAGTAAATAAACATTTTAAAGTAATATTTTATAAGCCCTAGAATAATTTGATTCTGCTGCCTTTCAGAGAAGAGTTTTACTTCTTCCTTGACACTGAGATAATAATGCTTACACAGCTATTTTTGCTGCCTGTATCTACATATATTTGATATAAACAGTGAGCTTGAGGAATCTTACTAGGAAATGTTTTTAAACAGTGCTTAGTCTGTAATTTGGCTTAAAACATTCCATTTGACAAGGCTACTTGTCTCTACATAGGTATGCTGAGCATCGGAATGCAGAATAATGTGCAGGAGAATTAGTCAGCACTGTGCGTGATAGCTATATTCTAGAGCCAAATAGTTCATTTCACGCGTTCAATGAGGCAACAAGTTTTTCCATGATAAAGTCAACAAGTCACATATTACTTGTAGAGCATTGGCAACCAATGGGTGGGGGGTAAATCAGCAAAGTGGGGGTCAGAATTGTCAATACTGCCATAGTCTTAATATATTACCTTGGGGAAATTACTTAGGTTTCTGCTCTAGTTTTCTATCT
The DNA here is from genome assembly GCF_987193195.1 of Phasianus colchicus. NCBI lineage: Eukaryota > Metazoa > Chordata > Aves > Galliformes > Phasianidae > Phasianus > Phasianus colchicus. The sequence continues at coordinate 101,781,026 of NC_143436.1, forward strand.
TAAAAAAAAAAAAAAAAAAAAAGGAAAAAAAGAAATTGACTTTATTTCTTCCATCCTGGTCTGAATTCTGTGTAAAAACTATATAGGTGCAGAAGCACAAACACAATAAGATTCTGTTCTTGGCTGGATTCCACCAGTGCTACTACAATTTAATTACTACTCTATAAAAAAGAAAGGAAGCATAAAGCCCCACATTTTTTAAAAAAGCGGGTTAAAGATGCTGTTACAAGAACTAGATAAAATATGCTAAAATTTACACCTTTTCTGCCTGAAAAAAAAATTATCAAAAGGCATAAAAAAAACACGATTCAGAAGTAATTCACAAGTAATTAACAATAATTTTGTAGTAGATATGACACCCCACAACAAATATAGCTATAATCTAGAAAAAAATAAATAAAAGAGTTTTGGAAGATGATAAAAGATTAAACCAAGAATATAAGTAAAGAGCATGTAAGAAGAGATCACACAATTAACAGATTTTGATGTCATTATGCTTGTGTGTCTGGAAACATAAATTGTTTCGTAAATGGAGAAAGTAGCATGATTTAAGCACTTTTGAAGCAGAAAACTCATTTAGCTTTTTTATGAGGTAAGGACACTTACTGTAAATCATTTCTACAGTTGTAGGAGGGCAATATAAATTGCCTTGATAAGAAACGACTGATTTAAAATACACTTCTTTAATAACATTGGCTGAATATAAAATACCTTGTAACTGGATGTGGTCTGAATTCTGAAAAAGTAGGCATCCATCCATGTACAAGCATTTGGAGACTTTATTGGTGACAGGAAAAGGGAGAAAGAGAGAAATAAGCTTCTAGAACATTTACCTTTTTTATATTATCATTCTAGAACATTTACCTTTTTCAAATTGTCATTGTCACTGCACAAAGTTACAGAAATTCATTTCAAGTCTACAAGCATTAAAAATACTAGATGTTGTTGAAATGTAAGCATACAATGGGACCACCAAAGGGCAAAGAAGGATGGGAATAGCACCACTTTTAAGGCATTAGAGTAATGAATGATTGCAAGATAAAGAAGCAGCTAAGCACAAGATACTGTGAACAGACAGGACATCCTGGTGAAAATACAAGAAAGAGTGAAAGAAGTCAACATAAACAGTGTGACAAGCCAGAAATATCAGGTGTGGGGTTTTTTTTTGTTTGTTTGTTTTGTTTTTGTTTTTGTTTTTGAAGGGAGAAGAAAAGCATGAGATATCAGCAAGAAAAATTGGAGAAGACAAGCCTAAAACCTATCACCTTGATCTTGGCAACTAAAAATCATGAAAGACTCCACCCATCAGACTATATGGCATTTCTATTGTGGTGCTGTGTACTAATGGATAATTTGTGAGTGTTAAAGGCAAGCAGATCTGTATTGGTAGATAAGATGATTAATAATATGTAAGAATGAGCAACGAGAAAAAATAAGCTGATAAAAAATGGTCTTAGTAAACTTGGATTTTACAGGTAAAGAATTGTCCAGCTTTGTCAGCCTTCCATCATAGTGACTTCAAATTCTCTAATACATCTGTATATACATTCAGATGTAAAGCATACAAGCTAATATGTTTCCCTGCTAGGAACACTTTTTTGATCCATGAGATACATCTCTTTGATAAAGAGTATGCAGTAAGTTATTTGTTTCTCTTTCCAAGAAAATGTATGGAAGCAAGTTCTGTTTTTGTTTGTTTGGATTTAAAACTGGATTTTTGGCCACCCTTTTGGATCACTGGAGGACATTCCTGTTCTGATTCTTGAACCTTACATTCAACTGCAGCTACTTTAAATCAATGTATTGTAACTGACTTTGGTAGAAATATATCTCATCTAAAATTCTGACTTATTTTTCTGATAAGTACAATTGACTATTCAGTTAGACTTCTAAGCACTCATTATCAGGATTCACCGTAGAAATAATTTAAGATATAAGCTCTTTTGCATTAAAATAAGTTTGAAGCTTGAAGAAGTCTTTAGAAAAGAAGTCTTATTAGTTTCAGTCTCATATGTCTATAGAGATTACATCCCAGGGCTGTATAGAGCACTGAAGATAAAGGAATAGACTACTGAAAAACAATAGTACTATAGTACATATGATGGGAAAGAGCAGGTAAGGGAGGAAATAGATTATATCAACTCTTTAAAACAAACAAGTATTTCAACCCTTTTGTACGCACTTTGTTATTTGAAAAAACACTGGCCTAATGAAATAGTTGATATTTGAAAAGTCATGACATGATGAAGTTCCAGATCACTGGAAAAGAGAAATGTTGCACCCATTTTTAATAAAGGGAAAATTAAGACCATGGGAACTGGTGAGCCTCACCTCTGTGTCTGGAAAGATCATGGAATATATCCTCCTGGAAGAGATATATTAAGGCATGTGAGGAATGAGCAGGTGATCCAAGAAGCCACTATGGCCTCACCAAGGGCATTTCATGCCTGACCAATCTGGTGGCCTTTTATGATGGAGTGACAGCATCAGTTAACAAAGAGAGGTCACCTGGTGTCGTCTACCTGAACTACTGCATGACCTTTTGACATGGTTCCACATCACATCCTTACATCTAAATTGGAGAGATATGTGTTTGAAGGGCAGACTCTTCAGTGGACAAGGAATTGGTTGGACAGTCACAGCCAGGTGGTTGTTGTACTCTACATGCAGGCTGGTTACAAGTGGTGTCCATCCTGCTCATGACACCAAGATGAGTAGTGCAGTTTACACAAGAGAAGGACAGGATGCCATCCAGAGGGGCCTGGTTAGGCTTCAAAAGAGAGATTTTTCACTGAGAGGATAGTGAGGCTCTGGCACAGGGTGCTTGGAGAAGCTGTGGATGCCCCATCGCTGGAGGCACTCAAGGCCAGGTTGAAAGTGGCCCCGGGCAGCCTGAGCTGGTGGCCAACAACCCTGCTTGAGACAAAGGGGTTGGAACTAGAAGATGTTTGTGGTCCCTTCTAACACAAGCTTTTCTATGATTCTATGGTTGCGTATGCCAGACCAGAAGCATGTAAATATGAATGTCCTAACTTTGTAGAACAAAATGTATCCTACGGGAAAAGTTTTGCTTAAAAACAAGGATACTTTGCCCTTATGTGACAAGGAACACAGTCACATTGTTCAGAACTCTTAGCAGATTTCCTCTCTGTTTATAAACTTGTCCACCCTTAATTACCCTCTTTACAAATAAAACACACTTTATAATTAGGTGAGATTTTCAGGCCTCTTTCTTCCTGTTTCTGCAGGTTTTGCCATACTCTATCATTCACCTAATTAGCAGCAGTTTCTCCACTGCTATATCTGTATAGAATGAGAACATACTATATGTGTCATATCTTTTCTTTGATCACATATGATGTGACAATACAAAACTTTTCCTATATTTGCTTGTCAGTTCTATTTTGGGATACTACTGGAAATGATAAAATACAGTCCTGAATGAAAATGAGGAAATAATATAGAAATATTCAAATAACTTGTTGAAAAAATTTAGTTTGGATTATGTTTGAGCTTCAGAAATGAGAAACACCAGCTTTTATTCTGTTGCTTGTGCTGTTTAGCTAACAGGTGATGAACACTCAGAAATAAAGCAGTGAAAGCATTATACTATTTGTATTGTGTGACAGGCATACTAGGAGCTATACTATGTAGGCTTCCATCAAACGTGCACACTCTCATATATCAACACCTACATTATTACTTGATGTTAAACAACAAATTAGGGGATATTAATGTTTAAAGCCAGAGTTCAACATAGAGATTATTCATGTCATAGCAGTCACCTCCAGTATTTTGCAGGGAAATGTATACAGATTTTTTCACATAAGCATAAGATTAAAGCCTGTGTTTGGAGCACTTTATGCAATCATGTAATCATTCTCTTTGGGAATTCTGGATCAATGAATTACTATTTCTTTCTTTTAATGTAGAGAGCATCAAATTTGAAACAATATACATACAGGTCAACTATTTAGCAGGCAGGCACAGCAGTTTAATTTCCATCTTTGATTGATAGGATCATTCTGGGTATACTGATTCATATTCAATCTGGAGAATAATTAAGGCAAAATTTGAATTCCTTATTTGTTTCCCAGAAAACTCCGTAACAGAAAACAAGTATTCTTCCTTATCTTCTTTTGGTGTTACTATAAGATACACAATAATATAAGAGGAAACATAGTTGCAGTTATTTGTTCATATCAGCATGAATATGATACAGCATCATTACAACAGAATGACCCATATATACCATAGTAACAAGATCTTGATATACTACAGTTTTAATGTAGAGAAGATCACACATCTTACAAAGGAATAACTTTGCTTTGTTTCAGTTGTTTGTTTGTTTGTTTTCCCAAATTTGGCAAATTATCAGCATCTCCTACATTTTTTTAGCTTTTATAAATAAATCAGTAATTACATCTTACTGAAATAATAAAGTATCAACAATTTCTGGACGTTTATCTTGAAAACAGGTTTTCTTATGAGAGAAAATTAAAAGTTAATAGGTCAGAAATACATTGATATATATATATACATGCTAGGATATGAAATCCCTAAGATCTAAAATTCTGAAAAATGAAAGTGGTGTAGCAGGAAATATTCAGTTGAAAAACTACTCATTCAGAGTTTGAAGGGAGAGTTAAACTAAATCAACAACCTGTTATCAGTCAGCTCCTTTAAGGGAAAGGCTGAATAAATGGATCAACATAGCTGCATCTTCTTACATGTAATCTGAGTTTAGTTCATAGACTACCAAAAATAATTCTATTTTCTATTAGATCTCTGATAAAGCTGGAAGAGTCTCATGTTTTAAACAAAATTAAAAGATACGAAAAATAAGATAAAAGGAAGAAAGATGAATCATTGCTTGGTTGTTTTGGAAAGATAGAATTCAGATAACTATTGCAAAGATTTTTCAGATTATTGTTGCATATTCATCAGCATATAAGACTTTAAGATCGTTTTTCTTATTCGAGACTAGTTCAGGCTACTTTATCTGCAAAGTGTATTTATCTATTATACACAGGTAAAAATTTTACAGTTTACATACTGTTGTGCTTTAACGCAGCAGGTGGCTGAGCACCACACAGTCGTTCCCTCATTCCACCCCTTCTCAGTGAGATGGGGGAGAGAATAATAAATAAATAAATAAATAAATAAAGTATAACTCATGGATGTAAGAGATTATTATTTTACATCATTGTCTCAAAGCTTGCTGGGAACACAGATGAACAAGTCCAGGCAAGTCTTGGGCAAGGGTTGAGAAATCCTTTGTCTGGAGAACACAGATGGACAAGGCCAGGGGCAAGGAGAGAGAGATAAACTGCAGATTAATGGCCATGAAATGGTCTTTTGTGTGGGCTTATCTCAAGGAAGATGGCCATCTCAGGGGGTACTCACATGACTCTTGCTCAAGCACCCAGGGGTGTCACGTAGGCAGAAATAGAAGAAGGATAAAATGGGGACTCACAATCATGAGATTGAGGTTTTCGGGCAACAGATTCCTCATGAAGAAGAAGAGGTTTCTGCCATGAGAAGCCTTACGACCTGCCTCTCTCCCTCCTGAACTTGCTCTGCGCTCTACCACCATACTGAAGAAGAACAAAGATGTCTGCCATCAGATTCCTCACTACAGAATTCCTGCATGCTGACGGACTCTCCTGGGCCTGCTACCTGAGTCCTGCTGCTTCCTCCCAGACTGGCTCTGCGACTTCTTCCTGCTACCTGCTTGCTGCCCAAGGCCGGCCATGCTGCTGCTCTCCCCCCCTGCTGCTTCTGCTTCGGACTTTCAAAACAGCGTGCAGCCGGACCACTGCTGGATCCTGGTGGTGACAATCCCCACTTTAAGCAATTCTTGCTTCTTTCCTATCTTTTCTATCGCTCTCCTTCCCTTCCCCGTCTCCCTGATTAGGATTTATAATAAACTATTTGGACTAACATATGAAATGTTGTTTCTTAATCTCACACTGGGTATACGGATATTAAAAGAACCTCATCTCCCTCCTATAAATCGGAGATAATGGGTTGAGATAAAAATATTTACTAAGATAGAGAAATGAAAAAGGAAAATAGTTATGACTATATTAAAAAAAAGTATATAAAAAGTGATGCACAAGTAATTGCTCACCACTCCCTGACCCATGTCCAGCCATGCCCCAAAGCAGCGGAATAGTGTGAGATGAACTCCCATCCCTATCAAAACTCCTTCATATGTCATATGGTATGGAATTTCCCCTGGCAAGTTTAAGTCAGCTGTTCTTATTCCATCCCCTCTCAAGTCCCTGGGCCCTTTGCTGAGAACAGTCTCGGCTCTTTACAGCACTGCTTTGCAGCAACTATGAACACTGGTGTGTTATCAACATTGTTTTTCTCCTAGAACCAAAACATAGTGTCATACCAGGTACTTTGAAGAAAACCATTCTGTTCCAGCTGAAACTGACACATATTTTCACAACATTATTTCCCTTCTGTTGCATGTCATATATTCACTTGACTTTTGAATTAGATTTTTGATTATGCAATATAAAGTGAGTAGAATTTAAATGAATTCTCTTTATTTAAGCCTGTTCTAGTTCAGTTATTATTTTTACAACACCTACTTCCTTGTTTTAAAAGACTATCTGACAGGTGGTTATTATTTATTTTTAATCTATATGTTCTTAGATGAATTGGCTTTAAACTTTTTTAGTATATGATCAGAAACTAATTTCTGCTACTTTCAAGTATCTCTACCACACCAAAACAAGAAAAACAAATGAGAGGAGTGAACTTGCCCCGTTTTTTCTAATCCCACATATTATGCCTCAAGGGGAACATTGTGGGGCATGTTTGGACTTGACAGAGCAAGTAAGAAGCTGATAGACCAGCTTTCAGGAGGCTCTATATCTTCAGTGGGAAAAAGCCATGGGAATGAGGAAAAACAGATTTATGCAAGAAAAGGAAAACATAAAGAAAAGCAGTAAAGTCTGGTATTTGGAAAAATGAGGGAGAATTAAATAGCAAGACAGCAGATCCACTTTAAAGAATGTCATTAATATATATGTATATAATGCATGCTATACAACACCTTAGTAAAATAGAAAGGTGTAAGTAAGAATTAAAAGTGGAAGACTATCTTTTCAGCTATATTACTTGAAAAAATAACTACAGCATGAAAATAAATTGTTCACATTGCAAGTTTTGTTTTGCTTCAGTTATTTTGGTAGTTAAATAAAAGTTCCTAAATTGTATTTTAATTGTAATACATTATAATGGCTAATATACCTGTAGCATTCAGAGCCTTGGTGAATTTTTATTCTTTTTTTTCACATAAAAAGGGAGAAACTGAGAAAAAAGCTACTGTGCAAAATTTCATGGGACTCTTCAGAACTGTGTGCTATCAAAGGTATTAATTTATCATTGCCCAATTATCTATGTCTATGTCTTTGTCTATATATGCAGTCATCATAGATTTTATTCCACTCTCACTTACGTGTGCTATCATCAGAACAGTTTTAGAAGTCTTACCTAGTGATGGCAGTCAGAAATTGTAACAGCTCAAGTACAGTACACTGGAGGAACTAGATCTCCTACTGTTAACCACACCTACTTCCTCTCTAGAAAACAACTGCATATAAATTATAGGGATGTCAAATATTTCTAATGGGAAATAGAACTCAAATAGGAGGCAGCTGTAATTATTCTGTCTACACCACTACAAGTGGAAAAAGAAACAGACAGTGTAGGGAAAGACATAGAACTGTTTAATGACTATTTACTATTAAACTCATAGTGGAGCCCTATGTCAGTGACAGCTAACAGTCTCACAAATGCTGTTAAGGCAGGTATAGGAAATCATGTCACAGGGGCTTTCCTGATGATTAGTTCAGACGTCTCTATCCCATTTTAGCAGAGGAACAGGATTTTACCTTTTAAATGGAGGCTGTGCTGTATCAGTGAGTTTTGAGGCTGAAAACAACCCCTGAAGTATAGTGTTAGTAATAGAGTAATGTCAAGGAAGCTGGACATAGTTCAGCAAAGCACAGTGCTGCATAGCTAGCATAGCTTAGCATAGCATGGCATAGCATAGCATAGCATAGCATGAAATAACACATTGTGGAAGTGCTTCCTATCATTTCTAGCCCCTTCTCCTACAGGGAACACTTGAAAAATTGCTGTTTGCCAATTAAATAATTCCAAACTGTTAAAAATTGTGTGTCAGTGTAACTTATTCATAAATCTCCTCTTTTTCCACACACACAAAAAATCTAGTTTTCTCCTCAAAAATTTTACTCTCCTAGACTTTCTTGGAAGATCTTCTGGGCTTATATTCAGCTTTGCTATCTCAGCTACTTTCACCCTTCTGCTTGATCCCTTCTGTGTAGCATCTTCAATTTATTTTAAAAATGTGGAAAAGGTGATGTGGAAACACAGAGGACTACCCTAGCAGTTAGTGATGTAGTAGGAAATTTGAGTGAATAGCACACCCTCACTGACATGCTAAGCACAATTGAGTGCTGGCTAGGTTTGGATTAACGATAAGTACAATTTTCCAAAAGCTAATTGTAGACCTTCTTTATATGATTATGCTATGTCAGCAGAATTTGATTCACACATTCAAAAGAATGTACTTAAATCCTTCAGAATTATTACCAGGAACTGAGGAAGTTGAAAGATAAAGAATTACCATGATGCTCTCTTTGCTGACATATTGACTGCCTCATAAGATCAAGTCCTCCCTGCACGAACTGTAAAGCTCCATGTTTCTGTCAGAATCAGAGACATCCTCCTGCCCCATGATTTTGCAAAACAGGCAGGTTTGGAGGCCAAGATTGCATTTTATGGTATGCAGCCATTGAGAGTTTGCATTCTTTCTGCGCAAGCAACAGACATCCTTTCACCTTTCTCTATGTTCATTAGCTACAGATTGTCCTTCTGGCACTGGAGAGCAGCAGAAAATAAAACTTCACAAAACAATCAGACTATAAATCCACTTGTCACTTTATGCCAGAAACTGATGCAAAATCTCTTGTAGAACTTTAGAATGCAGTATTGATAATGTGAATACAAATGGCCTTCTGCTTCTCTCCTGTTTTTTCACTTTAAAACCTAAGCAAGGCTTTAGGCTCTCTTAGAATAACAGGGAGACAGGTCACATGGACACCATGTCAAGAACTTGAACTTAAAGAGTCTGTAATCTAAACTGAATTAATCCATCAGTGTGATCAGTGTGATACTTTAATGCAGACAAATCTGACAAGGTATCTAAGCAAGTTAATCCAGTAAGATAATGAGGAACATAAAAGAGATAAGGGATAGTGTCTGGTAGTCTTAATGTGAAGATGCAATTGAGGAAGTTACTGAATGTTTGTAGTCATTCATATAAAACTGATCTGTGGAAAACATTTTTTTTCCTGTGGAGAATGAAACTTCATTTTCCCTAGAAGTTTGCCTCTCTATTCTGATGTGCATGACTACATCACTATTCATCACTATGAACTAAAAAGATTTCTTTTGAACCTGTTATCCTTTCCAGGAAAACAAATTAATTTTGGAAAGAAGCAGAACATGCTGAGTTTTTTGTTAAATATAAAGATCTGTTTATTTATTTTTTAAGGAAAAAAAAAATCAACAGCTGCCATGATATTCATTGTCATTCAAACAAATGCTGAAAGCTTTTAATTTAAAATGTGATTTTTCTCCTTAGACAATAAAGAAATTTCAAAGGGAATATAGCTACTTTTTCTATCAGTGCATTAGACTATAAAATTTTGATTGTATATAGTATATATTAATACAATATGAATGTCATACAGTTGAGAATAAGAAAAAAATTAGTAGTGGAAGAGAAAAGAATATTTTAAAATCATTATTATGGCTAATATAAAGCCATAAGTGGTAAAAGACATATCTTACAAGTAAAGTACTTAAGTTTTTCATTTTCATTTTGTACTCAAGTTTTTCATTTCCTTCAGCTTTCATAATGAACACAAATGTGTCTGTACAGTAAAAGAAAATGATGATAGAATGATCTCTGGTGATTGAGCTGAAATGAATTTTACAAAGGTAATAGCAGATTAAAGAAAAACTAAAAGGCTTCCCTAAAGGTGCTCCAACGTGCTGGTGTCTACATGTCTACAAGTGAGAGGATGAGGGAGGTGAGAAAAAAAACAGTCCTTACTAACCTTGATCTGAAACAGAAAAATGGGAACAGAAAAACAGAAAAATGGGATGGTTTCTTCAGGCCTTGAGTCAAATTGCTACAGAACTGTCAGTTTACTACATATATGTTGTTTTTCTGATGATCACGCTAGTTATTTTTCTCTTGACCTAGCCTCCTCAAGGACCCTTCAACAGTACTGAGCTTTTTTCTAAGACCCATCTTCTCATTTGGCCTATCCTATTCAGTTGGGGCTGACTTCAGACCCTGATGTTCAATTACCCCAGAAATCAGCATAATATCTATAGGTATGCAGCAAAGATTCATCATAGAAATCACAGAATCATAGAATTACTCAGGTTGGAAAAGACCTCAAAGTTCATCAAATCCATACTTGATACATCCATAACCATTCTACCCTAACTCTAACAACCCTCCACTAAATCATGTCCCTGAGCACCACATCCAAATGGTTTTTAAACACATTCAGGGATTGTGACTCAACCACCTCCCTGGGGATCCTATTCCACTGTTTAACAAACCCTTCTATAAAGAAGTGTTTCCTGATACCCAACCTAAACTTACCCTGGTGCAACAAAAGGCCATTTCCCCTTGTCCTGTCACCTGTCACCAGTGAGAAGAGACCAACCTTGCTTGTAAGCACCTTTCAGATACTGGAAGAGAGCAATAAGGTCTCTCCTTAGCCTCCTTTTCCCCAGACTAAACAGCCCCATTTATCATAGAATCGTAGAATCACAAGGTTGGAAACAACCTATAAGATCATTCGTCCAACTGTCTTCACATTACCACTGCTACCACAAGCTGCTAAACCATATCTCGCAGCTTTTCATCCATACGCCTCTTGAACACTGCCAGGGACGGTGACTCCACCACCTCCCTGGGCAGGCCATTCCAGTGCCTGACCACTCTCTGAGAGAAAAAGTTTTTCCTCATGTCCAACCTAAACCTCCTCTGGTACAACTTGCGGCCATTTCCCTGGGTCCTGCTCATTGCCTGGGAGAAGAGGCCAAACCCCTCCTCATCACAACCTCCCTTCAGGAAGTTGTAGAGTGCAATGAGGTCTCCCCTGAGCCTCCTCTTCTCCAGACTAAACAATCCCAGCTCCCTCAGCCGCTCCTCATAGGACTTGTGCTCCAGACCCCTCACCAGTTTCATTGCTCTTCTCTGGACACGCTCCAGGGCCTCAATGTCTTTCCTGTAGTGAGGGGCCCAAAACTGAACACAATACTTGAGGAGCGACCTCACCAGTGCTGAGTACAGGGGGACGATTACCTCCCTGCTCCTGCTGGCCACACTATTTCTAATGCAGGCCAGAATGCTGTTGGTCCTCTTGACCACCTGGGCACACTGCCGGCTCATGTTCAGCCGAGCATCAATCAACACCCCCAGGTCCCTTCCTCTTCACAGTCATCCAGCCACTCGTCCCCAAGTGGTCCCACCATGTTTCATTAACAGCAACAAACAACTTCCTTCAGTCTCTCCTCATAGGGCATATTCTCCAAGCCTTCACAAGCCTTGTTGCCTTCTCTGGACCTTCTCTAGCACCTCCATGTCCTTTCTGCACTGAGGTGCCCAGAACTGAACACAGTACTCGAGGTGAGGCCAGTTTTCAAAGTCTCATTTCATTCCTTTAAAGCTCCCATCAGTAATGTCTTTGCAGTATCAACGTGGGTCCCGTATTCTTTACAATTGCTGGCATTATCAAATAGGGTCTTATTCATATTAGGAAAGGTATTAAAGAAGGTCTGTCATTCATTATACTTGGAGGCATTTTGTGATGTATAATGTCCCAGTTTAGTCCAGAATGTTATCTTAAACCTCCTAAAAATTCTTAATGGAAAATACCTTAAAATGTATGAGTTGGTTTCAAAGAGTTTGGATTAAATTACTGCATAGATAGAAATTGCTGAGATTTATCCAGAGAGTTAATTCCTATTTTGCTGGGAAATGTTTAGAAATTCGACTTTAATGTTAAATACCATTGGCTTAGGTGAAAACTAAAAAGAAAGACTTCTCCAGCGAGAGACATATTTTGTATAAGAGTTGTTCTCTTTTGATCTCTAACCATTACAAAGAAAACCCTTAATAAATTTTCATGTACTGTTATATCTAGAGTCATGTTATGTTTCTATCTTTTGTATGAATGAAACATGATACAGTAAAATGTTTCCTTTGCCAATGTCACGTGTCTCAACGTCATCTACAAGCTTCCAAAACTTTCTTTTGTGGCTGCTAGATTTTAGAAATTCTAACCCAAAATATTCCTGAAATGTAGAGCAAATGAACATTATGTTATCTTCTGCCTTTTATGATATTTTTTTAGATTAGTTCCCACTTTGGAAACATATTAGACAGCATAGAATGTAATCTGCTGAGAAATTAAATGTTTGTTTCCTTTGATGTATAAAGCATCATTAAGAGACAAAAAGTGCACTACTTACAAATGAAGACCACAACAGTACTTTTGAGACTACACTGGGGAAAAGTTCAAAATACGAGTACGTAACTAGAATTAATTTTAGACACTAATTACTCTCTAATGATTTTTTATTTAAACTTATATTGTGAATACTTTTGTCTGAGAAAAACAAATAGTAAGAAATATAAATTAATTATTGCACTCAGCTAAAAATGTGACTATTTTAGGGGAGGTTTTTATTTATCTTCTGCTAAAATATTAAGGTACAATTTTAAAAATCAGCTGGAATAGTTCAGTTACATTTCTCAGGGCTGCTGCAGATTTTGTGCTGGAAACTTTATATTTTGATAAACGGTTTGTTTATCTACTTGCATATTTGGCATTGCATACAGTCATTGCTAAATAGATGGTGATACTAAATCCTGTCTCCTCACTTCAAATATTATACTTTACCAGATATGACTGAATTATCTTTTGCTAACTTACTATAATAAATATAGGGTGAGATTTGATTAAAAAAAAAAAAAATCGAAGAAGAAAAAACACAATATTTCAGAACTTCTCAGTCCTATTTGTTCTGACAGCCACGGTGTTTGGAAGCATGTGTCCTGTCTGGTGAAACCACTTGTGAAGAAACTAAGAGCAACCAGATGCCTAAAATTGCCCAATTTCCATTTGTTCCAAAGATAAATCCACTCAACTAAAGCATTTCACAAGTAATAGAGCTCTATCAAGCTATAATGAGTTTCCTGACATTTGAGGAGTTTATCATGTCACTTGTGGTCTTATTATTGTAGTCTCAGCGGGTGGTATGGAACTATTAGATTGTAAAAAGCACAACTTGCATAAGTCAGGTTTGAAAACCAAAACCAAGGTTTTGCACCAGAAATTGAAATTGCCTTGCTAATGAATTGAAGGTAACCTTAGTTTTCCTAAGAAATTAGTTTCTGAAATAATATGTCTCTTCTATTTGGCTCTTATTTACTGACAGCATTCAAACACTGTCAAGGTTTTCTGTCATCATATTCATGATTTTTTATTTCTTTAAAAAACAGTGAAGATAAAAACTGCACAAAGTGAATCACAAAAATTCCCTGTAACCATCCCCCCCCCTTCTCCCCTGCTCCCTCTTATTCTCCAAGATTAAGAAGTGAGCAACATACACTGCTGAAGTAATTGTGACACCTTTAGTGTTTGGGAAATGCAAATGAAAAAGGAGAGATAGATAAAAAAAAAAAAAAAAAAAAAAGAAAAGAAAAAGAATAATGAATAATATATGAAAGTTATACTACTATATATAGACTGTGAGTCTTTAGGGTAGGAGCTGCCTTTTACTCTGGATCTATATAACACTGATCAGAGCATCTAAGAACTACTGTTTTCAAAGAGGAAATCAATAAATTGATAAGTCATTAAGAATAGCAATAAACAGTGATACATGAAAGAAAATATCATTTAATCATTAAGTTGCAAATTTATTCAAGCCATCGGGTGCTAATAAAAATACATATAAAAAATAGAAACAATAAAAAAGATGTTTAAAAATACTTTCTTATTAGAGGAAAAAGATTTTAAAAAGACAGTTTGCAATAAAGTTTCCCCCTAGTCTTCTCTTATCTATACTAAATAACTCCATCTCTTTCAGCTTTTCTTCATAGGAGAGGTGCTCCAGATCTTTGATCATCTTTGTGATTCTTCTGTGGACTCCTCTAATAAGTTCATGTCTTTCTTATGTTGGGGGCCCCGGAACTGGAAGCAGTATCCCAAGCAGGGTCCCAAAAGAGCAGAGTAGAAGTGAATAACCTCCTTCCAGCCACTGCCCAAACTTCTTTTCGCATAGCCCAGCCTGGAAGTACACCCTGTGAGCTCAAATCCATTTTTCATTCTCTAGTCCTTCTCTGAAGTTTTATTCTCAGTAGATTCATGGCTTAGTTTGTACTAAACCATGTACTAAGTGTTTAGGATTACCCTGCCCAGGAGCAGTACCTTGCACTTGTCCTTGTGAACTTCATGAATTTCACATGGGCCCAATTCTCATGCCTGCCCGGTCCTTTGGGGACCTTTCTGTCCAGCCTTTCTGTTGTGGAATCAGTCATCTTGGAGTCATATATATTACCTCATTTAATAATTACCCTATTTGTACCTGAATCTTCTAATTTTTAAAATAATTACACCACCTTTCAGAAACTTTATTTTACGGACATTTTAGACAACAAAGACTGCCAATGGAAAATGGACTGGCACAAAAAAACCTTTGATGTTTGCTGTTGTTAGGATTTCTTTTTTTTGTTTGTTTGTGTGTGTGTAATAATCCTGTTTCTAAGTTCCAGAGGTGATTTGCCTTATTTACTAACAGCATGAAATGACTGACTTAGTGACTTCTGACCACTGTCATGCCCTTATTTTTATTTGCCTTTATTCTATCATTCCTACTATACTATTTATACAAGAACAAGGACACATAATCATGTTTTACTGTATCTCATTTTTTCTTTCTTTCTTTTTTTTTTTTTTCCCAGAATGACTTTCAGTTTGCCTGGACTATTTCCAGTTTAAATTCTGTCCTCTGATGTATTTACATCTGTCAATAGTTAACGGACTGATTTGGCCCAGTTTTGTGACTAGTGTTGCGGAGGGATCTGCAGATCCATGCCTCCAGAAAAGGGAGACAGGGGACCCCAAATAATTAAAAACAGCAGCAATGATCTGAGGACAAACAATCTAATTTACTAAATGTGGTATTGGAATGCAAGATAACACACACTATAATACAATATAATTAAAATTGAAGCTAATAAATCAAATATAATGAGAGTGTCCGAAAGGTGAAAAGTCCTCACCAGAACACTGAGGTGAGTTGGGTTGAGCAGCTGGGAGGAGAGCTGAAGGAAAAAAGGGACACCAGGTGGCCTTGCCAGGGATTGTATTTCCTCTCTGAACACAAAGTGTTCTGGGGAATGTAGTTCTTCTTCTCTTCCAGACAGGTGCCCAGAACTGGAGCATTAACAGTTTAACTCCCAGTGCACTACATGCTGTTACGATGTGGATTACTGATAACCAAAGTCATAAAACCATAACAACATCTTATTTTGTCTTGCCATTATCTGAAAATATAAATATTTACATTATAAATGAATACAGTACACTGTAATCATAGCCCAGCTAGAAAACAGTAAAATCATTCAATAGTTTATCCAGTTTATTACAAATCATGCAGAATAGACTGCTCTCAAAAACACTCATTTACTAGTCCATGCCAAAATATTTTCCTCTATTTTTCCATCTTTTCATTTTATTTGATACTGTTTTCTAAAATCAGTCTAAACTCCTAAATACTTATCCTTTTAGTAATGGTTCTTTCATGAATAAATATTTCAAAGATAAATAGCTTTGTTTATGATGGCAATTCAGTTCACTGAATGAAGCATTAGTTGTCACTTTGTTTTCCTGTCATCAACATCAAAATTCAGTATTTCTTACTTGCCTCTTTTGCTAGTGTAAGAATTTATTTTTAGTTATCTGGCTGCTTTGATATAAAATGACCATGAAAACTGTCTTTTATAAGCAAACATGTCACTTTTATGCATTAAACATTAGCTATTAACATATGGAATGTTACCAATATCTTTGTTATAATAGTAGAAACTAAAAGTATATATCGGGCTTTATATTTATAGTAGATATTTTAAGTACAAGCCTGTAATGCCATTAAAATGATCAAATTAGCCTTTCACCTCCTTTCATCCAAAGCATGACTTCAAATTCAATACTAGATAAATATTTTATTATATTAAAATAGATTGCAATAAACCATCATTATTGTATATTGCAAAGTAAATCTAGAAGTATGTGTCACAAGAAAAATAATTACATAAATAAATCCTCTGGAATTTTTTTTTTTTTTATAAATAAGATTAGGCAAATATGAATAATAAGAGCAAAACATTATAGATACACAAATGACAACGATTTATACATTAAATGTTAAAGCTAACTTTTGAGATAAATTAATTTTTTCACAATGTTCAGAAACATAGTAACTGCTCAGACTGCATAGCAATTGAGATTGATGAACTTTAGTTCTAGATACAAAGAAGGAAATCCAGAGGAGTCTTAAGAGGAAGAAAGATCAGTTTAACTTTCAATACTGTGAAAGCCTCTTTGCTAACAAGAGTCAAAACCTCATAACAAAGTGAAATATAATTCCATTGGGAGGAAGTATTCTTCGAAGCTGAAGAAATTCATTGATTTTATTGTAGTGATAGAAATGCTAAAAATAATTGAAAAAATAATTAGATCTATACAGAATATTCACATTTTCTGAGCTCTTATGTAAAGACTCTTTTTTTTTTTTTTTTTTTTTTTTTTTTTTTTTTTTTAGGAAAAAAAATTCCTGGTGTTCATCTATTCATCCCAAAAGCAGGAGCTTCTAAATTATTTATATTATCTTAACAATATGCTTCAGAGTTTATTTTTTTAGTACAGAAGGTTCCATCTCCTATGAAATTCAGACAAAACTGCTTCAATCTTAGCTGCAGAATAACATACTACTTCAGTTTGGTATACCTTTATTTTAAAGATATTTCTATAATCTATTGTTTATGGTTATTCTTTCTTTTCAGCCACAAATTTAGTTTCTAATGAGAAATCACGTTACAGCAATGAATAGAAATCAGAATACCATTAAAACAGTTTACAGTTCTATACATGACATCTAACAAAGCTTTGCTGTAAAATATGCAGTAGCCATTTCTTTGACTCTTATTTTGCATTGCCTTCCCTGAGTAATTCAGATAGCATTTTATCATCTGAGAAAAATGATTAAAACATGCTCCTGATATATAATCTGTCTAAGCATCAGGAGATTCTTTGATACCTTTCATTGTCCCCGGTTTTTCCTATTTTGAGGGGTCTCAGACCAGTTCCTTCTGAACATTTTGTTTATATTTTGAAAAGCTATTATAATGCTCATGTCTGAGTTTAGAATTCAAAAAGGAATCTCCAAAACAGTCTCCTATTTGTCTCTATCCCTTGAACAAACTAGAAGATCCTAAATTCACACTTACAATCAAGAGGCTGCTACCACTGAGTTGTTGGTTAATTCTTCCTAGTTAAGACACAACAGCAGAAATCAATTGGTAGCCCTCATACATTATGTTTTTTGCTGGAACAGTGAAGGACCTAAACACTAGATTTCACATCGATTTAACATGAAACAAATGTCATGATCTAGTCCTATTTTACCTGTGTTCAGCTTCTGTCAGTCAGAACTTGTGTTGTCACAACCTGGGTAGAAGGCAGCCAAAGAAGCCCTCTAATGAGTAAAGTCTTGACAGACCTTCAGAGCTCTGATCCTTAAAGCAGGCTGTGAGGAAAGGCTCTAGGAGCAGAAACTAAAATGTACCTGGAAAGAAATCTTTGCTCCTGCAGAACAAGGTGCAGGAAATAAAAGTTTTTAATTACTTTTGCAAAAGCAAAATAAAATCTGCATTATACATTAGAAATACTTATCAGTTTTTGTTTCTTCAGTTTTTAGTATTATTGTCTGAAATATATCAATAAAGATTAGTTTGCAGTGAAATATCCTCAGTAGACTACACTTAATTCATCTTATTTTTTTTCTTTTTCTTTTTTTTTTTTTTTGCTCTTTTCTAGAATGTAAGCCAGTAGAACGGCAATTTCCTGTACTCATTGAACTTCATCACTTCTGTTGTTTTGTATTTTTTAATATGATTATGGTAATCTCACCAGTAAATACTTTGCAAAATCAAGATCATCATCATCATTTAGAGTGTTTTTACTTTTCTGACACTTCTTCACATGAACAACAGATTTTCATGAAAAACAATATTGACTGAGAGAAAAGAACAATTTGTTAAACTGAGAGTAATTTGGTAAGTATCATTAAAAAAGCATAATTTCATTTGTTCTTGAATATTTTCACAATGGCAATAACAATCCTGTCAGATTAACCAGGTCCTGAATTTTGATGAATCCCTAAAGTGAAGATTAAAGATGTCATATTGCTTAATATGTTAAGAAGTACTGCACAGCTCCGCATTGCTACAGGGTTTTGAAATAACCTGAGAAGAATGAATCTGAAAAGTTGCTCATTGCTTTTGTCAAAATAAGATTATAAATCACAGAATGCTTTGTCAAATTCTTCAACACATTTATTACACATATTTATTAAGAAAAACTTCCTATGATAACTAACATGGAGTTATAATAATTGAGCTTTACAATCAAACACTAGCTGAAGAATACTATGTTGATATTGATCTCACATCTGCAGACACCCACACTGTATTTTTAAGACAATGGATAAATCAGAATTTACTCAGAAGTCAGATATCAATATAGAATAAATATTATACAAATTTGTCAAGTAGCGAATCATATCTTGCTACAAGCAATATGTTAATAATCAATGCACTGTGCTCCAAAGCATTAGAAAATAATTGCAATGAGCAAGCACCTATACAGTACTTAAGTGATCTCTGGAGAAAGCATATATTTGATTATTACATGAAAAATTGCTATAAGGTTGTCCAATAGTAAGAAAGTCATAGTTTAAAAATAAACAACAAAAAGGAACCTGAAAATATGCCAAGAATAAATTAAATTGTATGATGACCAAATAGTTCAATGTCTTCATCTATTTTGGAAAATAACTGAAATACCTAATTCAAGAAGAGAATCTATCTCTTTGGCATTAGATGAATTTAATTGTCCAAACAACTCTGAAAAAGAGAAAACGACAGTAACATTTTTTTCACTTTCAAGTTTTGCAGTTCATGGCCAGTTTGAGGACTTAAAATATTTTATATCAAATGTATATCTGACTTTTAAGTAACTTCTCTTTATTAGATTATTAATAGACTCTGTAGCTCTTTACATTGGTACCACTTAATTAATTAATTACCACAGTAATTAATAATTTGAATAATGATGGGCAGATTCAGGTAAACGCATACTTATTTAACTATGTTTTGACATTTAAGACTCTGATTTATACCACACTGGATTATCACAAGAACCATTTGTATTACACAGATCTGGTATCTTCTTAATGGACAGGATCAGAAAGTGTGTTTATGTAATATTTTAAGGCAAATCAGTAGACTAACACTAAGCTTCAAAGTTTAGCTAATGGATTTTGAGTTCAATGGTGATAGTAGGGTTTGACTCCTATCACATCACTGATCAGATTTGATCAAAAACTCCCAAACTATCAATATCCCTTTTTTTTTTTCCCTGCAGTATTAAAAGCTAATTTCACAGCCAGAAACAGGAAGCATCATAATCACTGTGACTTGAAATTCCTAAGTAAATCCGATGTAACAAAACTTCTTGTTTGAAATGTTTGAAAAATAGTATGCATTTGAAACGGATTGTCCAAACTGAAAAGACTTATTTTAAAGCTCACTGTTCATATGTGAACATAGATATTTTGGTAACCAGGTGCTAGCTGTGCAATTTTCTAAAAAACTTGTGCATATCCTTGATATTGTTTGCACTATAAAGTTTACAATGATTTGTATTTCGTTATTGTAAGCATGTGCTTTGAAATTACTGTCACCAAATCATTTATCTGTGAACAGAAGCTGACTGGCCCATGTAACTGTGCAACAAGAAAGAAGTTGATAAAGCTTTAGGTCAGCAGCAGATGAAAACACTGCAAAATGGAATCTCTAGTATCATAATTACAGAAGGATAATAACTTTAGAAAAAGGAACAACAATCAATTCCAATTAACATTCCAAGAGTTAGGAAGGTACAAACACAGTGTTCTAGAAGACAAAAGCAAATTATTTAGAGTTCTAGTGGCGTGTACGCATTCAGTACTATGGAAGAAAAATCTACCTATGGTAATCCACTGTGATTCCTTAAACAGACGGTTTTACGGCTATTTTGTTTGCTCTTGCTTACTTCATCATAGGCTTGATTAGTGCAAAAAACAAATCGAGCATGGTTTATACTTTTTTCACTCTTTTGACAACTATAATATTTACTTTAGATCATCCAATACTAAATTTATAGTACCGACAATTTGCTGAGAAAAATCTATCAACTTATCCTCATTTTGGGAAGGTGTTTCTTAAATTACTCAATTAGGCTAGTGTTATATTCTAAAAATGATCACCATCAACATTATCAATTACTTGTATTCTTGTACACTATAGAATTTTATTTTTGCTATTAAGTTTTTAAGGTATTTATCATTTTCAAGAATAAATTGCTATACAATTAAATAACCATTAATGTAAAGAAGAGGAAAAGAATGGCACTTTTGATGACAAAAAGTTAATTTTCCAAACCAGAAGAAATGTTACATCAAACTAGAAATTAGAATGTAGTTAAAATGTAGTTAAAAACTGTTACTGAAAAGCTCAAGGAACATTTGATAAAGTGTCAGGACACACTCAGAATGTTTCCTCTGTAAAGCATTGTTTTGTTAAGACCTAACATGAAGGCTTATTCTCGCAATTTATATGAGAGCTTGTAAGTCTGTGAAAAGAACTTTAATAACTTTTTGTTCTCCCATGTGAAGTTTGTCAGTGATATGATATCAAAGCAGTTGTGTTTGAGTATGAGCGTGCTCTTGTACTCAATCAAGAATTGATTTTCAGGTCCTTTCTTTTATCTTGTCAGCTATTTAAATTGGGCATTAATCACAATTTCTTTTCTTTCAACTTTTGTGAAATCATTTCTTCTCTGTTACAACTCTCCCAAGTTATCATCACTTCCTATATCAAAAAGGTGAACCTGTCCTCCCCTTTAGTTTCTGTGAGTTCATATCACACTAAGTCAACTTCACATTCATATCAATGTGAACTGATTCAACTTCAGCAGCTTTCCCACTGAGCTGCATCTTCCTCGTTTCTTGTCTTTGCATCTCTATTAGCGCTACTACAGCAACGTATCTTCTCACTGTACTATTCTTTCAGCACCAGGTTCTTTTTTGTGTTACTTTTCTATTACTAACCGTCTTATTTAGCTACCTCTATGCTTTCTTACCCATTGCTTTTATACAATTACTTAATTTCTTCAAAAAGTGTGTAGTTCAACTGCCCCCTTTTTACACCAGTAACTAATAGGTACACAGAGGGAAGAGCTGAAAAGCTGGCATGCTTCTCTCTAAAACAAGATTGTACAGATGTATTGTTTTTTGGTCTTTGTATGTCAGATACAGTCTTGAGAACATTTTTTTCTGTCTACAATTTTCAGAAACTTCAACTCAGTGATGCTAACAGTTCATTAATTGTTTTTTTTTTTTTGTCCTAATCTTCCAAATTCGGTCAAAATAAATAAATAAATAAATAAATGCCTCTGGGTATTTATCTTTGGCCACTGAAAAGGCTTTGTTGAATAGGTTAGCTTGAACTTCCTTTAAAAAAAAATTAAAAAAAGAGAATAAAAATCTTGCCACACTCGATGGCCCTAGTCTTGTTTAAAGGCTTGTATCCCAGCTGAGTTGATATTTGCCGCCTACTAGATGGTAAGGACAGTTCTCCACATGAAATACTTTGCTTTGCTATGTTTCACCAGTAGGCTATTTTCTTTAAATTAGAGAAAAAAATAGTTCACAGACAGCAGTCCACATCACTGACCTCAAAAGCTCTCTCTCTCTCTCTAAGAAATGATTGACTACCACTTTACCACTTTCCCACTGGTGTATCAGGAGCAGGAGAGTTAAACAAGTTACTTTATGACATGGCAGGAGCAAAGTGAGCAATGTTTGCATGAAAAGGCATCTATTCCAGGAGACAATCAATTCTGCTAAATATACTTCAGGTGCTATGACGTCCTTTCTGACAGATCTCCTCTGTTCAGGTTGAGAGTCCAACAAAGAATTTTGAATTACTGAGCTGAGGCATTGGATTTTACACAGAAATGAAATAGAATAGGTACTGGAAGGCATAAGTTGACAATAATACATCTTATATTGCTCTGTCATTTTGCAAGGACATCAGTTGTATTCATCCCTGCTCCAGTTTTTCAGACTGGATATTTCCAGTTAAAAATCATTTGCTGAGCATGCCAGAGCCAGATCACAGAAAGATTAGTCCATGAAAGAATAATACAATGTGATGTAAACTCAAACATAAGAGATAAAAAAAAACAAAATACTTGGTGTTAGAGGGCTTATAAGCCATAAAAAAAGATTATACCTGGGCCTTATTCAACAATCCCAAAATACATGCTTTCTCAGATGGATGATTCATTTATTGTTCCATTAACTGTAAACCCATTGTTAATGTAGCTTTCAATTATATTGAAGTATACAAAATGTTTACACATTTACAGGGGGCAGGCTGTACTGTATCAATGGGGAGGGGAGCTTCCCTCCTGCACTACATACTCACTTTGAAGATATTTCAGTTGAAATGGGATTAAACAAAATGAATCTTTCTTCCTCTTAATGGAACAAAGAACAATAATATTCATTCTATTAAACACCAGAAGTGTAATTTCATGTGCAGAATGGTAAAAGGTTAGTTATGTTAGAGAGCAGCAAAATGTTTTTTTACTAATTAATAATATTTCTATATGCTTTCAGGGCAATCATCTTATTAGACAATGAGAAAAAAATACATTGATTACTTCCTGGTTATATGAAGTTGATCTAATAGATCTAATATCTGTAGAACTGGTACCTTTGGTAGACATATTAGTTCAAATTAATTAATATAAACATGTACATATAAATAACAGTGATTAAATATTTAAATTTCCAGCTATTGCAAAGGATTATTCTTATAGAATGAGAGCAAAGTATTTCCTCTGGAGAGGAAGAAATAGGGAGAAATAAAATTTGGCAATAGATGAGAAGGGGATACCAGAGAAAGAAGTGTCTGCAGATGAATTGTTAAAGGTGAAAGTTTTCAGTATGAACTGGTGCATGGCTCATGAGAAGCCGGGACAACACACTACCTCTGTGACTGTAAAAGCAAAGCACACATATTCATATGTTAGAGAGAAGAACAGAAGTTAATGACAGAAAAGAGATCGTAGCTTTCTTAGCTCACAAGAAAGAAGGCTGGTAGAGAATATGGAGTTGTAAACAAAAGAAAATGCATTTGATTGAGAAGACACTACAAAGAGAACTGATGCCAGTTGACTAGATTTCTGATGGGAAAATTAACTGAAAAATACTCCAGGAATGAAGTTATTTAATGAGTAAAACAGCAACTCCAGAAATGAAATAGAGAATGAAACAAGAAGACGTTAAAACAAGAGCTGTACACTGAGTGGGAATGAAAGCTACGATTAATGGTTATGTAGAAGAACAGAGCAGGAAATAAGCATATCTTTCTATTTCTATAGGAGTAGGGGGATTCTGTGATTCTGTGTGATTCTGAGTAGGGGAAAGAATATTGATTTTTAAAAACTAAAATGAAAACTTTTTTGAAAATGTACTGTACTAATTTTATTTATTTATTTCTTGGTTGGTGGGTAGAGTATTGATTTGGAGATGTAAAGAAAATTAAAACTTTCTTGAAAATGTGCTACTTCTATCTAGCCAGCAAAAGTTTCTCCAAGGTACTGTAATCTTTACCAGAAGAGGAGGGAGCATACCTCAAAATAGCTAGCAGGCTTGAGGTAATGTAGTATTCCTGGAGGTTGGAAATGAGAAAACTTTTATGCTTCCATACAAGGAGCCCTGAATACTGATAATCTGAAAATAGATAAGAGGGTAGGGGAAAACAAACAAGGTTTTTAACTTCACTTTTTTCAGCCTTTATTCAGTAAATGATAGGAGTAAATATGAGGAATTTATCTTAGCCTGCTTCTTAAAAATAATTGAAGATTGAGAAAATTTACTTAGAGTAATACCCATGTATAGTAGAATCTTTGGTTCTAGTTTGTTTCTTTTAACTACATGCATCAAGAAAAAAGTTTTGCTGTAAAAACAGTTGCACAATTTGGTCTGTCACTAAGATAACCACAAGGCAGCAGTAGCTTTCACCCAGCGCTCTAGTCAGTTTTCGGCATTTAAGGAGAAACAAGTGCAATCTCAGAACTGAGAAAAAAACGTGCTTTTCATTCTTTACATTGAATGTTGAAGCAATTTTGAGCTGGTCACTATTGTACTGTTTTTGTTTTTGTTTTTTCTAGTTTATTTACATATTGCATGGCTAAGCAATAAAAATCCATGGTATGTTTTTTCTTACATTACATTCTCTTAACTACTTCCTTTATTCAACACAGACAATGTAGTACATAACAGTGGATATATTTTAATTCAAAATGTTTTGCATATATTATAAAGATGTAACAAAACAAAGATATTACTATTAAATCTGTTACAAAGGAATAAATAGAATTACATGAAAACATTCAGCCTAACTTTGTTTATATAGCTATACATCAGACGTAATGTTATTTACTCAACAAAACTGGTGATAGTAGAATACATGTGTAAGTACTAGCTAGAGATGTCCTTTAGAACTTGAGATGTGTTTTGTTACTTCCTAGATAGTAAGTAGACAACAATGCTAAAGAGATTTTGAAATTATTCCTTGAGATTCAGAGTTGTGTTGTAACATTTGCACTGATTTGGTAGCTCACAGCTGTATAACCCAAATTGGTTTACATTGCCAAGAGCTTAAAATTGCCAAAAGATATCAGTGTACTATATTCATCCTACTTGAAGAATTGCAACTGTTTTACTTTACTTGCATTGCAGTACTATTCTGCTGATGTTGAGGTTCCCCTGTAGCATTCTATCCTTTTTTTTTTTTTTTTTAATTCAGTATATTTATTTTTTTCCTGATAGTTGAGAAATATAAACATTTCAAATGGGTGACAACTTTTAAATTGGATTTCCAAAAGCTAGGCTGCTGCATTCACAGCTACTGCTGTCAAAGGGAAGGTAGAGCATAAACATAGCAGCACTAATAGCTGGTTTTATATTTATCAGCATCTTCAACAATAACAAAACATTGTCAGGAATTCTATTACATTCAAACATTAAAAATAAATTATAAGAAATGTGGAAAGAGTGTACTTTTTGCTTGTCTGAAAAAAAATAAAAAAGATGAGTAATCTGGAATAATTTTCAACAGAGAATATTTTTCCAGCTGTATCTATTTCACAGTAGTTTAAGGCAATGTACACTCTGAAAAGAGCTTCTAGATCATTATTAAGTACGTGAAAAGGGAGTCAATCTCCAGAGCCACAATGAAAATTTACTAGAATAGCGTAGTGGGGGCAGAAAGGTAGGAAGAAATGACTCTTAGGTCTACTGAGTTTTCAAATGAAATTCAAGAAGGATCAGTAGAAATGTTTTAGAACATAAAGCAAGCATCCAAAACAGAGACAACATGGAAAGCTAAAAAATTACCAAAGCATGCAAATGAAAGCTTAAGATAGTGGTAAATCAAAGCCACCTTAAAACCTGATCCTGGTAAGTGCTGACCATCTTCAGCTCCTGATTTTTTTATTCATACATCTGCTTCTCTTGAAGTCTTACAACTGAGAGCAAATTTAACAAGATCTATTTTCTACTTTTTATAGCAAAAAGCTTGTAAACTCTCAAATCAACTTTTACTGTATGGTATGTCTATTGGACATAGGCTTTCTATTGAATTATTTTCCATTTTATCCATATAAAATAATTAAAACAAAATGAACAAATAAACAAAAATATCCAGAACAGAATAGTTATTAAAAAAAAATGTGAAAGAACTTTCATCATTTCTTCTGTCATCAAATATTCATTAAAAGTAAATGATAATATTTATCTATACATTTTTATATTTTATGAAAATCTCATCTCAGTACATTTGTTTCTGTTCCTATTGCAGATAGTATTTGTCCTTTATTTTTCTTCCAGTTACGCGAGGACTGTTTGGATCAGTCCACAAAACAAACCACTTTAACTAGTATGCCACAAAATACAGATGAAGCAACTTTTTGAACTCAGCCACAGTTTTTGTCTGGTTGATAATAAATGCCATTTCATTCAGCAGTAGAAGTTAAAGAAACAACATAAATGGTAAATCCAAACTTAACTGTATTACTGGGCACAGCTCAGGTATTTGTGTATGTTAATTCAAATGCTACATTCAAAATACAGTTATTCCTTAAGTTTAGTAAACCTTTGATTAGAAGTTTAAGTTGGTAAACAGGTTCAAATTCCTTTTAGTTACGATCATTTTTACAGCTTGGGAAATGATAGTACCTGTCTGATGGAATCAAGGCCACTCTCTTCATAACAACTTTATTTATAAAGATTTTTCTTTGTGATTTATGAAGTGTGACTTTGAAAGTCTCTGAATATTTTTTCATTTGAGGAAAGGAGAAAAACACTTGAACAAAGATAGGAAATGGTTATCTCTTCAAAATTAATTAAGGTCATTTGTTTCACAGGGAAATACTAAAACACTTCATTATTTTGCCTCAAAAGTAGCGAATCTGATTCATCATTGGAAATGAGACTAAGCTATAAAATCTAGAAAGATGCTTTTAGTTTTATTATTATTTATTATTTGCTTCATATGTGCTATATGATATTAAGCAATTATTTTTGGTAGAATTGCCTTGATTCATTTACTATAGCACTAATTTGAGTTTATTGGGAACGCTGAAAGATAGTAGTAGGTCAGCAGAACACATACTCACATCAATAATACTCCTGCATGGCAACACGTATTTGCTAATTAAACCCTTATTTAACAGAATCAATGTGTATATTTTCCAGGTTTAGTGATGTATAAAGAAAACATTTTTAATAAGGGAATCATATATTTTACACTAACTTATTCATCTGCTGTCAACAAATGATGAATCTTCCTTCCTTGTGTGCTCTGTACATTAGAAAGGTCAATTTGGCACTTATTGGTGCTCTGGTAACAATAAACTATATTTAAGTACAAAAGGAAAGTAAACTGGTTTTTCTATTATACAGTGAAAATTAAGATCATGTTTGTCTCTGTTTTCTCAGAGACAGATGTGTCTGAGGTGCTACAATGGGTATTGCATCAGATCTCAATAGAATTTATTGAGATTTATGGATAGTTGAGGTATAACTGAATATTTTGTGAATTTAGGAACAACACCATTGAAGAATATTCTGGTTTAGAATAAAACTGAAGATTACTTCTGGTATGCACGTCCAACTTTTTGGCTTGCCTGGACCACCCTGAGCAAACAGGAATTGTCTTAGGTCGCATATAAAATATATAATTAATGTATATAAGTAACAGAACTTATTTTTTATGCATTTTTTAATTAAAACATAAAGAACAAAGCAACAAAAGCATAGAACTAATGGGATATTTTACTTTGGTTTTGTAAAACACTCTAGTTCAATGGCAATGACTGTCGTTCCTACTGAGTTTTCAAGGTGTTCGTCAGAGATTTTTAATGAAATATTACTCTTCCTGTGCTTCATCCTTGAGAATAATTGTTCACTAATGTACATACTACCAAAAAGTGATGACTTGAACAAGGTGTGACTGTGAAGAGAAGTATATTTTTGTCTTGTAAGATAGGTCTTATAAAAGTCTAGTAAAGAGACATGACCAAATTTTGAGTTGAACATTAGATTGCAACTCCACACATTAGATTTGAAAATATGCAGGAAAAGTGTTTATGTGGGCTGAAAACGGAGTCACCAATATACAAAAAAAAAAGCTTGCTTTTTTTTTGAAATCTTGAAACATATTCTCCAATTTCTTTATCAAAATAGAAAGCAAGGCAGCATATTTTTCACTGTTTACAAGACTATGCTTTGCCAAAAAGTATGCTTTTTGCATCAAAAAATATGAAATTATTTACCATAAGTTGAGCTTCCCACCATTTAACTTTCATTTCAGATGCAATTGTGATAAATAGATAGATTTTCACATTTAAGATGCATGTTTAACTCATTAAAATGAGTGGTGAAATCCACCAAAAATACTTTATCTGTGAGATATTTTTAATCTTCACATTCTGGTGCAAATTTTCCTTTTAGTTCTGTGAGGGACTTGATTTCACTTTGCAAATCAGAAAGTCTTCTAAGCATTTTACCCTGACCTAGCCACCTTCCTTCAAAAAACTAAATGATGACCTCATAATCAGCATCCATCCTAAGGAACACTTGGAACTGATGATGATTCAGTCCCTTGGACTTAATAAAATTCTCAGCTTTGATGTTGATTTGCATGACATTATCCATTTTTAAAGCTTTCACACATAGATTTTCTTAATGTACAATGCAGTGATATTTAATCAAATGCAATCTGCTGGGGGCAATTGCATCATCTTCTATTAATTTTATAAGTCCCTCTTTTATATCAACCATAACAGGGACACCATCAGTAGCAATGCCAGATATGTTGGCAAAGGTTGAAGAAAATCACTTTAAAATATTTTTTTACTGCTTCATACAAATCAAGAGATTTGATTGTGTCTTTTGATGGCACCAAATGAGCCATTTATTTGATGACATTATGTTTGTTATCAGTACCTCTAATGAAAAAGGTAAGTTGAGCTGTATCTGTAGCATCAGTACTTTCATTTATCGCCAAAGCAAAAACTGGAAATTTGATATATATTCCCGTTTTTTTCATATTGTCTGGTTACGGTCTGGTGACACAAACTACTTTTAGAAAAATATGGTTTTTTTTTTATCAAGACATTATATCTGCCTGCATTCCATTCATTGCTTCATAAATTCACCTTTAATAAATGGTTTTGATTCTTTTAACAGTCAGATTTGCTACAACACCTTTTTCAACAGAGTCCATTTGATTTTTCACTTTTTTAAAAGTAATTTGTTCAGATTACTTTTTTTCAGTTCTGCTGTTTTTATGAAGCATTCCTTGATATGCATTGAATTTGACAGCCTGCTTCTGTATATAATGTCTTTTCAAATTGTAATCTTTGAACACTGGCATCATTTCCTTGCAAATTAAGTATAGTGCTGTATTATTTCTCAGCTGTGCAGTGACCACCTCGTGTCCCTGGTGCTGGTCCAGGCCATTCTGAGGGGCAGAACTGCCACCAAGATGATGCGAGGTGAGGGGGGGGGGGGCAGTCACAGGTTTGACATGCCTGATTTGGTCAGTGAGAAAATTTGATATACCTAGGTAGTGCTGTAGGTGTGGTAGTTGGTCTATCAAATTACTTTTGGAGGATATGTCCATTAAGTCCACAGAGGAACAACATGGCTCAAAGCATGTTAAAGTAAGTGCAAAACATGTAATAAAAGTTGACGACCTGTTACCTAGTTTAACTAATGGAAGTACAAGAGATAAAAGTGTACAGATGTTTATCAGTCAGCAGATAGTAAGTCAACATCAGAATTTCTATTGTAGCCTGGAAAGAAGAACAGACATTATCTTGTAATGGATTGTAATACTTAAATAGATTCTTTTTTTTTAAATTGCTGATAAAAATATGGTATTTCTAGATAATTTTTTATATAATTCATATTCTGAAAAAAAATATATACTTGTTTCTTGAACTATAATGTTAGACTTGAGGCCCTATTTTAATTCAAGTATTTCCTACTGCTAAGCATATCATTCTTAAAATGAGAAGTGATATTTATGCAACAGACAAGAGAATGAGCATTGTGTGTCTCTCCATTGTTAGTTCTAAATTTTTGTAGAACCTCATTTGGTATGAGTACAATAAAAGAATTTAATGTTGTTTATACATAAATACATGACATGCATTTGATTTTCCAGATACATTTACTAGGTACTTGTAATTTATTGAGCAGCATTTAATTCGATCAGGTAGTAGAAGCAGATTTTATGATTGTACAATGGGATCCATTCAGAACTCGATGACTCTCAATAAAGTTCTTCTGAGTGTTAAGTTTTTCTTTTGCTGAATTTGAACAATGCACACATTAGCACCAGGCCTGCTAGTGCAGCATACTGGAACAGGCCTCACACAGCAGTACAATGGCAGACTGGCACAATAATATACATAAAAATGCCATTCTTGCACACTAACCATCAGTAGAATTTTTCCTTTTAGTTCTCATGCTTGCAGGGAGTAGGACGGACTGCAAACAGGAAAAAGGTACAAAAGCTTCTGAAAACTAACAGCCATTTTTTTGAAAATCAACAACTAGATATGCTTGTTTTGTTATTATTATCTTGATGATAAAGACATATATTTATTTGTCCTGGTTTGTATATTTCTCTGCATACACATGCACACGCAAACATTGCAGGTGCAAACACAAAGTTGACTACAAAATTTTCTATTGAAATTTCCACTGAATCTCAATAACAACAACAAAAAATGACATTGGAATTGCCACTGTCAGTCATTTACAACTATTGAGAAAAAAAAAAAATTAATAACAGCATATGCTTTCATTTGACTTCTGTAGTGATCTAATCTTGCCAAAACTGAGTCATAATTTGACATAATTTAAGATAACTTTGTTAATTATCTGAGGCTGAATATTTTATTTTGCAAATCTTGACAAACACTACTTTCCCGACTGCCACTGTTCTATGCTTGCTGTCCTTGACAATATCTGAAGTAATAGCCTACAGTCTATTATACTGCATCAGTATTTGAGGATACAGACTAAGACTACCACTATGTCAAATACTACAATACATACCCCAATTAATTTCATAGTGAATTTTTATACTCCATTAGTCTTCTACTAAGTAAGTATTAAGTCTCATTCCACACTCCCTCCTCTATTGACTTCAAATAAGATGGGGAAGGCATTTGAATTTTCTCTATGTATGCATTTTCTCTATATTCTTCCAAAACCCTCACACCCCTCACCACATGGATCACTTCGACTTTTCATATTATTGAAACTTCGTTATGCTACTAGAGTGAAGAGGAGAATAAACAAACCCAAACTTGAAAGACCAATTTGTGACATCTTTCCCATCAATCTTTTGTGCTAGAATGAAAAAAATACTTCCAAATAAGAACATTTTATAATGCAGAAAATCTTTGTGGCCTTGTCTAGCCAGAGATGATGCCTCTAGAAACTCGATTTAAGACCACAACTGCAAAAGTGAAAATATTCATATATCGTGCAGCAAAAACTTGAAATTTTTTATTAAAAACAGACAACTTTAATTTGTAATCTCATTCATAATCTCTCCATTTAGAAAAACATGATCAAATATATACTTTGTTAATTGCTTCTTCAGCTCTGTATCTCTTTGATTAAAAATAATAATAAATAATAATAATGTTTAAAAGTAATAATAGCAGAGACTGTCCAGAGAATGTCTGTGCAATATCTACACCTAAGTTCAGAAAGTGTTCCCCTAACCTTGTCCCTTCTAGGTGGCTCAACAAGCAGTCAAATATAAAAAAACTAAAAAAAAAAAAACTAAAAAAAAAGAAAAAAAAAAAGATATCAGTAGAAATATTATTATTTAGATATTGTGCTGGCAAAGACTGTTTGTTCCAATATCTTAAAAAGATTCAAGAAATAGCTAATTCACTGTAAATGACAGAATCTTTTATTTTTCTAACATTCTTCCACAAGGATAAAATATTTGGGGCGTAAATATACTGAAGGAATTCTGAAAGCTTGTTCATCCTCTTTGCACCCTTTTGCTTTCAAAATTAATTAAAAAGCATTATCATTATTATTTAAAGCTCAATGAAATTAAGATTGATGGTAATTACTTACAGAATACAGTATAGCATATAGAGGTGTACAATGGTATCATCATGTGATTGATAGACATGCTATCATGGATACCAATCCAGAAATCACATTTGCTGGTTGAGCAATTGACATTTCTCTTGGAACCATTTTATTGCCATTATAAGCAACCAAGATAAACACAGCTGTGTAGAGCAGAGATGAGTACATAACAGCCTAATGTGCAAAGTGAAATCATGAAATGGCTGAGACTAATCCAGACAGCCTGTATACCATAAACAGATTTCCAGTATGTCTGTTTAAAAGCCATAAGTCATGATATGCAGAAATCCAATTTTTGTTTTCTGGTACTAAAGTAGACTGCACTGTAGTTAGAAATAAAAACATCCACCTAACATTTCTTATTATTTCAGTATTTAGCAATTTGTCTATTTAACAGTGTGGGTAGATAAAAATATGTTGACAAGATACATTTACTTAAGACAAAAAAAAAATAAAATTAAAGGAGTAAAATGCAAATATCCCACCATTAGAAAAGGAAAAAGAAAATTAGAAAATGCAGAATTGTATCACTGTATACTGTTCAAAAATGAAAACATCTAATTCTTTAAGATCTATTCCCTATTAATTTTGTTTTCATGTCTGAACTAAGAGATAATCTCCAGTAAAATCCTTCTTAATAGATTATTCTTTCTTCATTTTGAAGATATGATTATCTATGGCTCAAATATTGTTTTTGAATTCATGTAAATACTTTTTTTTTTTTTTTTTTTTTTCTAATTTAATGAATATTTGCTGATATTCATTTCTTGCAAAGAAGGGAGGGGAGATTTCGGTTGGATGTCAGGGGGAAATTCTATAAAGAGAGAGTGGTGAGGAACTGGAACAGGCTGTCCAGAGAAGTCGTGGATGCCCCATCCCTGGAGGTGTTCAAAGCCAGATTGGATGGGGCCCTGGGCAGCCTGGTCTAGCATTAAATGAGGATGTTGGTGGCCCTGCGTGTGGCAGGGGGGTTGGAGATGCATGATCCTTGAGGTTCCTTCCAACCCTGGCCATTCTGTGATTCTGTGATTCTGTATTAAAATAGAAAACTAGAAGAACACATCCACACAAAGCCAAAACTTCAGAAAAGACTAACTGAAAATTGCAAGTACTGAGTTTTGAACTTGCGTGTTTTTTTTTTTTTTTAAAAAAAAAGAAGTTCCTGGTGCACATTCTGTCAAGCAAGTGAAGTAAGAGGACAGCAGGTTGCAGGTGAAGGAATTCTCATTTTCTTTCCTTACATTCCTACAAGGAAGTTTAAAATAGAGTTATTCTGAATGATTTCACATGCTCTAAACTTGCATGCCACCAGGTGATTACAGCAGAACAAGTATTTTAAGAATTTTCTTATAAAACTGCAGGGTGGTTTTCCATCCCTTGGATCATTTTTGTGGCTCTCCTCTGGACGTGCTTCAACAGATCTGTGTCTCTCCTGTAGTGAGGACTCCACATTTGCATGCAGTACTCCAGGTGAAGCCTCACCAGTGCAGAGCAGAAGGGCAGGATCACCTCCCTCGATCTGTTGACCATTCTTCTTTTAATGCAGCCCTTAATGGTTGGCTTTCTCGGCAATGTGAGGACACATTGCTGTCTCATCTCCAGTTTGCCATCAACCAGTAAGTCTAGGTCTTTTTTGTACTCAATCCTTTCATCCTCCAGCTTGTATCGGTAGTGAGGGTTGCCTCAGCTGAAATTTAAGATTTTACATTTGGATTTGTTGAACATCCTTCAATTCACCTGGACATGCTTTTAAATTAATATTATAAATTAAACAACAACCTTAATTAGAACTGCCAACTAGAATAAGTGGTATAATTGAATGCAACATTGGCAGAGAGATGGTGTAAAGGCTTTCTGAAATCACGCATAACTGGACTTGAGGCATTGTTTGTGATGGTTTCTCCACAGACTGTCATTTGTATAGTTGTTTCTGAAATAGAAAAGTACTCCCTTTGAAAGGTTTTCATATCATTTGTGTTAATCTATATCCCTCATATCATGAAAAAGCTAAATGAGTGAGATAAGAAACTTACTTTTAGGTAAGCATATGTTAGTTTACTATCGTAAGGTCGTAATACTGCAGTATCACAGAATAGTTGAGGTTGAAAGAGATCTCTGTATGTTATTAGATCTGATCTCCTGTTCAAGGAAGGGCATCTAGAACCAGTTGCCCAGGGCAGTGTCCAGATAGCTGTTGAATATCTCCAAGCATTGAGACTCTAGAACATTTCTGGGCAACCTGGGTCAGTTCACAATCACCCTGAGTTAAAAAGAGCTTTTCCTTGTGTTCTGGCAGAAGCTTCTGTGTCATGTCCACTGCCTCCTGTCCTGTCACAGGAAACTAGTAAAAAAAGCCTGTCTCTTTTTTTCAGGTATTTATAGACATTGATAAAATATTCCTTGAGCTTTTTCTTCTCTAGACTGAACAGCCCCAGTTCTCTCAGCTGGGTGACATGATTCAGTTCCTAATATAATCTGATTGGATTAATGACTCATCATTGGGCTCTCATCAGTAAGTTCATGTCTTTCTAACACTGGAGAGCCCAGAAATGGACCACAAGTATGACGTCATCAGAGCTAAACAGAAAGGAAGTACCACCTCTTTATATTTCTGACAAGAGTTTTCCGTAAACAGCCCAGGAAATATACTATTAACCTTCTTCGTTTCAAAGGGCACATTGCTGAATCATGTTCCCTGTCAGCCCCTAGCTGACAGGACAGTATGAAAAGGTGAAAAATTGAAATGTTCTTATATCTGTGCAGAACTGGTTAGAAACAACTAGAAACATCAGTGTGTTATCAACACTGTTTTTCTCCTGAAGCCAAAATATATAATCATATCAGACACTATGAAAAAAATCGACTTCCCAGCTGAAAGCAGGACAGACTACAACATAGAGGATGAACTTATTAATATACATAAATACCTGAAGAAATAGTGCGAAGAGGACACAGCCAGGCTGTTTCAGTGTTGCCCAGTACCAAGACAAGAGGCAGTGGATGCAAACTGGGACACAGGAGATTCTACCTGAACATCAGGAAACACTTTACTGTAAGGGTAATTGAAGACTGGAAAAGATTATTCAGATAGTTGTGGAGTATCTTTCCATGCAAATATTTTAAAGCTCTCTGGACATAGTCCTAGGTAACCCACACTGCTTGAGTAGGGTGGCTGGATCAGATGACCTTCAGAGGCTCTTTTCAACCTCAGTCATTCTGTTTTTTTGCTTCTGTGATTTAATGTGTTAATTGGTCAAAAAAATGGGTGCTCTTGATAATTGTCGACCAGATGAAGAAACATACAAACCTACAAGGAGCATGATATCATTAAGTCTTTGAAGGAAGAAAAGTTAAATAGCAGACCCAAGTCAAAAACAGAATGGATATGCAGGATGACTTGATGTGACTGACAGTCACATAAAAGAAAAAGAAAAAATTGAGATGTAAAATAGAAGAAGGGAAGAATTACATTTGGTGAAGAAGTAAATATGTAAGCTTGTCTATGCTGTGCAATGCATGCCTCTCTAGAGAGAAACAAAAAAGTATCTGTATATCAAAAGAGCGATACCATACATAAAATTGAATGTCAGGTCCCAAAAGCAGTAGTTCTGGGTTATTCCACACAAACTAATTAGTGCTGCTTTCCTACAATCTATGTAATTGGTACAGGTGAGCTCAGGAGTTCATGTGTCACTTGAGTACCATGATGCTTATATAATTATTTTCTTTCCAAACCTACAACTAATTCATTCAAGGCCAGCTTGGGTATCTCTGCAGAGCCCTGTGGCTATTTCCAAAGCTTTTTAAACCGGTTATGTGCAAGAGAAAAAAGATTACTGAACAAGTCTGTGGTTTCAGAAGTCAAATTAGAAAAGTAGGGTCCAAGCTGTGCAAGAAGGAGCAGATGGAAAGAGCAGTTAGTGAAGTCTCTTGAGAACTGTGCCAGAATTTTCTTCACAACAAATGATCATCTTATGTTTCTTGGTCTTTTAATGTAATTTAACAGATTTTGATGTGTTTAACAGGTTTTTCTTGGACTAATTCTTCACGCAACTTTGCTTGTATGTATTATAATTTTCATTTTTTTTTTTTACAGATTAAAAGCAAGAAAAGTGATGTGGGAGGATACATTGTTTACTTTATCAGAGATATACTTTACAATTAGTATTTGACAATTATAAACCATGAATAATAACTAAATGCATTTATATTTAATTACAATATATTCTAAAGTATTCCCCAGTGAGAAAAATACTCCTTCAAAGTAAGAGAGTGACATAATCTGCATTAGAATCATGTAAAATTATTAGAAAATATTTAAGCCTCAAAGAGAAAACTTGCAGGAATGCTATTAGCATCTCAGTATGTTGCCTATTATACTAATATGTGCATCATTCAGAAAGTCTAAATAAAGGACAAAATTGCTTTCCATAGATTGGAGAGAACACACAGAGCATGTAATTAATATTAAAATGAGAAGGTGTATTCATTAGATATTTTGTTTTCATTACAATAATCAAGATTATGCTAACTTTAAGTGTTATTGGATGAAAAGTTACTCTTTATGTATTTTGACTTATACACTTATGTAATGTAACTTTCAGAAGCTGTTCTAAATATACTACTGTCTCGCTCCAATTTATAGAAGGGAGAGGACATTCTTTTAATATCCGTATACCCGGCGTGAGATTAAGAAACAACAGTTCATATGTTAGTCCAAATAGTTTATTATAAATCCTAATCAGGGAGATGGGGAAGGGAAGGAGGGCAATAGAAAAGATAGAAAAGAAGCAAGAATTGCATAAAGCGAGGATAGTCACCACCAGGATCCAGCAGTGGTCCCGCTGCATGCTGTTTTGAAAGTCCGAGGCAGAAGCAGCAGGGGGGGAGAGCAGCAGCATGGCCAGCCTTGGGCAGCAAGTAGGTAGCAGGAAGAAGTCGCAGAGCCAGTCTGGGAGGAAGCAGCAGGACTCAGATAGCAGGCCCAGGAGAGTCCATCAGCATGCAGGAATTCTGTAGTGTGGAATCTGATGGCAGACACCTTTGTTCTTCTTCAGCACGGTGGTAGAGCGCAAAGCAAGTTCAGGAGGGAGAGAGGCAGGTCGTGAGGTTTCTCATGGCAGAAACCTCTTCTTCTTCATGAGGAATCTGTTGCCAGAAAAACCTCACCTCATGGTTGTAGGTCTCCTTTTTATCCTTCTTCTCTTCACATTCCTGGGCACTTGGGTAAGAGTCATGTGCAGCACCTCCTGAGATGGCCATCTTCCATGAGATAAGTCCACACAGAAGACCGCTTCGCAGCCATTAAGCTGCAGCTTATCTCGCTCTCGTTGCCCCTGGCTTTGTTCATCTGTGTCCCTCAGACAAAGGATTTCATAACCTTTGCACAGGACTTGTCCATCAATGTTCTCCAGACAAAGGATTTCTCAAGACCAGGACTCGCCTGGACTTGTTCATCTGTGTCCCCAGCAAGCTTTGAGACTAATGGTATAAAAGAATAATCTCTTACAATTACATTACATAAATGAGTTGGTATTGAAACAAAATCTTCAATTAATACAAAGAAAAGCTAATTTCAGAAAGTGAATATATAGTAAAGCAGGAGTCATTTAGTACTACATTTTAAATTCAATTTTTGACACCCTTTCTACAGGCAAAATGCATTTTGCCAGTTGCTTCTTTTTAGCAGAAGAAATTAACTTATTTTGGCTACATCAATAAAACAGAAAATGAAATAATATCCTAAACTTTGGAAAATGACTATGCAGTTCCTATAGAGCTCTTTAATAAGAATTCATTTGAACATATATCAATCCTAAGCATGCTTAGACATGAGCACCTTCATACGTAAGGCAAGAGCTTCTAAAAAAAATGTGACCCCATCTCTCTGCAATGGCCAGAGATAAGACTTTTAAAATGACAAATCCACAAAAATGTAGTTTTATTCTTCAGAATCTCTTGTAGTAGTCTCTTTATTTGCATTTATTTTCCCTACTTTGCCTCTACACTGGCAATGTTATTTTAGCTTTAATAAATTGGGAGCAAAGATTTAGGTCTTTTTTTTGTTTTTACTTGCCCCTCCTTTCAAAATTTCATATTTAGTACACTGCACAAAACCTAGTAAAAGCAAAAAATAAAAAAACAAAATAATAAAAAAAGAAACTGATAGAAACCCAAGACTTTTGATAAAACAGTGTGTCTGTTTCTGATTAATGCTGCAGGAGAGATACAAAAAGATCTTTCTTATCAGTTACTTAAATTCCTTTATCAGATATTATAAATGACATGCTAGAAACTTACAATAGAGTAAGTTACCAAACATAAACCAAAACTGGAATCATATATTTTCTGTAAAGTACTACTAAAATACTAAGTTCCTGTGTCTTCAGCACTTTGGATCCCGTTTCACTAAAAATCACAAATGGATTAAAATCGGTTGCGTATTCCATTAACTTGGGCTAGCTCAAGACTAGTCCAAGGCTGCTAAAGGAGATGGCTAACCTCATCAAGGGGAAGTTCTGATTAGGCATAAAGTAGAAATATGTCACCACGCAAATGCTTTAAACAGGAACGGGTTTCCCAGGGAGGCTGTGGAATCTCCATCCTTGCAAATACACAACACTTAACTAGACATTAACCTGAGCAATGCCCTCTAATCTAAAAATCAAACTGGGGTTTGAGCAGGGAGTTGTAGTAGGCAACCTCCCGAAGTTCCTTCCATCCCAAATGCTTTTGTGATTATAAAGTGTTTCTACCACATCTATTAAGGCAGTGATGCTTGGTTCCACCTACTTGGTTTCTACCATAAAGAGCCTTCCTGATCCCTTTCTTTGTCTCACTATGGTCAGATCCTCTTTCCACCAATACATCCAAATCAGAAAGTCTTCACAGTTCCTGTAAATTCACTTTGAAATTCCACATCTGCCTTGTCTCATGTCTACTATACTTAGGTATAGCTAAGCAGAAATACCTTTTTCTAAAGTTCTCTTCAATAGTGTAAATCACCTGAAAATTTAATCTTGAAAGTAAATTGTGGAAAAATGCTTGAAGATATTTCCTTATTTCTTTTTTCTCTTACCTTTGGCATCTTGGCATCCCTATCAAAATTTGCTTAATTATAAAAAATTATTTCTAGAATTTTGTGTCATTATAGAGAATGACACACAAATTACATGATAATTTGCTTTATTATGAACAGACATCACTCTGATAAATGTATCCTCTCTTCTATAATAAATTAAATGAAGTAAGTTGAAAACCATTTCTTAGTATGTCATTTAGACACAATGATTATCCAATACATAGCTCTAATGAACTTGGAAATCATGACATTCAATAATAAGATAACTTCATATGCAAATAAATTTACTGCGTTCACTCTTTTATCCTATCTCTATACAAAAAGTCTACAATTTTTTTACATAGCTGGGAAATTGTATGAGCTCTGGCAGTTCTTATTTAAATATGCTTTTTACATCTATTGAGAGAAAAATGCTCAGATTTCAAATAATTTTGATGAAATACTTCTTAAGTAAATCACGTACTCCCTGAGGGATTATGCCACCATTCCATTTAATTAAATTGATTAAATTAAAGTAAATGGTGGTCTAACCCCAAAGGAAAAATATATTTCATTTATGAAAAATGTTGTCATTCATTATGCTATATTGCATGTACAGCATATAATGCTTCAAATATGAAATTCCAGTTATGCTAACAAGCTTTTTTTTTTTTTTAAAAAAAAAAAAACAACAACAACAGAAAAAAAACACCTAGATTTATGGTGCTCTTGAACATTTGCAGAACTTCAGTATGTCTGAATATATTGCTTTAAGACTAGCAGATGCTCATGCTCCTACCCTCTGGTTATAGATATAAATAAGAGTAAAAGCTGGAATAGTATGTAAAGATGCCCTTCAAAAATGCTACAACATTCTGTACACATGCTGTGTATGTGTCTAGCCAACGGAAATGCT
The DNA here is from genome assembly GCF_987193195.1 of Phasianus colchicus. Taxonomy (NCBI): domain Eukaryota; kingdom Metazoa; phylum Chordata; class Aves; order Galliformes; family Phasianidae; genus Phasianus; species Phasianus colchicus. The sequence goes on from NC_143436.1 coordinate 101,821,234, forward strand.
GTGTCCTGAATTCATCCGTACCCCCACCACCAACAAGAATCTTGTCTGGAGAAGTTAGTACATCATCCCTCAAGGGATATAATGCAAGCAAACCCAATGTAATACATCTAGGCCACACATCAAAGTAAAGGAAAAACACTGTAGAAAACTCAGCTGGGTACTATAGTCCATAGATCATTCCCTTGCTTTGGAAAGCCTCACTCCATCAGTATTCCTTCCTTCCTTCCTTCCTTCCTTCCTTCCTTCCTTCCTTCCTTCCTTCCTTCCTTCCTTCCTTCCTTCCTTCCTTCCTTCCTTCCTTCCTTCCTTCCTTCCTTCCTTCCTTCCTTCCTTCCTTCCATGATATTGTTGCTTTTACCTGAAGAAAAAATTACCAGGTTAACCGCAAAGTTAATGGGCCAATGAGCTAGAAACAATCATGAAATACTTGAGGCTGGAAGGGGCCTCTTAATATCAACTAGTACAACCCCTTGTTCAGTGTCAGTCAAAACAAGTTATGCAAGTCAGGTTTTGAATATCTCTGTAAATGGACACTACATAATCACAATCTCTTTGAATAATCTGTGTTTCACACCTCGCACTACAAAAATAAATAAAAAAATAAAAATAAAAATAAAAATAAAAATAAAAATAAAAATAAAAATAAAAATAAAAATAAAAATAAAAATAAAAATAAAAATAAAAATAAAAATAAAAATAAAAATAAAAATCCGTCCTTGTGTTCAGATAGAATTTCATGAGTTTTAATTTATACTCATTGCCTTCTTTTTTCTATCAGTGGACATCACTGAAAAGAGCCTGGCTCCTTCTTTTGCATTCATTCCAATTAGATATATGTCAGAGGCCACCATGAATATTCACTGTTTCATGCAGGAGTCCCCTGTCTGTCAGTTCCACCTCCTGTAAAATATGCCACAGTACTCTAAGAACCCTGCTGAGCCTGTGATGGACTCATTCTGTATCCAATATGATTGTGTCTTCCGTGCACTGAAAAGCCAAGAACTGGACATAACACTTAAGATGTGGCCTTTGTAGTATTCAGCAAACAGGAAAGGCCACCTCCTTTGATAATACATTCAAAAAAAGGCAGGCAAATGCTTCATTTTTTTTTGTATTTTGTTTTGTTTTGTTTTTGTATTCTCATCTTTGCCTATTGCAGTCTTAAAACTTCTTTCTTGAGAACTTTATGCTATTAATGAATTTCTGTGTTTTCACAGAAAGGAAATTAGCAAATGGTGTGAAAGAACACAGTCCTTCTTCAGTAACATGCTTCAGCTGCATGTACAAAATAACCCCTTGCTTTCCTAGCTATTTCCCTTTGGTATATCAAGAACAAATCAATAATAATAAAATATATGCCTTACATTTAAAATAATGTTTAAAAAAAAAAAAAAAAAAAAGTAGCATTTTTTAAAAATAAGTTTATTAAAAAGAGCTTTCAAAATAAGATTGCAGAGTCTTCGAAAAAGCATCTGTAAATCAGTGTGCAGTTTGAACAGTATTGAAAAATGTATTCAGGACACAACTTGTAAATCCTAGTTGATGGAGTACCTTTCATACATTATTTCAAGCAATACATTACAAAATATTGATTTATAATATTATTAAAGTGAGGTAAATCAAATAATATTACTCCTTGTTAAAGATCTATTTTTATAGATTTGCTTATGCTGAGACTTTGATTTTCTTCATGTCCAAAATAGTATGCCAAAATATTGAGGTCTATTTTCATAACTCAACAGTGAAGCTTTCACTGACTTCATCAGGAGTTTGGTCAAGTGATAATGATTTTATTTAACAAACTAGGTAGAAGGATTAACCAAAGTGATTATAGTGATTAAGAAGTCATCAAAATATATATATATATATTGTACATTTATTCTATTTCAATTGAAATAATGAAAAAAATCCTCCATCACTGCAAATCTTACATATAACAAGGAAAAATATGTAAAGAAACAATATAACTTTGTCATGGTTTTATGATTTTTGGTTATCAGTATTCCACATCATAACATCATGTAATGCATGTGTTTGACTGTGGATGCTCAAGTTTCTGGCGTCTGTCCGGAGGAGAAGAACTACATTACCCAAGGGGCTTTGTGGTCAGCAAGGAGGTGTAACTCCTGGAAAGGTCACTTGATGTTCTCTTCTTCGCCTGCTCTTCTTCGCCTGCGCTTCTCCATCTGCTCTTCTCCGTCTGCATTTCTTCATCGGCTCAGCTGGACTGCACTTCTCACCTTAGGGTTGTGGTGAGGCCTATGCACCTTTTGCACACACACTCTCTCTCTCTCATTATATTTTGCTGATACCATATTTAGTAAATCAGTTTGTTTCACCTCAGATCGTTGCCACTATTTTCAATTATTTTGGGTCCCCTGTTTCCCTTTTCCAGAGGCACGCATCTGCGGATCCCTCCGCCCCGCTAGTCACGGAACTGGGCCGAACCAGCCCACAAACAGTTGAGAAACTGAAAAATAGAAGTGTGAAAAGAGGAAGAAAACAGTATTTAGATAGCAAACTTCCCACATGAAACATAAACTTTGATGTAGTTGAACATATGTATTATAACGTCATGAAAAAAAGTAACATCTAAAAACATTCAGACACAACTTTGCCTTACAAAGGTAAGACAAAACAACAGAGTGATCATTGACTAATGGTAGAAATTTATTTCTCAAATACCTCTCTCACTGAATATATAAATCTTTAGGGCTGGGAAAATAAAGAAAAGCTACTATAGTTACTGCATTATTACATATGTAAGAAGGAAATAAAAATAAGTATTTTTTTCCTCTGTGTTTCACCTGTGTTTCAGGAAACAGTCTGAGCAGCCCTTTGTATATATTAAGATACTTCTGTTGAACTGAAATGATCTTTGGATGCCATGTTTTGTGCTCCTCCTAGGGAAGGAACAATGCTCTTTGTTTTAATGTGTCTCTTGGAGTAAGGCTATTTTCAAAGACAACTGCTTGTGAACTATTTAAACAGAAAGAAAAAATGTTCACAAATAAATAGTTATTGAATAGTAAAGGCCAAAATGACACAAAGCTACAGTTTAGCTGTTTCCTTCCTTATGGTGTAATGCATAGCCATTCAGGTGACAACCTTGATTGCTAGCATGTATCTCAAAATGTTGACATCTGGAGTCCAACAGTTCTTCGATTATATATTTAAATAGCAAACTACATTTTAAAATAAAGTTAACACCTTTAAGCTTACTTGAAATAGGCCTAGAGTTGTGAAGTTTAAGTGCTAACTGCTGATCCTATGTTGAAATCTAGAAGAATAAATTTTGCTAAGTTCAAGACAGATGAGGTATATTATTCATACAGTACTTCCTCAGAGATCTCCAGCATTCAGTAAACCATGTTAAACAACTGTTAACGTTTTGCTTCTTGTTTGCCCTTCCCATAGAACATATTTTTTTTTTTTTTTTGCTTTTTACTCCATTAAATTAATCAGGATAACATAAAGGACATGATCTAGGAGCTATCTGATACAATGCTGTATGACTGAATGGTCTCCAAGCATAAAATCTCCAAGTCTACAGCTCAGAAGTATTTTTAGAATGTTTAATTTGGCCAGCAGCAGCCCAGGCTGAGGGAGCTGAACCTCTTCAGACTTGAGAGGGCTCAGGGAGATTTATTGCTGTCTGCTTTTACAGAGAAGGTGAAGCCAGATCCCCCTCAGAGGCGCATGGCAATAGGATAAGAGGCAACTGACACAAGTGGGAACATAGGAAATTATGATTAGAGTAAATATCTTCTGAAAACACTCATTGAAATGTGTTTCATTCAAGCTAAAATATGGGGTACAGGGAAGGGAGGGAAAAGTTTAAAATAAATGAAAAATGCTTTCTGTTTAAATGGATAAGTTTTATATAACTTCTCTTTTCATAACAAGAGTGTAATCATCTTTATCTTCTACTGTGCATAAGAGAGAGAATTCTGATTTAAAATTCTCTTAACATACCTTTTGCACTCCTGACAAGTGATGCAAATACAATATTAGATAAAAATCTGAAAGTGTTACAGGCATGTACTCACATAATAAATTCTACCAGGCAGGCTGAGATAGGAGATGGCTGGTAATCAAACTGATAGGAACAACAGGCACAGAAGCTTAGACTGATAAAACTGCAGTCAGTAATATGGTGCTAGATGGAGAGGAGAGCCGAACACAGACAGTTACCGAATACAGAGGAGAACACATTTATTGTGTCAGAGATGCTGGGAGGTTTTCCTGCTTGGACACAATCAGAATAAACACTATCTGTCTCCCTGGAATACTAGTAAATCTGTAAAATATCCAAAGACTGCAGGTAACATTAGTTAGCAATTACTGTTTTCTGTATGGATGACCACTAAGCAGAGAATTTTGTGTAAATACAGAACACACTTTCTGAATTTGACAGCTGGTCTCCAATACCTTTTAGTTCTCCTCCTCCTGTGAGATTTTTTTTATCTCGTTTAGGTGTTGCAGTGATTTAGCAGGACTATTTAGAAGGTCTTTTGAGAAGAGTGCCTGAGATAACGTTAGATGCTTTTCTTAGAGAGTTTCAAATTTCAAAAAAAGAATTCACAACTGTTTACAATGTGCTTTTATGTGTATGCATGTCTATTGCCAATTTCATAACAATGAAATTTCTGAATTAAGTGAATATCTGAATTAAGTAAACGTAAAGTTCCTTTTCAAATGATAATTATTAAAACAGATGTTTAATTATTAGAAAAGATTTTTACATTATTCTTACAATGTCAAAACTTAATAGAAGAATTCCCCAGAAAACAAATTGATAAATAGATGACATTACATTTTTAGAGCATGATTTTTTTTATTTTCCACAATACATTAGTAATTTTTGTAGATAATATAGAAAGAGATGCAAAACTTGGATTAGCAGCCTTTACAGTTATGACAAACCACTAAGAGTGCAGTTAGAGAAAAATCCAGAAAATCCTTTTAAACAATGATGATCATATGCTGTGCTTCACTATGCCTGAACCAAATTATAAACAGAGAAATTGGTTTCTCTAACATCTAGTGATAAAAATATTTTGAGAGTATTATTACATATGCAGAATTTTAAAATAAAAATGTAAGCATATTTTGCTGTTTTGCTCCTGACCATATGCAACATTTAACATGTTTAAGTTATTAGGAGCTTTTGAACAGGGACAGAAAAGCTATATAAAACTACTATGTATATGTAGGTTGCTCTGAAAGTAATACCTTCTATTTTTTTTCCATCGAAACAACAGATATGAGAGAAGAGGAGCACGATAACACTGTTTGATAGACCAAATTCTCAGCTACAAAATATTTCTTTTCAACATAGTCACCACCATTCGCTGTGCATTTTTCACCAGTGATGAATAAGAGCTTGCATACCATTTGTGTAAAAATCTGCACCATCGGAGGTGATCCTGTGGAACTATTGCCACTGCTGAAATGCAATATCCATCACCTCACTGTGCTCACATCCTTTATTTGGTGTCCAGAAATGTTCAGCAAGTGTTGATGAATGTCAGTGTGTGCCATTTTTCCCATATGGAGGAATTCAATTACACACCTTTGCTTCATCCACACTTTCATGTCAGACGCCATTCTGTCCGACTGCCCCTCTGCTACCATGTGTTGCACAGTACCAAATGTAATGGAATATTGGTGTGAAGGTTTAACCTCTACTGTCATAACACCAACATCCACCTTTGATGTCATGAGCCAGGAGAATAGCATAGGAGACATTGCTTTTAGAGCAGCCTTCATAAATATACACAAATATGTATGTATGTATAGAATATATATATATGTATATACATATATACATATTCTAAAAGCAATCAAAAATGTTCAGATTGTAATATGTCATACTGTGTCATGAAAGCATAAGTACCTAGATCTTTCATACTTCATCTGGAAAGCAGAGAAGTCCACTTTTGCTCTACAAGTAGCAAAATCATAACATTGAAAGGAAAATTCATTTGGAAATTAAAGCTCACAGTGATGCAAGGAAATACTGCATTTTGCATGATTGGTTCTTTTACCATTAAAAGTTTAACAGTAGAGCAGAATATTTGTAGCTCTCTTCTTTCTCTACAATAAATTTTCTCTCTCCAAGACAAGAATAGTCATACTGACTCTTTTGTGTTTTGTGTTTTAAGTTTGTGCCAGAAGTGTCGGTGAGATCAGCTTCTAACATTAGAGATAAAATAAATTCTCTGGAGAGCTAAGCCTGTCAAAATAGATGGAAAAAAAATCTTGCTGTTCGTTCAAATAATAGATGCAGCATACATAAATAATACTCAAGACCAGTCCCAATACTTCTTATATTTAAATTAAGTTTTCTAGTGACAGTCTGGACCTCTGAAAAGTAATATGTCTTAAACGGACATAGGAAAGTGTTAGGATCTCTCTATATTAGAATTCTTATTGATATTACAACAATTTTTTATGCTGAATAATAAAGCAAATACTGACAAGAAAAAGGTCAGTGAATATACTGAACCACAGTTGCCATAGGAACCAGCAATGTCTTTTACGTATGATTAGATACTGAGATAAATCAGGTGCATGTTTGTATGTGTGTGCTTATGGGAAGGTGGTTATTTAGCTTGAGGAAATAAATTCACAGGAGACAGACAAGAAAATATGTTATTTCATATTCTATTTGCAGACATGCTCTTCAGAATTGTCTACCCTCAAAACCAGGTCAGCAATTTAGCTGTTGCAGCAAAATAATTTTTGTTTGGGAAAATCAACCAGTTGTTTTTCCCCAGGGTCAGATGACTCAGCAGAGAAAATTTCCTAGTGTATAAACAAGCTTTAATAAATGAACTTGCCCTATTTCAGAACTGAATCAACAAGTGCTCCTGACCTCACACCTGACCTCAAATATCTCCAGATTCTTGACTGTTGTAAGTCAATACAGACTCATCAAACCTGTCCCAAATCTTGAAACATATCATACTGATCTTATGACAGTACAATAAAAAGTTATCAGTATACGCCTTTGGCACACATTCTCAAAAGTGCTATACAGGCTCTGATAATTCATTATCTGATTAATTTGTCTGCTGAAGAAAGCAGCATTTTAGACAAACACAATGAAAAGTATCATCAGCACAAAGCCTGAATCCTGTGGCAAACTTTCATTTAAAATAAATATGGTAGACATGGCATACAGCTTTTTTCTCATTGCTGTAAAAATACAATTTTGAATAAAATCAGGGAGCCAAACATATCTTTAAACTGTGGACAAATTATAAGTGAGCTTTGTATGTAATTAATCTCTGACAAACCTTTCTCTTGTCAGCCAGGCTTTGGGGCTCTACTGGCAGAAGAATAGCCAATAAAGTTACCATTAAATTATCACTATATTATTTTCTCATCTTTTTTTAGCTACCAGCATACTCCTCATAATAAAAGTGGAGATGAAATTCAGATAGACTGTATTTCTTCTGTTCTGTGTCCTTGAAGGTCTACATCCTGCCAGGGGAAATATCTGTTAAGTAGCTAATACCGCAATTACAGCCAGATGCAGAGAGGGACTTGGACAGAGGAATGAAGAACTCATATCTGGATTTGTGCTTTACTTTGGACAATTTTTTTGTATGCATCCTCTCTAATTCTTACCCTTCATTTCTGTAAGGTTTAAACAACTACACATTTAGTGAGTATTGTAGTAAGTAATATCATAGTAAATTCTACTGTTGTCAGTGTTCCTCAGCAGTGAATTTCCAAGCCCACAGAACAATGTTTTGCTGATAGCCCACAAGGCAGTTGACAGAGGTTTGGATTCTTCCAGAAGATGTAATGTTGAAGTTGCAGAGCAGGTTTAAACTATTATCAAATCTTCCCCCTAATGGCTGTACTATTGATTACACTATTCATTCTACTCTGTGGCTTCTTTTTAGCATGGTGATAAATCTGTTAGTGATTTAATTTTACAGGAAACCTCAGAATCCTGAAAAAGAATGAGCAGTTCTATCAGAGTCTGAAAAGAATATCTCTTTCTTGGATTGCGTATGACAGATCATCAATTTTATAAATAAATTTATAAATTAAAAAATAAAATCTGTACTAAATGAGAAAAAAAAATATACTTTTAAAGGAATGTCACTTTCTATGAGAGAACTTCTTCCAGACTTTTCACCTGAAAGAGCTTATTCAAAACCAAAATCACTGTGCCTTTGAATACATTATAAATAATCAGTAAATCCTTCTGCTTCCACAAGCATACCAGTGTCAGTTGATCTGATATTAAGTCATTTTTAAGATCTAGATGTTGCTTTTTTTTTGCTTATTATTTCAAGGATAGTTTCATTACTTTTAACATCAGACTAATGTCCATCTTTGCAGGTGACAGAGGATTTCCATTACATTCAAAACTTAGGATATCATTTTCTTTTCTTTAAATTTTGACACAGAAAAATTGCAGTCATTCACTTAAATCTATTATGAAATGGACTGATAAGAAAATAAGAATTTTAGATGAAGAGTAAGATACAAAGACATACAGAACACTTAAATGTTGCTTTCAGTATGCTATTATCTATGAGAAGTAAAATTGGTTTGTGATGGACATAGTATGTGAGAAAACAGAAAGCCTGAACAGTATTACAAATGGGAATCTTCTGAAAATTGCTTTTTTTCATTCTTTTCATTCTTTTCTTCCCCCTCTAACTGGGTAGCATTCTTTTATGAGAAATCATATGAGGACTCCAGCTATGGACGATAAGAAACACCTATTTGTTGCTTTCCTTTCTTTCTTCTGGTTTTTCCTACTGCATCAGAATTCACTGTGGAAAGTGAATTTGCCTGATGAATTTGAGAAATACCACAATATCTATGTGTAGCCTAAAACGCTTGTTTTTAAAGCTCAGATGGGCTGATTTTCATTCTACACATCCAGTCAGCCTGGATTCCCCTGTTTATCTACATGATTATGTCTAGTCAGTGAAATAAAATTAATCATTTCATATTCTAATAAAATAAAATTTGGTGAACTGAAGGAAGGGAACAACAGAAAATATATTTTCTGTTATGATGACAATCAAATCTTATTCATTAATTAAATTAGTTTTTAACATGCAGTTTATCAATGTAGCATTTTTTTTTGGTCATTTTCAAGAAACTAGAAAATTGTTTACTGTGTGCCTGATTTAGTTTTTTTTTAAATACTAAAATTGAATGAGTGAATGATAAAATTCCAAAAAAATTAAAATTCAGCATCAAAAATCTTGCTTAATTTACTTCAGTTTACTTTCTCAGTGTGATTTACATATTTTCAGTAACTTTTGAACTGTTTGATGTCAATTGTAACAAAATATTAAATCGATTTTAACATGTTTTTTTTTACAACCGTTATACAGAACTTACTTTTTGTTTTTGTTTTTGTTTTGTGTGTATGCGTGTGTCATTTCCCCACAGGAAATGAAAACAATAGAAGAGATCTAATTTTCATTTTCTGAATTGCAGGGCTGCTAATTATTGTTAGGTTTTTTGTTTGTTTCTTTCTTTTTATCTTTATTTTTCAGAACAGCATTAAATAACTTGAAATTTATTTTCATCTAATTTCCTTTCTTTTTCTTCATTCATCTGGTTCCGTTGAAAACTACTTCCTCTGTTGTCATCCATACTATGCCACTAGGAGAATTCTTCCAAAAAAAACAAAACAAAACAAAACAAACAAACAAACAAAAAACAGTTAAGAATTGCTAAGATGGCAGTCTACTAACTTCACAAATAGCACTTACATTTGTGAAATGTCACTGAAAACATATGTGTAATAGTAGGTCTGATGGGATTCCTAATGGAAAATTATAATAAAAGAAAAAATACAATAAATGATAGTGGAGAACATGAAATGTTATTATTATTACTATTAAATAATAATAGTAATAATAATAGTAATAATAATAACATTTTCATGTTTTCCACTATCATTTATTGTATTTTTATTTTAATAGACTGCCATCTTAATAATAATAATAATAATAATGTCCCTTTCTGCATTCCTATATAGATAGAAATGCAAACTTTCAGAGAGAAAGAGCAAGCAAGAACATTTTCTAGCCACTTTTTGATTTTGCTAGATAGAACATGGTGAAGGTGATCTGGATGAAATTATTTTTTATCCCCCCCAAAAGAATATTTCTAATCACCTGAAGAGCAAAGTGTAATTATACAGCAGTCAAAGATGTGACTGATGTTTTGTAGAATTATCTCCTTACACACTGTTTCTGTTGAAACGTGTATAATTTTTTTTTTATTATTCAACAGAAAAGTTAATAGAAATGTTAGAGTTTTTTTTAGTAGATGTCATCATTTTCCGAATATTTATGGCATAATATCATTGAAAGAGCATACATAGTGTGAAATATTTAGTTTCTTCTTCCAAAATACTGACTAATTCATCAGTGACTTGGGCATAGCGTATAGCTTAGAGTACCTTAAAAAAATAATTTGAACATCACTGTTATTCACATTTCATCTTCTTACAGGTTAGAAATATCAACCCTTGTTTATACAGTGAAAATTCACTTAGCATTTTCAAAACTGTTTATTAACTTTTTTTTTTTTCTCTAAAACTTGATGATTTTGTTTCTCCTCCTCCTCCTCCTCCTCCTCCTCCTCCTCCTTCTCCTTCTCCTTCTCCTTCTCCTTCTCCTTCTCCTTCTCCTTCTCCTTCTCCTTCTCCTTCTCCTTCTCCTTCTCCTTCTCCTTCTCCTTCTCCTTCTCCTTCTCCTCCTCTTTCTTCTCCTCCTCCTCCTCCTCCTCTTTCTCCTCCTCCTCCTCCTCCTCCTCCTCCTCCTCCTTCTCCTCCTTTTGGCACCACCTGTCTCAGTACTGTTATCAGTACCCTACGCTTCTTTCTGCAATTATGTTTTCTGTCTGCCCTAACTGCTGTTACACTACCTGTAACAGGCTCTGTTCAGAACCAGTCTGCTTTGAAGAGCTCCAACATAGCTCTGATTGCCAGCAAGCTTGTTTCTAATGAGTTCTCTGGCACTCTTGGCAGACATAGTCTTGCTGAGTGACAGGTAGACTGTTTATTTCCCTCTCTCAATTGGCCCTTTCAATTGCTCTATATGGTCTTGTCAGCACACATCCTGCTCACTGACTCTAAAAACAAGCAGTTTTTAGTTAATACTCTTAAGAAAAACAGTAGATAAAAAACTGTACCTCATGAGCTATCAACAGTAAGTGCATTGTTAAAAAGGAACCAAGAAACTGATGATGGTTCTCCTTAATTTTCCAAATAGCAACAGTCATACTTTCTTGCTTGACTCTTCTTCATTCGCTCTTATTTTACTTCATATTCTCAAACAGCCAAGGACAGTAGGAAAAGTGGAAAAAAACAGTTAATGCTTATTCTTCTCTTCAAAATCTCTCCCTTTTAATGCAGCACAATGAATAAAAGAAAAAGAAAAAAAAAAAAAAAGGATGGAAAAGCAACTTACTATTTCTTAAAAAGTTGAATGCTGAATATGTACATTTTGACAAACTTCTCCATAATTCCACATTGAATATTTTAGCAAATCTACCACTTCCCTTTTACTTCCTTCCTGTAGAAAGAATATAAGCTGGCTATTCCTGCCAACTTTTTTCAACATCTTTACTCCACCAGCAGTTTTCAGATTTATGAAGTTATGCTACTTCGGAAACTATAGAAAAAAATATTTTATATTTGTCTACTTGTAGGAAACAGTATAGAAAATTTATACTTTGAATGCATGAACATTCAACATACATAAAAATGAGTAAGTATGCTTTTAGCTTTGTATTTGTGTTTTAATTGAGAATCAATGCCAAGCTGGGAAAACATATCATTGTTTATACAACCACTCAGTTTGACAGAGCAGATGGAAAATTGGGTTAAAAATAGAAAGCACTGAAAAGCAGTTCTTACTGTGTGCATTTCAAATACAGAGATAAGTGAGAGGTATATGACACCAGCATAACATACGGAGGGCTACTGGCTAACACAACTTGAACAGGAAAATTTAATGGCAACCTTCAAACAAGTGGAAGTGATAAAAAAAAGTAATGACAGCCTGCACTGCTTGATTGCTTGCTAAGTAAATCTTCAAGATACATTGATAAAGCCAAAATTTATATGAACCATCTCTTAAATATCTCATTTTTATGCATAAGTGGCATAGTAAACAAACATAGAAAGGGAGAGGATAAATACTGAACATTTTAAATAGGAAAAGTATCATTACTACTGGATTTTTTTTCAAGTCATATACCTGAAAAAACTGTTTCTTCTTTTGTTCAATTAATGAGGCATCTGTATAGAAATACCTGTATAGAAGAACTGAACTTGTGCATTCAGTGCTGTGCCCTGCAATAGGCGGGATACTCTTTACTGATCAGAACCTTTTCAGGAAATACACTCTGAAATGATATGAGTAGAAATAATCAAGGCCTGGAGATGACAAACATGTGGCTCATATTAGCCTGAAAGAAACATGTGAAGGGAAATACTTCACAATCAAGTAGCACTCATTTTTCATGGAACATCTATTCCACACCTAAATTCATAGAATCGTAGAATCAAGAATCATAGAATATCTCAAGCTGGAAGGAACCCATAACGGTCATTGAGTTCAACTCCTGGTTTTACTGCATGCCACAGATTATTTTCCAACACCCCTGAATGCAGTTTAAGCCTACTTTAAAATTCAGAACAAAAAATATAAGTCCAGCATTGTCAGGGAAGTTGAAAGTCATTCTAATGCCACAAATTCCTGAAATACCAGGAAACATCACTATTTAATTGCAAAGTGTCTGTTGTTTTGGATGTATGCCAAAGTAACAATTTGCCACATATGGGAGGTATAATATAGATAGTAGAAACTCTTTGTGATTAACTGTATAGAAACATTCTCTCAGGCAACAAGCAGGACCCAAGGAAATGGTTGCAAGCTGTACCAGAGGAGGTTTAGATTAGACATAGGAAAAAACTTTTTCTCTCAGAGAGTGGTCAGGCACTGGAATGGCCTGTCCAGGGAGGTGGTGGAGTCGCCGTCCCTGGCAGTGTTCAGGAGGCGTCTGGATGAGGAGCTATGAGATATGGTTTAGCGGCTTGTGGTAGCAATGGTAATGGGAGGACGGTTGCGCTAGATGATTTTGTAGGTCCTTTGCAACCTTGCAATTCTGTGACTCTATGATTCTATGATTTAGAAGTGAATACATACACAAACACAACTAAGGTCTCTTACAACCTATACAGTTGTTTTCTTTCCAGGTTTTGACCTCACATAACCATTCTGAAATCTAAGATTACTTTGTCAGATAGCTATCAAATTGTATGAAGGGTTTTAGCCCTCTCTTCAGTATGCAGTTAGATTGTAAATAAGATTGTCAAAATGTAGTCAAAAGAAGATAATGAAAATCTTGCAATAGCTGTTAATTCTTAAGAAAAATATGGATACTCGTACCAAAAGTATTAAACATAGTTCAAAAAATTGAAAATAACCCAATAAACAATATGTGGACTACAAAATATAGCATAACTTTTCCTGAACTTTTTCTTACATACGCTAAACAATTTATTCTTTCCACTTCTTTAGACTGTCTTTTGTCTGTTGTCTATTCAGACAGAAGTGAACAATTAAATATTATAACCAAAACAGACAGCCATATCACTACTTCAACATCATTTCACTAATATGAATAGAAACAATTATTCTGGGTAATATTGGTGATAAGATTTATTAAATCAGTCTATAAGTAAATATTCCAAATTAGCAGGTATACAGGCTAAAACAATATTGATGTTTCAAAACTATTAAAGTATACATTTTTTTTTCGAACAAATGAGCTATAAATAATTTTCTTGAAAATTTCTCATATCAGTGAGCAGAATCAGATAAAAATAATATCTAACAAAATTATATTAAATTTTTCAATACAAAACATTCTAAAAGTTAAAAAACTAATAAAAGAATAATAGGAAAGTATTGGATTACAATGCGACTGAAGAAATATTAAGTATATTAGCTCTTATTCTTCTGGATAGACAACACTCGTGAATACTTTAGAGTCTGAAAGATAACTTTTTTAACTTGAGCTTGCAATTTCATAACCATAGCTTATGAGAATATTGTGCTTGAATCACCTCAGACTGTCTCAGAACATAAGCATACTTGCAAGGCAAATAGTTTTTAATTTAGTCCAAGTAGGAAGACATTTGCTAAACCAGTAGCAAGAAAGAACAATGGCTCCTTCAGAGGAACATTATTAGAAAATACTGAAGTAGTTTAATATATTTCATCTATCACTGGAGTTCAGGACTTTTTTTCTGGTTCTTAATTCTCGAATGGTACTTGAATTCTTTTTTACACCTAATATGCAGATAACTAAGCTATGTTAATTCATTTTGAACACAGCAACAAATTCTACTTTTACATACTTAAAAATGAACAGTTTGTCCTTACAGACATTTCAAAGACTGTGAGTCTATACACTGCGATTGAACCAGTCATCACTGCTGTTTCTTCCAGCTAGCTTCTTATTTAATAAGCTGGTGACGCACTGTGAAGTTTATATGAACTGTGCAGAGGGAAGGCAACTGTCCAGTAGTTAAAGAGGATGGAAAAGAGCAAGACAGTTCTTTTGGAAGATCTGCAAGAACACTACTCTTCCCAAGAAAACTTTTACAGATGAAGAAGAAAACACCCCAAAACAACTTAAAATTCAAAGAGGTGCGTGTAATTGATAGTACAAGGAAAGAACGCTTTCATTACAAAAAGTTCTAAATTTCATTAAAAGTATAGAAACATCTTGAGAGTATTAGATAATTGTTGTGGCTTAACCTGGCAGGTGGCTGAGCACCACACAGTTGTTTGCTCACTTCTTCCCTTCCTAGTGGGATGGAGGAAAGAATTGGAAAAAAGAAATAAAAACTGTTTACTAAGATAGAGAAAAAGAAGAGGAAAAAAGGATATTAGGTATAATAACTGTATAGATAAATGTATATGTATACCAAGTTATACACAAACTGTTGTTCACCGCCTGACAACTGATGTCCAGTCAATCCCTGAGTAGTACCAGCCTGCCCAATGAACTTCCCCCTTTCTCAAACTTTCCTTCCTCATTATGTCATACGGTATTGAATATCCCTTTGGCCAGTTTAGGCCAACTGCCCTTGTTCTGTCCCTTACCAGCTCCTCATGGCCACCCAGCTCCCTTGCTGGCAAGAGGACTGAGAAAACTGGCCCCAGTACTGAGCACTGGGGGGGCACCACTTGTGATTGGCTGCCAAATGGATTTAACTCCACTGACCACAGCTCTTTGGGCCCAGCCATCCAGCCAGTGTTTCATTCAGCAGAGCGTATGCCCATCCAAATCATGGGCAGCCAGCTTCTCCATGAGGGTTCTATGAGGAACAGTGTCAAAGGCTTTACTGAAGTCCAGGTAGACCATGTTGACAGCCTTACCTTTGTCCACTAAATGGATCACCTTGTCATAAAATGAAATCAAGTCTGTCAAGCAGGATCTATGATTCATGAACCTGTGTTGATTGGGACTGATTCCCTGGTTGACCTTTAACTGATCCGTGATGGCTCCTGAAATTATCCATTCCATTATCTTCCCTGCCAGTAATGTGAGACTGGTATCTGTGAATAAAGGTATCTTCTGAAAGTGGTGATTTAGGCTTGTAGGAAGATGATGATGATGCCAATAGGTACACAAAGACTGCTTCACCTGTAATTACGGAAGCAAGTTTACATTGTTAACTTTTGCTCTCACTTCACTCTTTCACCAGCAAAGCATTTTTTGAACAAAAATTTGGGCAGGAAAGGGAGTGCAAGGGACATGTTTATAAAGAACTGCATGCATTATTTGCTTTTAAATATTGAGAAAAGGACCTCAAATATTTCAGAAATAGTTTTATCTTTCTCTTTCTGCACACTTCTTGTGTACGCTTCACTTGCTGTACACTGTATGTGATTGCAAGAATTTTAACGTTAATGCCAATTTTCAATGTGCTACATTAGAAATGTTGCTAACAAAACAATGTCACTGGTCACAATAAGCTTGAAATATGCAAAATTTCCTTGAAATCCTAGAAAGCATCACATTGTTAAGATCTATATTTTAATTTTGATGGCTTTCCAAATAACAGTCTTATACACTTCACACACAAAAGTCCAGCCAAATATTTTTATCTTCATTACCTGATAAAAGTAAAATGCAACACAAAAAAATGTAAAAGGAAAGGTTCAAATCTTTTCCATGTTTCAAAGAATAAAGAAAGTTCATAGAAATGCTTTATTTCATTTGACTGCCACAGTCCAATAATTACTTTCCAAGTCTTTTCTATAAATACCTGCTAATTAAGAACTTTGATGGTCTCTCCCACGCTTTCACCCATCATTTCACAGTAACCATATCCTACATTGTTTATACCATCTTTCCAGATACAAGTGGAGATACATATTTAGTAGTTCAAATAGTTACTTTTTCTATTTACTATTGCTATGCTTAAAGTTTACACTCTCCTGGCATTAGCAAAAATTTATACTGAAATATATAACCCAAGAAGAATCTTATTTAAACAGGAGGAAACTGGCACAATGCTGGCAAATTTTTAATAAGGCATTCTCATAATAAACCTTCCTCTTTGATCTTAATATACAGACATTTGACCTGTAAAGTATTCACCAAAGGGTACTTTTTATCTCTAACTGTTGAAAAAAGGCAATTTAGGAATTCATCAATGCACTGGCTTGTCTAACCTGGAGGAAAGAATTCCAAGACTTCATTACTTTCTGCAGCTTCCTGAGACAGGATACAAGGGAAAGGCACAGAGCTGTCCCAAAGGAAGTTTAGAACAAATATTGGGAAAAATTTCCTTTCCTTGAGGATGGTCAAATGTTGGAACAGGCTTCCTAGAGAGGAAGTTATGCCCCATGGCTGTCAGTGTTCAAGAGGCATTTGGATAATACCTTCAGTAATATACTTTAACTTTTGGTTAGATCTGAAATGGTTAGGTAATTAGGCATGGTGATCTTTGAATGCCCCTTCCAGATCAATTTTATATCTTCTACCTTGCAAGAAAACATTTAAGACTTAAATTTCCTGCAAAAGTTTGTGTCCTGCTCTTCATGTAGTAAAAATAAAACTATTTCTGAAGTAAAATGATTTAAAGAAAGTAAAAGACTCAGTCTCTAAAGAATATGATACTCAGAAAATACAACATTGTTTCCTTCTTCGTTACAGAAAAATACAAACATACAAAGTAAATGTAACAAAAGACTATATTTACATATAAAGTTTGTAGAAAAATTACACTGATAACCGAACAAAAGTATACTATGGTCTAATTCCCATTAAGAAATGATTCATGAATCTCAATCTGGCAGTCTGGATAAGTAAAAGGGTAGAAAATAATTGGAAGAATATCTTCTGAAATAAGAGTAACTATATGACATCACCATTGCAAACCTCTCTTGCAAATGTTTTTAATCTCCAGACTTAAATTTCACCTTCTGTTATTATTCTTTTTTATTATTATTATTTATTTTCTCTGCACTGTAAAAGGCAGGGACAGAAAAGGATGTACTTAAGATTAGAGATCTTTTAAAAGATGATGACAAACAGTCTGGATGAGGTAAAAAGAAAGGGGAAACAGAGATCTACGGGAGAAAAATGAGTGGAGGAAAATAGAGTGACTGAGATACAGTCATGAAGTGAGAGGAACAACAAAGAGATGTGTACTTTCTTAAAGGTTGGTATAGAGGAGAAGGTGGAAAGACAAGGGAGCCATAATCAGATGAAGATTACTGAGGTGAGGAGAAGGTACAGTCATTTTTGAGTGACGAAAAATACGTTTTGTTTAAATACAACAGCACCCAAAATATTGAGAGAACTGTGTAGGATTAAAACTGTCAACAAAGGGAAGAGAGAATGACTCAGGTGGGAAGCTGTTAAAATTAGTGGGAGAAACAGAGAATTTCAAAGGCACAAGAATTTCATAACAAAAACAACAAGCAAGTGAAAAGTTGGCAAGACTGAAATTGTATGCATTCATTTTTGTGCTCAAATCTTAGTGAACTGTAGGCATGCTACTGGGATTAGAACTGACAAATATCTCAGAAATTATTGGTGCTATGAAAATATGACTAAAAGAAAGTATGACTAAAAGATCTGTTTTTTTCCAGGTTGCCAAGGTTGTGAAAAGGGATTTAAACTAAAGTTACCAGGGCAGGAAACCTCAATCCATTCAGCTACTGCCACTTTGATGCTAGTTCCAACAATAGATGTCCAGAGCTTATGGGTCAGGATTAATAGGAAGACAGGAATGGCAGACAATACAGTGAGGGTCTGCTACAGACCACCCAACCACAATGACCAAGTAGATGAAACTCTCTATAGGCAAACAGAAGTCTCACCTTTACAAGCTCTGGTCCTCATGGAGGACTTCCACCACTCTAGTACCTGTTGGAGGGATGACACAGCAGTAGATAAGTAATCTAGAATGTTCCTGGAATTAATTAAGAGCTTCCCTCTGAAGTAATAGAAGGGACAACTTGGAAAAAGGCATGCAGCTCACATGCAGCCATGAGTTATAACGTGACATTAACATTCTCTTAGCCAAGTTTTTTTTTTCTGTGAAATAATATCCTTTTCCATAGGCCGGTTCTAGGAGGTTTATTTCTTTCAAATAAATACATTGGCTTTCTTAACCAGACTATCTCAGTCACTTTACAAATGATACAGAATGTGAAGACATAAACCCCTGTTAAGCAATGAGGTTTACAACTTCTTTCCTCTGCTAGATGGGTAGCTCAGAACAGATGGTGTATAATGAAAAATTTCTTCTTTTGTTATATACTTCTCTACCCTGGCACCTTTTCAAGTGATTGTCATATAGAACATACATCATCTTAGTCTAAAAAACTGCAACTCTGTGTCTTTCTTTATACCCAGAGTTACCTAAAATTATGAATGACCTTGTGAAATGAAGAAAATAGGGCTCATCTAATCCTAAGGTGAAGTATGGCTCAGATAAATGAGATTTTGACTATGTCTACCCAGCTTAGATTTAGTAATGTTGTTATTATGCACTGAGCAAACAAATCAAGCACAGATTATTGTTCTGGGGACAGCTTACTCATTAGGACAGGCCTACATCTGCTCTTTTCTAGGAGGTTAGACACATACAGAAAAGAAGCACAGTAGAACTGTTAACAGATTCTGATCCCTGTGACACATTTAGGGGTGAGGGAAGACCAGGAGGTGATAGTATCCCAAATAACAACCATTAATTTTCTTTAGATATGGAGAAAGCCAGAAATTAGCCTGGAGTTAGGTGACCAGCAATGCTAACTGTCTAAGTTAGAAAGTGATAGTGAAAATGATAGAACCACAGGGAAATGTCTGTGCTCAGAGGTCCATCGTGGAACAGGAGCCTTTGGTACCATAGCAGCGCCATTAGCCAGACCTGTTAAATCAAAGGCTGGCAGCGAGTGGCCTCTTCTTTTAGGTCCATACCACTGGTCACAGTTGGAACCTATGAGACCACAGTGGTGTGAATGTACAGGATTCTTGGTACAGGATGTGCAAAACAGAAAATGCTGCATATCTGATGTATGCATGCTTCTTCCCAAATATATCTAAAACATTACAGTGAGTGGTATGATTCTGTCCTTGTGGCTACCTCACACAAAGTTTCCTAATAACATGTCAGCATTTCAAGGAACATTCAAAGAACAGGTGATTAATGGCAGAGAATCCCCAGTGCCTCACTTTATTATGACAATTTAAAAACTCTACAAAACGCAACAGATTGCTGTACTTTAAAGATATACTTGCAATAAAAGTATGTTTTACCGCAGCAATGTTCAAGAAGCCATTTCCATTACATCAGGGAATATATTATATGCTGCACCAAGATTAGCTATTTGATACTGAACTCAACTATTCTGAAGTCAAACCTCTTTGATCTATGCAACTTCTGTTTACAGAAGTGCCTAGAAGTAACAAAATCAGCTTCGGTAGTAATTTCAGCACAGTTTTCTAAGTAAAGTAAAAAAAAAAAAAAAAGTTGGAAAAAGCAAGCTTGGTCTGAGAGGTAATTACTCATCAACGTCTCTTAGAGAGAGATAAGTTTCTTTTACATTAATAGGCTGCATGCAGCAATGGGCAAAGGGTAGAAGGAAAGGTTTTATTGTTATCGCTTTTTAATGCATGAACTGTGAAATTTGACTTCAGAGAAATTTGAGATTAATCTTATTTCCAGTGACTGCTATAAAAACCTTGAAAAACATTGACGCAGTATTAATAATAATCGAAGATTTTCATCTTTCAGGAAGATGTAGTGTAACCACAACTGACTAATGTGTCTCAGGGGTGGCTCTTTGAAGGTACAAGTCAAGACATGTGAACAAAATAGTTGATGAATAATATCCCCCTCAAATACTTTATTGCAACATCCTGTTCTGTTCTGCATGATCACAACCATCTGGCAGTAAAAAACAACAACAACAACAACAACAACAACAACAACAAAAAACAACAGGTGTGACAGGAAATACAATTACCTTGAATAGTATGATCTTTACTGGGATTAACAAGAGGCAAATTGTAACATTTGGAAGAAAATAGTATGGAGATTTCAAGCAGTAAGACTGGAAATAATCAAATTAAGGGGGAAAAATAATGCAGAAAAGATATTTTCATACATTAAAATGAAAAAACAGAGTTTGGAAAATGAAGCAAAAAATAGTGCCATCTGATTTATCAAGACTTTAAATGTTCAAACTGCTGTGGCTGTGACCTCCTACACAACCTAGACTACAATAAACAGTGCTTTTGAAGGATATCCATTATCTTAATATAGAGACACAATCATATAAAGATGTTTAAGTTTTTCAAATAATGGTAAGATTGAACTAGATTTAAAATAAGTGTCACCTACTTTCCAATTTGGGTATTTCTTAGTTCCACCTAAAATAAGTACATCTGAAACACTTCGTGAACATGAGATTTCTCAAGCAAATAAGGAAATAAATAATGCATAAATATCACTGCTACTCATTAAAATATTGCATATTCACAGAGAGCAGTCAGTCAGCAGAATATGAGCAAAATAATTTGTCCAAATGTGTATAGTAATTATAGACAGGTCAATGTGATACTCAGTATAGCTGAAGCTTGCAGTGATTCAACTGAGTTACGTTACTATTCAGCATAATTTCAGTACAGTGACAAACACATTGCCTAATTGTAGTCTAATAATTACAATAAAGTGAGATGTACATGTCTTGCAGCTGGAATATTTTTCTGCTACTGAAAATCTATCTAACAAATATATGTATATATATATATATGAAATGGGTTATTGCAATAGTCTTCCAAATGCTTCACTGATACACTTTTTGTTAAAGAACCCAATAAATAACATTGTTCACATCTCTGTTCATCTTTAGCCAATATATTGAGGTCTATGTCAAAAGACACTCTTGAGATCTTCACTTTAATCTGCAGTCAGTGAAAATGAACCACATTTATTGGTTCTATTTATATGGTTCTATGCAAATGGAATGACTATTGTACTTCGAAACATACATGAAGAACTGGATGCTTCTCATAAAAGGCTGATGCTACTAGACTTGCAAGAATCTCAAATTATTTTTATGGTAATCTATGGCAAATGATTTACATGAGTCTATTAAAAATGTAATAAAATATAAGTTAGCAATAAGAAATTAACAGATGAGAGCCTACATTATTATGAAAGAGAAATTCTTGATTTTTTTTTTTTTTTTTTTTTTTTTTAAGTATACTGGTTATTTTGGTGTGGAGAGACACAGATTTGGTCTTCTATGCAAAAAAAAAAAAAAAATATATATATATATATATATATATAATATAAAAAGTAATTAAAAAACCCAAACAAACCCAAAAACTATTAACCACTGCAAAATGCTTTAAAAAAATCTAGTAAATCCAGGTTAAAAACAAAAAAAAATCCCATTAAAAAATCTGCAACTTTTGCTGTCATTATGACGTAAAGCAGTTTTATAACTGAATAATCCTGACACAAAGAAGGATGATGTAGTTCCTGGAAACAGACATGACAGAAGTTGAAGTGATATATACTCATAACTGTTATTAATAAGGACTAGATCAGGAATAAGTAAGAAAGCGTATCAAATTAGTGATATACTGTCTTTTTTCTATGTACAGAGAAAATAGAGACAAAAAACAATACTAAAGTTAAGGAGTATTGCCATATGCCATAATATATGACATCAACGGTCACTAAAAAATAAAATGGAAATAACCTAAAATCTTTCAAAATAAAACCATGTTGTAGAATACAAAGATCTCCTATCCTGGATCTACCATGTTTCAAACCTTAGCTGGTGGCAAGTGTTCACAGATCATCTGCAACTATTCTATAAAGAAAAAAAAAAAGGTACTGAAAAGAAGATGCATAGCCAGGACTTCCAAAGGAGAGCTGTTAAGAATCATTTCGAGGAGATGTGATGAGAAACTATTTCAAAGGAAGGATCAAACTGAAGGAAGATGTCTTCTATTTGCAGCATGAGGGCAGCTGCATAATTATGGTGCTGCTTTTATTTGTTTTGAAAATTTTTCTAAATTATTGACATTCCATTTTGTTTCCTGTTTGGGGTTTTTTTATTATTATTTTTATTTTTATTTTTTTTCTGATTACAACTTTTACTACACTGGAAGAGATAGAGTTGTAGGTTCTAATTATACCTGGGAAAGAGAATCGTGGTAATACACTGCCAGGGCTGAAAAACATGTTCATTTCTATTCTCAGCTTTACTAGAAATAAGGGCAAGTATGTGTGTGCATCAGAGTTTAAGATTTATTTGAAGATAAAAATAAATTAATAAGGAGACAGTACATAGTCATTTATCAGGAGCCAATAGATGTCTGAACAGACGTTCATCAATGCTTTCAGTCAGGTTTACAAACACATACAGTTTTAACAGGCAATGAAAATAAAATGTAGAGGAAGAGTTTATGTCAGTGATTTTGTCCAGTTTTTTTTCTAATTGAAATTGCTGACTGATGACTTGACCTCATGCTGTGGTTTAATCTCAGTAGTTATCTGAATCCCACACATTTATTTGTTCACCTTGCTCAGATGAAATGGAGAATCAGAAAAGTAGGAGAACTTGTGGGTTGAGATTAAGATAATTTACTAAGTAAAGCAAAGGCAGAGTGTGCATGTAAAACAAAGTAAGGAATTAATTCTCTACTCTCCATAGGCAAACAGGTGCACAGCTATTTCTACGAAGATGGAGTTCAGTAGTACTTACATGAAACTGATTTTCTTATCCTCCTTTTTTTCCTTCAGATTTTATTGCTGAGCACAGCCTCATGCAGTGAGTCTGTTCTCTCTTTCACCAGTCTGGATTAGCTGTGCTGGTTGTGTCCCCTCTGAGCTTACTGTGCATCCCCAGTTCCTCACAGCAGGGCAGTGTGAGAAGCTGAATAGTTCTTAACTATTGTTACTATATGTAAGCACTGCTCAATAACAAATAAATCAGCGTACTATCACCTCACCACTATTCTCATCACAAGCCAAAAACACAGCACCATGCCATCTACTATAAAGAAAATTAACACTATTCCAGGCAAACCCAAAAACATCAACATTTTAATTTCATTCAGGATGAACATCAGCTATTACTGAGAAATGACTCCATTTGCTAAAATAGTTTAATATGCCTTCCATTCACATTTTGTATTTAGACATTATATACCAATGCTGATATTAAATTATAATTTTAAAAAGGTCTTGTGGATGAAGGAAATCACAAAAATGATGCATGTCCTTCATCTGCTTTCAGAAGTAAACCATTATAAAAGATTTATGCCCTGATAAGCAAAATACTGCAGCCTTCAGCACCACTAAAAACAGAACATATGGGTTCTTTATTAATTAATGAAGTAGAGCTTAGCATCTCCAGCAACAGTCATACAAACAAAAAATAATGTTGTTTATTCTCAAATTCTAATTACTTTAGAACCACAATTCAATTAGTATTATTCGTTCTCCAGCACAATACTTGACATTAAGACAAGATTTAAATACTGTAGTAAATTTGAGTTAATCATTTGGTGCAATTGCTGCTAATGTAATTATTCTTTGTGGCTGACCTTTGGGTTTTTGCATTTTAAAATGAAATTCTCACAAAATCAAACAGCAGAGTAGATATATAATGTGCTACTTATTGTGATGTATGTTTCATTTGATCCCACCAAATGTGAAATTGCATATATATCAAATATATACATTCACAAATTCATATTACAATATTATGTATTTCTGTCATGTAAATACTCAGGTTATACCAAAATTAGTTAGCTTTCAGTAAGTCTTTTTATTATTCAATAAGGCTTCTGTTTATTAGAGCTGCACAAATATAATTTGAATTAATGTCAGACAATATATGCTCAACTTTGTTTTTGACTAAAAGATCAACTTTGTCAAGCCAGTGTAAGAACTAGGGGATAATTACTCTTCACAAAACCACCAGAAGTAAAAGGAAAGATTGAAAGACATTGGAAATTAAAAGATTTCTTCAGTGAATATTCTTCCTTACATCTACTCAGTCATGAATTTCAACTATTCAGTAAGTAGCTGAAAAGGAAAGATTCAACTTGAATGAGGAAAACAGCCCATCCCACTATATTTCATCTTCCAAGATTCTGTATAGTTCAGTGAATCCAAAACTATCATGATAGGTCTTTTCTAGGACACTCAACACAAAAATGTTTAAGTGAAGCAAAAGTCCTATTTTGAAAAAGAGATAGAAGACAATATCCAGAAGAGTATTTGAGCATGTTGACGCTTGACTTCTAATAACCTTGATCTTTAAAAAAAGTCCCCTCCATTAGTTTCTGACATAATGCATAGTTTCAAAAAATACTTCAAAACCAGATTCACAACAGTCAATATCGTAAGCAAAGAAGTTATCTATTTTTCAACATTTTACATTTAACTATCCTAAATATTTTTTTTTTCCATTTTCTCATTCAAACGCCTTACTATAATGACTTTACTGGAAATTCTGTAGGAAGAATCTGTCAGTTCAGAAACATTAAAATTAAACAGCAAAAACAAAAACAAAAGGACCATTTGTATTTTGTTGTCAGGAATAATTTCTATAAAAGGATCAAAACATTAACTAAAAGACAAAAAATAGATAAATAACACAGTGTTAGCTTTATGAAACTTCATTTGATATGACATTTGTTATGTATTACAGTGATAAGGTTTAATTTTTTTATGAATTGAGTACACTGTTTATGAAATCTGTATTATATCTTCCTGTGATTAAATCTGGTCCCACGTTTGCCTGTTTTTTTAATCTTCTGAAAAACAGCTGTTGGCTTAGGAGAAAAGTAAATAATCTCTATCAAAATGCATTTGTTTTTAAAAAAAGCAAATGCTTTTGCATGATACAGGCAACTAATTTTATTTTAACATATCCTTAATTAGTTTTAGATCTGTATCCAGCAATTCTGCAAAGATCATGTAAGGGAAAGAAATCATATCAAGAAAGTGACTTTTTTTTTTTTTTTTTTTGCGAGGCACTCAGCTCCAGAGTGGATGCATTCTGCAGTGAAGAAAGGAATCACCTCTGCATATGAGGGGTAGACCCTGTCAGGGATCTGCTTGCTGCATGCCATTGCCCTCTCTATGGCAGCAACGCCCTGATGCAACGAGACAAAGCCAAGAGCAGTGGCACTGCATCCAACTGATATAAAAACATCCACTAGGGAGTGGAATGAACAGGAAGGGACGTGGCGTGTCAGGAGGGCATGGTGCAGTAGTTTTGCATGGGCAGTTTGCACAGGACAGGTGAGCAGGGCCCTCTGCTTTTCCCATTTGGGTCTGCGAGGGGAGAGCTCTGTTATTACCATCATGATGACCACTCGTTAAAAAGGCAGAGGCAGAAAAGCAGACAGGAGGCTCAGAGCCTCTATGGGTTGGCACATGCACCTGGACAGACCTCTTGAAGAATAATAGAGATGCCCAGAACCGACACGTGCTATCTGGCCATCCCCCCTGTAAGTTCCTGCCTGGAGAAGGAGCTAAACCAGCATCCCATGTGGAAGCTAAAGGACACGACAGAACTCAGCATAAAGGGAGATAGAACCTTGTCTCTGTTCAGAGCAGAATGAAGTACCTTGCTCCTACCCCCGCAGTCTCTCTGAGCAACAGATACAAGGCTATAGCACTGGAAACAAGACCGTCTGGATACCAGACAGATTCCAGTAAGCATGTAGAGCAGGTCTAACCAAAGAACCATATTGAAACTAGCACCACCAAAAAAGGACAGAGTCTTAGTAACTGGGGACTCCTTTCTGGGTGGCAATAAGGCCCCTAATTGCAGTTCAGATAACCTCTCCAGAGAGGTTTGCTGCCTTCCAGAGGCATGTGTCAGAGATGTAAAGAAGACTATCTCATCTTATAAAACAAGATGACTGCTATCTACTTGTTGTCATTCAAGTAGGATCATGGGTGGCTGCAAGGAGGATATTGCAGAATATTAAAAGGGACTTTGCATCCTTTGGAAAGATGCTAAAGGTATCAGGAGTGCAAGTACTGTTCTTCTCTGTCCTCCAAACTGGTGGTTGAGTCTTGGAAAGAAGGACAATGGGTAAATTACAGGCTGAGGTGATGGTGTCAGGATGAAGGTTTTAGGTACTAGATCTTGGGCAGGCCTTTGAGAGATCAAGTATGTGAGCATCAGATGGAATGCAGCTGAGCAGGTGGAGCAAAGGTGGTGTGGGGAATAAGCTGGCTGGATTTATTACCAGAGATTTAAACTAGATTCAGTAGGGAAAGGTGATGGAGTACCTTGAGATAGAGAGCGGCCTTGTAGTGCTGTCTTGTTAGTAAGCTGTGGAGAAAAGCCTTCCAATTTTTTAACTGGAATTCATGGATAAACTGAAAGGAAAGGAAAAGGTCCATGAAATGTGAAAAAAGGGCCTGTCCACCTGGGAAAAATATAGGGCCTGTAAGGATGCAACGAGGAAGGCTGAAGTCCTCTTGGAATTAAACTTTGCAAAGGAAGTAAATGATAACAATAAAGATTCCTTTAAGTATGTCAACAGTAGAAGGAAGAATAGGAAAAATGTGTGTCCCCTACTAAATGAGGTGAGTGCCTTGGTAATGGGATGCTGAGAAGGCAGATTCTAAATGCCTTTTTTGCTTCATTCTATAATGCTAAGACTACCCCTCAGGAATCCCAGGCCCTGGAGTTAAGTGAGAGAATCAGGAGAAAGGAAGACTTTCTGTTCTTGTCAGACAGCGTCTAGCCAAAATCAACACACACAAATCCATGGGCCACGATAAGATGCATCCATGTGTGCTGAGAGAACTGGCAGAAGTGATTGCTGAACTACTCTCTATCATCTTTGAAAGATCCTGGCAAACTGAAGAAGTTCGCTATTGTATGGTACCTGCTTTAGCAGAAGGGTTCGACTCAATCATCTCTTGAGGTCTCTTCCAACCCCTGCAGCTGTGTGATTCTGTGGTTATGAGACTTCTGTGAAATTGAGATTCATCATTATTTAAGTGTGATTGTATTCTTCATGTAGAGGTATCTGAGAAGGATTAAGATTACCGGATAGAATTTTATCAGCTTAGGCAGATTAGAGATACTAATTATTATAAAGGACCTATTGAACTCGATTCAAGTCTATTAGGTATGTTTTTTTTTTTTTTTTTTTTTTTTTTTTTTTTTTTAATAAAATGCAGTTTCATGGTTAAAAAAAAAAAAAAAAAAAAAAAGTAGATCAGAGATCTGAATTTTAATTATCACCAATTCAACAAACTTTAATCATATCTAGAGCAAATTGCAGATGATTCAGAGTGGCCAATTACCAGTACTGGAAATTAGATGCCCCTACAGCTCCTCAGACCACTTGCAATTTTTATTGAAATATCTATTTAAGATATAAAACTCGACAGAACATTCATTAAGCAAACTGGGCATGTGATACCATTGGGGCAGATATAGGAAATTAGCACAATACTTTTCCAGACTATGGTATAATTTGGAAAATGGTAGAAGTCACAGGAATTATTTAAATTTCTTAAAAATTGAAATATTATTTACCTCACTGAAATACCATTTACATAACAAAATATTTTTAAAGCTAACAGTTAACAAAAATGCTTTATCTTCTTAATGATTGTTCTTGTAGAAAAATAGGTGAGAGCTATGCTACTCTTTTCCAAAATTTGTTTTTTCTCTCAGCCTCCGCAAAAAAAGAAGAAGGAGTCTTATTTTAAGCCCTTTTTCTAACACTTAGAACATTATAAAAACTTCACATCTAAAAATACCCATTCATTCAATGTTACAGCCACTGCCACTGACGCAGTGGGCAGAGTTTCACAACTGAGTGAGTGACTTGTATGCTAGCAGATGGAATTTCTGATGCTTTGTCATTTCTCCAGCCACTTGCTCCTGTTCACACACTCACAGATGCCTTTCTGACCTGTTAATAACTTTACTCAAGGACCAGGACAACAGTCTGATTCCAAGGGAAAAACAGGCACTCTAAAAGATCTCATTCTAACAGTTTGTATTGCTCGTGGTAATACTCAACTACTTAATTAAAAAAAGATCCCAGAGTTTAGAAAATAATATGATTTAAAAAAAAAAAAAAAAAAAAAGAAATGGTAATAAATGTATTCTTGTTTACAGACAGTTAAAAATCTTTAAAGAGAAAGTTAGAAAATTTCACAAGAGCATCCTCTTGATAGCCATGGGAAAAAAAAAAAAAAGGTTTTGCCAAAGGTGCTTTAGAGTACCAGTGTGGTGGTACAATGACATGGGAGGCCAGATTATCAGTTACATCAACAACTCTAAGAAAATGATGAACACATTTAGAGAGTTGCTGATTTTTATTTCAGACTGCATGATGAAAATTTTGTTTCATGGAAAGGGAATACAGTGAAATCTCTACGTTTATTTTCATCTTCCATTCAGACAAAACCTTCTTAAAATATATGAGTAAGAACAATATTCTAAAGCACTTCAAATATTGTCTTAATATATTCCCACCTTCAAAATGGTAATTTTAAAATGCTTCCTTTTTAAAGTTCTGCTGAAAAATCAAAAGCATACCTCCAAACCTTGTTATTTTTACCAAGATAATCTTGCATATGATAAACTATATTTATGTTTTATTAAAACATTTTAATCAGGTCTAGAAATTATTTTTTCTTATCTATTCATCATCAAAAGAATAAAGTTAGGAAGACACAATCTTCAGAATGTTCTCAGACTTTTATCCTGGGTAGGGAGGGATAGGCAGCAGACATGCCTGCAAACAGTGTGCATAGATGGAGGACCTTCTGCAGCAGGTGTATGAGCTGCAGGAGGTAGTAAGTTGGCCACATAATATTAGGGAGGCTGAGAAGGAATAAGATAGATGGTTCCAAGCACAGCTTGCAGTGGATCCACGGTCCATGCCAAACAGCCAAAAACTCTTTCACTGGCAAACACAGAAAGGAAAGGGACCAATAATACAGAAGAATGGAAGCTTGCAAGGCAAGGACCAGCAGGAGTAAGACATCCCCTGAATCCTAAGGTGGCCTTGCAGAACCATTTCGTAACTCTGCAGACTGAAGAGGAAACAACATCACATTAGGAGAGATGTGGAACTGAGTAAGACAACCACATCTCCCTGTTTAGCAACCAGTGCAACTGAGAAAATGTGGCAAATGATAGTAGTAATTGGTCTTGATAACAGAGTTATAATGACATCTATTTGCAGATGTGATGCACTCTTCACAGAGGTGTGCTGTTTACTTGGGGCTCTATTATTCACTGAGAGATTACTAAGACTCATACAGACGACTATTATCTGCTGTTGCTGTTCCAGGTAGGCACCAATAGCACAAATGGGAGCACTACAAAAAGTATATCAAGAAGGACTACAGAGTCCTGGGAGTGTGGTAAAGGACTCTGGAGCACAGGCAGTTTTTCATCAGTCTTCCCGGTCAAAGGGAATGGGCTTGAAAGGGCTGGTCTAAACTGGAAAATTTACAGATGGTTACAGAGTAAGTGCCGCCATAGGCCTGACTATTTAGACCATGGGACTCTCTTTGACAAATTTACTTTACTGAGGGTAGATGGAGTACATCTGTCAGAGAATGGGAAGAGAATCTTCATTCACAGATTTGCCAAGATGATAAAGAAGGCTTTAAACTAAAGTTACCAGAGAAGGAGTCCTTAATCCATTCAATCACTGCCACTTTGATGCAAGTCCAACAATAGATGCCGAGAGTTTATGGGTCGGAATTAATAGGAAGGCAGGAAGAGCAGACAATACAATGACCAAGCAGTTGAATCCTCTATATACAGACAGGAATAGTCTCACGTTTACAAGCCCTAGCCCCTTTGGGGGACTTCTACCACTATAATATCTGTTGGAGGATAACACAGCAGTAGATAAGTAATCTAGAATGTTCCTGGAATGCATTAAGAGCTTCCTTCTGAAGTAACAGAGTCAACAAGGAGAGGTACCTCTTTCTCACCAAGTGGGTTCTAATGTGAATGTGATGTGACCTGGAGGGATGCCAAATTTACCAATAGGCTTCAGGATTTACCTTGACAGTAAATCTTAAATTTGCAACTTTCAAAAAAGAAATAGAGGAATAAAACCAAAGTTATTTTGTAATACATTTCAGATGAATTCCAAAACATTCAAAACCTACATTTGTTCTTACTGTGTTAGAACAGAATAGATTAAAAAAAATGAATACCAATTTCATCGGAGAAGATCTCTTTATTAATTTCTACTAAAATATCACATGGATTTAAAAAGCTTATGTTCCACAAAGCTAAAAATGTGGAATGTGAAGAGAAGAAGGATAAAAAGGAGACCTACAACCATGAGGTGAGGTTTTTCTGGCAACAGATTCCTCATGAAGAAGAGGTTTCTGCCATGAGAAGCCTCACGACCTGCCTCTCTCCCTCCTGAACTTGCTCTGCACTCTACCACCGTGCTGAAGAAGAACAAAGGTGTCTGCCATCAGATTCCTCACTACGGAATTCCTGCTTGCTGATGGACTCTCCTGGGCCTGCTACCTGAGTCCTGCTGCTTCCTCCCAGACTGGCTCTGCGACTTCTTCCTGCTACTTGCTTGCTGCCAAAGACGGCCACGCTGCTGATGCTCTCCCCCCCTGCTGCTTTTGTCTTGGACCTTCAAAACAGTGTGCAGCAGGACTGCTGCTGGGTCCTGATGGTGACTATCCCTGCTTTATGCAATTCTTGCTTCTTTCCTATCTTTTCTATCGCCCTCCTTCCCTTCCCCATCTCCCTGATTAGGATTTATAATAAACTGGTCGGACCATCATTTGAACTGGTGTTTCTTAATCTCACGCTGTGAGATTTTATATAATATGCAATAATATATTTAATATATAATGCATATATTAAAAAGAACCTCCTCCCCCTCCTATAAATTGGAGCAAGACAGTTATATATTTTCTTTGTAGCAGTAACTAATAACTGCTTCCTTAGCAGTATCATAGATGTTTCACTTGAGCTGTCCTTTGAAACTGATTACTACCAGTTTTCATAAATACAAATTCACTGTGACAGGCCGCTTCTGTTTATCACATTGACAGCAAACACTTTCCTGGTCAGAAGCAATTTGTAACCTAGTTCTCAGCCTGCATTTACTTAACTTTGATTACAGTGAAGGATATGGAAGTTTGTGTTGACTGTGTGGTTGTTAATTCAATACCCAAAGATGGAACAAAATGTTCAAGTTGTGCTGTAACATAGCCCACAGATACTGAAATCATCATATAGCAGAATTCACTGCTTAACTGAACATAGCTTTTGGGTCATTAGAAAATAATGAAAATAAATTCTCAAAACTAATTTATGACTTCACATTACAAAACTACAGCTCTGTAATATCATAATGAGTAACATTAAAAGTCTTTCATATACTTTCTGATGCTTCTATTACCATAAAAATCTCAAGTTTTAGAATCTTTCTTCTGTTACTGTAATGAGTTACAACATCATGCTAAATTACTTTTCAATGCATGTAAACTTTATACAAACCTGTGATTGTTTCTTCTCTATTGAATTCCTCTTGGCTCTTATTCAAAGTGAGCTTCACCACATCAGAAGTACCAACGATCCTAAACTGAGATTATAAATCTGTCACAGCAAACAAAAAAAAATTACAACTTCATGTCTGTAACATCTACTTCCTAAATTATTGCTAGGAACTATTCACCTACAGAGAGGCAAACACAATTTCCCCTTTTCTGTGACAACATTAAAAGTAAAGCTACTCTACTATTTTCCTCTTATTTATCAATACTGCACTTCAAGTTTTTATACAGGTATCAAATTTAACTTATAAGTAAATGAACTCTGAATGTTTATAAAAAAATACAAATATGAAGAATGACAATTTTTGGAAATTGTAGACTTTGTGTCTTGCAGAAATTGTGTCTTTGCAATCATTTTTATGTTAATTCCAAGTTCAATTTTGACAAAATCAGGTGTTTTTTTTTTTTTTTTAAATATTATTAAAAAAATCCACACACACTATTACTTTGTATGTGTAATCATAACAGTGATCAATACTAAATATTCTTCTTGGCTCTCATGCACAATATTCAGTTTTCACAAAAATGAGTTTCCAACCCTGTACCTGATAAACACACCCTGCTCAATATAAAATACAATGCAGGTTCCTGGTTATCTTAGCCTCCATTTCATGCAGAGAGAAGAAAATATGACTGGTGTTTTCAGTACGTTGTTTCTGTTGGCTCAAATCAAGAAACTGAATCCTTACTTATTAATTTTTGATGCAGAACTTTTAATTTCAGGGAGATAAATGCTGTAATGAAAATACTGTGGGCATAGGTTGTTCCCACCAGCTGCAAGGTCTTCGCTTGATAAGGTTTTTCCTTATCATTATTGTTTGGCACCTACTGCATCAGACATAAAACCATAATAATTTTTAACACCTAATTAAACACTGTTTAATCAAGTGATATTAGTCATAGTCATATTCATTGAAAATAAAAAGACAGCAAGAGATTTACGATAATAGTGTTCCAATTAAGCCTCAGCCACTGCTATTCACTGGACTAAGTCAGCAGATATCCCTGGGAGACATCCTAATGAAGCAGCTAGTATAATTAAACGGAATATGGTATATATTGAATTATATGATAATGAGAAGATTAAATATTTGCTATCTGCATACTAACTTTTCTGATGGATAGTGATTTACTGAGGTCATGTTCCCTGAGGTCATGTTAGGACCAGTCACTCTTTCGGTCTCATTGTAAAGGGAAACAGTATTGATGTTTTTCTCACATGTGAACTCTGACACTTTTACCTAAAAATAAGTATAACTGCATGATGCTTGAATGGAAACAGTGTCAGGCAGAGCTAGCTGAAGTTAGAGTATAAACAACAATGTGGCAAAAGAAAAAGAAGAAATAGAAAAAGAACATCCAGAGATTCAAACCAGAATTTACTTTCAATCAACTAGTGAAAGGGCTTCAATGAAAGAAAAATCACTTAAAGATTCACTCGGAATTTAGAAACAAAGACGGGTGATGAACAATAAAAAGAATTTATAAAAATAAGTGAAATATGTTAGATATTTTATATGGAAGAGATACGGAGGCTACTACTACTATGACCAATGTATGACAACACTAAGTTAAG
Source organism: Phasianus colchicus (assembly GCF_987193195.1). Lineage (NCBI taxonomy): Eukaryota > Metazoa > Chordata > Aves > Galliformes > Phasianidae > Phasianus > Phasianus colchicus. The sequence continues at coordinate 101,854,977 of NC_143436.1, forward strand.
ACACGGTAATTATCTTAATGCATATTTTACTTGATTTATTTTTTAATAAAGTATATCATTTCAAAACAACTATTTTGTGGTCATTGATGATAGTGATAAAAATGCATAGAGTTATAACAAACCCATCACCTACAGAAGGTGTTATTTGTTCAAGACTTTCCTGTGCACTCTTGAAAGTATAACCCTTGATGCATGTTCACAAACTGAAGAAAAAATAGTATAAGTTCCACTGTAAACCAATTTGATTGTGTTGTTTAGAAAAATATGATTTCTTGAAGTCAATGTTTTCCAGTGGAAGAAAATAAATTTTCAATTAAAAGATTTTTTACATGAAAAAATCTTCTAAGTTTTCATAATAAATTGTCTATGCACCAATAATGAAAGTAGATATCTGATAAATTAAAACAGTGCTGCTGTGCATTTTTAGTTGTCTCATTAGAACATGTTAGTAGACATAAGATTCTCCCCTCCCCTCCCCTCCCCTCCCCTCCCCTCCCCTCCCCTCCCCTCCCCTCCCCTCCCCTCCCCTCCCCTCCCCTCCCCTCCCCTCCCCTCCCCTCCCCTCCCGTCCCCTCCCCTTTCTTTTTTTCTTTTTCTTTTTCTTTTTCTTTTTCTTTTTCTTTTTTTTCTTTTTCTTTTTCTTTTTCTTTTTCTTTTTCTTTTTCTTTTTCTTTTTCTTTTTCTTTTTCTTTTTCTTTTTCTTTTTCTTTTTCTTTTTCTTTTTCTTTTTCTTTTTCTTTTTCTTTTTCTTTTTCTTTTTCTTTTTCTTTCTTTTCCTATGGCATAACATTTTTCAAAAAATAATCTTTTATATCCAATTTGAAGAAAAAAAAAAAAAAAAAAGAGAGAGAACTTATCACAGCTCTGCGCTACTTAAGGAATCATGGAGTTGTCAGGAAGGAATCAGTAAGAGGCATGGATTGGAAGTCTGTAGTCCAGCCTTTCTCTTGCAAAAACAGGGTCAACTGCAAGATCAGATGAGGTTGCTTAGGGTCCATTTAGGTCCTGGAAAGTATCCAAAGACAAGAGACGGCAGAGATATTCTGAGTAACCTGTTCCAGTGTTTTATTGTCCTCAAAGTGAAAAATTGTTTATTTATATCCTTTTGTAAATTCCTAATTTTAGTCTGTGCACACACCCCTCCATTGTCTCAGTAATACACCTTTCTCGGCCTCACCCACAAGGCAGGTGGCTGTTAGGTTCTAACATCTCTGTCTCCTCCCCAGGCTGTACTCACACAGCAGTCCTCACAGGGTTTCATCCATAGCCAGCCATGTGACCCTTCCCTGACCTTGTTCCATTTTATCAATATCTTTCATGTAGTTATGGGTGAAAGGGAAAGGATTGTCTAATTAGTTTTGAGTAAAGTGGGATGATCACTCAATCTGCAGCCTAAATATCTGTTGCAATATGAGATGCTGTCAAGTCTTCATCACTGCGTTATTGATTCCTGCTCAGATGGCATCCACTGTGATCCTCCATGCCTTTACCAGGAAAATGCTCCTCACCTGATCAAGAAGCAGCCTATTATCACCTCCAAAGGTTCACAAAGATTTTACATCTGTCCTTTCTGAATTGCACAGGGTTCTTGCTGACCGTTTTCTCTAGCCTAACCAGGTCCTCACAATAGAAGGGAGCACAACACTGCCCTCTATCCTTTGATATTATTGATTCAAACAGTTTATCCACTTATCTCAGCTCTGTTGTCCCATTTAATTCACTTATTAATTTTAGTCATAACACAATTTCACCAAATTAATTATGTAACATTTATATTCATAGACTACAGGATTACTGACAAGCTCAGATGAATGAAGTAATACCTATAATTAAGATTTTATGTGTTTTTTTTGTAGCAAGTCTGGTGTTTTTATGTAGAAATTTGTAGCTGAAAATACAGTTTAGAAAATCAGCTCATTTCTGGAATTATTAGAGTCTAGGATGTGCAGTGCTGAAAAATGTGATTTTTTTTTGTCATGACTAGGACTCCAGTGGTGACCATTTCTTAGCTGAGAACTGCATAGCTGACATTTCTGTATTATCTTTGGTCATAGCCATATGTAAGATGTTCAAATGATGAACTTACATACTCTTTTAAGGTAAAGTAAATCATGCCTGGTGCTAACTGTTTTCTCAATTTGCTTATTATTAAGTATGAAGACAAAGCTCACAAAAACACTTAAAGGCATATACAGACAGGTAACCATTGTACTGTTTATGTAGAAGAAACAATAACAGATACAAAATACTTGATCATCATCATAAAATAAGTTTGGTTTACAGAAGAAATAAAAAAGGCACTAGTGCTAAAAACTTCGTAAGTCTAATAAAAAAGATACTCTACAACGTACCTTATGGAAGAATACAAAGTCTTGCTAAGCAACTCTTCATGTATCCAATAAGGACTGATATTTTATTCAACCTTACTTCTGTTTTATTACATATTTTTTTAAAGATAGAAATGCTAAACACTTCCTGAAGGCAAATTTTTTGAGTTAAAATCAAATTTGAAAATAAATCTCACATTATATTATAAAAGCAACTAGTACAAAATTAATTTTAAAAATGAAAAAGTAGTTTTAATTGTACATAAATTATAAAATATATATAAAAGTTTGTAACTGTGCATTCTTCAAAAGCTGAAAATTAAAAGCTGAGATAAATTCAAGTATCACTATTAGACAAGTTCAAATTCACATTCAAATATCATGTCATTGTTATCATGGAAGATCATTGTTGGATCTATTTAGTTTTTTATTTCTTGCTCTCATCTGAAGAAGTAAACAGTTTCTGAGGATGATTAAGCCATAGTAAATGACATGTACATAGTATGATACAACCTTAATAATATACAGTAAATGTGGGATGTTAAATCACAATAACTCAAGGAAAAGATGCATATAACATAAAGGAAAAAAAAGAGTCAGGTATTTTCATGGTTAAAAATCATCAATCATAAAATGAAGAACATATCTAGAAGAAGCTGTTTTGGAACAGGTCTAAATGATTTTTCATGAATTTTTACAATGATAACACATTGCAATGGTATGCAACCTAAAGAGGTGATTTACTAAAAATGTATGTATTTATTTATTAGTAATTAATGAATGACTAAAGATAAGAAAATGAATTCTGTGTCTATGACAGTCACTTCTTCCTTAAATCACATAAGATAACATTGTATTCCTATGAGAATAGTCTTAAGAATACAGATACCAAATTTAACCAGCAAGATAGGCTATCAGTTAATACTGTATTGAGTCCTAAACCTACATGAACGCATATAAATAAAATCTATATGTCATTTAGAATTTATCTATTTTCATCTAGCAAGATTTAGAATAGAGCAATATATATATCTATTTGTGTAATAAGGTTAGTCTGATGTACTTTTAATATAAATTTGAATGAACATAGAGGAAAGGATGTTTAGCATGCACAAAAATACAGCTAATCTCTTTTTTATTAGAAGTGAAACAGAAGAATTTTATGTAGAAGAAACAGAAATCCCCTTTTTTAACATTACTGTAGAACGCTTTGTTTTTCATAAAAGTATTCGTTGTAGAAATCAAAGTATTTTTGGTAGCTGCATTATGAGTTGGCCGGAACTTGCAGCTTTTGAAAGATTTGAAATAATTTTTTTTTTTTTTTTTTTAATTCCTTGTTTCCAGCTCCAAAGTGTCAGCAGCTTTATTGATATCTTAAAGAAATACAATTATGAGGGCTGCTCCAAAAGTAATGATTCCTATTTTATTATACTGGCCTATGATGTCAAAGGTGGATGTTGGTGGTATGGCAGTAGAGGTTGAACCTTCCCACAAGTATTCGGTTACATTCATTGACAGGTAACAGCAGACAAAATAGTGTCTGACACGGAAGTATGTATGAAGTAAGATTTAATTTCTCCACTGCTGAAAAACTGTTTTGTAGCTACAAATTTGCTTGATTAGTGTTGTCTTTTTGTAGCTATTGTAGTTTCTATGAAAATAAATAGGAGACATTACTTTCAAAGCAACCTATGTACAACTTGAATTACACTGAATTACAACTTAAACTGCACTTAATTTACAACTTCAATAAACACTGATTTCTCATAAAACCTCTAGTGGAGTTTCATTTATCTCCAATGTGTAATAGCAATATATTAGCTATGCAGTGAATACTGGTATGTCTAAATAGATAATTTCAGTGTACAAAAGTGTACTGATTCTAATATTTGCCATCAACATACTGACTTTACAGCTTTAAAACTTAATCTTTATTTCTAAACCTAGGATTTCATTTTGACATTTTTCCATTTACTGACTGAAGAAGTGAGATGAATGATCTATTTGGCACTATCTACACTTCTGCAGTTCCACTTAAAAAAATCTTTCAGGACTTTAGAAAGAACATTTAAATCTTCTCAATTTCAAGCTTAATTCTTAGGTCTTATAATTATCTCTCCTCAAAATATGGCAACATTATACGTTTAAAAGGAGTCACTGTTTCCGTGAGAGATTCATTACAATTTTTTTATAATAACATGGTACCTAAAAGTGTAGAAGTGACATTAAAGTGCACAAAAAGTCCTTGTAGATACTATATCAAGACTGAAAAAAATGCTGTCTGTGCAGTCTGGGTGAGAAGACTGTCTGGCTAAAGAAGATAACTTCTCACAGTAGCTGATGCAAGGGTTTTCTGCTTAACCAAGATACTTGAAAATTTTCTGAAATAGCAAAAGGCTGAGTGAATACATCTAGCTCCAAATAAAGCAGGCAAATATCATACAAATTTCCACTGACTGATTTCAATTTTGTTATCGTTTCAGCTTTTAATAAAATCAGACTTGACAATCTCAACCACTTACTTTCAAGACAGTCTTAAGACAATAATGAGAAGCATAGCCAGGGAAATAATGCTTAGATTTGGATATGAAGTGATTTTATGACATATTTCAAATTTCAATCAGAATAGGGTCACATATATTCCTGTGTAGGCATCAAAATACTGAGTACTGTTTCATAAATGTGTCAATATTTCTGACAGCAAAATTCCACTTAGTAGCTGTTCCCATCCATTTCCTGAGGAATAGAAACCATGTCAAGAAACTTATATTGAACAGTTAAATAGATTGGATGTTCTCAGATTGAACTCTTTGAAGAACTTCCACTGATCTAATAGACAGTTAAACTGCATTAAAAATAAAATAAATAATAAAAAGAAACCACATTTAAAATAAGTGCTTCCAAGTATAAAATAAAAGCAAACAACTAATTTATGGATCTGAAAGCCAAACACATAGTAGAACTACTTTGAGTGAAGAAAGAGCAAGAAGAGTATCGCCATGCAACTACATTTACTGCCAGTAAGACAGAACAAAGGGGGTTTTCTTTTCCATAGTTCTCAATTGCTGATACACTGTCAAAGACTTAAGAGTATTTGGTTTTGCTCAAATTGAACATACATGTTGGTAACCACATCACACTTGCTATTTAATGGGGTTTTACAAGAAAATAAGTTTATTTGTACATCCAGGATCTCTAATTCTATCACAACAGCTGTTTTTTTTTTTTGTTTGTTTGTTTTTTTTTCCTATGGAGTGAAGAAAATGACGCTAATGTAATAGTACTGTATGATTTTTACTAGATTTTATAAAAGAAAATATTTTATTCTGAAAGAAGATAAAATCTGTAGATAGAATGAAAACTATTTGTTTTTCAAAACAATCCATCTCCTTGTTAGAACTGAGCTCTTTATTTATAGGAACAGGATTGTTTTGAAAATTTAAAGAGAACAAAGTGGTCATAGTGACGTATTTTATGGCAGTTCAATATTAACCTTTGAGATGTCCTATCTGGAATTCAATACATCATTCCCAAGCACAATGTATTTTTAACATACAGAAATAACCTGTTTTAAGTCTGTCATTATCACATGGTTTGTGATAATGCAAAGTGATTTGGGTACAAAGACAGTGGATTTGATACCAACCTGTCTCTTTTGAAAAAGTGTATGCTTTACTGCCATGCTAGGTGAGGATGGTGAAAGCAAAAACTTAAGGGTGCCATACATAATTTGATTACAACTTTTGATAACTTAAAACACTTTAAGTTAGCCAAATTATCAAAAAGCTAGCAACTAGTTCTGTTAAACTGTGGTAATCACTCTAGCACCATTTAATTGTCTCATGAATGTGAGACAGATGGAAGAAACAGATTTTACATATTGATATGGAAAAGGTTTACAATAGGATTTAGAGTAACCTGCAAAGCATTAGTGCCTGACATAATAAAATTCAGTTATCAAAGTCAAATTTATGTACAATTATGCATGTAATTTTTTATGAATGTTTGAGAAATAATAATGAAAAATACTGGAAACCTGTTCAGAGGAGCTTAATGGTGAAAAGAACATTTCTGAATCACTGCAAGATTGTAATCAAAAATAGCTTCTCCTGTCTTGTGTCAGGTTAAAGCAAGAGTTAATTTCCAGAAGCTCACAGATGATAATCCTATTACATATTTTAAACATTTGAATTAGGCTGTAATTAGTTTGAGCTAGCAAAACACAGACTGTTAAAAATAGACCTCTTTTACATTATTTTCCCAGGCAAATCAATACCTGCAATGAGAGTGGCTTAAGTTATGCTTCTTATTTATATATTTTTTTCTGAACTTCTGTGCTGTAAAAATGTAGTCAGTAGGATTGCAGTAACATTTTAGGAATCTAGACATAAGATTTTTAAGAGCTTGAGTCTAAATTAATGAGATTAACAGTCTATTCATTAGGTAGTAACTGACTGAAGAAAAGATACAAGACATATTCATTCGTCAGTTAGCCTGCTATGGGAAAATTTGCTTTATATCTGGAACAATTCTATTTCAGTCATTTTTTTCCAGATGAAAAAGTAGCTAATTCGGATGCAGTTTGCACAGAAAACAAGAAAATTCATCATCTTATTCTCTATCTTAATTTTAGGGTTCAATTCTGCATACAAAACCGAAATTAAAATATTTATGAATATGAATCTATTATTCCTATAAACTCATTAAGGCTATCTTAAAATACAAACAATGTATGAAAAAATAATTAAATTATCTGTTATTTATGTACCTCAAAATACAATTTCTACAGAGCTCTGTGCAGTCCATCAATATATTACCTAATAATTTTTGATTGTGTGAACTGTCTTTCCTTTGAGTAACTAATGTGTGTTTTGTTTTTTTTTTTTTCTTTTGTAATGCAAAGACATCAAGGAAAAAAAGTAAGTTAAGGTATGCTGTAAAAGTCAACTCCAATTTTCTGTAGAATCATGTAACTGGAATTTCATCTGAGATACATTTCATTGGCCTTAGAAAGGAAAACTATTGTTTTTTATATTCTTTTAATTATCTACGGTAGTTTTCTTTCTTTCTTGAGTTCTCTACCTTATGTTTTTCTTATAAATAAAGGAACTTACTGAAATCTCTTTGAGGCCAGCAGTGAAGTTCATTCACCTGTTGGAAAATGTTTTTCCTAAGAACTTTGCTGCCTCAGTGGAAAATTAGGTTACAATGTAACTCAGATTACTGTAAAACTCTTATGACATCTCTAAAGCTCTAAATTGTCTCGTGTACAGGAAGCATTTGGGAAACTGCTCATTTTGGACATACAGCCCTAGATTATGAAAAAAAAACCCAGTAATTCTGACAAGCATATCATTCTTTGTTGTCTGATCATGGCAGGCAGGCACTGAGACTTTATCTTAACCTCTACAATAACACTGGAAGGTCTTTTAGACTTGCCTGCAATGGACACTTACTACAATCCGTACTCTTTGGTTTCAGGTTTTTGTTTTGTTTCGTTTTTTGTTTTTAAATCATTATTTCTCATACAGATCCACATTCCACTGTGAAATTTCATGCTCTCCCAATTGATATTTTGCTACTATGCCTGCCTGTAAACTGCACATGTTCCTGCACTGCTATGTTCTAAGTACTCATTTTCTCCTATCTTACATTTTCTCACTCTTAAAGTTTCTCAAGTACTGAGATACATCTGAGCCAGAAAAAGAGTGCTACACCATTTCATTCATGACAGCCATATACCTGATGTACGTATTTATTTATTTATTTTAAATTGTTTTCATCTGCAAGGTGTTTGCAGAGCTTTTGTACGTAAAGTCCCTGTGTAGATTTGTAGGCTGACCTGTATGTCCAGGCATTTGAAGGTTGCATTTATGCATTCCAGATCTTGATGACTGAAATGCAACACTGACTGTGTTTGTGATTTAATTGTTGTATATGTTGTTGGAACTGTGAGCTGCAAAAAACAAAAAACAAACAAAAAACAAAAAACAAACAAACAAAAACCAAACCAAGCATCATAATAGCAATGAAATCTATAGATGCAATAGGAAAAAACAAACCAAATCTGGACTTTGCATAGATATCATTAGCAGATAAAAGTATTTTCACACTTTAGCATTCTTCCTAATATAGTTTAATACAACCTAAAGCATCATGTTTAAAGAATAGTTTACTGTGGAAAGTGTGGTTATTGAAAGCTATGTATGCTGTTTTAATGCATTTGTTACAGAGTTCTAAAAAGCCCTCTTCATATAGCAAGGGGAGTGGTCATCCTATCCTATTTGATATTACCAGATAAATGTGTCAAGTTTCAACTAATAAAAAAAAAGGAGTATGTGATAACATTCTTAAAATATAAACCATAAAAACCCAAAGACACCAGTGAAAATAAAAGGTAAAGTCAAGAGACTATGCTGGCACAACGAGAATGTCAGTAAGACTGCTATCAAATCATTAGAGAAGAAATTAATCAGGACATCCATTCTATGAACAAAAGATTTAACTAAAATTTGTTAAGCCATGTTGTAAAACTGAAAATTGTAATTACATGACACAGCTTTCCTGACAACAAATGCCTCACAAGCATGAAAAGGTAAAACAATCACCAGGAAAAAAAAAAAAAAAAAACAGAAAAACAAATATTATAGAAAGCATCATCACCTGGAAAAACTTTTTAATTTTTAAATGTAGCATTCTCTTGAGGATAAAGAAATCCACATAAATTTTTGATGAAAACTCATGGTAATTTAAATAAACTGCATTTGACATTTTTTATCCTTTTTGTTATGCTAACTGTACAACTAACCTAAAAACTTTACTTCCCCTTTGACTTTAAAGAGGCCACTGGTGTGAAATTACAATTTACATGTTAATAGAGGTCTGCTTCAAGCAATGTGTGACCTAGAACAACCAGTCATAAACATAGCAAGCAAATAATGACTGTATTTCAAAATATTCTGGCAAATATTTAATGAAAAAAATATTAATGCCTTCAGAGGTAAAAGAGGGCATGCAAGTGGAAAAAGATAATAAAAAAGAAAACAACTCTTTTTGTGTAGTTCTACATTCTTTGTTTTGGAAATACAGATGGCAAACAGTGGGAAAGTAACATTTGTAAAAGAAAAAAGCAACTGATTATCAGTCTATACTTGTAAACAATTCAGCAGTTTGTGAAAGCAATTCATCGGAGAAAATGCTAATCCAAAAATTTTCCACTGATGACCTACTTATATAATACAACTTTAATGTTTACAGTAGATAGAGCACCTTCCAGTGACGAGGGTAAAGAAATTCATAAGAATAGTTTTTTTAAGATGGAAACATGCTAGCTTTTAAGACTATTCTAGTTGAGTATAGGCATCAAAGTTTTGGCATCAGGGAGCTGCGGGGCTGCTGTGTCAGCCAATGACAAAGGCTGCCCTGTTAGGGCGCAGCAGTCTCTCTGTAGTGCCTGGGAGCAGCTTGCACACAGCACACAGCACACAGCACACAGCAAAGAGGATTGAGGTGAGCAGGGTGTGGAGTGACCCTGCAGCACCCAGGGGAGAACAGGAGGGGGAAGGAGGGGCTTCAGGCACCCGAACAGAGTCCCTTACAGTCCATGGAGAGACCAGGGTGGAGCAGATACCTTCTAACTGCCATGACAGGATCCATGACAGGATCACAGTGGAACAGGTGGATGTGTCCTGAAGGAAATACAACCTATGGAGAGGTTCATGAAGAATCTGTAGTCCATGGAGATTCCATGCTGGAGGAGGCATAACCTGAAGGACTGCAGCCTGTGCAGAGGCCCCATGTGATGCAAGAAAAAGTGTGAGAAGGAAGGAGCATCAAAGAGATGAAACTTAAAGGTGGGAGAGAGGGGAGTGTGGTGGTGATGGTGGTGAAATGTGTTATTTTAATCTCTTTGCTTTTCACCATCCAAATTCATTTTAACTGGCTATAAATTACTCTTCCCAAGTCAAATCTGGTTTTACTGTAATGGTATGTTACAGGGGATGTTCTGAATGTATTGCCTCCTATTTAATTACTTTGTTATGTTGGCTCATGATGATATGAGAGGCAGATTTTAGTCATATGGCAGTAGGGGCCAAACCATCCCACCAACATCTTACTAACTGACGTATCTGACTAAATGACATGGAAGTGATTATGAAAGAAAGTTATGTCATTTAATTCCTCTGTGTGGAAAAAATACATCCTTTGACATTCATAAATTCTTGCTGAACATTTATGGAGACCAAATGTCAAAAAACTCAGTATAAAAAGTATTGTAAAATTGAATAAAAAATGGTATAATCATTGTTTATTCACTTCAAAACTAATGTAAATAAATCTTAAATATCTTTCTGCCTCTTCTTCTTAATACCACTGGCCAGTAAGCATTATGAATGTTTCAAATACAAGATAAACAAAAAAGGGTAGTCATTATAATTGAATTCTATCAGGGAGGTTAAAAGTGTCAAAAGAGAACAGTAATGAGGGATTAAACTTTACAGATCTAGGTCACTAGCTCTGTCAAGCTCAGATAGGAAGGGGTCAAAAGTAATTACCATGTAATGGCAGCTCAGTAACTTGCATAAATATATTGGTGGACTGGAAGCAGTTGTAAGCAGAGCAACTACCCTGTAAATTATTTTACCTATTCAGCTCTACTGAGATAAGGCACTGTGGTTTGTATAGTGGAAAAAGAGGAGGATGGAGAACAAAGCCAGGTTCTGTTTCAGGCACACCATGTTTGAGGATATGAAGAACAGCACAGGAAAGGCTTCAGGGTCTTTCCACTGTCATTGGCTGCTATGGTCAACTCAATAGATCAATAAAGGACTATTTCTGCAAAGTTTTGAATCTAGATTTTATATTTGAAAATCTCTAGATACAAAGCGTTCAATTTTCTTTATCAGTAGAAGCATTGCCTAGCTGATGCAAAACAGCTCTTTATGTCCTGTGATTTATATTGTGGTTGTCCCAGGAGAGACATAAGTTCTTATTTCTCACTGAGATTTGACAAGCTCTGTCATTTTCAGCAAAATGTAGTCAGTGCTCAGTAGTTTTCAAGTCATAAAAAGTAAATTGCATGTGATATCAGGTAATAACTTACGCAGAACAAGTATTCTTTTTATTGCTAGTGCACTAGGAGTGCACAACATATAAATAAACTATTTCAAATTGTCTTAATTTGTTCAGCAATGGTCCATTGGTTTTTGGCATAAGAGAATTAAGTTTATTTAAGAACTATACATCTGCACAGATTTGCTTTACCTGCTGAGTAGAAAAAACAGCTGTGTTTTGAATTTCAACTAAGAAGTGCTCTTCTCATCTACTCTTTGCATTCACATAATGTTAACCATATTTGTAGTCTGAATAAAGTTGTCATTTTATGTTGTATATCATATTTATAAAGCTAAGTGTATTTATTTTGCAAATTCTAAGTCACCAAGAGATTACCTCCCAGAATTCATAGCAAATTCTGACAGAATTCATCCCCAGAGTCACCCAAAACTAGTGTAAAAAGAATACCAATGTAATAATAAAGCTATTGGTACTGTCTTCTGTTAAAACTAGAAATATTTTCACATTCACACAGATCAGATGAGTTCAGGATGAGATTTTCTGAAATTTTTAGCTGTATTTTTAAACAAATATTGGAAGGTTAGCACACCTCCAAACCTGTGCCAATTATCCTTGTTTTGAATGCTGACATCTAATTAGAATTAATCTGATTTTTTTTTAATAAAAGAATTAATATTGAAAATATTTTTACAGCCACAACAAAAATGATCCTTATAATAAATCAGCTTTTGACACATTATTGTATCTGGAATATTGGTTTCCTGTCTTATTCTACATAGCGTGGCCCAAGCTCATTACACCTTTCCTCACTAGAATATCAACTCTGCTCAGAAAAAAAGGAGAAATAGTGGTTGGATTCAACTTGGCCTTTTGTGCAGAAAAAAAAAAGAAAAAAAGAAAAAAAAAAGGAGAAGGAGAACTGGTACATGTTGGCAGACTTGTTTTATCACTGCCCAGACACATTTTACATTTTGCATACAAAACCAAAATAAGAATATATATTTGTATGCAATATTATTTAATGTTTCATAAATAAAGCCATTATGGAGCCCAAGAGAAAATATAACCCTGTACTTCTTCCTGAGTAGTATGCAAGATCGAAATTAAAATCATTGACTTGAGTTAGTTTGTAATATAAAATATGGTGGATAAAAATTAATATCTCTTTAGAATCAATATTAAAAAAAAAAAAATCTCCAACTTTACTTGATGTGAAAGATCAAATTTTAAAAAAGTTAAGAAGCTTATGAAAAAAGAATATAAAAGGGATTACTAAAATTTGATCCTGTAAAGTGACAGAGAGAGTACTGTTAGCAAAGCACAGAATATAAAGAAGTCAATATGATTAAGTAGCACAGTACGAGAAAGTATAATAAATAAAAAGCATATTCCTGAAAGAAGTTGCCTCCAGATAAAGAAAAGAGAATCAAAATCTGAGTGGTTAAATTAAATTAAAAAAATATATTGTTGGAGAGTGTTTTTAAATCCGCCTGTAATAATAATAACATTAAAGAAGACAGAGACAGCAGATGACTAAAATATGAAAGAAGCCTTTGAAGTAATAAGACCACTGCAGAAAAAAAAAAGTACTATAGCCTGTAGATTAGTCAGTACACGTTGATTTCAAAAAGGTTTTCACCAAAAGCCCTTATTGGAAGATCAGGAAATTCTGAGATGAGAAATAGATTGTGACATAGATAAATAATTGGTTTTAAACAACTGGAAAACTAGTAGCAGGAAGTACTCAGTTATCATATTTTTAAAAAATAAACTAGGGCTAGTAATGAGATAAAAAAATGTACTAAATGTAAGAAAATTATAATAAATTCTAAAAGGAAGTTATGATACTAAGTGACAATACACCAGTTAACAAAATTAATCATGGACAAACACATGAATGAAAGAAAAGAAAATCACTTCAAAAAATAATAGCATTCCGCAACTTAAGTCTGTGGTCCACTTATCTTCAGAGTCTTTCCTGTTTGAAATGATAAACTGTAAAAAAATAAAGAGATCAACTGCTTAAAAATGAATAAAAACAGCTTGGCATGATATAAGAGAGGTCTGCAAAATTCATAAGAACAGAGGAATCCAGATTGTTTTTCACATCCGCCAACACAGGCACTATGAGCCTGCTAGTGAAAAAATGGAAGTGCAAAGTTGAAAATACACATAAGACAGCTTTTCACACAGTAACTAGGGGACTGTCAAGGTTTTTTATTATCTGTATTTCATATAATAACACCATGTAGTGCACTGGGAGTTGAAGAGTTAATGCTCAATTTCCAAGTACCTGTCCCAGAAGAGAAGAACTACATACCCCAGAGATCTTTGCATTCAGAGAGGAGATAAAGCCCTTGACAAGGTTGCGAGACCAGGCTTCCTCCTTCTGCTTGTCCTGTCTGCACATCATTTGAGTGAGGTCTTTGGCTTTCAGACACTCTCTCTCATTATATTTGATTTATTAGCTGCAATTCCAATTATATTGCACTGTATTGTATTATAGTTCGCTATCTTGCTTAAAAAAAAAAAAAAAAAAAAAAAAAATCTTTGCTGCAGATAGTATAGTATAGTTACTGGATAGTTTACATGGATTTGCTAGAAAGCTAGATGTAACATTTCTAAGTAGACAAAGCACAGCACATTTGGGAAACCTCCAAAGATGAAAGTAGTTAGTATTAAGCACAACAGGCAGAAAAGAGGAGGCAGGAGGAGTGTTATTCAACCTTACAAATATCACTTAATTTATTTTCACTTTTTTTCACATGCCTACATGTATTCATTGAAGGAAGCAGGTTTCTGTGAGCCAGTGCTTCTGTTTCTCTCATATCACTCATAAATGACATTTGTCTAAACTAGGAATTAAACGATGTAGGCTAGGAGAAAGGGGATTGTGAGGAGAGATACTCTTGTTTTTTCACCTCAGCCTTTCAGAAGCCCTTCTTATTTAAAAAGTTCACTAGTACTGGTGAGAAAGAGAGGGGAAAATATCACTTTTAGTCTTTTGAAATGTTCTACTGGTATTGCCTTGCTTTAGCAATCATTTCATATGCATTGTCAGCTGAGGGACCAATTAGACTAAAGTTTCTGGAGCAAAATCCAGGTGTAGCTTTATTTTGTGGCACATCATTCCCAGAATTTCAACTGGGAATCAGACTTGATGTTTTTCAAATTCTATAGGACACTAAAAATATATATTAAATAATATATGATATAAAGAACTTCTGAGTTACCTCTATGCTAAGGCAGGGAGGGAGACAAAAAGGGGGAAAAAAAAGAGAAAGAAAGAAAGAGAGAAAGAAGTGAAGCATGCAAGAAAGCAAGCAAGAATCTCCAAAAACTCATCCTTATATCTTTTCTGCTGGAACTATATATATATATATATATTTATTTATTTATTTTTTCTCCAAATGTTCTTCAAATGTTCTTCCAAATGCCCAAATATTAGGAAAAAAATATCTACTCCTGAACACTTTTCTTATGTTTCAGCCATAGAACACTAATTAAAATGTAGTTGAACAGGGAAGAAAAATAGACTGAATGATTGTCATCATTTTACCAAAATACATCAGTTTTAGTTTACTGTAGACTTAATTTTTCAGTAAGCAGAGAACAAAAAATTATATATATATTATTCTTTCTAGATTCTACATACATACATACAATTGAACATAGTGAAATTGTAATTTTGGAATTAAAATGAATTAATTATTATTTCTTAGTTTTCACATCACTAACAAGAAATAGTACTACCAAGCAAAAGTAACTACTATTCAATGGCTTTTACAAGAAAGAACTGATCTTGTTAGATTAATATATGGTAATCTAAACTGCCATATGCAGAAATACATTCCCTTGACGTCAAAAATCATCAGCATATTTTGTCATCTGCATGCCACTAAAATGCTAATCATACTGAATATTTAAAAGACACTGAATTTTCTCACTTCTGATTGTCGCCTCTTTCTCTCATCAAGCTAACAGTAACAGTTGGGTGGCACAGGGACTATCAAGGTTAATGATGCACACTCACTCACCTTGCACATTCCTATTCCCCAAACCTTAATTAACTAAGAGCAACCAAATCTCATAGTTTGAGCTAATCTTTACCACTCTCTGTTCTCTCTCTCTCTCTCTCTCTCTCTTTTTTTTTTTTTAATTAGGTTTACTACTGGCATAAACTTAGAGCACATAAAGGAATCTTATTATTGTAAATATTCTACAAATACAATATGATATTTGAATAGCTGACTCAGCTTCCTATGGTATTTATCCTTTTTTTGTAGTGGGACCCACTCCTGAAATTATATATATGACTCTCTAAATTGCTTTGGGCCAACAAAATTCTCTGGTTCCCTGCTCTGCTTTTTGATAATTTTATCTTGTAAGCTAATGTGAGATAGTAATGGTGGTATTTTATTAATGGTGTACCTTAATATAGTATACCTTACAGAACAAATACAGTAGCATTAAAGTCTGACAGTAAATTGGTATTCATAGACAGTGTTCAGAGAGAACTATGGGTCACAGACTGCCACATCTGTGAAGAAAATTAAGTGCATGTGTTGGTCAGTCACCAGCTCTTCCAGGATAAAGCTGGATGAGTCTGGGTAAGTGGAATACGAAGAATTTATTTCATAACAGCAATAAACTTCAAACTTCAGACTAACGTGGGTCTTCAAAATTCATATGTAACTCAGATTAATGTTAGGTATTAAGTCAAGGAGAATGCCTTATGCAGTTTTTATGTCAAATGAGCCTTAGAGTTTTTGTTTACAGAAAAACAAAATTACTGAAAGATGGCCAAAGGAATTGAAAGTGGGTAAATGAAATCTTTAATGATTTATACTTAAGCTCAAATCTTTGGCTAGTATGTGAGTATACTGTTAAGGTTAGTATTAGACTGGTTTTGCAGAAGAAATACTGTGTGAATAGAATTCCTATGAGGCACCAATAAAATAAAATGAAATAAAAGGTTACTGAGGGACATTTTGAATGAATTATATATGAAATTTTACAGGTCAGGATTAGGGTAAAAATTGAGATAATGAGGAAGAAAATAGGTACAAAAAAAAAAAAAAAAAAAAAAAATTTCATAAGAAGCATCCAAAGTAAAGCAAAGTGGAGTTATGAATTCTTCTATGAATGTTATTTGTTATTTGAATTTGGATACAGCAGGTTACCTGATAGTCAGACTAACCCAAGGGCTAATGACAACAATTTCTGATGCTTCATAGAATACATTAAGACTGATAAAGGTTTTTGGCCCTTGTGTAAAACTAAAGGTAAGGGTAGGGTATACTTTAGAAGAAAGCTAAATGGTGGAATGAGATCAAACCTTCTAACAGACTGTATATGTCACAGTTTGATGTGAAATGTCAACAATACATTGCAGAGAAGTTTTCATTTCCTGGAAGTTTCTGGTGTTCAGTCTGGCACTCGGGGATTGAAAAAGTCTGTAAAAGACAAGCCCTCTCCTGTGCAGTAAATGAGAAGAATGCTTCTTGTTATCTCTACCTGGCAGATTTTTCCCAGCAGCAATTGATGAGCAATCTGTCAGGAAGCAGGTGAATGCAGACTAGGCCTGCACCAGAGGACACACGCAGCAATGTCCATGTTAAGTAGCACTCCCTCCCCTACTTCAGAGCACAGAGATTTATCCCACTGGAAAAAAGATCCAGCCAAGTAGGTGAAAAATGCTCTGAACATGAACTTGAGGGTTTGTTCCTCAGCAAACCTACAAGTCCTAAACCTGTCCCATCTATGGCAAATGATGCCATACAAAGGTCATCCCTCCAGCAGTGCAACATATTTTTCTGGAGCCTGCATCTCCACTCCCAGACCACTGAATTACCTACTCATCTATGCTATCTTTGAAGTTTGTTAAGAGCAGTGGCATCTGAGAATGGCTCTGAACTTGGTTACAGCTCTTATTAAAGTACCTTTCAAACTGGGAAGTATAGTCCCAACATTAGTCTAAGATCTGACAGACTGACAGTAATATAAGGAAGACATCAATTCCTTTCCCTTTCCCTTTCCCTTTCCCTTTCCCTTTCCCTTTCCCTTTCCCTTTCCCTTTCCCTTTCCCTTTCCCTTTCCCTTTCCCTTTCCCTTTCCCTTTCCCTTTCCCTTTCCCTTTCCCTTTCCCTTTCCCTTCTTCTCCCTCTCCCTTCCCTCTCCCTCTCCCTCCCCCTCTCCCTCTCCCTCTCCCTTCCCTCTCCCTCTCCCTCTCCCTCTCCTTCTCCTCCGTTTTCCTCTTTCCTCTCCCTTTCCCTGTCCCTTTCCCTCTTCCTATTCTCTTCCTTCCATTCCCTCCCAAATTGTATTTTGTTTTCACCTCACTTTTTCTTATATTCTTATTTTATTACTGCTGTTACAGCAGCTCCTCTGGACACCATTCTAGCTTATTCTAAGTTATTCACTCTTCCTAGCACTTAGAATTGACCCAATAATGTCTTTCATTCATGTGAAGTGTGTCACATTAAGCCTTTTTTCTATTAAGTTAAAAATAATGTAGCCTGCAAAAGATGTCTACTTACAGCTTCACAATAAATTTGAGGAAATGTTGATCCTCTAAAGGCAAATACTAATTTTGAATTATATTAGCAAATCAAAAGTTTCTTATGCTATTTTAATAAAATTAAAAATCCACTCTTTCATTTATCAAAAACAGAAATTCATGGTGTCTTTAAACTGATAAAACAAACAAAATAATTACAAACTGCACAGCAATATTTTTCAGTTTAGCATCTCTAACTATCAGTGTTTCATGGTCAACAGGTGAAAAGTAGGGAGATGGAAGAACTTTTTTTCCAAAAGAGTACAAAATGTACCTAGTTTTCTAATTCTTCATTTTGTTTTTCAGTATTTGAGAGTTATAATTATTCTAGATACATGAAAGTAAGATTACTAGGAAAAAGGTTCTTGGAGCCTTTCAGGCTTGGCAGGACAGATATTTGCTATAACTGTTTCCCTTGTTTTTCATCTTATTCAGAAATTGAAACAAGTTGGGATAAGAATTTGCCATCCATTTATGCTACATAATTTGTAGGCAGGCTGCAGCTCAGGAAGAACCGTAGGAAAACTACTGCAATGTGAAGCTATCCTATGCCAGTTTGATTACTGGCACTGCCAGTTCATTTCTGCTTGCAGATACTCTGGGAAGTTGTGACACGTAGCCCCTCACTAAGCCTCATACTTAGCACTTTTCTGTACAATGATGGAACAGCAATACTTTCGAAGGAATTATCATCAGAAAAAGAAACAGGTTTTGCCAAGAACAGATGGCTCTTCTCTGTTTAATATTTCTGATAAACTTGATAATAAATCATTCACGTCATTCATTTTTAACGGTGGCAACATAAAAGGATCCACATAAGACTATGGTCATCATCTATTCAGATTTAAGAATTTAAGTACCTGTGCTGTTAATCACCTTTATGTGAAAGCTATGTGAACAAAGTCACATGATAACTACTTAGCTGAGTGACTAAACATAGAGATCAGAAAAAAAAAAAAAAAAAAAGAACATTGGAAGGTAAGTGTTAATGGTTACAGTACATGACATTATTTAAGTAAGAGTGGTAAGGTAAGGGTGACTAACAGAGAAAGATGAGGAGAACTAAGCACAGGTAGCGAGTTAGACAATGTCCATTCAACACAAAGTCTGAGATAATAATACTGAGAAGAAAGAAACTGAAATAGAAGTGTACAAGTGTTACCAGTAATAATAACTTTAAAATGAGCATTATAAAGAAAATTCAAGAAATGTTAAAGTTGCCTGACACTAAGAGTTATTAAACCATACAACAATTTTTCTCAAGAAAGTCAGAACAACCATTCAGTTGCTGTTAGAGAAAAAACGTGATACAGTATATGGTAGAGAAAAATTAACTAACTTCACCAGTGTATTTTTTCATTTTTAGCACTGATATAGAAGTAATTCTATCCATCATTCTGTTGCATACAAAATGTATTTTTCAAAAGCAGCAGGAACAGAATCTTTAATTTGACTAAATGAGACCTGAGTGTGGAGACTGAGTAAACAGATCCAAATGGTTTCACCCTTCACTATGCTTTTGCCCTTTCTCACCTGTGGTATGCTGAATTGCTTTACAGTTCAACATTCTTGGAGTTTGCATTAATTTGTTTTATAGCACTTGTTACATGAAAAATTTGCATCTTAATTCTCAGTAGGATAACCATGCAGATATGTTTCCCTACATCTTATTTCTTTTCCTATGGCAGTGTTTGAACACAGATGATCTAGATATAGAACTGCAAGACATAAAAAAAAAAAAAAAAAAAAAAAAGTATATCCAGTTGGGATATACAGTGTATACTGGGAGAATGCATAATAGTATTAAGTTATAGTTTTATGGCATTAATGATAATGTCACCAAGTTTGGTAATGCAAATACTTCTGCTTTAGAATGGATTAACAGACATTCTAGCTTTTTAGGAGGAATCCAGTTTCATTTTTGTCTTACATTTCTGAACCATTGTTACTTTGAATGTCAAAGATGGAACACAGAAGATTCTGAGAATTAGAGAAACTTAGTTTGCAAGCCTGCTAAACTGTATTTAGCAGAAGATATTTTCATAACATGAAACAGAAGTCATTCAATCTTCTTTCAAACTGGTCACAACAGACTAAGAAAATAACATTTTTCTTTCAATAGACCCATGCTATACTTAGAGTAAATGGGGGCTCTTAGAATTTCTACTGATGGATCCAGATTTTTCAGTTATGTAGTGCTTGATGTAAAGCCCACCAGATTTGCTGGACACCAGTGTGAGTGGATTTTAGTTTTAATTTAAATTAATATACAACAGATCACCCAGGAATGTACTCTCAGTTTCACAAGGAACAGCTTGGAATTTGCAATTTTTTTGTATCTTTTCTCTATACCCTTGTTTGTTATACCTGTTATTCTACCCACATCTGAATAAAAGGATCTTTCAGTAATATGCAGTGTTCAGTAGAGGAAAACAACCCACTGTTAAGATTGCTCAGAAATAGTCTAAAATGTTTGGTTCTTACTCATATTGATCAAAATAGAGCTACTCTGACTAGAAGGTAATTACTAAAAGAGCATAGGGTCTTAACAAAGTACTCAAAAACAGCTCTTGTGAAAGAAACAAAGGAAAAAATGTCAAGACTACTGGTATAAGAATTTAGGACTGAGAATTTATCTTTCTCCAAAAGTTATTAATTTAAACCCCAATTAACTTACATCCTTGACTAAGAAATTTTTAATTCCAGAAATTTACAACATTTAGCATTTAAAAATATGTGGGAGATTTCCAAGTAGGAAGTTGGAATATGCTACCTTAATTGGAAGCATAACATCTTGAATGAGGGAAAGGAAGTCTTAGATCTCAAGTGGGTTTAAGAATCTAGTGTTTTATCAACAAGTATTATTATTAATATATCTTTAACAGGTTTGTATTAAGACAAAATCCATAAATGTTTTTAGGGCTATGGGAACTGACAGCTGTCATTTGAGAAGGCTGGATGTGTTTTTGGGCAGCCTGGCCTAGTAGTTGGAAACCCTGCCCAAGGCAGGGGGTTGAAACCAGATGATTTTTGAGGTCCTTTTCCCAGGCCATTCTATGATTCTATGAATAGTTATAACACTTTGTGAATATACCACTGGAGAAACAACAATCCATTAGATTCATTTTTTCATGTATCACAGTTCCTTCCTTTGCTCATACCTATAGTGATATTTTTCATGTAGTTATAGGAAAATAACTTAGTGGACCATTCCTTATCATATTTCACTAAACTGCTTGTATTAAAACTTATGCAACTTATTGGAGAGCAAAAATAAAAACAACTTAGAATGTCAAATAAGTAAGATCTTTGGTCATATACTGAAATAAAATGAGTTGGAGTTATATGTAATAACCAAGCAAATGTAATAGTTTTATTTGGCTGCAGTTCTCATTTGTGCAGTACTGTTTTTCATAAGAACATTCTGTCCATTTTTATATTTATTATTTTACAAAGGAGAAGTTCTATGTGTTTGAAAATACTTACAAACATATTATTTCCCCCCCTTCATGTTTCTTTTAGAAAGAAACAAACCGTCAGGTTTTTTTTATTAGTTTACCTCATAAAAATTAGTAAGAAGCATAGAAAAAGAGCTCA
The DNA here is from genome assembly GCF_987193195.1 of Phasianus colchicus. NCBI lineage: Eukaryota > Metazoa > Chordata > Aves > Galliformes > Phasianidae > Phasianus > Phasianus colchicus. Next base: position 101,876,535 of record NC_143436.1, read on the forward strand.
TCAATAAAATACAAATTAGACGTGAAATGTCATATGGTGGTCTGTTGGATGATGTACTTAATGACACTTAGGTTAACAGAGTCTCGATTTCAAACGTGCAGATATTGATAATATGCATCAGAGGAACTGGGATTTGTGAAAATCGAAGTATATGTAAAGAGCTGAGACACAAGCCTGGGAAATGAAGGTGTATAAGGACAGGAAGGAGACTTGCCCTCTTTCATGCATGTATGTGCAAATATTTGTACTTGGGGCTTTTCTTCAGGAATCACCTCTGGGCCCCCCCAGTTCAATGCTGATGCTCTAATGAATATAGTAACATTTTCCCATGACTGAAATGGGTACAAGGTATAGAAGACTAGATCTTATAGAAGTATAAGGAATAACAGAATGTTTTGTTCCTTCTTCAGATCTGCTGCACTCAGAGCCCATGTACTGCTCCTCCAGAGTCCCTGGCTTGTTCTTTTAGAAGTGCACTTTAGCCTATGGACAATTTATGTGCAATTTTCACAGGGGCAGTGGTGTGTGAACTTTTTGCTCCTTATTCCCAAGGCTCATGTAGGAAAAAAATGATCCAACAGCGTCTCTTTTTCCCTGGTTGTTATTGTCAAGGGGTAGACGTGTATGACATTAGTGACACATCACCTAGACCTGTGATATATGTCACCTTATTTCTTTCTTCTTGCAATAGCTTTGAGTAACTGACTCTTATAGTACTATGTTTAAACAGAAAAGCATAGCAGAATTGACTGCCATTCTGCAGTAGCATTTTATCTTAGATCTTGCTTCTGATCTGAAGTACAACAAACTCAGAACAGTTATTACAAATCAATGTTCAGTGACTCACTCAATGAAAATATTTGAAGAAAAGCTTCAATAATTTTGTGAATTCTGATACTTTTTTTTTTAATAGATCATTATCCATGCTTCTTCCTACATTGTGCTGTACCAGGTAGTATATTAGCTTACTTAGCTACTATTTCTTTGATTTTAATTTCTTCACTGTAGGCAACAACCTATTCTTTTGAATTAAGCATTTTCACATCCAAAAGATCTCACATCAGTGACATAGAGAAATGATTTCTGTAGAGATACTTAAAAGTGTTTTTTAACACTGTTTTTACCATTCAAATACTTGAACCAAAATTTCAGAGGTGAGTGGCCACTTTTAGAACTCAAAGAGGCTTTAAAGAATTAGGCATTTTTAATTGCTTTACACAACAAACCTGGAAATCAATCAATCATTTTAGAGAAAAAAGGAATATATATGTTTACCATCATGGATTTTTTTTTGCTAAAAGATGGTTAGTGACTCTCTCTACAATTATGAAAACATGCCCATTACACAGATCTAGCAGTATGGTGATCTTGTTAATTCAATAAAAAAGGTCTTGGATTTCAATCTCCAGATCAGTTGAGAGGTGTACAATTATTGTTCTGGTCTAACATAAGTATGGGCATGAGAATTCACTAGGCTGTGGACTGCATTTTTTCTACTAGTATTGTCCAGTGCAAAGAATATGCTTTAAGGTTTCACAGCCATCGCTGCAGCAGATGTCATCCACCCACCAGAACTGTATCCAGTTCTGAGACTTGGAAAGGGTATTCCTCCACATGTGCTGGATGGATCTTGAGCTGACCACCCCTCCTCTCTTAATGTCTCTCCATCAGCATCCATCACTGCAGGCTTTGCAAGAGAGGCAGAGTCACTTTAACCACAAGGTCTATCTTGCAAGAAAGACAGCCACAGATTATTCAAAATGTGGATGACTAGGTTTTGATTCCATATAGATACTGCCTTCCTTCTGCAGCCCCCCCTCCTGATTTTTTTTCCTACTGGATTATTAAATTGCCTATTGCATATTTTTTCCTCAACCTGTGCCCTAACACATAATCAGTTTATTATTTTCCTGCATTTATTTTCAGTTCTTAAGGATACTCTAGAAAATGCATATCTCTTCTCTACTCACTTTCCCTTCTATTGCTTTTTTTTCATTACTTTGTACAGTTTGCATATTACTTTTTTCAGATCCTTTTGTTCTGCTGATCAAAGAGCACAGTTTCCTGTGACTTGGATTGTTGAGTTATTAAAACTGCTTTCTGGCAAACAGTGCATCAGGTCACACAAAAATAATGAGGCTTTTTGTTTATACAACATCATGCCAAGAAATCCTTAGGCAATATAAGAGAGAAATTGAAATATAATTTGAGATGAAAAGAAGGAAAACTAATTAATTTCCAAAATTGAATTAATGAATTAAAATGTTTGAAAAACAGTAATAAAAAAGAACAGAAATTTTAATTGTTAGAAACATTTAATAAAGTTGAGAAATGTTTAAGAAAAAACTTGTTCATTTATTACTGTCATATAATTGACTATTAAAATTGCTTAGTTAAATGGAAAAAAATATATATTTTTTTTCATGTTCATTTGTGAAACTGGTTGTTCTATTCAAAACAATTTCAGGTTGTGTTTTCACTCTGATGATAGATACCTTTTATCCACATCTGCTTCTCTCCTGATATATTTTTCAAGAGAGTATCCTCATTTGGTTATGTATTTCATCAAATACTTGTACTGCTTTTTCTATATATTATTTTTCTAAAAAAATTATTTGAAAATTCACTGCTCCCCCCAACTCTGATCTGTTGTATTGATCATTTTGTCTCTTCTTCACTGATCATTTCTAGTCCATTTCTAAACCATTCTTAGCAACTCTTCTGAAATTCCCATTTGCTCCTGCATTTTTCCACTCCACTACATCCTCAGTTCACTGGAGAATTTTTACAATATGCCTGAATCATAACTGTCAAGAACAGATGGATAAGGACAAACTATTGAATAATGAAACTAGATTTATTTAGACTGATTACTCTGTATTCTTTATTACCTTATTTTTTAAAGTGGAGAATTCCATCAGTGTCTTATTCTGGGGGGTAAAAAAACAAAACAAAAAAACAAAAAACAAAAAAACCTTTCAGTATAAAAGATCATCATCCTGAACTGATTGTATAATAATGTCCAGGAACAGCTGGGCTAAGAAAAATATCTAGTTGATTTCCATTTCTAGTAACATTAATCCTAAAAAAAGAATATAAAAATGATTGTTGTTACATTCTTAAATTTTAAAAGTTCCCCCCTTTCAGTTATGTAAACTTGCATACAAATTCAAAAGAGCTAAGAGATTAGAATGCTAACTATAAAATTCCATGAAATATTACCGAAACAAGTAATTTTCTGACCTACCATTGAAATGATGTAACAAAAAGTAAGTTAAAGAAAAGAGGCTACAGTTTCTGTCTAGCCATTCTGTTGTATGGCTCTGGTTATGGAACTGTAGTGACACTCAAGAAGCAATAAATCACAGCATCTCCCCATGACAGTTTCAAATGAACATATTTATTGGGATAGACAAGTACATTACTAAGAGTGTTATTTACTTCAGGTGCTGACATACAATACCAGCTGTTGGATTTAAACACTGATTCTGTCACTGCAGCTGAAAGCTATGTGAATTTTTCACCTCATACACCAGCACAAGCAAAAACATGGCCATCATATCATAACACAAGTAATAGAGATTTATTTTTCAACAGTGTAGAAACTATGGCTTTAGATAAATAATAACAGAAACAGCCAACAATTTCCCTCTAATCTCTAATAACAGAAAAGAGAGATCCACCGTGGAAGAAAATAGCTGCTTCAAGAGGCTATTAGTAGCCTAATGGGAAGAAGTATATATTGCACTCAATAATCCTTCTAGGTCCCTTCTAATTCACTGTATACTGTGATTTTATGATTCTTTGATATATCTGTATTTATATGTAAATTCTTATCACCACATTGATACATTGATACAAATGTGGTATCTGATTGCAGGGTAAGAATAGGAGCCAGTACTGTTAGTACTTGAGCATTTTTGTTTCCAGTCAATTTAGAAAAAACAAATAGCACAAAGAAATCAATACCATAAGACTTATCTGCCAGCTTGGCTGGCTGGTGTTTAGTACTGACACTCCATCAGAGTTGGAGGAAGACCTATTGTGACTTCTCTAACTGTGCTGTGGAGCAGTGAGGCATCACAGAAGGCCAGTGGAACATGAAGGCTCAGATTAGTTGCCAGAGAAAACATCTCAGCAACAAGGGAGTTTCTATTAGGACAAAACAAGCTAACTTTGTGCACAAAGCTCTCCCTCTATGCAAAGAAAAGGAAGTGGGAGCCACTTCCAAATATGAGAGCTTTTCAGTAGCTTCATGCATCTCCTCAGTACTTCAAGGTATTGCAAGAATAGTTGTGAGATGCAAAGACTGAAAGAAAAATAATGACTATTAAGACCAGATGGAAAAGACTGTATGTCTTAACACTGAGAGGACTTTAACTACTGTTCTAACATCAAAAAATGAAGAACGAGATAGTTGAAGATCCTCAGCTGAGGAAAAAAATCCTGTCCGACAAAAAGTCCACGAAAAATGAACCCTAACTGTGACCAAATCAGAAATATTGGAGATATATTACTGCTGCCTTTTGGCCATGCCTCATTCAATCTTTAGTATAAAAAACTTTACTAATTACTGTGGGCGTTGATAGGTCTTAGTTGTAGTAGAATGACGTGCTGACAGTCCTCTACTGGTTATAAGTGAAGAAGATGAAGATACAGCTGGTATTAGTGCTTCATCTTGAGCTTAGTTCTTTAGGAACTGATTTGAAAATAATGCAAGATTCACATATAACTCTATTTATGTTTGATGTGAAAATTTAAAACTATGAAAAGTTTAGGTTTTATATCACACATTTCATGAAGCAAAATGACTGGCAAGAGATGAAGTTTCATCTAAAAGAATAAAAAGGAGGCAGGATAAGGACCCGAGCAACCTGATCTGGATATGGTAGCCTTGCTCATTGCAGGGGAGTTGGACTAGTGACTGAAATCTCTCTCTCTCTCTTTTTTTTTTTTCTTTTTCTATTTCTTTTTTTTTGTTGAGAAGGAGAAATATAACAATGCCTGCAATTAAGGGAAAAAAAAAAAAAAAAGCAATTTAGACTTCAGTTAACACAGTATCTTCTAGAAGCAATATAAATTCTTGAAATGCACTGGGACATAATTTCTTCTTCAAATTATCTTCCTCATTTAAAATCTCAAGTAGTGCTTTAAACTACTCAAGACCAAATATAGAATAATAGCTCACTGATAACTTCCTTGTTTTTTTAAATTGAAAGAGTGGAAAATAATTTGAAAGAGAGTAGTCATACAACTGCATTCTTCATTATTCTAGGGCAAATGACAAATCATGGCAGCAGAATAAAGACAGCAACTTTCAGAAAGCCAGATGTTAATTTGAAGGAGTGGGTGGAACAGCAACCTATAAATGTGTTTTATATATCATAAAGTGTATTTTGTGTCTGTTAGGTTATTCTACAAGAGAACTGAGAGTTCCTGAAAATGACAAAGCAAAAGGAAAGCAAAAAGACTACTATAATTCTCAGGAAAGATATGTAATTCAACAAACCACCAATATAATCAGAAATGCATCAATGTTGAGAGTGAAAAAAAGAAAATAAAAGGAATGGAAAAAGAAAATGCAAACTGACTAAAATATCATTGCCAAAGGATACATACAAAGGAATTATAGAAAAAATGAAGACATGAAAATAATGAAAGGCTACTTATAACCTACAAACACCAAACACCATAGAAAATGAAATCAAAAGGAAGCAAGTTCGTATTCAATAGAACTTTTTGTTCAGTAGAACTTTTTGTTCAATAGAGAACAAAAAAAAGATTACACACAATAGACTAAATTAAATGCTTTCTTTTTTTTTTTTTTAATTAGAAAAATTAGGGGAAGAAAAAGGTAGTTTTCACACAATTTGCTTCGTCACAATAATGTCAGTGAACACTTGAAAAGAACGAGTAAAAGGCTACTTAGATAAATGAGTTGATTTTGTGTCAGAATAATTTAATAAATGTATTGTTAAATGCTTAGAGAAAAATCTAATCAAAGAGATTTATAGAACATAGTCATTATCTTCCATAAATTATAAAAGACAGATAGTTTGAGAAAGAAGGATGGGAAATTCCGTATCAATTGTTAAGAAAAGAGAGGAAGGGTAGGGAAAGGAATGTGTAAAATATAAATCAATATATATTGAGAGAGATTAATGTGATTAAGACAACTGCGGTAGTTTTCTCATTGATCAGATAGTGCCATAACAGAATGTGTTGAATTTCCTTAAAAATGGAATAACTGGCTAGTACTAGGTTACTGTAGAATATGTAACTGACTTCAGTACGGTTTTATCACATTGCCTTAGAGGACTTTCTCATTAAAAAAAAATAAATAAATCTAAATTAAAAACAGCATTCGCTATTTGGTAAACTACACTCCATGCAGTTATCAGTGTTTCCTGTTGTAATGAGAAGGTAATAGGTTGTAGCAAGCTAAAATATTATGTCTTTGGGAAAGGTCTCTTGGAGGAACAGCAAAACAACTCCATGGGAGAAAGACAGAGTGAAAATGAAGGAAGAAAAAATGACTCTAAATGTATGGATAATCCCCACTCTAAACAATTAATGGGAGAGGCTGAATGTGACTAGTTAGTCTGATGTCTTGCTCAACACATAGTGAAAGCTGTGTGGTTCTCAGATGCTTATTCTCTTATATCTAACAGTTTAATTTTGGTGAGGGAACAGTATAGAACTGTTTCATATGCGGTCTGTTAACAGTGGTACATATTCTGGTTTTCATCCCTGTTGAGTTTCAGCTGGAAGCATGCAGCTTAAAAGCACAGTGATATGAAGTTTTCCAGCAACTATTGCCTCATTTCATGTGACCTTCAAACTGTGTTTAACATTTGTCTTGGACAATACTAAAAGGCTGCTCATTGTAGACAGGAAGATTCATCTGATACTGTTAAGCTGATCAGTAGTGAAATAGAAAGTCAACTGAGCTTACATTTTCATTACCCCAGCAGGAAGTGAAGAAATGTGTTAGTTGGTTTAACAAAATGAAAATAGACAGAATCTGTGACCAAGCTTATAAATGACAATAAGCCCTGTATTTCACATATAACCATAAACTACTCACGTTGTACTGATTAAGGACAATCTTACTTTTGTTTTCTTTTCCTTCACAAGTTCCTCTGCCTTGTTCCTCAGAGAAAAAAAAAAAAAAATCGCAAATAAATGAGACATCATGGGTCAAGAACACACAAATTATTATGCACTTCAGAAAAGAAAAAAAAAAAAAAAAAAAAAAAGGTGCTATATATTGGGGAGATTCATTCTACTGACTTTAATTCTCTAAGCCTATGTGTCTGTTAGTAAACAGAAGTAGATCAGTAGTCTGAAATGGATGGTGCCAAAGCTCCCGAGCCTTATTTCTGCCCTTCCTTATGCAATTTTCAATAACAAATTGATACCTACCATTTAACCTTCCCTTTTAATCTGAATTAATAATGTCCTCTGTGCATCATTTTCTCCAGTGATTATGTGGTCAACTCAATACAGTGGTTAAGCAGCTTTTTTGGAATAACTCCATAGCGAGCTGACTGCCTCTTGCTGCTTCTCCTTTTCTCTGGGGCACACAGATTCTTAGAGACTTCTATGAGTCATTACACAGGAGTTGCTTTCCCTGTGGTCGACCATACTGGATGTTCCAAGTACAAGAGATGCACAGTTTTCCTGTAGGAAACAGAGGTTACTTTGCCTTCTATGCTCTTTTTGACTTCCGATAAACATCGGCTTGTACCTTTGACTGTTGTCATCACAGCCCTCTGAAAATCTCATGGATTTCATCCAATGAAAATTGGAGCAAACCTCAGGATTGAGAATGGCATGTAAGTGCTGCAGCATGAAGTTTGGAAGAAATGTTTGGAGGGTGCTGGTAAGACAAAGCACTATTTGCTTCTTCACAATATAGCAGGAGATAAACAGGAAAGAAAGGTGCAGAGACCCTCAGAATCACAGAATCACAAAATTGTGGGGTCTGAAATGGACATCTAGACATCATCGAATCCAACGCTCCTGCAAAGCAGGCTGCACAGGAAGGCATCCAGGCATATCTTGAATATCTCCTTTGAAGGAGAATCCACAACCTCTTTGGGCAGCCTGTTCCAGTGCTCTGTCACCATTACTGTGAAGAAGTTCCTTCACATATTGGTGCAGAATTTCCTATGCTCCAGTTTATGGCTGTTTCTCCTTGTCCTGTCCCCAAAGACCACTGAAGAGAGGTTGGCCATGTTCCTTTGACTCCTGCACTAAAGATGTTTATAAACATTAATAAGATGCCCTCTCATTCTTCTTTTCTCAAGGCTGAACAGACCCAAGTCACGCAGCCCTTCCTCGTAGGAAAGGTGCTCCAGGCCTTGTATCATCTTCATGGCCCTCTATTGGACTCTTTCCAGGAAATATCTGGTTTTTTTTTTGTACTGGGGAGCACAGAATTGGATACAGTACTCCAGGTGAGGCCTGAGCACGGCAGAGTAGAGGGGGAGGATCACCTCCCTTAACCTTTTGACCATTCTCCTTTTTATGCAATCCAGGATCCTATTGGCCTTCTTGGCCACCAGGGCACACTGCTGGCTCATGGACAACCTGTTGTCCACCAGGACTCACAGGTCCTTCTCCACAGAGCTCCTCTCCAGAGGGTCATGCTTCAACCTGTACTGATACTTGCGGCTATTCCTTCCCAGGTGCAAGATTCTACACTTGCTTTTGTTAAACCCCATCTGGTTTCTTAATAACTAGCTCTCCAGTTTGTATCACTGGTGTAGTTGCTGAGCGTAGAAGCTATCCCCCCATCAAAGTTGTTAATGAAGATATTGAACAAGACCAGACCCAGCACTGACCCCTGAGGACACTGCTAGTCACAGGTCTCCAACTGGACTCTGCACAACTGGGGTACTAACAGAAACAGAAGTAGCAGCATGTTACACCCAAAATCTTGTTATAGGCAAAAGGGAACAAATCCTCTATAGAACAGTGGAATTTTTGTTAACCCACTTAGTATTTTCACTATATAAATGTGTCATGGTTTTATGATTTTTGGTTATCGGTATTCCACGTCATAACATCATGTAATGCACTGGGATTTGACTGTGGATGCTCAAGTTCCGGGTGCCTGTCTGGAGGAAAAGAACAACTACATTCCCAAGGGGGCTTTGCGGTCAGCAAGGAGATGTAACTCGCGGCAAGGACACTTGAAGTTCTCTTCTTCACCTGCTCTTCTTTGCCTGCGCTTCTCCGTCTGCTCTTCTCCATCTGCTTTTCTTCATCAGCTCAACTGGACTGCACTTCTCACCTCAGAGTTGTGGTGAGACTATCCACCTTTCGCACACACTCCCTCTCTCTCATTATATTTTGCTAATACTATATTTAGTAAATTAGTTTGTTTCATCTCAGAGCTTTGCTACTGTTTTCAATATTTTGGGTCCCCTGTTTCCCTTTTCTGGAGGCACGGATCTGTGGATCCTTCCGGCCCGCTAGTCACGGAACCGGGCCGAACCAGCCCATAAACCTTTGACAAAATGATCCAATAATGTCTCAATAATACAGTTTAAATAGTTATATAAAACATTCCGAGTATCTACCCTTTTTCTCTGATGTTAAAACTGTCCTTCCAAACTACTTTGAGGCCATCTGTATAACACCTGTGGCTAGAATAAGACCTTGGATGTGTCTCTAGGAACAACCTAAATGACTTCTTTATCTGTATGTCTAACATTCAAATGTCCAAAAGTGAAAGAGAAAAAACCATGCTCACTGCTCTCAAGGTACGTACAACATAATTCTCTGCTAATCACTGTTAGACCATGTAAAAAATCACTCTCCTTCTTTCTTATAAGATCCTTTCAAGTACTGGCAGGTCTCCGTTGAGCATGCTCTTCTCCAGGTTGAGGAAGTCCAATTCCCTTGATCTTTCTTTATAGGAAAGGTAGTCTAGCCCTCTGATCATCTTCATGGCCCTCATCTGGACCCATTCTAACATCTTTGAATCTTTCTTTTGCTGGGGGACCCAGGACAGGACCCAGACTCTAGATGAGGCCTCAAGAGGGCAGAATGGAGGAGGGCAATCCCCTCCTTCTCCCTGATGACCACATCTCTTTTGATGCAGCCCAGGATACTGTTTGTTCTCCAGGCTTCAAGAACACACTGCTCGTTCATATCCAGTTTTTCAGCCATTAGGACCCTCATGCCCCTCTCCACAGGGCTTATCTCAGAAGTTTTACTTCCAGTCTGTACTCATATCTGGGATTGCCCCAAACCAAGTGCAGCACCTTGTACTCGGTCTTATGAAACCTTGTTAGGTTCACACGGGCTCACTTTTCAAGTCTGTGCAGATCTCTTCGGAGGGTATCCCTTCCTTCTACAGTGTGAACTGCCTCACTCAGCTCAGTAAACTTGTAAGTAAGCTTGCTGAAGTGCACTTGATCCCATTATCTATGTCACTGATAAAGGTGTTAAAGAGACAGACTCCACTACTACCACTCACTACCAGCCTCCATCTGGACAAAGAGCCGTTGGCAGCAACCCTCTGGAAGCGACCATCCAACCAATTCCTTATTTACCTAATAATCAAGCCTTCAAATCCATATCTCTCCAACTGAGAGATAAGTAGTATGAGACCATGTCAAAGGCCCTGCAGAAGTCCAGGTAGAAGACATCGTTTTCTCTTCCTTTGTTCACCAAAGCCATCACTCCATCATAGAGAGCCACCAGATTTGTCAGGCATGATCTGCCCTTGGTGAAGCCATCTGGCAATCTTAGATCACCACATCTCACCAGTCTGTATTTCCCTGCATCTTCCTTTCTCCCTTTCTTAAAAATAGGAGTGATGTTTCCTTTTTTCCAGTCACTGGGAACCTCACTTGGTAGCCACTTTCAAAGTGTATGAGTGTATGTCCTTACTACACAATGCAGTCTTCCAGGATATAAATGCTCCAGCATGGGTCCTCCTGCATTGTAAACGTTGGTTTTCTTTTGTTGTTGCTGTTTTTTTTTTTTTTTTTTTTTTTTTTACCATGGAGCACGTCTTCCTCTATCTCCTCCTTTTGCCTCCTCTGTATTCCAAGAACTATCAAATCAGGTGAATTTCTCCTTTAAGCAACTGTTGAAGTATGTGGTATATAAGCACTGTTTAAAGTGTGAATATAACAAATCTGATGTCAACTTCAGAAAAAAAAAAAAAAAGATTAAGCACATTAAGTTTGTCACTAAAAAGAATAATTGTGACAGTATGGGGACAAAATATTTCCCACTTATTTCAAACTGAAATCTAAACTGACAGTGGAAATAGTGAGGCACTGCTGTTTTGGGTATGTAATGTTCTATGCTCAAAGAAAAAATTTTGAACTATTGTACCAGGTCTAGCTATAGGTAATTTTCCTCATAGCAGCCTCTGTGTTTTGGTTGTTACTGAACAGTGCTTGCTCAGTGTCAAGACTTTCTATTTTTTTTAACTCCACTCCATCTCAGTGAGCATTCTGGTGGTGGGCCAGAAGCTGTGAGGGAACAGGGCTGATAGCCAGCATGAAATGACCAAAGGGATATCCCGTGCTATATGATGTTATTCTCAGCAATAAAATCTCAGGGAAAGGAGGAGGAATGGGGAATGTCTGAGGTTGTGGCATCTGTTTTTCCCAGAAATTGTTAAACATGTTGAAGCCTTGCTTTTCAGCAAGTAGCTAGAGATCTGCCTGCCAATAGGAAGTAGTGAATGAATATTTGTTTTGCTTGTGTGCATAGCTTTTCTTTGCTTGTTAAACTGGCTTTATTTCAAATCATGAGTGTTATTTTAGCTTGTGGCCCTTCAGTTCTCTCCCCCACCTTACTGGAGGAGGAGTGAGTAGGGATCAAATGGTGCCTAGCTACTGGCTGGGGTAAGCCTACCACATTCACCGTCATCTCTGGTCTGACACTGTAAATTGGAGCTTTCAACTTACTCATCATTATGATGTAGTAGTCACTGTTGATGGTTTGCCAAAATTATTTTGACTGGTTCCAAAATCATCAGGAAAGTCAGACTCTTTTTCTGGAATCCCTCTAATTGTTTATGGAAAGACTGTGCAGAGAAACATTAGCCCCACCACAGAAATAGAAAAGTAGTAAAATTTACATTCAGTTGAATGTTACATGTGGCTGAAAAAGAATAGAATGCCTCAATGAGTCATTTTCAATAATGTAGATTTCCTATTATCTAGTATATTCTAATTAAAAATTTAAAGTATTCCTATAATGTATAAATATATAAAGTACAGAAATACTGGTATAGCTGAAATGGCAGCAGTACAACTCAATGCCACGTGCAAGACTTCACACTACCTGCATGCCTAGCAAAATTATGGCAGAGAAATTAATGCCAGCATGTGAAATACTTAGGAAACACATCCTTGGGAGAAAATAAACCTCAAAGAGATTTGATTAACTTCATTAATTTCCAGGCTTTGCCCCCATTTTGCAATATCTCATAGCTGAGTATAAACATTATTAGATTAATCCCAGTATATGCGGAAATATCATTATCCTTTTTTTAAAAGCTAATTGCTGATTAAAAAAAAAGGCTGGTTAAGAAGCTTTTGGTAAAGCTTGGGTGAGAAACAAGTTCAGCAATCTGTTACAAACTACTACACAGTTTCATTAGATTTTTTCTTTGAGTCTTTCTCTTCTGTAGAGCAGGACTGCTGTGTTTAATCAATTCTGCAGAAGCACACATGAAATTAAATCAGCTTATATGAAGGGAATATTTTAGAGAAACTGAATGTAATACAGAGTGAAAAATGAGGTTGGGACAATTTTTTTTTTTTTTTTTTGATAATACATTAAAAATAGATTAGAAATATGATTACCTAAAAGAATAAAACCTCACTTCTATCATGAATATTTAAAATGCATGGTGTAGAATGTGATTTCTAGAAGGAGGGTTACAAAACTTCAGTAAATATGAATAATTTGTACTTGTATTTTTATTTCTTAAATTCTTGGGTTTTTTGTTTGTTTGTTTGTTTTTGTTTGTTTGTTTGTTTTTAGCACTCCTTTAAACATACCATGGTTTGTAGATATCTTTCCAGTGCTCAGGTGCCTAGAACTTTATTTAATATTCCATGTGAGCTTTCACCAGTCAGGGAGAACTAGATAATTAGTTTTTTTCCTGTATTGCTTTGTTATCTTGTGTCTTTCCATATTAAGTCTTTTGACTGTTTTCTGTCTGTATTCAAGTCTGTCTTTCTGCTTTTTACTTCCATTTTCTACAGCCTATTCAGCATAGTTTGCCAAGTTTAGAATTGTTTGAAGGCTTTGGTAATATTAATACTACTTTCTCTTACAGATTATTAAAAGCAAAACAAACAAAAAAAAACCCCACAAACAACAAAGAACAGCCAGTTCTTTTAGGTTCTTTTCTTTATATTGTTATGATGTTATTTATCATAATCTTTCTTTTCTTCATATTGTTATGATGTTATTTATCATAATCTTCTTTCATAATCTTCTTTGTTGGCAGATAGTTTGCCCTTCACAGCAGGCAAGGATTTGGATATATCTGATTCCTTCCAACCCAATGTTGTCTTCCATCTCTACTTAATGCAAAAGAGCTATTCTTCTACTGAAAGGCTTTTCTCCCTTGTTGAAGTCCTTTTTGACGTGAGTAGCATGTGCTTTTTACTTAAATCGGTCCCGAATCAGTAGGAATACATACATACTTTTTAGAAAGATCGCTAGCTGGCACCTTTCCCTAGGCTAGTTAATTGCTTAACTAGATCAATATAAACTTGAGTTAGGAGAGGTAGAATAGGAAGATGAAAGCACACCATGCTGAGCTGGGACTGCTAACATACTGCCAAGTGGCAAAAAACTTCCTCCAGCTGTGAGAGTCAGTGTGTGCCAATAGAAGGCAACATCACAGGCCAAAATCTGAAAAAGAACAGGGAAGAGCTGCTTTATGACTACTGTTGGCAGTCCACAGTCAGAATAAATACTTCAAGAAAGGGCTCTTAGCTCACACTTTACAAAACAGTGAGGAATGTGTCTCAGAGTGAATGGATGTTTTACAATCTCAGTGACTACAGAGGGTTACTTTCTTCTGAGTGAGGAGTTCAGTAGTAACATTTGTTTTCTGAAATATTCTCCATTTAAGAAGCCCAATTTTTCTAAATGTCATATCCAAAGAGGAGTAATTGTCTTAACTATAACCTAAACAATCTTATCCACTAGATAGTTTACAGGTATTTTCTTAAGGATAACACAGTAATTACATTCTAAAAGTACTGTTACCAATTTAAACAAATTTTTCTTCTAAAAGAACACTGGACACAAGAGAAGAAAACATAATTTTAGTGAGAAAAATAACATATACAATATCTCTAACTTTAAATGAAGTGTTTAACTGCTTGGAAGTTCAGTTATATTGATTTTAAAATGGGATATCCTCCTCAAGGTCAGGTTGCTCAAAACCCCATCCAGTCTGGCCTTGAATGCCTCTGTGAATGGGGCATCCACAGCTTTTCTGGGCAGCCTGTGCCAGTGCCTCACCACCCTCACAGCCTCAGTGTGTCAGTCTTCATAGAATCATAGAATCACAGAATCACCAAGGTCGGAAAAGACCTCCAAGATCATCCAGTCCAACCATCCATCTATCACTAATAGTTCTTACTAAACCATATCCCTCAGCACAATGTCTAAACCTTCCTTGAACATCTCCAGGGTCAGTGACTCCACCACCTTCATCGGGCAGCCCATTCAAGTATCCAACCAGTCTTTCAGAAAAGTAGTATTTCCTAACATCCAGCCTGAATCTTCCCTGGTGCAACTTGGGGCCATTCACTCTAATCCTATCACTAGTTAAACAAGAGAAGAGACTAACCCCCAGCTCACTGCAACCTCCTTTCAGGTAGTTGTAGAGAGCAATAAGGTCTCCCCTGAGCCTCCTCTTCTCCAAACTAAACAATCCCAGCTCCCTGGAAAAATCTGGAAAATCTGGCTTTTCACTAAATTCAGTTATCTATAGTTGTTCAGAAGAAGTTTACTTCAGTGATTGCTAGTGGTCTAGAAGGAAGACATTAGTCATTGAATTCTACTCTTGAAAGATGGAAAGAAATAATAATAAAGAGCAAAAAAGCTCTGTGTGGTAAGTAAAAATACATCTTCAAATAGTAACCAGACATAGGACTAATAAACACTGTATGTATGAAACTTATAAACATTTCAACTTTTTTCTGATCTTGTTCTTTTTTTTTTTTTTTTTTTTTTTCATCCTCATACTGTTATGCTGTTTTTTCCTCCACGTAAAGTATCCTTTCCTTTTTTTCCAAACTGCTTTTTGCACCTCTCATTTCATATAACTTCCCCTCATAGGAATTGAGTCCCTCCAATGTTCTCAGCATAACACTGATGAGAAACTTGGAAACCAGGACTAAGAAGTCTGGTGCTACCAAATGCAGTAAGTGTAAGAATACCATTGAGAGTGGAGCAGTCACATTAAATATTAAACAGAAAGAATTTTTGTTGACATTAAGTTTGAAACATTAGGAAACATTAGGTCTGTGTTTAATAAATACTGAAGATGTAAAGAAGGGAGTAAGTACCTGGTAAGACTGTAGAGCCTGCACTATACTGTAGTTACTTTCCTCTGTAGACTAGTTTTCAATTTTCTGATGCAGTCATGCTAGCTCCTAGAGTTAAGTACTTTCCACTACTATTGGCAGCTGAATTTTGGATTTCCAAATTTGAAATGTCTTAAGTAAGTATCAAACCTACAAGCATCAATGGCTATTGTCTTATCCAATTTTTAACAGAGAAAGTAATCTGCTACTATAACAAACAATTTCAATTGGTCAAGAAATAGGCATAAGTATCTACCAGCTCTGATGTTAATTCAGATATATTTCTTCACTTTTTTTCCCTGCTTTTTTGAGTGTAATCTCTCAAAAGTAAATACAAGCTCTTGAAATTTAGGCACCTTGGGCTAATGTGCCATAGTATTTCTCTGTGGTGAGCTCTACATTATGTATAGATAGCATTGTCTTTCCCTAATTATTTCAATTAAATCTTTGCTAATATAATTTTCCTAAATACAGTGTTTGATGTAAATATGTGATCTCCCTACAGGAAGACACATTTCTACTCTTTTAATCCTCTCATGTCTCTTAGTACTTTAAAGAATATAAAATAAAATGCAAAAAATTGTAAAAGACTACTTAGAAAACAAACAAACAAACAAAAATGACATCTACATTTTGAGCACTTTCTATGCAAATTCAGTATTGATGTAGGTTTCTTAAATTATGTGACCTGTAGGGGTTGAAGGTTCCATGAAATTATTCTACTGGAGGCCAAGTAGATTTAAACTAACTGGAAATTTATCTCTGCATATGTCAAATTATTTCTGAATAAATTAATTTAGTTTAAACGATATGATCAAATCTCAACCTACACAAATAATGACACCAAATTGAGATTTTTATATTAAGTGGATCAAACTGTCATTCTGTTTAATCTAACCTTTTTTGTTGTCTTAGTGAATCAGGAACTCCACTTTTTTTTTTTTTTTTTTTTTTTAAACACATCTAAGAGATTATGAGAAAAGGAGACTAAAAACATTTATAGGATTGACACAGATGGAAAGCCTTCCTATTTGTTCTCTATGTTGATTGGAGAGAGAAAAAGGAAAAGGACGTACTTCCAAGAAATGCATTTTTAATTCTATTTCTAACCCTCCATAACTCAAAGTTTTAAACTATATAGCTTGACACACATGCAGATTGTTTCTTTGGTAAGTGGCTCATCTCAGAATACCATTTTTTTAAAATGCAAGATTTGAAGAAAAGAATGCAGTCTTTCTTTCTTCTCCCCAGTCAAACTCATTTTTCTATGGTAAATATTACACATCTTCATTTAGCAATCTCACTTTAATCAGAAGTATAAAGTTACATGGAATCCATCTCTCAATTTATTCGTGCTCACGTGTACTATGGAACTTTTAATGAAAGATGTCATCATCAGACGCACATTTATCTAATTTGACTCTTTCTTACATGAGACCTGCCTATATCTGAACGTTCGGTTTCACTGAATCACAGTGAATCATGGGATAAGTTGAGAATGATGCTCAGGAAATCAAATAATCCAATCTCCTGCCCTGTGCAGAGTCAGCTATAAGAATATACCAGTTTTCCAAGTGCTTTCATCAGTTAGGTCTGAAAAACATCAGAGTGGAAATTGCATCCATGCAAAATTTTCCTAATAATTTCTCTCTGTATTTTGATCCAACTTCTATTTCTAGTTATCCTGCTATCTACAAAGATATAGTTATCTTGAAGACCCATCCTGTTGGTATAGGCAGGCAGCCTCCCTCCACAACTATCTGTTCTCCAGATTGAACACACCTCATATTCTCAGCCCCAACCATTTCTGTTCCCTCTTGTGATTCAGTATGTATGGAGAATCTAAACTGGACTCAGTATCCAGAATGGTTAAAAGAGCATCTTTTCCATTATTCTGCTGCTAGTGCTCCTTTTGATACATCTGAAGATACTTCTGGCTGACTGCTGTCAGGGCAGGCTTCTTGCCCTTGCTTGGTTCAGTGTCAACACAAGCCTCCTACCTCTCTGAAAAGCTGATCTCCAATATACTAATTTGTCAAGGACACTTCCTGCACAGGGGCAGGGTTTAAAACCCACTGTTGATGAATTTTATGAGGTTAATGACAGCCAATCCCTCCAGCTCGTCTAGAACTCCCTGAATGAGAGGTCCATCCTCCAGTATGTTGTCTGGTTCTCATATTTCACTGTCATCTGCGAATCTGATGAGCATGCTCGCTTTTGCAAGCTTGGTTTACAATAAGAGATTTTTATCTTTCTTCCAGCATAATTTAAAATATGTAAGTAGGCTGGAGAATTACTGCATGTGTAGCCTCCTCAGCTGGTATGGATCAGATGCACAAACAGTGTCAGGGCTACCTTTCACACAGTTGTAGGTGGACCAGATCAGAAAAAAAGGCTACAGAGGAATGAGGTACAGAAGCAATGAGCAACACAGAATAGTAGATATAGCTTAGGTCAGGTGAAATTTCAGTTGTCTCAGAATAAAAAATATTAGGTTGACTCCCGAAGACCACTAAGACTGAGACATTTTAGGTCTATCAAGCCTTGAATCTGGATAATGCAAACCCTTCTTACGGATTAATAGACACAGAGTGCAAATCTTCTGTACTTGGCAAATAAGGCAGTTTAGTCTCATTGTATCTGGAGTACTGTGTTCAGGTGTGGAGCCCTCAGTACAAAAAAGACATGGAGATTTTGGAAAGGGTCCAGAGGAGGGCCACGAAGATGATCAGGGGGCTGGAGCACCTCCCCTATGAGGACAGGCTGAGGGAGTTGGGTTTGTTCAGCCTGGAGAAGAGAAGGTTGCGGGGCGACCTCATTGCAGCCTTTCAATATCTGAAGGGAACTTACTCCCAGGAGGGGAGTAAACTCTTCATAAGGGCTGATAATAGCAGGACACGGGGAAATGGTTTTAAGTTAAAAGAGGGAAGATTTAGGTTGGATGTTAGGGGGAAGTTTTTTACTAGGAGGGTGGTTAGGTCCTGGAACAGGCTGCCCAGGGATGTTGTGGATGCCCCGTCCTTGGAGGTGTTCAAGACCAGGTTGGACGAGGCTCTGGGCAACCTGATCTAGTAAAGGTGTATGTTTGGTGGCCCTGCTAGGCAGGGGGGTTGGAACTACATGATCCTTGAGGTCCCCTCCAACCCAGGTCATTCTGTGATTCTGTGATTCTGTGATTCTGTATTGTAGCTGTATTGTTGCCTGAGATTCTGACTTGCAATATGAACTCTCCTGGTGCAACTTATATATGTATATTTAATTTGGAAAGTGCTTTTGGAATAAGTTTCTTGCCTTTCACTATCGCATTTTGGTTCACTTTGCAGAACAGGCTCCAAGATTGCTAATGGGATTCTTTTCAGATGATACCAAATGAAAAGGTGAACTCGAATAACTCACTAAATGCACGATAGCTGCTTATGAATATGCATGTCACACCTGAAAGTGAAGCTCTCCAAAATTCAGCACTAGTTCTTCTGCTTGAGAAATTTGTTCTTACAGGCCCTGAGTACCAGCTAATAAGTACGTATCTATTTCCTTTAAAGCTTGGTAATTACCATTACAAGAGGGAAAGATAATCTAAAAATCAAGACCTTGTCAAGTCCTTTTGGAAGCATGAAAATTCATTGATATTACAGTAACAAAAATTCATGGTCTGATGAATATAGCTTTTTTTATTTCTGTATGAGAGAAAAAAAAAAAGGTAATTATTCCTCAACACATCTTTTTTTTTCTCCTGTAGGCGGAAACAATCAAAGGTACTAAAGCAGTAGGAATGCAACCCATTAAAAGCCTAGTTGTCTGAAATGTTAACACTGTTAACAAATGTTGAAAGGTATAATGCAGAATGAAGTGCAAAAACAAGAGATCATGCTTTACAGTTACTGTATTAAAATGCTCCATTTCCCTCCTAAACCATCACAACTCAAGGAGAAACAGAACTGATGTTACAAACTTTTTCCTATTACTATCCCTCTTCTCTGGAGGAAGAAAGTTTTTTCTTTAAGTCAGCTGCAGAACTTCAGAGAAGAGTAAATTATCTTGACTATGTTAGTGTTTTGAAAAAGACACAAATCTCAGATTACCCTGTCTTGTTTTATATCTTTTTAAAATATAACTTATAAGTAAAGATTAAAGGAATTTCATTTATTTAGCTTATTGTGGTGACACATGCAGAAGAACATGATAACTCCACATAAAGAATTAAAGTGTAGTAGTTTGAGAGAAAGGAAGAGCTAGTCATGCTAGACTTTAGTCATAAAACAAGGAGTAATAGGCTGAGTTAGAAGGAAAAATTTATGTTGGTTATTACAAGAACTTCCCAGCAATGAAGACATAGAAAGATTTATCTCCGTAAACAGTTATTAGACAATCTTTCAAAACATTAAAGATAAGATTAAAATTATATCTATAAAATATAATGAGTTTTTGGAGTCCAAACTGGTTGATCAATAACATCTTTTCAAATATACTACATAGAAATACTATGTTAAAAGAAAAAAAAAAAAAAGAGATGAGGTGGAGAAGCAGAAAACAAAAACAAAATTAAACCAACAAACAATCAACAAAACAATCAACCAAACAAATAAGAAAAAAGCAGTAATCAAGCTGCTCCAGAGTGGCTGACAGACAGCCAAGGCTGACTACAATTAAACGTATGGTAAACATAATAATAAACTAATTCTTAAAATATGGGTTAGAGCTAAGATGTACTAGCTACAGTCAGATGACTAATGCTGTAGCAGAACTTTATCACACTTTATCTCATGGTTTCAAGGACTTTTTTCTTTATTTTCCTCTCATTCTTTTTCCTGTATACTTATTTCCCTGTCTTGTCAACTGTTTTTTCGTTAGAGCACGGGGTACATCTAACTATGCCGTAAAATGTACTCAGCTGGAGTAAGGTGAATACCAACTATAATTCTCCTAAAGTAATGTTTCTGTAATATTAACTAAAGCTCTATCTTATGTAATTCAGTAAGACCATCGGTTTTGTACCATCAACGTCTGGCAGGGTTGCTACTGTTATAGATTCCCGTGACAAATATTTCATTAGATTTTTATTGTCATTTCTATTTCATTGTAAGGATCAAAAAAACCTCATAGCATATGTCAGTTTCTAATTCCCTCTTCTGCTTTACATTATCTTCTTAAGTGTACTGATAAACTGAAAAATATCTATACACCATGGAAATAAAAATATTGCTGATCTAAGGATGAGGAAGCTATAGTCTCAAGAGGTAGATTAGAATCACAGAATCATAAAATGCTTTGGGTTTAAAGGGATCTTAAAGATTACTCAGTTCTATCCCCCTATCGTGGGCAGTCACCTCCCACTAGGTTGCTTAAAATCTCATCCAATTTGACCTTGAACATCTCCATGGGGCATCCATGGAGGCATCCACAACTTCTCTGAGCAGCCTGCACCGGTGCCTCACCACTCCCACAGTAAATATTTTCTTCCTAATATCTAATCCAGATCTACTCTCTTTTTGTTTAAAATCATTACTCCTCGAAATTGCCACAATCTCCAATAAAGAGTTACATTATCTTTCATTTAGCCCTCCTTAAGAACTGGAAGACTGCTATAAGTTCTCCTTGAAACCTTCTCTTCCCTAGGATGAACAACTGTGAGTCTCTCTTTCCAGGCTTTCTGGGCTGCAAGTGCATATTGCTGCCTTGTATTCAGGTTTTTTTCATCCACTCAGAAACAGGATGCCCGAGCCCATGGCTAAAAGAGAAAGAAGCAGGGAGAGCATGAATGTAAGTGAACCAATGGTTAAAGTTTGAAAGGTGTCAGTGAAGAGTATCAGGATTCCAATCCCTTTTTGAAAGTTCATTTATGTAGATTATTCATTACATATTAATACTTATCATTGAAGAATTGGTCATGCTTTTTAAAAAACTGCATTTTTAAATGTCAGAGCAGTGCCTCCTGTCTTTGACTGGTAAGGACTGTCTCAAATTGACACGAGACATCAACATCATTCTGTGGACAATTTTACATTTGAAAGCATTTCTTTAGAGCTGTTTGCCGTTGAAAGGGAGTGCTAAGGAGTGTTAATTAGCTGAAGATTTGGCCTGTAAGCAAATAACTCCAGCTTGATAGGAAAGACTGGGAGATGATAACATTGTATTTGTGAGACAGAATAAAAGCTGGCGTCTCCTTACTTCCTCCTACCTGTTTGACTTAAATTTGCGAGGCTTCGAGGGCAGGATCAAAGGAGTTCCTGCTGACATCCCAAAGCCAGAAGATGTCACTCCAAAAAAAGCTGACTACCACCATTTCGAGCTATAAATTAGAGTTTGTATTGTCGTTGTTAGTCTTCATCAACTGAAAACACAACTTCCAATGCGGGTCTTTATTAGCCACCCATTGGTACTGAAGATCAGCATCTGACACCAAGACATCGATGAACCCAAGAGTGGTGAACCACTTTGCTTTGCTGTATTTATGTACCTGTCTGTTTCTCTTTCCCCATTTATCTGTCTTTTCTCTTTATCTTCTTTTATTCTTTTACTCTTCGTAGTAGCTGTTGCCTAAAATTGTCTTACTTGTAATGCCTGTTAATAGTAATTAGCCAATTAGCCGATTTTACTTCCAAGTAGTTGTTGTTAGTTGTTAAGAAAGCTCTCAATAAATGGATGTGTATTATTCTTCTGAGTCTTGAATGCCTCCATCGCGGTAGCGACCCCTTGCTGACAAGGGGAGGGGTGAGGCAGGAGACAGAAAGATTCACCTCCCTCCAAACCCACTGAGTTGGATGAGACATCTCCTCAACCAAGGGGATGTCCAAGGGTTGTTCTCACCACCTGGTATGAGGAAATTTAGATATTTTTTTTAAATTTCTTCCATAAGGAACACAGAAAATACCATGTTCTTGATTTTCCCACAACAGCCTAATAGTATTCTGCACACTGAGGAGGGCATGCAACCCTCATCTTACACATCCTATGGAAGATCTCTAACCTCTGAGTGCAGTTGAGTGGACAGATTCCTCTCCGCTTTAAGCTGTTAAAATAGTCATTGATATATTTGACAAAAGTTCATTTGTATCTGGAATTTTATTAGGTTCTGAGGCTTTGGGAGAAAGAAAAGAGAACTTAACTCAGTTGACTCAGCAGGATTTCTTTATATATCTGAAAGCACAAACCTTTCTGAGCTTCAAAATCCAGCAATTCAGGTAGGAAGTGCTGTAATTAAAATAAAAAAGATTTCAGAAGATGATCTACTTCAATCATCTGCTTAATGCAGAGTCAGCCATAAGATCCAACCAGGTAGGTCAGGGCTTTATGCATTCAGATCTAGATAAACTTCCAAGACTGAAAACTGCAGAATCTTTTTGGTATGCTATTGACAACAACAGAGGTTTCTAATATCTTGTGTGGTAGAAAGATTTGAAAATTAGATACAAAATGTGGGCTTAAATACTGGGTATTGTTCATTGTACACCAAGACCAAGGAAGGATCTAATGGTATCAAGTAAAAACACTTGGCTATGTAGCAGAACCTAAAATACTATGTGACCAAAGACTACTTTTCTCCCAGCTACATTATTTATCAGATTGACAACAGCTTGATTTAACTGTCACTGA
The DNA here is from genome assembly GCF_987193195.1 of Phasianus colchicus. Classification (NCBI taxonomy): domain Eukaryota; kingdom Metazoa; phylum Chordata; class Aves; order Galliformes; family Phasianidae; genus Phasianus; species Phasianus colchicus. The sequence continues at coordinate 101,899,724 of NC_143436.1, forward strand.
AATCAGTAGAAGTCATTACATCATATTTAGATGCCTAAATAAGATGCCTAAATTAGGATATTTAGACTTGCCAGCTCTTTTAAAGAACACACACACTAACTCCTGTTAGCAGCTAAAATGTGAGACAAGGGCATTAGATGGAATTCTTTACTGTTTTGAAAAATGGAAATCTCTCCTTTGACACTGGAAACCTAGAATAAAATGTTGAATCCATTTCAAAGAGATCAACAAAAAAATCCTCAAGAATCGAGGTTATGAATTAACCACAAGTGTGTAATAGGTCTGGGAACAACTTAATTCATCTTAGCTTCTCTTTAACAACACTTGACTACTATTTTTTTAAGACCTATATGCAGAAGTGTTTTAGGAGTGCCTATTGCAACAGTTCCTGCTAGAAAATTCCTCAGTGAAGCAGAGACTGATTTAGCAGAACTCAGATTTAGTTAATTTATTTTCTACTCAGTCGGGTAGAAACTAGGGCACTTCCTGAATCTTTAGATGGAGAGTCTGAAGTTGAATTCTCTCTCTGATGCTCGTAGTGCCACCAGCTTCTAGTTAATACCTTTGCGTAGACAGCTTCAGGACAAGTCTAACATGCATAGCACAAAATGACTTGCAAGGTCTCTGGAGTATATATTGAACAGGTAATCTAAGTTTCAGGAAAGTGCTGCAAAAGTATAGTCATACTACCATCATATAGCTAAGGTAGCTTGCTATTAAAGTGAAGTTTGCCTAAAAGATAGATTTTGCTAAGCAAGTACATAATGTCAAACTATACAGAGGTGTCTTATTTTTGTTTTTGTTTTTAATTCATCAGTACAGACAGAATTTTCAAAAATCATTCCTATTCATACTGTAGAGACTTTTGCAAAATTACTCATGTTTTCAATTAAATGAATGAATTATAAAATTGAGTTATTTTCTGTTCCCCAGGCAATTCAGCATAGCATATAACAGTTCTGGGGGAAAAAAAAAAAAAAAAAAAAAAAAAAGCAAGCTGAAAAGCCAAGCTTGGGATTTTACATCTATATAACATATGTTAATAGTGCAAAATTAGCAACTTGAGATACTGGTGTGGAGGGTTTGTCTTACAAATTATGACAGACATAACACCTGCAAAAGCTGCCTCACAGTATGCTAAAGCTATGACTGCCAAAAAGGTTGTTTTTATTGTTAATTATTGTTGTAATTATTGTTTATTTAGGTATTAAAGGAAAGACATGGAAATGTCAGAAAAGTATCAGGTTCACATTCCATCAGTACTTCTATTCATTCATAATACATATCTCTATTGTATGAGTCAAGCAGATAGCTTTTCTTTTTTTTTTTTTCTTTTTTTTTTCTTTTTTTTTCTCCTACTTAAATACTTGCGGAGTTTATGTGTTTTTTTTTTGTTTGTTTTTTTTTTTTCTGTTGTTTTGTTTCTTGTTTTGTTTTGTTTTTTGAAGTAGTTAAACCATCATATTCATCTAGTCATCTAATAAAGTAAGCATGATCTTTCTCAGGTACACTGTATTCATTAGTCAGAAAAAACATATTTTCCTGAGTAAATCTACATTAATCTTTCCTGTAACTTCATTCTGCATTATGTTGTACTGATAGCTCAGAATATGCGACATTTGGAATAACTTTCTGCTTCTTTATGAATGTTTTACAATACTTTTTAGTAGTATTGAACTGGTAGGAGATGTGAATTCAAAATAAAAGTCAGAAAGTACTTCTTGCTTGAATTCACCTAGTACTTAGTTCAGCCAGTACAGTATGTTCTACTTCTAAAGTACTAGTATTCTAGTTTTTATTCTAAACCATCTTCAATGAGACATTCACAAAAAATCTGCCTCACAAATACAGAAAACTTTTATTGTGATTTTAAAAGATAGGGAATAGAAGAAAATCTTTATTAAAGTTTAGTAAGACAACAATCAAGTACCAAGGAAGGATAATAATAAAAGACACACTATCCAATCAATCATGTAGTTTACACGTGAAATATCTCAGATTACATTATTTGTGCCACCTATATTCCAGGGACACCTACATTCTCTAAATAAAATTTTAGTTTGTTCAGAATTGCAAAGAGGAACTTGCTTCTCCATCTCAATATGTCTGTGAGCCCAGATCAAACACAGCATCTTCAATATGCTTTTTTCTCAAAGAGATAACGGTATGATAGTCAATAACTACAATTATAAATTCTGTTTTGCATTTTATTCCATACTTCAACAGATAAAAACTGTTAATGGCTTATGGGCTGGTTTGGCTCGATTCCTTGACTAGCGGGGCAGAGGGATCCACAGATCCGTGCCTCCAGAAAGGGATAAGGGAAAAGGATAGAGGGATGGGCCTAAAACAAAACAGCGGCAACGATCTGAGGAGAAACAAACTAATTTTCTAATTAAGATATCGAAATGCAAGATAACACACTATAATACAATATAATACAATATAATTAGAATTGGAGCTAATAAATCAAATGTAGTGAGAGAAGGAGTATCCAAAATGCTGTGGTGAGACATGCAGTCAGGTCGAGCAGTAGGTAGAAGAGCCTGGTCTTGTGACTTTGCCAGGGGCTTTATCTCTCTCTGAACGAAAAGTCCCCTGGGGTATGTAGCTCTTCTTCTCTTCTGGGACAGGTACCTGGAACTGGAGCATTAACTCTTTAACTCCTAGTGCACTACATGATGTTATGATGTGGAATATCGATACCCAAAGATCATAAAACCATGAAAAAAACACTCACCCCAAATGCATTTTTTAATTCTTTTATCTATGAATTCAAAGATCTTAAAGCTTCTTGAAGTGTTCTGATTGTCATATTCAGAATTCTTTTGGTAATATATATGCACAAGGAAGAAACCCTTCTACTTCAATCAAGTTTATTGTGGAATAGGTTATTCAAGAACATTCATTGCATTTAGAAAGCAAGCAACACTTCTATTAAAAATTCTTGCTTAGAATTAGATTTTGCATCCCAAAGAAGCGAGGCAATCATGCAAAAAAATCTTACTGAAGTCAGAAGGATTATTCATATTTGTAAAGCTTATATATCTGCAGTCAGTCTTAATAAATAGTAGTTACATCACCAGTTTTGATGCATTTTATTCACTCTCGATATTTAATTGAGTTATTCATAGGGATAAAGTATAAGTAATTAGGAATTCATGGGAAAGAGATGAGAGAAAAAAAAAATCACAAAGTCTCCAAAAAGCAATATGAATATTTATTTGAATTGCTTTCTATGTTAAATAATAGATCTTCCACTAACTACTCAGACTGAAAATTTGATTTTTAAGTAGTATGTCTTCATAATGGATAAAGTAAAGGCAATACAAGCAAGAGAAATAAATCATATCTAACCAAGTGTTTTGTTTTTAACTACATTTTTTTCTTCTTGATATGTAGTTTCTCATAAATATCCTCTTTAAATACACAATATTTTGTTACATCTAAGTACAAGCATATTTACTGTCATACAAATACACTTTACTTAATAAACAAAAGCAGCAGAAATTTACATGCTTACTACTTTTTACTTAGAACAGTCACCACACACAATTGCTTATTAAAACAAAACAAAACCTATCAATCACATACAGAGTTTACTTAGAGCCAAAGTTTCCTCATTTTCTCAGGCAAGGCTGGTATTTCAGTTACAAGTTTACACAGGTGTTGATTGATTCATGATTGCTCCCAGAGTATTTAGATAATACTTATCCTTCTCTGTGGAAGAGTTGTGAGACTTACATGGAATAAGTTTTCTCTTTGCTTTTTTTTATGTTGATTTTCACAATTTTTTGAGAGTTCATATTTCTGTTTTTAAGTTAAATTTCACCACTCTGCTGTTCAAAAGAATGAGCTAGAAAGTCGCGGTGCAGTCACATAAACAACTTTTCCTTAAAAAATTAGAAGTCATATAGTCTTGAAATAGTGCTATCTAGCCCATACATTCTGATTACTGTTCTGTTTTCTAAATGAAAAAAAAAAAAAAAAAAAAAAAGCAAAAGTTTATAATTTATAAATTCTGTTTCTATTTTGTACCTGCTGCACTAGTAAATATGTTAGTAAGAGAATAGACTAGGATATGATTTCAAGAGTAATTTATTCATGAAGTGATTAAATTTAGCTGTACCAGTCCTTTCTTATCCAGAGTTCACTGGAAACGTAACTAAGAATGAAATTTCTACTTTCTTCTAACTTGTGGTACTCGTTAAGAAAGTAGCTAGTATATAGTATAATCATTGCAAAAATAGTTTGCACAATTAATATTGAGTACTGATGCATGTTTTTGCTTTGAAAAGAACAAAAAGTTCAGCACATATGGTTGGTTACTTGACACAGGAGCTTACAAACAATATTTGTTGATTTTGTCATATTTAGAAAGAGAAATAGCACAAAAACCAACTTTAAATGAAATGCATACTTTTCCATGCTTTTCATCTTTTTAATAGATGGAGTTTGAAACACACAGCTCTTTCCAGTTCTTTTAAACTAACATTTACTTTCATGTAATACTTTAAAGCAATCATGAATGCTCAATATGGTCAAAGGTGGGAAGTCATAAAGTTAATGGATCTGTTAGCATTTGATATGAGTGGCACATATTAATAAAAACCCTGAACTGAAGTACTGTAGAAGTAACAGAAGGGTAGGTTGCTCAGATACTAAGCTGTTACAGACCAATAATTTTGACAAACCTTATATGTCATTATATAGTCAAAATAGAAAATCAAGGTCTAAATCTAAAAACTTTTTATCTTATATTGAAATATTTGATTGTATATCAAGCAGTTGAAAAGCTCAAATGACATTAATTTGGTTTTTATTGTTTAGACTGAGAATACATTGTTGTAAACGTTTCTATTTTTTTTTTCTGTGACATAAACACACAAAACAAACATAGAAATTAAATCAAAATGAGTATGTTTTAGCACCTGCCTATTACACTCCTATTTATTTGTTTTGTTTTCAGTTCCTTAACAAAGAACTGGTGAATAATTTACTTAGCATCTACAATATAATATAAAATGTGTGTTAGAAAAATGGCTCAAGTTGCTTAATATCTGTGCATATAAAGTGATTTACTTGAAAAACATCAAGTAAGAATAAATAAAATAAGCTTAATAATATCACAGAGATTGCACCAACATTAGTTTCACCAAAGGTTCACACACAAATTTACATTAGATGTATTTTTAGAAATAGGCTTAAAAATACAACCCATTGATGGAAAGATCATTCCACCAGTTCTCCTGCAAGACCAGTTTTTCTGCCATCACTTTACTGTACCCTCAAATATTGCTTGATTCACTCTCATTTTACACAGAGATGGGTTTTCCCCTGCATTCGTAATTTAAAATATGCATATTGTAGTCTCTGTTTATGAAGATAAAGCCTAGAGAGTGTCACATAAGATTTTTTTTCTTATTAATATGTTTTCAAAATTGATTCTTATATAGGCTATACTTAGCAATACACACTGGAACACTGTCATATTATTTCAGTTGATAGAATAGACAATGGACAGCAACTTATTGTGATTACAAGCATAACATTTTACACTAATTGTGCATAATATATACCTTTTGTGTACTCTGTGTCTTTAAAACTGATATGTTGATAAACTTAAACATACATTCCTCCCCAAGAAAGTTGCTGATGACTTATGCAGAAATTTGAGATAGCAGGTGCAGTTCATATATACAAAGTTCTACCAGGAACACGTTCAGTAGCACATTGGCCTACCAAAAGATTTTCCAAGGACACCTTTCTAATTCTTGTTTTCATAGGATCCTCCCCCACTTTCAATAATCTTTTTTTTTTCTTGTCTATTTTTTGTTGGTTGATTTTCTTTTCAGCCATGTTCTTATTTTTTTCTAGCCTCAGTGTTTTAGTTGGCAGAGCCTTTTCCCTCCTTTTTCCCAATGTTACTCAAATTGTTTTCCTCCTCATTTTTAGTTTAATACATTTCCGAATTGCGCCTGCCTTGGCTTTGGTAACAATTCTAGACTTCAGGATCATTTCTTTCATGTGGTAATAAATGTGATTTTTCAGCTATTTCCAATCTATTGTGAATATTTTATCTCTGCTTAAAAACTTATGCTCAAATTGAATATCTTTTTTTCAGCTGTAATCTTTCATCCTTTCTTAACTCCCTCACAGCTTTGTGGGAGCTTTCTGTTTATCCTAAGTTAACATTATTCATCTGTGTTTCGATATTCCTTACTTTATTATCAATAGACCTTACTTCTTTTTCTTCACTTAATCTTCCAACAACAAATCATTGATTTTATATCACAATAGAACACAGTTTACTATGAATATGGAGAGAAAAAAATGTGGTTAAAAATAAGCTCAAGAAGTAATTTTCAAGTTCCTTTCTACGAAGAATAGCTACTTCCTGTAAAAGCATCTATCCTTCCAGTATATATCGAGAGCACTCTAAATATGTGTGACCATTCCAGGGGAATGTTATGAATCATCTTATATTCTCTAGACAACTCCAGACAAAAATTCAGATCATTTATTTTATTTAATTACAGAAGGAACTCTCCCACAGAGCAGGTAACGATTGAGAAATTGTGTTATGCCCCTGATCAGTAGTGAAACACATAAAAGCATAGAGTTCTCTTCATAATACACTTCTAGGCAGCTCATCTTTCAGATTTCCTTTTGAGACTGAATCAGTCTTGGCCAAATCTGTTAAATTATAAATTGTAGTTATCACAGGGTGGGGGGCTAATTTCATGTGTTTTCACCATCTTAACCAAACAGACTAGTAGAAGCCATTTTTAAAATGAGGAGAAGATAGCAAGTTGTAGAAATTGTAGAAGTTGTAGAAAAAAAGCAGTGTATTTCATCAATGTTTGATGTTCATGTAAGTATGAGGGAGAAAAAGTCATTGAGAGATACTAAGTGTACAAAACACTGACTCAGGAATCTCCCAAATAAGATGTAGACCCCAGAAAAGTATTTCACTGTTCATACTGTTCTGTAGATGTCTGACGTTGGACACCGTGGAAGACTGGCTGCTGGTTGGTGGAGCATTTTACCTCGTCTAGAACAGCTGTTACACATATCTCTCACAATAGAACACTACATTATGCATTGTGTATTCACAATATATCATATTCTTCCATCACCTTGCCATGGAGAAGGGCTTTAGAAATAGGTATGCCTTTTATTTTGCATCTTAGTGCTGAGAATAGACATTTTAGGTGCTCCTCCATCATTGTTGTGCTTAACCTTATAGGTAATGTGATCAATGTTTATTTGATTTCTCATAGTATTTCCATCTCAGGATACACTGTTGTCTCAGCATCAAATCCAAAGCATGGGGAGAGGCATATAATCAACCTTCAAAGGAAAAAAAAAAAAAGACTTTTATTACTCTAAGTGAATTTCACATCCATATAATTATATCGAGGGAAGAAAGACTAATTATACTGATGTCTTTTTTTCAGTCCTTAAATTAAAAATGAAAATTATTAAATAAAGAGAAAGCCTACTTGCTGCTTGAAATAAAAATTCAGGTGCTTATTTCAGAAGAGATTTCTTAGTTACTGATGCACTGTGAGCAAACAAGCCTCCTTAGAGTTCAGGATTTACCATTGAACTCTATATTTTCTCTTTTGTCTATTCATTATGCTGACCCTAAGTAAGTCTTTTTGCCATCTCAAGCCTCAGAGAAAAGTAAGTTTTCACTGTTTCCTCTCAGTTAACTCTAGGAAAATTTTTTTTCATGGAAACAATTCTTTTCTGGATATTAAAGAGCTGACTCCTCCAATGCACAATTTGTGCTACTGAATGCCGAATTAAGAGCCAAGGCAACAAGGATTCAGATGTGAACTTTTGTTTCCTAATTTCTGTTTTGAATTTTACTTATAACAAATACAACAGAATTCTGCTTTAGAAAAATACTGTAATACAATATATATATATATATATATATATATGTATATAACTTAAACTGTTCAGCATTTGGAATCAGATATTTGCTATACTTCATAACATGAGGAGAAGCGTCCTTTAAAGCATCAGTGAGATCTAAGTCAACACTTTACTACATCTTCCCAGATCTGATTTATTTGATCATTCTCATATCTGCTGCAATAAGATTTTTTCTGGGGGGGTTGGGAGTATTTTAGCCAAAAGCTTTGCATCTCTGCTCCACTTCAGCGGTTTAGATGTGCACGGGGAAGAAATAGTGAACTGGCATCAATGAACTGGTAACAGTTTTTCTGCCAGAAACAGTTTTAGAGAAGAAAGACCAGTTGGTGAGAGTAACTGAGATAAAAATCACTATCTGGGTTTAAATACTGAGTAAGTCAAAGAGATTGGCTTGTGTTTACATAACCAATGATGCCACTGATGGCTTATGCCAACCATCTAATTAGGCAGATAGTAGAGAACAGATAATAGCAATTCATAGGGGAAACATCCAAACACAGAGGTTTAGTGTAGGAGTCTGAGCTTATGGTGAAATTGTGACACGTAAGATCTGCACTATCAGCTCAGATCCACATATATCAAAGTGTTGGAATTGCCATTTTTCCCTAGCTCATAACTGGAATGTGGGGTTCTAGTGCGTGTTCTGCACACCGTGTTTGAGAATGTCATAAAATAGAAATCTAATAACAGAAATAGCCACCTCCCTGCTTTGCATATCTTTCTTAGTAAGTAAATTTCAAATTGTATGTCACTGCCTGATCTGGTTCTGTCCTTGAGACTCCTCACCTCTAAATTCCTTTTTGACAGATAAAGTAATATATATTTTTTTCTGTAGTTTGCCAGAGATTATATTCTGCTTATAATATCTATATCTATATATAATATAGATAATATAATATCTATATTCTGTTTATAAAAATGGTCAGTATTTCATACAATCCTCTGTAGTCTTTCATAACTTTAGCTGGCATATGGTAGCATCCAGTATGATGATGTACTTTACAAGTATTCTCAGAAGCTACATATTTGCTTATGAAATCCATCTCCTTTATATTCACTGTCAATGGTGCCTTTTCACACTTGAGCTGATTTCATTAATATTCTTTGCTATAATAGTTAATTTTGGCACAAAGTACTTTAATTCCTTGATTGGATTTACTCATCTAGGATTTTTAGTCTTTACTTTAGACATCAATTTCTTTGAGTCTCAGCTTCATAGTTTAATTCCAGAGTACTATAAAATTTCTCACTTAAAACTGAGGAAAAGCAGCCTTTGTTTCTTTTTGTGTTGTTGTTTTTCTTTTTCTTTTTATTAAAGATGTATCCATATTATTTTATTAAATGTTTACTCCAAAATGGAGAACTACTCTCAAATTATAAAATAAAATGTTTGTGTACATATATGCAAACAGTCAGTTTTATAGCATGCTGATTGCTAGCATGCACTCTTGCTGTAGACTTTCTAGTTCAACTTCATCAAGCACTTAAAATATGCATTTGTTTATTAAAAACACACAAATTAGTTCATACAGTTTGCTGTTAGATCCATACTGAAACTTTGATTAAAATTAAACTTGGTTTTATTGCATGGTATAGCTGACAGCAAACTATTTATTAGGAGTGAAAATTTACTTTTAATGACAAATTAAAGCAAGGTCAGTATCACAGTTTGTGAACAAGCTTTACATAGATACATGGGTCATCTCAGTTGCTTGCATGTGGACCTACAATGAGGTTCTCTTACTGCCTGCTTGAAATAACCCCCTAACAGATTCCCTCAATGTATTAGCCTGACCTTTAGTCAAACCATTTCCCAACCATTCTTGCATAATTATCCCATCTGGGTGTATAAATTGAATGATTGGTGCTTTGCCATGTTACCAACCATCTGATTAGCAACTGACCATTACACAGCTGGACTTCTAATAGTGAAGCCTCTCAAGCTAATAGAGGTCACAATTTCTTTTTATTTGTTTCACCAGCCTTGATGATATTTTGCTGTAGAAATACGAGGCAAATTAAAATGAGAAAGTGGATAAAACTGTGATCTGTACGACTTGTTTATTTTCAGTTATTCCCCCAGCTTCTCCTTCTGCTTTTCTTTTTTATTTTTGTAGGTAATGCACTTGTCCATTTTCAGTCACAGATCTAAGAATTTCAACTTAAGATGTGTCAAGACCATTTTTTTCCTTAAAAATTATGCCCCCCAATATTTTGAAACCATCAATCTATTTTTGTCTGATAGAAACAAAACAATGGACTTATTAAAATAAAATGGTTAATTGAAAAGAAATAAATCTTCCCTGTTTCTTTTCCCCAAGCCTTCCACTATTAGCAAAATTACAATTTTCTGAGTTGAAGAAACATCTTCTTTCTGCCTAAAGCCTAGCTGTGTGTCTACTCTCTTTTACCTGAGAAATTTTGTCAAGCTGGAGACCTCCTATTTGCAGGGAGCATTCCAGAAAGGCTTTTACACAAGCTTACCTAGTGAAGAAGTTCTCCTAGGGCTGAAGGTTGCAGTTGATCCTAAGGGGAACAGCTAGAACAAAGAAAACAAGTAGAACTTTTTCCTTTTACCCAAGCACTATATATCCTTTGAAAACTGTGAAGTCACAGTTTTGTTACATGAAATGTAAGGCTCAGAGTAAAGATGCTGGCAAGTCTTTTTTTTCAAGAATGCTTGACTATTTTGGAGTGGTGCAAAACTGTCTGCTAGACTAGGCTGTTCAAGAATCCCTGTTGCTGTAACACCAGATATCTCAACTCAGGCATTCTGGCTCAGGCTGGATCAATTTGAGGTACTGTGAGATGTTGAGCAATAGGCACTTTAGGGCCTGCCGGGATCAACATGTAAAATTCACACCAATTCACAAAGTAGCTTGGTATAACATAAGCCATGAACTTTCTTTATTCTATATCCAGAATGTAATACTGAATAACAAGAGGATGTTAAGAAAAATTGTAATGTGAACAATTTGCATTTTCTAGTGGATATAGCAGAATAAAACTATAATTTCAATGACTAATTTCAATTACGTCTGGGCTTTAGCTTCCCATCTCTTTAAATATCAGTTTCTTTTCAATGGTGTTTTTAATATCCTATGTATATTTTATTATTTATTAGATAATGTACATTATAGTATATATTATATATTGTTTATATATTATATAATATATATAATTTTATAAAAATATGCATATAAAATTTTATTTTATATTATATGCTACATAGATAAGAAAATGTGCATATATAGGTTTGTGCTAGAATACTACGAGCAATTTGCTAAACATGCAACTTTCCATGGAACTCTAGATTTTAAGTAAGGAGCTTAATTGTTGATTTTAAAAAAATATTATGGATTGTTTTTTAGCTCCATTTAGTGCTGTGTATTATTGGACCAAATTTATCACACTGCTTTGATAAAAATCTTGTGATGCACAAATGATTGCTCTACAGAATTATGTTTCTTTATAGTTTCTTGAGACACATGATTATTCAGAACACAAAATAATCTGTAAAAATAATGTTTTAACCTCTGAGAAACTATGTTAATCATGTCAGAGAAGCAAGTAATTATGATTTTGGTCAAAACATTCAGAGTGGGGAGAAAACAGTATGTCGACTTCTTTCAAAAATGTCTAGAATCATATGTAGTATGCATGTTAATCAGTTTTTTTATAAGGAATTTATCTTTTGTTGTTGCTCGGAAAAAGGAAATGCCATCATCAGAGATATTCAGATGTTTTTCTCAATCTCTGCCTCACTGCAGTGACTAACTATCAGGTTGAGCCAGCAAGTCTGGGGATGCAGCAGTGTTCTTTTGAGTAGGAAGAGAGACTCTAAATTCATCATTTCAAAATCACATATTCCAGCACTGACAGAGCATACTGTGCTTGCCTTTTCCCTCTCTGTATGATACTATAACCAGCTTCTTTTAAATTGGAAAGTATAAGAGTGTAGCCCCATAAGGATTATAGAGTATACATAATTAGCTCTTCGTTCTACACAGATGCCAAAGACAGATTTTGAGTCTTTAACACTAAATGACTCAAGGGACAGTGATAGACATATGAAAAGAGAAATTACATTTGCCAATAAAGGCCATTAGCAGGGTTATTTTAACTTGAGCAGCCATAGGAAGCCATTTAAAGATATTAAGAGAAATCAGATAATGCCTTCAAACAGCTGATATATAAGTATATATATGGGGAAAAAACCTTAGGACAGGCACAGCAGAAAGAGATATTCCAAAGAAGTAAAGGAGATTGGATCAGAGTGAAATGTGCAAAATAAATAGATTAAACATTAGCTCTTTTTCCTACTAGTGGATACCCTCAACAGTAAAGCTTAGAACTATATCCTTAGAATTCACATTCTTGAAAACTTTCTGAATATGTGTAAGTTAGTTATCTGGCATAGAAGTTATTCCCAGTAAATAACTAGATATGACCTTGTTCTTACATTATGTAGCTATAGACTATGCAGACTTACAACATAGTGAAATACTGTCAGACTCAGGAGTCACTTAATAAAGGCTGACATATGTTTTCAGGGACTTTTTCATCACAGTTTTATCTTCCTTGCTTAATGCGAAATTCACGAATTTGAGAACAATGCCAGAAGGAGGGTATAATGCACAAAACCTTAATTGTTCTGAATCATTTTGAACATGGATTCTAATTTTGGCAAACACAGAACATGAGCTAATAGATAGACCCTTAGAAACAGATAATCTCACTAGTTAGATGAAGATCCTGCCAGTAGATGAGTAAATAGTTTTATAAGGTTTTGGAGTACACAAGCACTGATTCAAGGGAGTTTAATATATGCTTGAATGTACCAACTCTAATCGATTATGACACAAACATTTTAAGGTGCCACTAAATGTAGTCTGCCCTTTGTGAAAAAATACCCAAATACCAATATCTGACTTCAAAGCATTCCTCATCCCTAACAGGGATGAGCAACTCCAAATTATCACAGTCCCACATGTAAACCAGAGATTGAGCTCCCTCCACTTTTATCTGCAGCTAGGCTTGTTACAGTTAACAGTGCTAGAGAACTGAACTGCATAAAGAGAATAATAATAATTATTATTACATTTACAATTGAATTTCTAGTTCTGATTGGAAGCGAAAAAGCATTTGTTGTTTTGTTTTGTTTTATTTCCCAGAAGTATTTTAGTCACAAAACTACTGGTAATTCTGGTGTTACTTTTTTCAGTTTAGGTTACCAGGGTTCATACGAAGAGATGATGACACAGTCACAGTTTTGGTCACAGGAAAAGTATTTTTTACCCTTCCTGCCCTAACTACTATCATTCATTGATTAGCCAAGCTAAGAGTGAGCTCTGTCTTGAAATTTAAAGGAAAATCTCCTCCAGATAGGACACTTCTCTACAGCTATGTATCCATTTTATTGCTAATTTGAGATCAAATTTACTTCTCCTGAATGCTACAAATGGAAGCTGACTTATCCTAGCTATAAGCTGCCATTTTCCCTTTCAGGAGCAGAAACCTGTAAGTTTTCTGTCAGTACCACTTTGTTCAAATTTCTTTCAGATATGGAGCAAGCTGTCTTGTGAAAGTGTAGAAAATTGCACCACCTTCAACCATTAGAGGGTCTGTGCTTTCACATCTTTTTCTGAAAGAGCGTAGTAGCCAATACTCAATTTTTTAGAGGACTTTTAAGAGGAGTCTCTAAAATACAGAAGTTCTGACAGGAGTTGTCATTTTTTTTTTCCTTAAAGATATGCTGAAGTGTCAACACTGAAGGAATTTTGTCATGGCCATTTTGGAAATAAATTGAAAACATTTCTTTAACTTTTTATCTCCTCAGAAGGTACATTTGAAAAAACAAAAAAAAAAAAAAAAAAAGTAAAATAAGGTAAAATAATAAAGGTCTTTTTATGTAAATCTATGGTCCTGATTTCTACTTGATTCCTCTACTTTGATTCCTCTACTGTATTGAGGACTTGTATATGAATTCTTGCATATCAGCTTTAACTGCAGAGCACTCTTCTACAGTTCGATGTGATGAACTCACTGAATTGGTCAAGCTAATGTTTTTTTTTAAGGGTCAGAAGTGCCTAGAGGAAAGGCTGTTTCATTACTCAGCCGTTACAATTCTGGACTAGGAATACTTGCCATAGAGTAATTTAAATTACTTGTTTGCTTTTACCACCATTTTAATTGGACAACAGTTTGTACTGCATGTATTTATGCATTCTCTTTCTTTGTTTCAAGTTTAGGCACCAGAACACTGCATGCATCTCTCACTCATCAGAATACTGCCCTTACTAACTCTGACCAGTAGTGTTAAAGTTAGTAACAACAATGGATTTAGCTTAGTATACTTTCCTTCTAGTATACAATGCAAATTAATGGGGGGGTTATTTAAAAAGTGATAAGTCATGCAGCTTTCAAATTAAAGTGCTGTAGCAAATACCATGTAATTGTAAGTAGTTCATTATCTAGTTTGATGAAAAATAAAGGAAATAAATAGGACTACTGTATCTCTAAACACATTATAATCTTTCGCCTAAAAACTTTTACTATTCAAGTTAGCTGTCAAGCTTCTGAATAGATCTCATTCAGTACCAATATGATAATCATTATGTGCATAACTGTACCAGGGCACTGAGCACATTTCTCCCAGCGCTATCCTAGGAAATTGGCTGCCTGGGCTCAGCCAATGTAGTGGCAGTGCAGTCAGTGGCCTTGAAAAAGTGAGCTACAAAAAGCCTGAGCAAGGGAAGTCCTTTTTCCTCTGTAGGTCTCATTAGTCTGAATCTCTTGCCCTCTGTCTACGTCTCTTCCCTTCCCTGTCTGAGCAGAACATTCTTGCTGCTCTCTGGCAAGCTGTAGAGCTATCTTGGTAGATCCAACATATTTGAGCCATGGTCAGCAAATGTCAACTCAGGCAGGACATAACAAAACAAGAAAATTGCTGTTTCCTTTGCATGTTAGGCAAATGGACTGAGAACTGTGGAACTTAATAAAAGAATATCTTAGTATCTTCTTCTGCACAGCTGTATCCCAATCTGAACAGATAGATTTTGGGGTGGTGAAGCTGTGGATTACATAATTCAAGGTTTCTCTTCACAGTGTCGATGAAGCTTAATCATAGAAAATGAAAGACATGATTTACCACAAAAATCTGGTCACATAGGTGCCATCCTTCAATGCGTTGTCAGATTCTGTGTGGCCTCAGTACATTGGTAGAGATGTTAGCTTATCTCCTTCCTCAGATTCTCTGTTAAGTAGCACAGGTGGACTACAAAGTCACCTTTGCTTATTTAAAACTGTGAGTAGTCTTTATTCACATCATCTTGCTGCTACTTCACTAAGTCTACTGCTTTACTCTTGATAGGTATTTCTGTTGCTGCCTTCATAATATAAATGAAAACCTGGGACAGAACATTTACAGTTGTGGGTTTTTTTATGTGGACTGTAGTCTGTGAGAAATAAAAAGGATTTCTATTATTTGAAAATAAATTCTGCTTTCATAGATAGTTAATATTAACCATCTATGAAAGTAAATATTTACTTGTGGTTGTCTTTTTAGTATGCTGCAAAAGTCACGTAAAGGAGTATTAGCAAATAGCCTGTGGCTAAAAAATATATATATTTTTAGTAAACTTACTGCACTAGAGGCAGTATTTTTAAAAATAATGTTAGCTTTAATAATCTTCTGTACACTTTAAATAAAAATATTGCATAGAGCTAACAGGTTGGTAAAGGTTCTAAACCCTCATTCAGAATGTCTTGAAACCTTAAAAAAGTTGTTTTGTTAATTTGCAGTTCAGGATTACTGTTTTCAAGATAAGAGAGTAATTACAGAAAATTTATAACAGACAGCATATTGCTGTGGAAAGATTTGTATTGCTTCCGATTAAAATTAACAACTCACGTACAGAAAGTTCGATTGCTCTGTTTGTAAGACATCAGTTTCAAGATACAAACAAGTTTATAATCATTCAATCATTTTTATGAGCGAGCTTTAACTTCTGCAGTTATGTAACCACGTGGTGGCAGCATTGATTAAACTTGGATTCAGACAGTGTCGTCATCCCAGAGTTCTGCATTAAAGTGGCTGCACTTCTGTATCTGTCTGCGAAACTTCTTGCTGCTTCTTACTAGGGGATAATGAAGAGGTCTGAGTGAAAGGCAGATGCTGATGGTTACTTCAGAAAAAGGTACAGGGATCAGAAACTCGTGATAAAATAAATGCAGTCCAGACTAATTTAGCAGTCCACAGTACTGCTCTGTAAGAAGTGCATAATGTGACATTGATTATTTTGTCATAGAACTAGTTGTTATTATGACAAGTAGTATCACTTGCTATATTCTCTCTCTTCAAAATGTATTTTAATTTAATTTTGAAAGGAGATCAACAAAATTCTCTGGACAGAGAAGTACATTCATTGCCCAATATGAAAGCAAAGAAGTTTAGTCCAGTGGGGGGAATACCTTTGATACTTTATTCATTTAGAATAGTTCAGACATTTTTACCTCTTACTATTTCCCCACTGAATTTACTATTTAGATTAGGTATATGTCTGGTTTATGTTTAAAGCTAGCTGTTTCAGGGAGACTGCAAAGAAAGTTAAGCCTCCAGAAGACATATACAATTTTCTGAATAGTGATTGAATCTCTGAGCCTCTGAAGTCATGTGTGCTTTAGGATAGATGGGTGAGTAACAGCAGTGCAGCCATCTGGCTGACAGAAGCAGCTTCAAGAGTCCCTATGGACTTACAGGACTTGTTTCTATGCCATGTACTAATAAGAGGTGATATCAGAATCAGTTTGCATAGTCTCTCTCTTTTCAGTATATTGGTTTGATGTATATTCGTTAGAACATGGAAGAATTCTCATAAAGCAGTCAAAGGAGACCAAGTTAGAAATTTATGTGTAAACACAGCATGGTATGATATTACCAATGGACTACTGTGCCTGCAGCCGAAAATTTTTGTCTTGAATCACTGAAAACTAAAATCCTCATGTCAGTTTGTTTTTTGCAGATCAAATGCCTCTGAAAAAGACATTCAGTATATTGCTGCAGACAATACTTTTTACTTTTTTAATTTTAAAAACATGGTTGCATATTTTAAGTGTGGTTATATAAAACCAATAATATTGCTATGTATTTTTCTTGCTCTACTATATTGGCCTCTGGATTTACATTCATACATCACACTTTTTTTCATAAAAATGGCAAATTCATACCACTAGCTTATGTGAGAGAATTCTGACAATAGAATTAATAACAGATGAGGTTTCAACTTGATGCGGTAAGCAACATTATGTAAGATAATCTACATATTAAAAAATGCAATTACTGACCCTGAATTTTATATTCCCTGTTAGCATCAGAGCTCGGGTCTTTTCACTGAGCTGCTTTGTATACCTTGCCCTCATCCTGATGCCAATTGCTGGGATGCCATTTGTCTCTCTGGCATTATTTTGGGTTTATGTTAACATAACATGAGCTCACTTGCTGTATTTGTCATTTTAGAACAACAAATAGTTAATTTAGCAGTAGTTAAAGTTGTAGAATCCCAAACAAATCAATTTCTAGGAATTTGAAAACCCACACATTCTTCTATATATACATATGACATTCTGTTCCTGTAAAGAAGGCTAACATTTTCATGTTAATAAGTTTACTACTGTGAGAGTAGTAAAGCTCTTTTAAGGAAATAAAGATACAGACAGGTATACAATGCAAATGCATTTTACATGCAGAATAAACTTTGATATATGCCAACTGAAATGTGATATACTAGCCAATTTATACCTAAATCCAGTTTATAGCCTAAAACCAGAGCAGTTACTGTCTCAGTACCTAAGGTGTTGCCTTTGCAGTGGGCAGGATAGAGGCTTTGTCAAGCCCTAAGGGCAGCTGGGCTGCTTTGGCCTGAGCAGGACTGAGCTGAGTTTCACAGGCACCCCCTGGCCAAGTGCCCACTGTGCAGCCTGGCTGAGCTTCAGCTCTGGAAGTGCCACAGGGGGAAGAGCTGACAGCCCTGGGTCGTCCATGCTAAGAGACCCTAGTGATCCAATCTTACACAGAATGGCAATGTTTTCTGAAGTATAAGGTAAGGCCGATTCCTTAGGACATTCCCAACAAAGGAAGAAATGGAAGAGAAGAAAGAAACAATTTAGCACTGATGTGCATTTCTGTCTCCAAGTTTGAATTTCTGTTTCCAAATAAATGCTACCTCTTATACCTTGTGTTAAGTAGGAAAAACAAACAAATTCATCAGGCTTAGATAACTTTTTGCTTTCTTCTATTTTTAAAGGCTTACAAAGTCAATTCCAAAACTGCAAATTATGAAAGTCAATTAAAAAATAATGCCTCCTATTTTATGATGACCCACAACATCAGAGGTGGATGCTGGTGGTATCATGGAATGATAGAATAGAATCATAGAATCAGAGTAACATTTGAGTTGGAAGAGACTTAAAGGTCATCTAGTCTAACTCCCCTGCAATGCACAGGGACACCTACAGCTAGATCAGGTTGTTCAGAGCCTATCCATCGTGACCCTGAATGTTCCAGGGACAAGGCATTTACTACTTCTCTTGGCAATCTGTTCCAGTGCCTTACCAACCTTATTGTAAAAAACGTTTTTTTTTTACCCAATCTGAATCTGTTGCGTTTTAGTTTGGCACCATTTCCTCTTGTTCTATCACCCCAGTCCCTGCTTAACAATCTGTCTCCTTTCTTATAGCCCCCTTTTAGATATTGAAAAGCTGCTCCCTGAAGCCTTCTCTTCTTCAGGCTTAACAGCCTCAGCTCTCTCAGCCTGTTCTCATTGGGGAGATGTTCCATTCCTTCAACCACTGTTGTGGCTCTTTGGACATGCTCCAACAGGTCCATGTCTCTCCTGTTTTAAGGACTACACATCTGGACACAGAATTCCAAGTGAGGTCTCACCAGTTCAGAGCAGAGGGGTGGGAGCACCTTGCTTGACCTGCTGACCACCCTGGTGCACTGCTTGATTCTGTCTAGGTCTCCCTGGATGGCATCCCATTCTTCAGGCATGTTGACCACACCACACAGCTTGGTGTGAGTTGTAAACTTGCTGAGAGTGCACTCAATCCCACTGCCCATGTAATTGATCATGAGCATCAGTCCCAGTATTGACCCCTGAGAGACACCACTCATCAATGATCTCCATCTGAACATTGAGTCATTGACCACCACTCTCTGGGTAAGGTCTCATCTATCAAATAGAACACACCTAACACATCCATATCTTTCCATTTTGAAGAGACTAAAAAAATGGAGTCTAACATGGAAATGCGAATAAAGCAAAGACATGTCACTGAATTCTTCCAATGGTACCCATCGACATTCATCAGTTCTTGCTGAATGTTTCTGGAGACCAAAAAGAGGATGTGAGCACGGTGAGGCAGTGGACATTCCTTTTCAGCAGTGGCAACAGAGATGTAAATGATAAGCCCGGTTCCGAATGGCCTTGCACAGCTGTCACGCAATGAAATAAAAAGTGTCTCCATCTGTTAATCCGCACAAACTGGCAAATTATGAACAGGGAACTGTGTATGGAATTGAGTGTTAGTTTCAATGTGTTGGAAATGATGGTGGCAATGTCGGAATATCAAAAAGTTTGTCCCAGGTGGACCTCACAAATGCTCACATAAGTACACAGAGAATACTATTTGAAAGTTTGTCACAATCTGTTGAACCAATCAAGGCTGAAGTTGACAGCTTCCTGGATCACATCATTACCAGCAATGAGTTGGGGTGTCACCACTAAGAGCCAGAGTTAAAATGGAGGGGTGATATGTGAATTCAACATTTAAAAAAATGTTCAAGACACTCCCCTCAGTGTGTAAGGTGGTATGCATTGCCTTTGGGGAGAGGAAAGGGGTGATTTGTCTGGATTTCCTGCAACCCCAAAAAACCATCAACTGTGACTGCTACATTGCAGGGTTTATTAAGCTACAGGCTCCAGCTTCCAGAATCAGGCTAGATAAGAAGACAAATTTTCTCTTGCAACATGATAATGCCAGGCCCTGTTCCTGCTGAAAGATGATGCAACACATTTCCAGTCTTGGCTGGACTGTCCCACAATATACAGTGTTCTCACCATATAATATAGATTTGGTACCATCTGACTTCCAACTGTTCAGGTTGATGACAGATGAAGATGAACTACATGAGCAACATTTTTCTTGCAACAACACCATCATAGCAGCTGTGAAACAGTGGTGCAAATTTTTATGAGCACAGCTTGCAGGTTCTTGTTCATCTCTGGGGAAAATACATACTTAATGGTGGTGACAAATGGTTGTAGCTGACAATTTGCCCTATCAAGTAACATTATTGTGCTATTTGCATCTGTTATAGTTTCCATGGAAATAAGTAAGAGATACTTTTGAAGTGACCTATGCAATTTCTCAGTTAATTACATATATGTTTAAACTGCTGTATTTTTGTGTTGATTTGTTCATTTTTTAATTGTCTAACAAGCATTCCATGAAAACACACCCTGCAAAGGAATATTAACAAAAATGACTTGTGGTTAGCAATAGGTAGGATCCGTAGTACAACATAGCAAAAGGAGGGTGAAGAGAGAAGCTGGAGATGAGCCTAGCTGTTCTCTGATTTGCATTTTTAGATAAACTCTGTTCTGAAATAGGAGAGCTCTCTTTTTGAATGTCCATGATAACCCGTGTGTTATGCTCATTGCTGAGAAGCACAAAATGAGCAGATTAAATGAAACTCTGAGAGCAGCAATAGAAGGCTGGTGAGATGGTTTATGAAAGAAGATAAAAAGTAAAATATGACTGTTTAACTTGGACTGAGGTGACAAGAAAGAGAAAAGTTAAATTGAGTAAGTTAACCATTTATTTGTAGCAGAGAATTTAGTAAGTATTTTATGTGTATGGACATTGATATATTTGAAAATATACCATTAATGACAACAGAGTCCTTTCAAACTATAAACACAAGTCCTGTCATTGTGACTGGTATCTCAGTATCCCAGTAAGCGATGCTTAATAATCATTGTTTGGAAAGCAGCAAAAATAGATTTTAATTCTTCTTGATAATAAGCAAACTAGGGAAAGAAACTGAGACATTTCAGTCTCAGAAAATATCCCAAAGTTCATTTCTCTGACAAACTTCATAAATGCTTTATTATTATTATTATTATTATTATTTTCATGAACACCTTTCTCCTGGATATGGCATCTTTCTATATAGCATCATTCCTGTAATCCTTTCCATGTTTTTCTTTATAAAATGCTACTCTGGTTTAAATGGGTCTCACCTTTACTTTTCTGTTTTCTACATAGATTCTCAGTCCACAACGGGAATCTTTCCTTAGTTTCAGTGGGCTTCAGATTATCTACTAGAAATTTCCTGATATCTTGAAAGTGATTGTAATGTTAACAAATATAGATTTTTGTTGTTGTTAATTGATATCTAGTTTGCATTACAGATATTGAGACCCTAAAAAGTAAATGAGGATGTAGAAAAATAAAAAGAAATGTTCAGAAGTCAGATCACATGTAGTCTGTTCTCTGTCTTCCACAGTCTGAAATCAAAAGCAGTTTCAGTTCAGCAATTCCAAAGTGGTTTTAAGCATAGTCTACTGATTCAGGGCACCAAGGGCACTTTCAGTCACTGACCATTCCTATCCACCTCCTAGTCTGCTTGCTCCTGCCCAGTTCCAGGATCCCTTTACCACTCCAGTGCCACCAGCTCCTATCTCAGAGAAACCACAGCAGAACTGGTCTCCAGATCCCAACAGCGCTGCCCTGCCATGGCCATTGTTCTTCGGGGCCTAGTCCACTCACTCAATGGGAAAGGGAAAAGAATACAAAAGGTAAAACTGAGAAAACTTGTTGACTTGTGATGGAGACAGTTTATTAAGTAAAACAAAGCAGAATAAGGAATTAATTCACTACTTCTCATCGGCAGACAATAATCAGTAATGTGTAATTCTTGATTGCTTAGAGAAGACCTTGGTACTCTGTAAGCATTGCTCAGCAATAGCTAGTATACTGGTGTTGTCGACACTGCTTTGGTTACAAATCCGAAAGAGAGTACCATAAAAGCTGCTATGAAGAAAATTATCTCCACTCCAGCCAGAATCAGTACGTATAGTTAATAATGAAATTGAGTTTTATGTAAGTCTTGGAAAAGTTATTTATTTCTATTGAATGAATTGAATTATTTAATGAATTACTTAAATGAAATCCAAGCAAAGCATATTCCTTGTAACAAGCAAACATAACTAGTCAGAACAATATAACAGTTAGCAATCTAAGAAATCAAGGAGAAATGAAAACCAGCAGCTGTTCAATTTTATATAATTATGGTTATAAATGACACAAAATTTATAACAGGAATTTTTAAAAGAGTCCAAGAGGGCAAAATCTGTTTGATAGAGAATGACTTAAATGACAGATTAGCAGGATCGTACGAAGCAATTTATATTTTTCAATTTTTTTTTTTGTACAGACCACATAAAAAATAGTTTATTAAACACACCCACATATTTACAGTATTGAAGATAACTTATAAGACATTCTGCATTCTGTACATCCCTTGTTCTCACAGAATTTCAAGACAGAAATTTATTTTCATCATTTACATTTGCATCCTCAAAGTATTAATAAAGCAAGCTACATATGGCATCTGCACTTCTAAATCACATTTCATTCATTCGTTAAAAAAAAAAAAAAATAGGTCACAGAGAATGACTATGGGTAGACGATCTAGTTCCTATTAATAAACCTGTTCTAACTGCAAAGACTTTTCTATGCAATGCTATAAAATTATGCAGAAAAAGAAATGAACAAGCTTGACAGGCTGATAAAACTGAAATATAGGCTTGACCTAGTAAGTCATAATCTAATAATACATGACAATTTATGTAGAATTCTCTGGTACGTTTAATCAATTAAAAATTGGCATAGGGTACAAATCAGCAATCAGAAACTGGAAATGTATTTCCCACTCGGTGCATGAAGCCTTAGAGAAGCCTATGAGAAGCTTTTTTAAGATAATCTCACAAATTACCTGTTTTTTATTTTACTTTATTTTGTTTTGTTTTGTTTTATTTTCTATTTTTTGTAT
Source organism: Phasianus colchicus (assembly GCF_987193195.1). Lineage (NCBI taxonomy): Eukaryota > Metazoa > Chordata > Aves > Galliformes > Phasianidae > Phasianus > Phasianus colchicus. The sequence goes on from NC_143436.1 coordinate 101,922,789, forward strand.
CTCTTGAACTTTTTATTTGATCACTGAGATATTTTGTGGAAGTGATCAATATTCATAAGGTTATGAGAGTTTATTTCTATTTGTATATCAAAGATAACCTTATTCTGTTATATACTCTATGAAGTATATAACAGCTAAGCCATATATCTGCAGCTAAGCCATAGTCTCTATTTATCAAATATATGCATATAAATAGATACTAGCTTCCATTTCCCTTAAATATGGCACAACTAGATTGTAATGAAAGGAACAATATTATATGAGTAAGTATTCGTAGCGTATACAGATCCTGGAAATTCACTGATAGAAGAAAATATCCATAGATAAAAATGACAAGATTTTCTGTGGAAATAATCCTGTGAGCAGTCCTCAGTCATTCAATAGTACAGTTATCTTTTTTTACTTGCTCTTTAGCTAACATGCCATTGGACTCCTATCCTTACATTTTTCATTGGAAGAATATCAGAAGAAACAGGTCATTTTCTTCTTCTTGAATTCCTGTCTTATTTTTATAATTTCCTCATAATATTTTCTGTAATCTGTCTATTTATTTTCTCCTTTTGTACGTACAAAAAAGGATACATTTTATTTTTGTATTCTAGTATCACTTAATTTGCAATCATTTTTTTAATGCACTCTTCGTATTCTTCATCAAAGCTGCAAGTCTTGAATTTTCTTTAAGTATAAAATGTATATATATATATATATTCATTCATTCATTCATTCACTTTGGTCTCCTTTCTGTCCTCTAGCTACATTTTTATATGAAAGTCTCCCTTCTACTTTACAAATCTGAGTTTCTTACCTCTAGGAGAACTAAAATGTCTCTAAGATGGAATTGAACTATTCTCTACAGAGTGTCTGGGGTAGAGGACTAATATTCTCTTAACTATCCAAAGTATGAGTTTGTCATTTTCAGGAGTGGAATCTAGCATTTACATTTTAAGGACAAAGAGCTCTTTTTAGTATATCAAAAATAGCGTTCATTATAGCAAACACCTAGTTCAAAGAGCCAAAAAGACATTCATCATAGAATCATACAATTATATAATCAGTTTAGTTGGAAGGTTGCTTTCAATATATTCCTCAAAATACCTTTTAATGGAAGAGTTTTGCATTTCAAATAGCTGGCAGCATATTCAATCAGCTAGGAAACTTTATGACATTTGCTTTCCCAATTTTTAGACAAACTATTCTTTTTTAATGGAAGAACTGTAGATGCAGACCCTACTCTGCATCTTTCCAGATCCCTTCATGAAACAAAAGAAAAATAAGCAACATCAAAGTCTTTTTTTTTTTAGTTATTATAGGTTAATAGGGATTTAAGACTCTTTCCATTACGGAGAACAGCAAATGTCAGGTTTGACTGACTGTTTTAAAAGCAATGCAAAAACCTAAATAAACCTGTCAAAAGAAGGATCCATTTGCTCAGAAGTTATAGTTTATGGGCAAGAATAAAAACCTGAATGCATCCTTTCAAGAAGTCCTCATTCATTATACCCAAGTCATTATTTACACTAGGCATGAAAATACCAGCACCGTATAGAGTTAGTATTCTGAAAGCTGCGGAGGAAGATCTCTCTGCAGTAGATTAGCTGTGAAACAATAGCAAGAAAAATTTTCCATTGAACTTAGACAGTGGACATTTTCCTTTATTTCCTTTACTTCATTTTTTAGCGCTCTTACCTGTAATTGATACATATCAATTATGTTGATAAGATAAATATATAGCAGAAGTGTTTAAGGAAATCACTGACCTCTGTGTATAATACTGTACAAAGTTGCCCTCCCACCAAAGCTTCTTTCTTTTCAGTTAATGGAAGCTTTAATTTTATATTAACTTTCTAAACTCTTCTCTATAAATTCTCAAAATCATTAGTTTTGCCATCAAATGGCCCTATTTTCAAGAATTTTAGCACTTGATCTTTATCAAATTATGAAAAACATTCAATTTCTAATATAGCAAGCCATTTTCTCAGTAGTCTACTTCTGATTAGTTCAGTACCTCTATGTAAAAAGCAATCAAGTTTCAAGTGATTATGCAGTCAAAATCAACAATTTATTTTTATTTCATAGCAAAGTTATTTATTAATCCGTTTATTTATCAGATATTCATATTTTCTGATTTTCCAGAAATCAGAAGCATAACTGAAGCTGTAACACTATGCTTGCTGTCTGTGTGGCAAGCAGTTCATGCAGGCCTAATAAGCTTCCAGGTAATTCCGTATTCTCAAACCTCAAGTTTATTATTCAAGGGTTCTATGACTGAACATCTCTAAGTTGAATTTAATGTTCAGGGGTTGTAGCAAGGTTATGGCTTTGGTGTCTCATACTGCTGATGAAGGAAATAGTATTTGCGCAATTTTCTATTACCCCCTCTACTTAGTACATAGTTAATAAGTTTTTAATTGCAGCAAAAGCCTGCAAAAATCTCTCACATTTTCCAACTGGTAACATGACTAACATTAGTTTAGAAGTCATGAGTATTCCTGTATAATTCCATTTTTTTTTGAGTACTTAAGCATCAAAGCAAAAATAGGTAGTACATGCTCTTTGTCCTTAAAAAGTAAATGCTAGATCCCACTCCTGAAAATGAAAAATTCATACTAACTGCTTACTTTGGGTAGTTAAGAGAATGTTCATCCTCTATCCCAGACACTCTATGTAAAGAATAGTTCAATTCCATATTAGAGACATTTTAGTTCTCTTAGAGATAAGAAATATTTATCCTTGCAATTACTAGATCTAATCAAGCCATCAAATACTGCATTAATGAATTTCCTGTGGAATTTAACTCACAGTTTCAATAGACTTGAATGTATGAATATATGTCTGGTGACTTATTCTGCATGGTTTTAAATTGGATTACATTTATATTAAGTCTTTTATACTAAAGTGCTGTACACCAATGTTTAAAAAATATGAGACTGAGGGGAAAGGGTTATAAACTCAAGGTACTCTGTGGAAACAAATACTCTAGTAACGTCATTTAAGAAGATTAAAGAAATCAATTAATTTAAAAGTAAAAGAGGTATAGCACCAAACTTTACTGTGAGTTCCATTCATCATATAATCATTTTTTAAGACAGATTCTCTTAAGCCGTCAATGGGGATTTGTGGTAAGATATCAGAAATGAAATACAGCTTATGCTTTGAATATCAGAGATTTATACAATATAAGTATAATCTTGGAAAAAAAAATATCCACATGAGCAAACTAGGCATGAAGGACCTGCAGGAGAAAACTTTGGTTATTGAAAGGTGAGATAGTAAAAAAATAAAAAAATAAAAAATGTCAAGGTAAAAAAAAATACTGTTTCAAAAATTGGTTAATTCATAGGACGTGTTTGTGTGTGAGTGTGTGTGTATAGATAAATATTAATATACAATATGCAATAAGGTTCTGTTCTTTTCAAATTACATCATATGGAAATAGATTGCAAAATAGGTGAAGATGGCAGGTCTATATTCCCAAGACAAGAATTTGGTTTGTTTCGTTACAATGAAGTACAAGAGGAATTGAAACAAAATCCCTTCAACTAGAACATGCTTTTAGCCATTTCTTATGACTACACATCCATCTATGTAATGGCTGAAATTATAAGATGAGTAAGATATTACAGTTCACTTTTAATTCCATTCAGGGGCTAAATTTAGTAATGACTGCTTAAGTCTAATTAAAGGAAATTAGGTCTGATTTTATTAAATGACCCTGATTGGTTTTTATGTAATTTTCCTGTACATTAAGAAAAAACATGCATGAGAAACTAAAAAAAATCTGTTGAAGTGCTATAAAAGAGGCTTATAAAAGTTAAGACATTGATAGAAAGCCCTTTTGGGTGTCCAGGGAACTGACAAAAGAGCATGTGTTTAAAGTTTATTCTGGCAGGCAGCTAAGACCCCCACAGTCTTCACTCACTTGACCCCAGTAGGATGGGTAACAGAACTGGAAAGGAAAAGTGAGAAAACTCGTGGGTTGAGGAAAAAACACAGATAAAGCAAAATAGGTAAAGCAAAAATAGTGTGCGCAAGGATTACAAAATAAACATTCATTCTTCTGTCATGGTTTTGGTTTTTTTTTATTTGATTTTCAATATTCCACATCAAAACATCATGTACTGGAATTAAAGTGTTAATGCTCTAACTCTACGTACCTATCCCTATACATTACGGAAGTCACGGGATCTGACCCTTCCGGGGGGACGGTCTCTTACTGCCTGGCAGTGGGTGCTGGAGGGTGCTTTCCTAGCCGTTCCAAGCTTTTTCAGGTTTGACTCGGTCTCGGGAACTCTCTCTCATATCTTGTTTGACTTATTAGTCTCAATTCCAATTAGATTGTATTATATTGTATTATTTTGCATTCCGATATCATAGTTAGTAAAATAAGTTTACCTCCATAGTTTGTTGCCGCTGTTTTTTTCCTTTTCCCCCTACCTTCCCATTTTGTGGGCCCAGGCGGGGGGTGGGGAAGGCAGGGGCCTACTGCCCCCTGTCACGGGCATTAACTGATCTAGTTAATTCCGTGACAGATTTTTGGTGGAGAATGCGGGCATAGCTGCCTTTTGCTTTTTGGTTTTTGCTTTTTGGCTCTTAGAACGAATCTCGCTCTCTGCTCTTAGAGAGCAGCTTCGTTAGGGAGCATTATCAGTAGTTCAGGTTTTTGTGCTGGAAAACTTGACCTTGAAAGACCAGGCGTACTGCCAGTATTCTGGGATATCTATAAACTTTGAGCACTGCTTAGTCTGAGTAGTGCCTTTTTTTTTTTTCCTTCCCCCCCCCCTCTTGTTAGTTTCAATTCATTAACCCTTTTTGAGCAGAAACCAGCGATGAACCCACTCTTTTTCGTGGAAACGCTGAGTAAGGGATTAAAAGCTATGGTGTTTCTCGCGACCTACTGGCGAATCATCAATGTCATCTTTACTTGTTGTGGAATGGTGTACGTATATAACTACATAAAGGCACTGATGGAGACGCCTGTATGGTACCTATCTTGGTACCTATATGCAATGTTTAATATGAATTTTGACTCTTGCATCCCGGATGGAATGGCTAATTTCACAAGCAACTACATCCCAAATGGAATAGCTGATTTTACAAACCACACGGTGTTCAAACCAGTTTCCAAGTTTTCCTTTTGGTTTATCAAACATTTTTCCAATGCTGAGTTAACTCAAATGCTTGTGAACGTAACGGGCGTAGCAGCCCTGTTCATATCAGTCTTCCTGAATCTATTTCTATACAGGACTATAAGGACTATGATTAAGCAGAAGGAGTCTCCTCCAAAACCAGAGAATACTGACTGGCAGGGAATATGGAGAGATTTAGGAGAAATCTTAGAAGAATGGGGACCCACAATGTCATGGGATTTCACTCTTGAGCATCTGTGGCATCCCCAGAAACTTAGCCAGTATCTGAGACAGGGGCAGTGCGGCTTAGGTAAATCTAAGGAGGTACAACTTATTTGGGGTTTGGCTTGTGCTTACCGTGCCCTATATAATACTGTTTTGGAGAGAGAGAGTTTCCGAGCTGAGGTTCAAGCCAAAGGGGAAGTCAAATCTGATCAATTACAGGAGACACCAGTAACAATATCAGTTGCCCCTGTGGAGGGCAAGAAATGGAAACGAGTGTCCTCACGTCTAGAACGGAAAAAAGAAGAAGAGGAGGAGGAGGTGGAGGAAGATCCAGGTGAGGGGCCCTCCTCGAAACCATCAACATCAAGAAAGGCAAAAGGAAAAACTAAGAGACATGCAGAAGAGAGTGATGAAGAGGAAGTTTCTATTACTACTCGTCGGCCTCTGAAGATGACTGAAATCCAAGGCTCAAGAAAGGAATTTACACGGCGCCCAAATGAAACTATCGTTTCCTGGTTAGTTCGCTGTTGGGACGACGGGGCCAGTAGCTTGTCTCTAGATGGTAATGAAGCCCGCCAACTAGGAGCCATTGCCAGAGATCCAGCTATTGACAGAGGAATTAGTCGATGTCTGGATGGGGCTGCCTCCCTCTGGGAACGAGTATTAACAGCCGTGAAGGAAAGGTACCCCTTCAAAAGCGGCTTGAAGCCTATGACAAAAAGGTGGGATACAATTGAACAGGGTATCCAGTATTTGAGGGAAATAGCCGTGGTGGAAATGTTGTATGACCCGAACTGTGTTTTTAACGACCCACAAGGCCATGACCCTGAGAGAGTGAGAACAACGCGTGAAATGTGGCAGCAACTCACATCAACAGCACCAGCCAGATACGCCTCTGCACTATTGGCAGCATCGGACAGATACCAGGACCAACAGAGAAGCCCCTTAGTTTATGAATTGATTCTTATGCTCCAAAGCTATGAACAACAGCTACCCCCAACTCGCGCCGCCATCGCCGCCATCTCACAAATGACGGAGCAACTGAATGAAATGCGAGAGCAAATGTCTTCACTGATGAATCGTGACAAACCTGTAGAAGTATCAGAAACGCTTGATGAAGATCAGAATAGTCAAAAGAGTCTACTGAAGGAGATGAAGGAGATGATGGAACAAGTGTGGATCCAACTAACTAAAGACGATGAACCCTCCTTCTCAGGTACAAAATCAAAAATCTCAGCTGTTAGAGGCAAACGCTCTCCAGCTCCAGGAAGGAATCCTACATCGCGACTTGCCTTGTGGCGTTACTTACGTGACCATGGAGAAGACATGAGGAAGTGGCATGACCAAGCTACTCATGTACTATGAGCACGGGTGAGAGAATTACAAAGCAGATCAACCGCCAGTGCAGTTGCTCCGGTTACCACAGGTAATGAATAGAGGGGCCCTGCCCTCAGTCAGGGGGGGGAAAGGGATAATAGAGTTTATTGGACTGTGTGGATCCGATGGCCTGGCACATCAGAACCACTGAAATATAAGGCATTGGTGGATACCGGTGCACAGTGCACTCTGATGCCCTCAACTTATGAAGGGACAGAATCAATCCATATTTCTGGAGTGACTGGGGGCTCTCAAGAATTGACTGTGTTGGAGGCCGAGATAAGCCTCACTGGTAGGAACTGGCAAAAGCATCCTATTGTGACTGGTCCAGGGGCTCCATGTATACTTGGTATTGATTACCTCAGAAGGGGGCATTTCAAGGATCCTAAGGGGTATCGATGGGCCTTTGGAATAGCTGCTGTAGACACAAACAACATTAAGCAGCTGTCTGTTTTGCCTGGCCTGTCAGAAGATCCGTCTGTTGTGGGACTGCTACAGGTAAAAGAGCAACAGGTACCAATTGCTACAAAAACAGTGCACAGACGGCAGTACCGTACCAACAGGGATTCCTTGCTCCCCATTCATAAGTTGATTCGTCAACTAGAGAGTCAGGGAGTGATCAGCAAAACTCACTCGCCTTTTAACAGCCCCATATGGCCAGTGCGTAAAGCCAGCGGAGAATGGAGGCTGACGGTGGACTATCGTGGCCTGAATGAGGTCACACCCCCACTGAGTGCTGCTGTGCCGGACATGTTAGAACTCCAGTATGAACTGGAATCAAAAGCAGCCAAATGGTATGCCACCATTGACATTGCTAATGCCTTTTTCTCCATTCCTTTGGCCAAAGAATGTAGGCCACAGTTTGCTTTCACCTGGAGGGGTGTTCAGTATACTTGGAACCGTTTGCCCCAGGGGTGGAAACACAGCCCAACCATTTGCCACGGGTTGATCCAAACTGCATTAGAACAGGGCAGTGCTCCTGAGCACTTGCAGTACATTGATGATATCGTTGTGTGGGGCGATACAGCAGAAGAAGTCTTCACAAAAGGGGAGCGAATAATCCAGATTCTTCTGCGTGCTGGTTTTGCTGTTAAGCGGAGCAAAGTGAAAGGACCTGCTCAGGAGATTCAGTTCCTAGGTATAAAGTGGCAAGATGGCCGTCGTTACATCCCGACAGATGTGATCAACAAAATCACCGCTATGTCTCCACCCACTAGTAAGAAAGAGACACAATCTTTTTTAGGTGTAGTGGGCTTTTGGAGAATGCATGTTCCAAACTATAGCTTCATTGTAAGCCCCCTTTATCATGTGACGCGAATGAAGAATGAGTTTACATGGGGCCCCGAGCAGCAGCAGGCTTTTGAACAGATTAAACAGGAGATAGCCCGTGCCGTGGCCTTAGGGCCAGTACGGACAGGGCAGGATATAAAGAACATCCTCTACACTGCTGCTGGAGAGAAAGGTCCCACTTGGAGTTTGTGGCAAAGAGCCTCAGGAGAGACCCGAGGCCGACCCCTGGGATTCTGGAGTCGGGCCTACAAGGGATCGGAAGAGGGCTACACTCCAACTGAAAAGGAGATCTTAGCTGCTTATGAGGGGGTTCGGGCTGCTTCTGAAGTGGTCGGTACTGAAACACAGCTCCTTCTGGCACCTCGACTACCAGTGTTGAACTGGATGTTTAAAGGAAAGGTTCCCCCCACCCATCACGCAACTGATGCCACTTGGAGTAAGTGGATTGCGTTAATTACGCAACGAGCGCGGATGGGGAACCTCAGCCGTCCAGGAATCCTAGAGGTGATCATGGACTGGCCTGAAGGTAAAAAGTTTGGAACATCACCAGCAGAAGAAGTATCACGAGCTAAAGAGGCCCCACCATACAATGAATTACCAGAAAATGAAAGAAAGTATGCCCTGTTCACTGATGGATCATGTCGTATTGTGGGAAAGCATCGCAGATGGAAATCTGCTGTGTGGAGCCCCACACGACAAGTTGCAGAGGCCACTGAAGGGAAAGGAGAATCAAGCCAATTTGCAGAGGTAAAGGCTGTCCAACTGGCCTTGGATGTGGCTGAACGGGAGAGGTGGCCAATGCTTTATCTTTACACTGACTCATGGATGGTGGCAAATGCTTTGTGGGGGTGGTTACAGCAGTGGGAGCAAAATAACTGGCAAAGAAGGGGTAAACCTATTTGGGCTGCTGAACTGTGGAAAGACATTGCTGCCCGAATAAAGAATATGGTTGTAAAGGTGCGCCATGTAGATGCTCATGTGCCCAAGAGTCGGGCTACTGAAGAACAGCAAAATAACCACCAGGTGGACCGAGCTGCCAAAATTGAGGTGGCTCAGATAGACCTGGACTGGCAGAACAAGGGTGAATTATTTCTAGCTCGGTGGGCTCATGAGACCTCGGGCCATCAGGGGAGAGATGCAACATATAAGTGGGCTAGAGACCGAGGGGTGGACTTAACTGTGGATGCAATTGCACAGGTTATTCATGACTGTGAAACATGCGCCATAATCAAACAAGCCAAGAAGATGAAACCACTCTGGGAGGAAGGGCGATGGCAAAAGTATAAATATGGGGAGGCATGGCAGGTTGATTATATCACCCTGCCACGATCCCGCAGTGGTAAGTGTTATGTGCTTACCATGGTAGAGGCGACCACTGGGTGGCTTGAAACATATGCAGTACCCCATGCTACCGCCCGAAACACCATATTAGGTCTTGAGAAACAAGTCCTGTGGCGACATGGCACCCCAGAAAGAATTGAGTCAGATAATGGGACTCATTTCAAAAATTCTCTTGTAAATACTTGGGCCAAAGATCATGGCATTGAGTGGATTTACCATATTCCCTACCATGCACCAGCCTCTGGTAAAATCGAACGATACAATGGGTTGTTAAAAACAATGCTGAAAGCAATGGGTGGTGGAACATTTAAGCACTGGGAGAAGCATTTGGCAGAAGCCACCTGGTTAGTCAATACCAGAGGATCTATCAATCGTGATGGTCCTACCCAATCCAGCTCTCTACATACCGTAGAGGGAGATAAGGTCCCTGTTGTACATGTAAAGAGCATGTTGGGAAAAGCAGTTTGGGTTCTTCCAGCTTCTGGAAAGGGCAAACCTCTCCGCGGTACTGTTTTTGCCCAAGGACCTGGATCTACTTGGTGGGTAATGCAGGAAAATGGGGATGTTCAATGTGTACCACAAGGAAACTTGATGCTGGGGGAGTGCAGACAGTAATTCTATGTATATGTATATAGACGTGTGCGTGTGATGCATTTGTAATCATTTTGTTTGTTTGTATATGTATGTGTATATATATATATATATATAAAGCATGATGTAGCGATGTAGAATAAGGGGTGGAATGTCATGGTTTTGGTTTTTTTTTATTTGATTTTCAATATTCCACATCAAAACATCATGTACTGGAATTAAAGTGTTAATGCTCTAACTCTACGTACCTATCCCTATACATTACGGAAGTCACGGGATCTGACCCTTCCGGGGGGACGGTCTCTTACTGCCTGGCAGTGGGTGCTGGAGGGTGCTTTCCTAGCCGTTCCAAGCTTTTTCAGGTTTGACTCGGTCTCGGGAACTCTCTCTCATATCTTGTTTGACTTATTAGTCTCAATTCCAATTAGATTGTATTATATTGTATTATTTTGCATTCCGATATCATAGTTAGTAAAATAAGTTTACCTCCATAGTTTGTTGCCGCTGTTTTTTTCCTTTTCCCCCTACCTTCCCATTTTGTGGGCCCAGGCGGGGGGTGGGGAAGGCAGGGGCCTACTGCCCCCTGTCACGGGCATTAACTGATCTAGTTAATTCCGTGACACTTCTCATCAGCAGGCATATGTTTAGCCACTTTCAGGAAAACAGGATTTCACAATGCATAGCAGTTACTTGGGAAGACAAATGCCATAACTCTGAACACAACCCCTTTCTTTCTTCCCTCCAGCTCTTACTGGTAAGCACGATGACATCTGATGTGGGACATCCCTTCGGCCTGTTTAGGTCAGATGTACTTGCTGTTTCCCCACATAGATTTGGTGCACTCCCAGCCTCCTCAAAATGGGGGGGGGGGGGGGGGAGGCTGCACGAGAAGCAGAGAAGACCTTGATTTTGTGTAAGCACTGCTCTGCAACAACTATATCGGTGTACTATCAACAGTGTTTTGATCACAAATCTAAAACATATCTTGATGGTAAGAAATTAACTCAATTGCAGCCAAAACTAGTAAAACATGCCATCAGTAGAATATCAAGAAGTTTATTTAGATTTCCATTTTATAGTTCCATTGGTTAAAGTACTGAGTGATATAAAAGTTATTTGGACTTATCTCCTCCTTTAGAAAGCCATATGCTATGTGAATTTCATACCGTGAACTACTTTTTAAGACATCATAAGATGAAACATGGTGTTCATTAGACATTCTCACTGAAATAAAATCATATGTTCTATATGTTTGATCATATGTTCAATATGTTTGATCTATAATAGTATCTCCATAACAAAAAGTTATATCCAGTAATATTCAGATAATTGGTTGACAATAGTAAAATTAAGAAAGGAGATAGTAAAGGAAAAAGATAATTGTCAAGGCCCTAAATGAGCTAGCAAGTCGTGACATGAAGTCTCCACTGGGGCCTCCAACCACATCCATCCATGGTAGACATCCAGTTTGTGCCCGAACTACACTAGGGGAAAGGTGATTTCAATTCCTGCTACAGATGTAACTATGCCTGGTCATGGAGTCCCTCAGTCTGCAGCCTGGCTTTGTTTCAGCCCCTTCTCATCACTATATACCTTTTCAGCAATGAGTGGATTGACTTCCTTGGTCCGGCTTCATCACTGATGCCTTTTGATCTGGACTCTTGCTTTGTCCTGGCCACAGTAAGCATCCTCTTCCTCACCGTGCCACAATTTTCTGTGGTAAAGAACAGCATCTGCTTTACTGAATGTGCCCCACTTCACTCCTGGCTCCTGTCCCTTAGGGAATAGTTCTGCTTTTGCTGCCTGCTGTTAATAATAGTCAGGATGAGTAAGAGAACAATTGCTAAGATATTCAATTAGTCAAGTCTTTTTAAAGGAGAGCTATAGAAATTAAAAAGCAAAACAAAACTCAACTTTCACTATAACAAGAAATGGAAAATAGGCCTGACAGTACTGTTTTCATATCTATACTAGATTCAAACTAAGTTGCTCTTTATTTTAAGGATTCTGAGTTTTCCCTCTCCTGGGAAGTTCAGATGTTTGGAAGTTTGCATCAAGGTCTGTCTAGATATAGGACATCTGAGAGCAGCTCTTTTCCCCTAGTGAGTGTGGGGTGACTTCTGTACAGATTTTACTGAAAGAAATATCTAATAACTAATGTAGGAACTGTCTCTGGAACCCTTTAAGTATACTTTAGAAAGGAAAGTATATTCAAGAAATTTGGTCTCCTGAATCTTTGAATACGCTTTTAAGGTAAGGCTATTGGATTTCATACTTGATAAAATTATGATATCTGATCCATATGATAGTTCTAGGTAGTCCTAATGATAATAATATTAGCACTGTAAAGCCTTACGTTGCATCTCTCTTTACTGGTCTTATCCTTTTTTTAAAGTTTCTCTCAATTTGTAAAGGCTTGTTTGACCAATTTTATCTGAGTGCTTGTTCTCCTTTTCACATTCTTTCTGAAATAGAATTGTTTTTTACGTAAACTAACCTTCTGACTTTGACAAGCCTATTGCTTCTGTTGCAAGCCTCTTATACAGGGTTTCAGGGTCTTCATGGGAAGGGAAAAAGAACTTAATGAAAATCACAATATATATATGTATCAGCCTTTCTGGATGGTGGTAGATTATTATAAAGTTATGAGCATTTGGGGTCTCATGGATAGTGTCCATCAAGACACTATTCTTACAAGGTGATCACTTTTTTTTTTTTTTTTTTTAAGCCTTTCATGTTCTGACAGAGGTTATTATATTATGAATATATCTATCAATTTTCAGAATCATCGTTTACCCACGAAGTTTGTTTTTTTTCTCTTGTGACCATTATATACATATTAAAAAAACACAAAATGAAAGCAAACAAAATCTTGGCAAAACATTTTCTGAATACTTGCATGTCTGTTCTGTGGTTATTTTATGAAAAACTTGTGTTCCCCTATTAACTCCCACCATATATGTATTTATATTTATATATATAATATATTTATATTTATATAATATATATTTATATATTTAAATTCAAACTTCAATTAACTGTCAAATCTAAGCTAAATCTTTAATGAGCAACAGTGTTTTCTCTCTCTTTTAACCATCTTAGGCACCTGCCTTCAGCAACTGATCACTGCTGTCTGCAATCAGTTGAGAAAATAAATACCTTTGGCAGATAGGGAAAAGTAATGCTCTCTCTTTCTACTGATAGTTACAGATATAATCTTCTCACTCTCTAAAGGAAATAGTGGTGAGGAGGTGGGGTGGAACTGCCAACAAATAACTGTCCCTGATGTTGGAACGAACAATAGAATCCTTTTAAATTATGAACAGAGTCCTTTCTTTCTTGTCTTTTGAAAAAGCTGTAATTCATTATTATTAAGACAGTAACAATTTCTGAAAACCATTTCAAGGAAATTTTAGAAAAGCCAAAGAAAATCAAACCATTTTTAGCAGTAGTGCTTTTATTTTATTCTTAATTCAGCAGATTTTTTTAAGGACCTTTATCTAATTTGTGCTCTGTTTAGATTAAAATATGAGTTCTTCAAAGCTAGATATTCACACAAGATTTGAGATTGAGGAAGAGCATGTTACAAACCTAATTTTGCTTTGATGTTACTGTGAAACTTTAGGAATGTAGCTTGCAAAGTATAATTGCTCTCTTCTATATTTAGAGAAAATTACTATGAATAGAGTTAGGAAATACTATTGTTTGAAATTGTTTTAAAAAGACTTATTTTTTGCTCAAAAGCAGCAACATTGGCATAAGTTGGACTTGAGGTAATTTTTATGATCACATAGTCTTGTAGAGAACACAAAGTCTTCATTTTATTATATTTCAATAGAGATAATGAAAAAAATTACAACTATACAGCAGTGGTTCAAAATGATGGTTTTGATTTATGCTGGAAGTATTTATTGCAGGCCTATTTGATCAGCAGATATTATCTACAGAATCACAGAATCACAGAATTGCCAGGGTTGGAAGGGACCTCAAGGATCATGAATCTCCAACCCCCCTGCCACACGCAGGGCCACCAACCATTCCACCTAATGCTAGACCAGACTGCCCAGGGCCCCATCCAATCTGGCCTTGAACACCTCCAGGGACGGGGCATCCACAACCTCCCTGGGCAGCCTGTTCCAGTACCTCACCACTCTCTCCATAAAGGATTTCCCCCTGACATCCAACCTAAATCTCCCTTCCCTCAGCTTAAAACCATTTCTCCTTGTCCTGCTGTCACTCACCCTTTCAAAGAGTTGATTCCCCTCCTGTTTGTAGGCTCCCTTTAGGTACTGAAAGGCTGCAATGAGGTCACCCCGCAGCCTTCTTTTCTCCAGGCTGAACAAGCCCAGCTCTTTCAGCCTGTCCTCATAGGGGAGGTGCTCCAGTCCCCTGATCATCTTCGTGGCCCTCCTCTGGACCCTCCCCAACAGCTCCCTGTTTACAGCCATTAAGGTGCTCTGCTAACAACATCTCCCTTTATCCAAGACTGATATATTCCATATTCAGATAGTGCAAAGATCACAGCAGAGGAGCTATTATGTAGACAAGCAGGCTCCATTAACTGTACTCACTCATTATGTCTGGGTTGTGAAGAATACCTGCCAGAGTTAGGGAGGAACTTCTGAGAAGTACTTTGCTACAGCAGAAACAGAAAAATAGATTTGACTGTATGTCAGGATGAAACTGAGACACTTTTCAATCACTTAATTTATATTAATTAAAAAAAAAATAATCCTGTAATAAATCAATTTGAAATACTATGTTGGTTGCTCCAAAAGTTATACCTCCTATTTATTTCCATGGAAACAGTAGCAGATACAGAGAACACAATAAGACTAGTTGATTGATAGAGCAAATTCTCAGCTACAAAACACTACTTTTTTATATAGTCACTACCAGTAGCTATTAATTTTCACCAGCAATGAACAAGAGCCTATTTGCTGTGCTTATAGAAATCTTCCCCAGAGGAGGTGACTCACTACTGCTGTCATCACTGCTGAAATGCACCAGTCACCCCCCACTGTGCTCACATCCTCTGTTTGGTCTCCAGAAATGTTCAGCAAGCATTAATGAGTGTCAGTAGGTTACATTTTTTCCTCATGGAGAAATTCAGTGACATCTTTGATCCATACACACTTCCATGTCAGATGCCATTCTGTCAGACTGCATCTCTGCTGACATCTGTTACACAGCAACAAAACGGAATGGCATATTGGTGGGAAGGTTCAGACTCTACTGTCATACCACCAACATCTACCCTTTTAACATTATGGGTCAACATAATAACATAGGAAGCATTACTTGCAGAGTAACACTCTTATTTTGAGGAATTAAATTAGCTTTTAGGCAGATTTTTGCAATTTGCTCTAGCAAGTTTGATAAATAATAAATCTGTTTCTTTAGACTTTAGACATTATCTCATACTAAATCTGCCAGAAAATAAAGTTGTCTTGTTGAGATAGTACCAATTTCAAAATACTTTCTGCAGGTTTATACAACAACACTAGTGGTCTTTTTTTCCATTCAGAAAAATAATAAAAAGTAATATTTTCTCTTAAGTATCACTTAATAGACTGATATCTGTTCATGCATAAAAGTTGGGGAAAAAATTATCTAAGGAGATAAACAGAGATGAGAATTTTGTTTTAGGAAATGTAAACAATACCACTGAAGCAAAATAACTTCAGTTCCAAATAATTCGCATTTTCTGTTACCCCTTTGAGACAGAGAATGAAGCTTGAAGTGCATCTTCTAGAAGTGAGAAAAATAACGTCCTAAAGAAGAGAGTCAAAATCTTGAGTTAATAGAGGATATAAACAAATTTAAGAGTTGAGAACAGAAAATTATGAAACATTCAGTCTCTTCCAAAAGCATGATGATCTTCTGTCTGATTTGTTTTTGAAAAATACAGGATGCATATTCTCCTTTTAAAGAAATTTTATTTTGTATTTGTATTTTGTTTATGTATCTCTCCTTTAATGATCTATATTTGTTTTTACTCTTTGAATTCAAGAAGAAAATTTCTTGCAGAACATATTTAACATATTTATTTTGAAACATCTTAAAGGTAACAAAATAAACTTTTTGGGATAATTTAAAATGATGATTCCACTCTGATTCACACTGTTTTTTTAAGACAACAGGTTAGAACATGTCTATTTCATTAAAAAGGAAACTTCTTAAGAGTATTTCTTTATTGTTTAATCTGAATATAGCTTTTCTTTTTGGTTTGATGAGGAAGAAACTGAAAACACATTAATATATCTTTTTTAAAAATATATGTATTGTGTTTGCTACTTGAAATTATTTGGAGGTTTGGATATATAAAACAAGAATGAAAACCCTAGAGTGCAAATAAAACACCCTTTTCAAATGTGTGCTTTCAAAATCTTTGAGTGAAATGCATCCCTGGTGTAAATCAATTTCAGTAGCATTACACCAGCAAATAATTCAGATTTTCTTTTTTGTGCCAGTGACCCGCAGGTAATATCAATCTATTTGCCATGTTACTTTCAGTTTTGTTCCCTTTGTGTTAACAGAATTATTTACAATTTATGATAGGAAGTAGTAAGACAGGGTGGTTTTTGTTTTTTTTTTTTTTTTTTTTTTCAGTTGCTTGAGGAGTGGATGCAGTATGAGTGAATTGATTGCACTGTTTATTTATTATTTTTTTTCTCAAGACAGATGGAGCATGATGTAGAGGAATTAATGAACCAACCACAAAATTGCAAGGGTCGTTGCTGTGCAGAAAGCTATAAATTAGCTGGTTCTTATGGGAAATTACCTTCTACCTTTAAGGTGTTACCATTTATAAATTCTGGCTTAACTTCTGAAAAATCACAGCTTAAAAGCCCAGAAAAGAAATTGTTGAAATGAAATCCCATCATCTACAGAATCTTCAGATCTTCAGAAAAAAAAAAAAAAAAAAAAAAAAAAGAAGGCTGAAAGAACTTGTAGCAGTCATAAACGTTCAATGAAAGATATATAACCATAAATTTCTTTTTGCATTTAGAAAAGTTACCTGAACTAGACATACTAAAATACATTTTGGAAAAAAGAGTTTAAATCTGTAACTACTGTAGATCAGTTTTATATCTGAAGTATGTAAGTCAACCAAATCATAATACTTTTTGTAAGATTTCTTCTTACTGTCTTTAAACTTGTAGCTATTAAGATACTGGTAGCTATTAAGATTTGTACCATGTTTGTAATGCAACTACTGCTCAGTTCAGAAGCATTGCTCTTCTTCCTATAGTTTCTGTTGAGGAAGTTTTAGCATGAATTCAGACATCTTATTAATCTCTTTAGCATAGTGCTTTGTACTATTCTACTTTGTGTCCTTGAAGTATTGAAGTTTTTTCTAGCATAACATTCAAATTCTCCACTGTGTTCATGCTCCTGACTCTTTTCCTTCAACAGGTTTCATTAACAAGCTGCTTGCTTTTCCCTTGTCAATAAAATGAATTATATGCTCTAAGCTCAATCACCAGTTGACAGGATTATAGAACCATGGTTCTATCCCATTTATTCCCATTTCCTGTTTGTGCCTAAAATATTGTATATCTAAGAAATACTCTTTTAGAACATTATCTAGAGTCATGAGCACTGTCATGACATTTCAGGCTAGGCTGCAATTTTTAATAAATACGCTATTATTAAACAGTAAACAGCACAGAAATATCCTCCATCAACTCAAGAAAAGGGATCCAGATATTAACTCTGTCATTTGAAGTCCCACATTTCTGTTTGGAGCGGGATCAATATGCTAGTATCTCATAGAGGTCTATGAGGCTATAAAGTTGGGCTATGAGGTATGAGATATATATATAGGTATATATATATATATATAAATCTAATACATGGAATGTACATAACTTAATATTAACTAGCTTGCAGATGTATATATATATATGTCTATATATACAAATTCATAATTCTTTTAAAGTGTACTGAATACAGCTTTACTTTTTCTGTGCGAATTCTCTGATGAGTAGATACCTTTTTCACTGTATCTTGTCTCCATTCCTGTATGTTCTGTTCAAAATTACAAATACATCATAGAATCATACTATGTATCACATAACTTTACCAATAAAGATGAAGTTTTCCATTATTATGTTAAAACGTAACAATAATTTACTGAGATTTTTCATTCTGGCATGGCAATAAGTATAGTGAAAGTAAATAATATGGTCTTCTGTGAATATTATTAAGTTAATTATGATCTCAATATGTTAAATTTAGTGAGAAGTCATCATTTTTGCAGAAGGCTAGATGCATAATCTAAGAAATGAGGTACTTACCTAGCAATTCTGGATCTGGCCTCTATTGTGTTTTAGTTAATTAGATCACTATGTTAGTGGAATAGATAAGATGATCACATGATTTGGAATATCTTAAAAAGTTTCACATTCCCAGTACACTAAAAAAATCAATTCTATTTTTCCTTCATGCAGTGGAGGCTTTGAGTTGGATATTTAATCAAATATTCTGTATTTTCACCTATCATTTACTTTGCCTTGAGATATCACAAAGTAAGGATATTTTTATTTTCCAAAAATTAGCCCTTCATAGTGGGTGGTAGAATATGAAGATCTTCCAAAACGTGGAGCATTAATGGGCATCTATAGTGATCCATATGACTTCCTCCATATTTGGAAGTACCTCACTGTCTGCTTTGGTGGACAGGTTGTTCAGGGATGAATCATAGAAGTTTAATTTTTATATTGTATTGAAGAAAAGTGTATACAAAGTAAAAAATAGCAATTCTAAGTACATTAACTAACATTAAGGGAAATGGTGATTTTCACCTGGTGTATTAAACAGATTATAGAATCACAGAATCTTATGAGTTTAAAGGATTCTCTGGAGATCATCTGGTCCAATCCCTCTGATAAAGCCAATTCCTTAGAGCTGGTTGCATTTTATTGCCCATTTACTCTTAGAATTCAGATTCAGAGATTCTGAACACTGAGAAATTGCAAGGGAAGTAATTATTGTATACTTTATGGACATTCTTTGACTTGAACCTTGAAGAATTAACATATCATGAATTTCCACAATGCATTTCTAGTAGCCTAACAAACAGGAAGCTTCTTAAATAGCACTAAGTACAGGATGTAACAGCTGCTGAATATTTCTTCTTTTCTTCCTGTTCTTCTCTTTAAGAATTTAAATATACTGTCTCGAATGAGGTTTCTCCCAGAGTTTAAATGTGAACTTAGCAAGCTGAACAAACATTGCAGCAAAATATTGAAGCGTTCAGAGAAGAAATGTGTGTACATATATATATTTTTATATATTTATATATATATATAATTCTTTTTTTTTGAGAAGGGAGTTCCATAATGACTCTATGTGTACTTGATGTCAAAGGTGTGCATACCAAATCTGTAGCATGCTTTTATTGGTTTGTTGTAAAGGAATGACAAGCAATATTTGTTTTTCTGCTTTACTATAATGCGTTGTATTCTTGTTTCAGTTTCCATTCCATTTCTTCAAGGGCAGTAGTCTCATGATCCTTTTTCAAATGTCTAGATTTTCAGTGTGGGAGAAAATGTTTCTTATCAGGGCAAACAAGACTGAGAGATGTGAACACAGTCAGTTAAAATGCTCTTGACTTAAAAAATATGGGAGATGTTTCATAGCTTTTAATAAGAGATTTGGATCTTGTTTAGAGTTGTAGTTTCACTATATCAGTTTTAATGCTGATCACATTGCATTTGCAATAAAATGAAACTGCAAATATAATACCTATATAAACTGTTCTGCAGGAATGCTTTGCTAAGAAGCTATTATTTAGTAAGAATGGCTGAGGCCATTCTTTTGTTCAGCGAGCAAAAAGCACCAAATAAAATCTTCTTACTCCGATGGTCTTGAATGTTAAAAATAATTTTTGTTGATGTACAGCAATTAATCCCTAAACTATGCCTATTTCTTTTGGATTCACTCATAATAGATACTTGATTGTAAAAGTATAACATATTCTGTTCTGTATTGCCTAGTTTAGTTGAGGGTAGTTTCCAAGAAAGAGAGTTTGATTGGCACAATTTATTTCAGTTCTGTTAAGAAAATACAGAGAAACAGATATTGTTAAGTGTCATTACAATAATCAAACTTTTCCTTTGAAGAAAGTAGTTTTCAACTTGCATCACTTTGTCTGTAAATCTAAAGATTTTTGAAGCTGTTTTGGGATCAGTGACTAACAGGGCAGAAAATGAAAATGCAGAGCAGGAACAATATAAACCTCATGTGTTCCTTGTCTTTGAGAGATACACAGCACATCAGTGACGCCAAGCAACTCAGCAGCTGTTAATTGTGCATGTGTTAGGGATAAACTATGAGATGTTCTCAGTAAAAAAGAATATAATCACAAGAGTACAATCAGCAATCAAAATGCCAGGAGGTGTATTTGGCCTGTTTAGGTAGGGCACAAATGTCAGTTCAGTTAAGAAGTTATTTTTCCTTATTGTTTCCTAGTAATGAAATACGCATCTAAAATATGCAATATTTACCTGTTTCCTTATACTCCACTACACTATGTTGCTGCACGTGAGTGTAACTATATCATTTTTAAGAACTTATTGAAAGTAAGTTTTAACTAGGAATGATATTTAACATCAGGCAAAATAGAAAACTTCAAATAACAACTAGCCTGTTATCTAGAGGACATTTAGAATATGGCTATATCTACATTAGTATAGTAGTTCAGATCAAGAGGGGGCTTTTGAGCTGAATAACCTTGTCATCCATTAGCTGCATTTTTGGCACAAGCAATGTAATTCTTTTAGAACAAGTGAAATGGATTCCCTTCTAGCAGAACTGAACGGAAACATGCACTCCAAAAGAGCACCTGGTATCCTCTTGGACATTCAGATTACAGGCCAAGAGACAGTTCAATTCTGCCAAGATTTATAACATTGCGGGTGTTAGTTCCTCAGGTTCAATTTCTTTTTCTGAAGGAAAAGAAAAGAAAAGAAAAGAAAAGAAAAGAAAAGAAAAGAAAAGAAAAGAAAAGAAAAGAAAAGAAAAGAAAAGAAAAGAAAAGAAAAGAAAAGAAAAGAAAAGAAAAGAAAAGAAAAGAAAAGAAAAGAAAAGAAAAGAAAAGAAAAGAAAAGAAAAGAAAGAAAAGAAAAGAAAAGAAAAGAAAAGAAAAGAAAAGAAAAGAAAAGAAAAGAAAAGAAAAGAAAAGAAAAGAAAAGAAAAGAAGAGAAGAGAAAAGAAAAGAAAAGAAGAAAAGAAAAGAAAAGAAAAGAAGAGAAAAGAAAAGAAAAGAAAAGAAGAGAAAAGAAAAGAAAAGAAAAGAAAAGAAAAGAAAAGAAAAGAAAAGAAAAGAAAAGAAAAGAAAAGAAAAGAAAAGAAAAGAAGGAAAGGAAAGGAAAGGAAAGGAAAGGAAAGGAAAGGAAAGGAAAGGAAAGGAAAGGAAAGGAAAGGAAAGGAAAGGAAAGGAAAGGAAAGGAAAGGAAAGGAAAGGAAAGGAAAGGAAAGGAAAGGAAAGGAAAGGAAAGGAAAGGAAAGGAAAGGAAAGGAAAGGAAAGGAAAGGAAAGGAAAGGAAAGGAAAGGAAAGGAAAGGAAAGGAAAGGAAAGGAAAGGAAAGGAAAGGAAAGGAAAGGAAAGGAAAGGAAAGGAAAGGAAAGGAAAGGAAAGGAAAGGAAAGGAAAGGAAAGGAAAGGAAAGGAAAGGAAAGGAAAGGAAAGGAAAGGAAAGGAAAGGAAAGGAAAGGAAAGGAAAGGAAAGGAAAGGAAAGAAAAGAAAAGAAAAGAAAAGAAAAGAAAAGAAAAGAAAAGAAAAGAAAAGAAAAGAAAAGAAAAGAAAAGAAAAGAAAAGAAGAAAAGAAAAGAAGAAAAGAAAAGAAAAGAAAAGAAAAGAAAAGAAAAGAAAAGAAAAGAAAAGAAAAGAAAAGAAAAAAACATCAAATTGCTCTACGTAGCCCAATATTGATAATGTAGATTATTCTGCTTCTTGATATTGATGTAGTGTTTTAAAACTGTACAAAATAGTGATAGGGTTCCAAGATATTACAGAAAAGCACACTTAATTCATAGTTTTTAAATAATGGGAGAAGGGAACAGGCAATTATTTTTCAGCAATGTAACTCTTTTGGAAATAGAAACAACCAAACTTTCTGTAAGCATTTAGGAGATGAGAAGATAAATAACAGATGTTTCGGATTTCTTAGAAAGAAATTGTATCGTATCAGCTTCTCTCTTCACACTCATAGCAGGAAGCTATGAGAAACCTATCTTTAAAATTTTGTCTCATCACAAATTCTGATAAGGAAAATGAAAAGAACATCATTAAACTGTTATTAGGTGTCTGTATAACTAGGAAAGCTAACTCTACAGATAATATTATCTATGTATCTTTTGTTACCTTAAATAGTGTGGAAAACTTGGGGTAGAGAGGCTGAGATAGACCACATCTAGAGGGACAAATAAGTATTGGCTGATCATTTGAAACATTCAGATAAACATTCAGAATTTAACAATGTAGCATTTGAACATTATTTATTCTGTCTCCTGGATAATGAACCTAAAAACAGACAAATTTTATTCTAGTTTCTTGAAATACATTGTTTTTCCTTAAGAGATTTAGCATACCAAGTTACCAAGGTGATATCAACATTAAGTATAATGTTTTGGTTTTACTATCAGTTGATTTTGAGTGTGCTTTTCTTTGGCTCCCTACAACTTGAAAAAAAAAAAAAAAGTTCAACTAAGCACTTCTTTTTCTAGTTAATAAGTGTAGCAATGGTTTTAGTCTATACATACAGAAGCATCCGTAGTCCAAACACTGAAGCTATTTAAAAATAGGTTGTACCAACTACAGTAATAAGACTTTCCCTGTGCCAGAAGAGAGAGTATACTCTCTAGTAAACATTATATAGCATCTTAATCTAGAAAGTACTCTATCGATGTCCCTGGAGGTGTTTAATAACAGGCTGGATGGAACCCTGGGCAATCTGATCTAATGCTTGATGTAGCAGCTGGCAGCTCTGCCTGTTGCAGGGGATTGGAACTTGATGATTAAGGTCCCTTCCAATGCAAGCCATTCTATGATTCTATGATTCTATGAGACTCTGCCAAATTATATACATGGCATCTATGATGCTCTTCGAGAATGTCTCAGATATTCCACTACAGTCTTTTGATTCTACTTTCAGATCAGTACAGATGTAGACACACTTTTCTTCAAATGCTATCATAGGTATGAAAAGGAAAGACTAGACACTGTAGAGTACTAGAGCACTCTTCTTCTATGCATGATGGCCAAAACTTGGTTCTACACTTAGAGGTTTCATGTAGCTTTCTCTTGCTTCTGAGAAAATTTTCTTAACTTAAAAATAGTATTTCTTTTCGAAAACCTCTGAGATGTACATAATTTGATTTTCTATGTATCTTTTCTATAAGTACAAATAGCACTTTCGGTTTAGATTAAAATATTTTCCCTCTTCCAGATGTGCATATTCAACTTTAAAAACTGAAAGTTAAATAAAGAGTTTGTCTGAACTCTTTTTTGTTCTTGACTCAAAGCTTGCTTTCTAAGGCATTTCTTGTGATAAGACTCTCATTTATCTAGGAGATGAAAGGTGAGTGTTGCCTGTGTGGCAGCTGGCATCACTTTGTTAACAGTTTTGTATTTGAAAGCATTTCTTTGGAGCTGTTTGCCTCTGGAAGAGAGTGTTCAGGACTGTTTACTGGCAGAAGATCTGGCCTGTGACCTAATAGCTCCAGCTTTGTATGGGAGGTTGGGAATGATACCATCATATCCTGTGAAAAACAAGATGCAGTTGGGCACCTCCCTGCTCACTCTTATCTGCTAGAAAGGCCTGGAAGGGAACAAAGGAGTTTCTGTTGAAATACTAGAGCCCAAAAATGCCACTCCAAAGAGAGCTGACTCGACAACTTTGCATTTGAGCTGTCACTCCAAAGAGAGCTGACTCTACCACTTTTCAACTTTTAAATAAGTTTGTACAGTTATCGTCATCATTGTCAACTGAACAACAACCCCTGATGACCCACCACTATGGAAGACCAATATCTGCACTATGAGCAACACTGGACTCATAGTGGTGACTCTCTCTCTTGCTTTCTACAAAGACAACTTGCTCTTATTTCCTACCTCTTTTCTATCACCCACCTTCCCTTCCCCATCTCCTTAAGCAACTAGGATTTGTAATAGACTAGTCAGGCTAACATTTGACCCCGTTGTGTCTTAGTCTTGCTATTGGGTATATATATTAAAAGAACCACCTCTCCCTCATACAAATTGTAGTGAGACAGAATTATCTTAAACAAAATACTGTCAAGATGGTAAGATTCAGCAGGTTAATTTATGGCCTAATTTTTTCCTGTATGATAAGATTACCTTAAATTATCTACTCATGCGTACCTATTTCCTTGGTAAGATTTTATAGGAGCACTCAATTAGAAACATACAAAAACTCGGTTGAGAAAGCACAAGATGTGACATGATCTAGAATTCTGCTTGTAAAGCAAGCAGATAGCTGTATGAATATATTTAAATAGTAGTGAGTTGAATAAGCCCTCAATTGTTCATAATATGTACTCTCTAGGATGCTATCAGAACATTGTTCAATTTCTGAATCAAGAGCTGAAGTTCTGAATCAAGTTCAGAATCAAGAATAAATCTGCCTCACTGAAATAAATGTTCCCTTCATCTTTGGGCATATTATATTTTTATCATCTGTGATTTGTTTCTGAAGTAGGTGAAGCCAAAAGCCCGAGTAAAGCTGTCAGGTCAAAAATAATAATATGCATTTTATGAATTTCTGTTGCAACCTACCCAGGTTGATTGACAGTTATTAATTTGCTGTTTTGAAAATCTAGAACATCAAGTTCAAATCTGTGCATTTAAATTAATGCTGAAATATAATGCTAAGTTTCAAAGTACATAGGAAAAAATTCAATAAATCAAGTAATTAATTGGTACCCTATTGGATCATTACCGTAAGATAATTTTCAAGATACAAATGGTAGTATTAATTTGCATGTAAACATTGTTATGTGAACCGAATTTGAGAATTACAATAAGTAGATGGCTTGAGCATATTTTAAGAATCTTTGCAATGTGCAAAACGAGTCATCAAACAACCGAGAATTAAAGAATTAAATATTACATCATTGTAGTTGTCAGCACAATTTTATCACAAATTAACTTCTAAAAAATGCCTTATTCATTATTATTCATGTACTATATCTCCTTCCTCAATACAAAGTTTTTAATAGTATTTAAAAAAATATATATATATATTGAAATGCCAGATAAGGATTGTCTTATTTAGAGAATAAAACAGATAGGTGCTCATTTCGGTATGACATTTCCACAACTGTGGTTGATCACTTCCTCTTTCCTTTCTTTGTAAAAAACAAAATGCTAGCAAGTAGATTGTCTTCCTCAGATGAAGACTAGAGATACAAAACATAATTCTAAGAGGCTTCTTAATGTTTCACAGACATGAACTATTTATGAAATTGTTACAAATAGATTCTACTAGACTCTATAATCCAATGCTTGAGTTATAATGGGAACTGAATTTAAACAGTGGACAAAGACATTTTATGAAACTGTATATACTTAAATATGCAGTTCTACTTCTCAGTCCCTTGAATCAACTCAAGATATCCTCTGCCAATTTCTGAATCACAGGATGAGTTGTCCTCTATAAGCTATTTATATTCTCCCAGTGTTCACATAAATCAGGAGAGGAATGATCCCTTGCTATAAAAAAAAATCTTGATTCTCCAGGACAGCAGGATACAATCACTGGCACTTCAGTGCTAAAGTCTTAACTTCCATGGCAAACAATAAACTGTGCAGCTGGTGATAACAGCCATGCAACACATCTTCAGTTTCGTTTTTGCCCCTTTTGTTCATTTGCAAGGACGAAAAAACTCATATTCAAGTACAAAAGCGGTTTTGTACTATTTATAATTTAGAACTTTTGTTCTTGGAATTAAAACTATGATTAAAGTTTCCTATGCCTTATTTTTATTTTTTTTTCCCTTGGTTTTACAGATGCTTTATCAATTTGACACTGTTACTAAAAGCTAACACTCCAAAAAAACCCAAACAACAACAACAAAAAACCCACACACAATCCTGTGAGGTAGGAACACAATGGCAAATAGGCTTTCTTATTTTTTAAGAATCTTTTTTCTTACGTTTGTAGGCAACTTTGCAAAATATAGTTTGGAATATCTGTTCTCAAAGCCACTCTTGAGCGTAATGATTCGAAAATGTTTAGCATCAGATCAAACTTTGCTCGTGCACTGTACTTATTTTTAGTCATTTCTCACTATGATCTTTACTTCTTTACATATTTTTATTTAGATTTTGCTGTTCATGTACAGTGATATTACTCAATATAACACAGAAGTACTGGCAATGAACTATTATGGAATAGACAAAATTTGCTGGTTTAGGATACAAACTGAATTAAAAATCTCTGGTCACCCTAAGTTTTCTAAGTCTGTGTCTGTCTGTGACTGAGATACACATTCAAATATATTGCTAGTTTTATGGTCACAAAGATATATCTTCCCCTGCACTGTTCTGGAAATGTAACTATGGAAATATAGAATATACACTATGACAAAATAGAGATTTGTAAGAGGAAAGCAGTATTCTACTTGAGTGCAAAAGACCATTTCTCTGCATTTACTTGAGATGAATTGTTTTCTCTCAGATCACAATGTCTTTGCAACAAAAATGGAGGAAAAAAAGAACAAGTCAACTATTTTGATGACATTTTTGTAAAAAAATCCCCAACAATAATCATATTTATGTGTAGGAATTCATTTCTCTCTTAACTTAATCTGCAATGTTACTTAACTCTGACTTTCAAAACCTTATAGTTTTATTCAAAATGACTTCATTAAAATATTTCAAGCTATTTTGAATTGTGGTATAGCAATGAAGCTTTATAAATACCAAATTAACAGAACTGCTCTGTATTATAGAAAATCATATGCAAGGAATTATTACCCTGTTTCTCAATTTGACTTATGAAAAATGAAACAAGTATTCTATGGCACAGCTTTCTTTAAAAGAAACACCAAAAGAATAAAAATAAAAATTTGTTTTTGATTAACATTATGTTGAAATACTGAGTTTCTTAATGTGAGATACTGAGAAAAATCCTGCAGAGATTTCCTTTTCATTAACAGAAAGCTATGAAAACCCTAAATAGTGAAAGAGTATTTCAGTATGAATGAAATATCATTTGTGATTCTTATGTTTACCTGTAATTCAGAAAAACACATGTGCAGCTTTGTGGAAACTTGACTGTTTTCAATGTTTATAACACAAAATATATTCCTAAACATGACTTTGTTCTCATGCTAATCTAGTTATTTCATACCCAGAATCTAAGCATGTTCTTACACATCTACTATATATAAAACAATGAATTTACATATAAAATATCATCAGAAAATATGATCAAAAAATCAAAGATGAAAGGAATTTAAGTATGAATTATGAAGATTAACTAATTGAAACAAAAGAATTACCTATATAGATCACTCCAAAAGTAATGCCTCCTATTTATTTCCATAGAAACTACTGGGGATACATTGAGCACAATAACAGTAGTTGATTGATAGAGCAAATTCTCAGCTACAAAACACTAATTTTTTTTTTTAATTTTTTTTTTTTTTTTCATTAGGTATGAATTTTAGCTAGCAATGAACACGAGCCTGTTTGCTATGCTCATAGAAATCTTCCCCAGAGGATGTGACCCACTTCTACTGTAGTAATTGCTGAAACAAATCAGTCACCCCTCACTGTGCTCATCACATCCTCTGATTGGTCTCCAGAAATGTTCAGCAAGCATCAGTGAGCGCCATTTTTTCTACGTGGAGGAATTCAGTGACACACCTTTGATTCATATGCTCTTCATGTGAGATGCCATTCTGTCAGACTGCTTCTCTGCTGCCATCTGTCACATGGCAGCAGCATGTAACAGAATATTGGTGGGAAAGTTCAGCCTTTACTATCATACCACCAACATCTACCCCTGACATCATGAGCCAACATAATAAAATAAGAGATATTACTTTCAGAGCATAAATATGATTTGGACTACATTATAGGGGAAAATAAAAGTTAAAAGTGAGTATTTGCTATGTAAGTCTACAAAGTATATGTAAACTCCTGTGGATACTCTGTATGCACGCATTTTCTTAACGTGTTCATCAAAATCATACATAAAAAGTCTTCTCTTAGATTTAGCATGACAACTACCTTGCCAAGAAAGTGATGGGATTCTCACTATATTCTTGTTGTCACTTCCTTTAACATCCCCTATTTCCAAAATTGTTTTGTTTTCCAGAAGGTCAAGCTCATTTTGGCTTTCTGTTGCAGAAATCCATAATGGCTTTAGATTATGCTGCATTTAAAATTTTAAATCTCTATAGTTAGCAGTGCTTATTGCCGATGCCTATAACTTTTAATCTTCCTTCTGTTGGGTGAAATTAAAAGAACAGTCAATTAAAGATGTTTTCAGCTTTTGGAAATATGCATCTATACTTTTAGGGAGGTGACATTCCTACTGCCTCTGGAGAAATTTTTAGCTGCTCTGTGTTTATACAGATTTGTAGAATAACAACTACATGATTTTTAGCCAAACATATATGTTACAATACCATGGTAAAGAATATCCAGTTCAACAGCATTCTAAATCCCTAAACACAGTTTGTTTCTTTTTCAGTACAGATATTTAAATAACAATTTCCACTTCAAACTCTGCTTTATGTAAAATGCATGTGTTCTGATCTGGCTGACTGTTCAGTGGTTTGTGTCATGTTGTCTTGTGTCAGTCAAGGCAAGGTGACTGAAGCAAAGCAATATGACTCATTAACTACTAGAGATTCCAGCAGCAAACATCAAACCCAAATCTCACTAGCTTTTTAAAGAGTAATTGCTTTTTATTCTTGAAAATAGTGTTTTCCAACCTGTTTTTATAAAGGCAGATTGTTTTAAAATTGTCTTGGCATGGGATACGGATAGCTTTGACTTGTTTTTGTTTTGAAATGCTTAACACATCCCTAATTGCATGAAAACATTACTTAAATGTTTGAATCTGCAACTTTATTTTATTTTGGCATAAAGTACAGTAGAAGCTTTAATAGCTTATGATGGTGGAAAAGAAATTAAAATGTAAATGTTCCGGTGTTAATAAGAAAAGCGAAAAGCTTCTCATCTTAAACTGATTGCTTTTTTTTTTTTTTTTTTTTTTTTTTTTTTTTGTAACTAGGGACACTATCAGAAGAAACAGAAGAATGTAGCAAGAGGAATGAATCTTAACCATGCCATCTAATTTGACTAGCACTATGCTAATTAAAAATTCCACAGGAACAAATTGCTTTAAAATTATTCATTGTTCAGAAAGATGTCAGTGTTATTAGAACCCAAATACATATTAACATTTTTAATACAGTGTACAAAAAGAAATAATAAAGTGTACAAAATTTTTTTTTTTATTTTTTTTTTTTGATTAATGCTTCCTGAAGACTTAGGAAGAATTAATTCATCAGATTTCTTCTTTTATTATAGATGTGTTCTTTTTTTTTTTTTTTTTCCAGATACAGCTAAGATATCTGAAGAGATTTTTTGTCTCGCCTACTTTTCAGTACCCTCTGATGGAAGCACCAGCCTTCAGGTACACTCCTATTTGACCGCTCTTAAAGTGATCCAATTCAACTTTCAGTACTTCTAGTGATTATATGTTCCAACTTGACTTACTCTGATGGAACTGGGTTAGTACGGGCCATAGTTATATACACATTTTGACACCTGAGAAGTTAGGAAATTCTGGTTGTTTGTATGAATTCATAGCAAATAGAAACAAAATGAAGAAAACTGTTCTATGTGAACAAGTCACCTTTTTTTCTTCAGGAATTTGCTTTTTTTTTTTTTTTTAATAAGGCTCAATGATATATTTCCAAATTTTGTCATTACATCCAAAGAGGATAGTATTCTCAAACAATCTGTTATTGTAACCAGAAGCTGTGCAGGTGTGTTTGAACTCTACTTTTTTTTTCATTGAAATTGGAATTTATAAGACAAGATAATTAATTAAATGACTCTGAGTATATACTACAAGCAAGATTTGAAGAAATTGTTAAAAAAAAAGTCAAAATATGGACAACAATTATTCTTGTTTCAGTATATATTTTTGTGTAACAGCATACAGAAGAAAGTAAAATAGACAAGTAAATAGCAAGAGATGGATTCTTGAAGAAAAAAGTGTAGTTAGGAAGAACATAGGAGGAATTAGTGTTGGATTGCTAAACATATTCAAGACAAAAGAGGGCATCATTTTTATTTTCCTGTGTAATCTATATGTGATTATATTAAAAGGAAGATAAATTATGCCTTTATCAAATACCAAAGTCTTATTTCAAATAACTCCAAAGATTTACTTTCCCTATGCTTTATATTAGACTAAGAAGGAAGTGAATTTTTCTGGAGATACGCAGTAGTAAGGCCTCTTCAGTATCTATTTACAATCCAGTTTAATTCAATATTTCAATTTTTTTTTGTCATAGTTGTTCAGAAGCTTTAATTTTTAAATTCATTCTTGGCTGTTTGGCTACCAAGGGAATATAACAAGGTGGCAGATTGCATAAATCAGATCACTGTTATACCACAGGTAAATTTCTTCACTGTAGTTGGCTTAAATTAAAACCATTATGGTCTCAATTTGTCAAAACACTGAAGAAACTTCCATCTTCTTAAAAGTCTTCTTGACTTCAGTTGACACTCACTGCCACCCTTGCCTGAAAAGGGATGCTTCTCAGTAAAAGAACTTTAAATTATTATGGCACATAGTAAGTTAGAACTTTCTAAATTAGCTTCTGGAATGCTATGCAATAACTCTTTTGTTTCATTGAAAATAGGCAGGTCTATCACATAAATATGTAGTCTCAAGCCTGAAACTTTATATGTGGATTGAAGGAAGATTTATGTGAAAAATAAATCTTGCAAATCTGCATTAAAGGCTAAGAATTTGGTACTGCTGGAAAAAAAAACATTAGACTACTTATGCAGAATTTATGTGTACATTTATTGATAGTTCAGTAAACTTAGATTTTTTAATTTGTTTTATTTTTCTCAGTAGGAAACAGTAGTGGTTTGGAATCAAATTCTATCTATTCTATAACCTGTTTTTGACTTTTTCTCTAAAGTGTATTCAAAAGAAGTAAAATAGAATTCTGAACTCACTAAGTGAGTAGAGTAAGTAGATCTTCATTGGGATGTCAAAACAAGAAGGATATTGATGACATGGACATATAAATATCCGTTAGTGTATCCTCTCTATGATAAGTAATTGTAAATACGCACATCCTATATGAGTATTTTAAAGATTAAAATACAAAATTTTGCATAATGCTAAAAAATTCAGGAACAGATCAATTTAAAGCATGTTCTATTGCACAAAATAAGTGGAGAAAAGAACAGACTGAGAATGTAATACTGCTTTCCCATCTACTTCAGTTTTGAATGTTGTTAAGGTTAGGGTAACCCTAAACTTCAAATGAGCTTGCAGTGTTCTCATAATAAACAGCCTTTTCTGGACATAGCTGCCATTCTAGTTATAAGTTTACGGAATCCTGTACTTTCATCTAAATAGGTCCACAGAATTAGTAGGTTATCTTTACTCACAAAGTAAAGTGATTTACTTTATTTTGACTATATGAGTCAAAAACTGTTTCCTAGGAGTTCACTGGGAATCTCAGGCACTTTTGCATTCAAGATGAAAATATTCACATGTTCGTGTGAAGATCTACATCACTCAAATGGACTACAATTTCTAAAGTGTTTCTTTGTCCCAAATCTTTCAGGCTCAGGAGTATGGCCATGCTCAGTGAGAAAAGGTGCAGAAAGACATTGTGGAATGGCATGCTTAATCTGAGGTGTAATTTAAGGAAGGGGCAAAACAATGTAGGATTTGTACTGAAACTGATATCTGGTAGTATAAAGAGCAAGCATTTTGAAGATACTTGAACCTGATACATGTAAGAGTTTCTGCGCTAGAAGCTGGCCACTAGGAAATCCATGATCATGAATAAGCAGGCAAGATCTCATGGATGTCAACATCTTACACTCTGCATATACGCATTTCTAGAAATGGGAAAGTTCCATTGTTCTTTGTTGAGGCAGAGTGCCTGCACACTGCAAAGTGAGACGTAATAAACTACAGAAGCTGTCATGTACACAACATCCCAGGAGAAAATGCCTGTTTCAATATAGTTGATAAAAGCATATTAATATCATCAGATCATACATTCACACATCCCATTCCAGTTTCTCAAGGCAGAGTTTAAAAAAGTCATTCTCTTCTACCTTCCTGAGTACTTTTCAGTTCTTCAGACTCCTTAGGAAAAGTTTCTTTTTATCCTATTTCCTTTCAGATTTGTCTGTATAGACATTTTCCATCATTTTTGTGACTTTTCCCTTCTTCACTTGGTCCCCAAGCTTCCTGGAAGTTCTCTCTTTCTCATCCCGGCTGTCTCACAAATTCAGAAGCTTTTAAATGCATTTTCCACAAAAAGCAAAATCTCCGCTCTGTTCAGAGGTTTCCAAGACTTCGCTGTCTTTTGTTTGTTTGTTTGTTTGTTTTGCCATCCATGGTCACCATAGTTGACAGGTGGTAGGCTGCCCCTCCTGTGCAGGGATGTCTTGGCTGTTCTTGGCCTGAGCTAGGTTTTGCAGATGCCCTCTGGTCAAGTACTCTAGTAAATTCTCCAGTATGGAGCTTTGAGAACGTTATACCCTTAAACTTCTTCATTTACTTTACAGGCAAATAAGTTGTAGATCTTCTGAAGAAATAGATAATATTAAAACAACCCAAACTATTATTCACTATTTGTAAATGCAAATGGTTTCTTTGAGCCACTGCTTATAAACTAAAGAGTTTATCAAACTAAAGGCATTTTGAAAAATGTATTAGTTTGTGGAGATGCAATTGCAAATTTGCAGGGCTACAGTTTCATTTACGTTACACTATTGTAATCACAGCTTATATATTCCTCTTGTACAATGTCTGGGTTTCCTTCGTATGAGTACAATCAAAAGTAAGTACAGAGGTTTTGCTCCTTACTTTTTGTTTTAACATTCTACTTAGCAGACAAAACAAGTTCTAGACCCAAATTGCTGATTTTTGAGTGTGTTTTTATATGTGTTCTTGCTGTGTTAAACCTGGCTGGACGTGAGTATAATGCTTCATTTTTCACGCTTTGGAATTACATCTACATGAAAAGAACTACATTTATTTTGCCACTGATGCACATGTTAACAGGGTTGTAGAGAAAAATGTGATTAAAATGATTGCTTATATCCATGAGGGATTATGACAAGATTTCCTTAGGCTTTTGACAATGCCAATTTGCCCTGAAATAGGTTTCATTATAAACATAAATTTAATGTATCTTTATGTAAATTCTCTCTGGAGTGCTCATTAACTTAGATGAAGTACTACACAAGTGCAGTTATCAAAATCAGGTCTAAAACTACCCAATGTCACATACAGATAGAATTCACCTGTATCAGAGGTAACTAGCTTTTAGATATCTTAGAGTACAATTCTGAAATGAATGACACTGATGTTCTTGTTAGTGCTTTCCCAGGGAAAATGAAGAATCTGAGCGTAAGAATACAAAAAGCCCGCAGAGCAGGAAATGCTGGGGTTATGACAGAAATTTTCTACAGAAGTGTGTAAATTCTCTCTTTCTCTATACTTGCAAGATTTTCCTCGTCACATATCATCTTCGTCATTTGTCAATATCTTAATGATGTAAACATAGAGAGGTGTATAGGAGTGCTTTAAACAATAAAATAGGCTCCTTGCTTTCTTCAACTTGTGAATACTAGTTTTTAGAGCATTTCTAACTGGTTCTGTAGCTAGGTATTTTACAACTTTGGGCAATTGCTATCTAATTAAGAATCTTTTTTTTTTTTTTTTTAACCTCTTTATAAGAAATGAATGAAAAAAA
Organism: Phasianus colchicus; assembly: GCF_987193195.1. Lineage (NCBI taxonomy): Eukaryota > Metazoa > Chordata > Aves > Galliformes > Phasianidae > Phasianus > Phasianus colchicus. The sequence continues at coordinate 101,956,760 of NC_143436.1, forward strand.
TCTCCAACAGTGTTGAATTTTCTCCCATCTTGTATTTTCATCAGTAGGATTAAAAAAAAAAATCAGATGTTAAGGAGAAACAGTATACGTTACTTCACTTTTTTTCATATGAGCTTTCTCTGAATCTAGAGGAATTGCATGGTACAAAACATTAGGTCCTGTCTAAGTCAGATTTCAGTCAGATTGCTTTATAAACAGCAGAACTTATGTAGTGAATTTTCTATAGTGTACTTAATACATCTCCTTTGTGCTCTCATGATCAAGATGCCCTCTTCATCCTTTGCCTCTGCTCTGATTTCACTTAGGAACTGAAACCATCCATTGGTAGGAAACTCTTTATTCTGTGTGAAGCTGTTTTCCTCTGTACTATTTAAGTTGGTACTTTAGGTGTCAAAGCTGTTTAGCCCTTGTACTTTTCATAATGGGCTTTTAGCTGAAGAGGTCAGGAGAAGCACACCACTGCATGCAATTACGTTCAACCACCTTTCATGGGCTGTTACATCAATAGCACTGCCGTTAACTGAATGAAAAAGGACAGGCTTATAAGGGAGAGGAAAGCCATTGTGCTGACAGCATTTTGTGCTGACAGCATTAGGACATTCAATAAATATATCCAAAACCAAACAAACAAAAAATTGCAATTAATATTTCAAAGATTTGGGTTAACAAAGAAAGCACAAAAATATTTTAAAGTGGTGCTAAATAAGGCACTGAAATATTGATGAGAATTGCACATACATATTTATACAATTCCTACAGCATATCACAGATGGAAAACAGTTTAAAAAATCAAAACAAGGAATTTTTTTTAATAAAATAACATATTTTGTTATTTTTAAAACACAATTTATTCATAATACTTGCTACAGGTTTTAGACTTTTGCAAAATAGTTCAGTTTTAATTCTATTTATACTGAATAGAATAATATGTGAATTTCAAAACATAACTTAAATAAAAATTAATTGTTTAATGAGATGTCTTTTTCAGATGAGATCCTGCATTTAATTCCAGTAGGGTTAGTTTCTGTGTATCAGGGGTGATATGTGATTTAGAGGAAAACTGAAGCTCTTTGTTTTTTACAGAAATAAGACGGTCACTTTTTTATCACCAAAGAATATATTTTATCTTGAGATCAATCATTATAATAGCAAATGTTGATAATTTTGATTACTTATGCAAAATGTTTTGCGCGGAAAGTTAGATGTAGTCAGATATTCAGTTTTTAAAAACAGTTCCAGGAAGGAAAAAAAAGATGACTATACATAATGACACAGAGAATCATGTTATATGTTTGAATTTACTCATTAGAATTGAGATTTGAGAAGTTTTTATGCCATCCATTAAATGGGCATTTTGAAAGCAGATTTTGACAGTTGTATGGCTATGATATGAATATATACAACTTTTTTTTTTTTTCTTTTTTATGGGGAAGAAGATAAAACTAGAATATCAAGACAACAAAATGACATAAGATTTAGAAATCTCTCTCTTCACTTAGAAAGACTTCAGCTGCTGTTGTCCTTCACAATTAAACAGTTCTTGATCATAGTCTAAAATTGCCTGTTACAATAGGAAAACACCTATAATAGAGTGCCCTTTAATGTTTCAGATGAGCAAAAAAAATTGCTGGAAGCTAAAGTCTCTAAAAGTTCAGACTATTAAAATGTATTTTACTGTTAACCATTAAAACAACTTATTTACAACTGTGGTATTTTCTTGAGATATTTCTTGGCTGCTGCCTGGAACAACGTAGCTCACACCCATTTAACCTGCTCTGATAATGGCCCATGCATTTAGGCAGGAAGAATCCAGTACTTTCCAGATATTCTAGAAAAGTCTTTCAGTGTGCACCATGCCACCACTTGCAAAGATGTGGTCATAGGCAGCAGAAATAGCAGTTAGATAACGAAAGTATATAATAAATATATATGCACATTTATACATATGCGTATATATAAATATTTGTTTCATAGGTTGTGGATAACCCAGTTGGTAGCAGACTCATTTATTTTGCATGCGTAAGCAGATGGACTGCAATTTAAGGTAACCCGTTCTTTGCAAGACACGAGGATAACTTCTGTACTCTAATACCACTTTTGGAAGTTCTTACTTTTTATCATTGGTTGCTTTCTTTCTTTTTCTCTCTCATGCCTCCTCACAGCACAAATAACTTCACAGAAAGCAACCAGTTAATCTGAGAAAATAGACCTAGACCTCAGAAGTATTTCCCATCTTCTTATTTTTCTGTTGCAGATATGCTGAACTGCAAGTTTTGCCGTCCTTTTCTTTCTTCTCTTTATATAAAAAGCTTTGAATATTTTCATTATTTTCATTAAGAAATATTAAAAAAAAAAAAAAAAAACAAAAAAAAACCACAAACAATTGGTGGAATATCTGATTATGATGAAACTCACTTCAGAAAAGTTTGTCTGCTTTCTTTTTAAACACAGGTCATTTTTAGAATAATTTTTCATTACCTACATATTTTAAACAAAAAATTTAAACAAAGTTGTTTCAACAAGCAACAAGAAGTTGTGTAATTACAACATTAGCTTGCATAACTGGTGTATTAATAACTTTTCAAAGCTCTTGCAAGATCTTGATGGTCAAAAGAGATTTTTTTAATAAAATAAAAAAATATTAAAGGGACAATATATTGTAATATTATTATTTATTTACCAATATGCCATGAAATAGCTAATATGTGATTTCCTTACTGCATCGAGATATTTAGGAGACAAAATATCTATGAATTCTGGATAAATAACTCATTTTCAACTAGAGATCAAAATGGTTAAAAAAAAATCAACAAATGTCTTTTAATTTTCTTTGAGAAAACATCTTCCCAGTTGGACATCAGTAAATTTCCTGAGCCATGCTGGTGTGCTTAAGATGACAAAATTAGAGACTGTATGCTGTAGTTTAACGTGGCAAGCAGCTCAGCACCCACAGACATCACTTACTCCGTTCTCTCAGTGGGGAGAGAACTAGGAAGGTAAAACCCAACTATAATTTGTGGGTTGAGATAAAAACTGCTGAAACCAGCACAGTGATAATTTTTCAGTACATCAAGCCATTTTTTCTTGTTCTGTTAAACATCTATTTAATGAGATACAGAGAAGAATTGGAAAAAAAAAATTCATTTAAAGTAAAAAGCAAGAAACAAAATCTCATTAACTCTGTGGCATAACAAGAGACATTAATTATGCATATAGATCAATGTACAAATTAATATCATAACAGATCCATGAATGTTGAGATGATGCATGGTTGTCACTATTTTTGACAATGTAGCCTTTCATATATTTACCTCAGTAGCTAAAGAATCATTAAAATCTTCTTTTTTTCTTCTTTTCATGGAGAGAGGAGAGGAGAGATAAGAGACAAGATTGATTTTGTCTAGGTTACACATTGCATTTTTGAGACAAAATTTTGTTCCTGAATATACTTTTTTTTTTTTTTCAATAATACCTTTTTCAGTTAATGTCATAAGCAATAAAATTTGATCTAAAGAATTAAAAACTGTTTCCCTCTTCTATGTTCACCTAATTGTTTTCATTGTGATAATTCATTTATTTGGTAATCAGAGTGTGGGAGTTTGGCAAAGGTTTTCTTCATTTATTCTGTTATTGCTTTCTTCATCTATTCTGTTACTGCTTAACGTATCGTGTTGATACTTCAGGTTGTTTTATGAAAAGGTTCTAAAAGCTCAGCAAATAAAACAAATAATACTTAGCAGCCAATTTAATAATAAATAACTGCAAATGCTTATGAGAAGCTTTACTGAAAATCTATCTTTTGCTTGAGATACCACCCACTTTTGCAGATGTCCTTCCTACTCATTATATTCTGGAGGTAGAAATCTCACCGTTTCCAATGGTAGAAAATGCTTGGGATCAGTCTTCTCAACCTATGGCTTTTGCATGTCTAGGAGTTTTGATGACAAAATGGCTATGTTAACATCTTTCTTAACTTGATTCCTGTGGGGTTAAGGCAAACTCCATGGAATGTCATTCTTCCCTAAAAGATATGTATTTTGTTGGACTGAAAAAGTGGTTTGATTCCAAATCAGCACTTTTTGCTGGAAAAATTGGATGTCATCATTAAGAGACAGAGTCATTTTACTGGTTTGTTTTTATTTTCTTCTGAACTTTTTAACTAAAGTAAAAATAACTAGTGTGAGTAAAAGAAATACAACTGCATTTAAAATGTTGTTTAACAGAATTTTAAGATATTAAGAAAGCAGTATTATTTTTGCATTTCAAAACAGAAAGAACAAATTCTGATACAAACATACTATTTTAAATAGGTATAATAATTTCTCTGTCCCCACTATATTGTTTAGGATAGTGTTAAGGGAGTAAATAGAACAAAAAGGATGAAGTGTGTTCAGCTTTAAATATTACATTTGAGCTACTCACTTTAGATTCAAAGCATAGTTAAGGAAAGAAATAACCACTTTTATGAACATGTCTGACACTTTAGAAAGTACTTTAAGATATTATCCAATATTAAGATCTTGTGTAAAATTCTTTCTATTTCAATTAACAATGTCTAACTCATAAAACTGTCTTACCAGTTTTTCTTCTTTATTACAGGCCAAGCTCATTTACTCTCAGGTTTTCTTTTGGAGATAATCAAATAATTCCCTTAGAAAGAGACAAAACATTATTCATTTGCCTTCAGGCAGACACGATATATGCATATGGATATCTTCTGCCACAAGCATTCTTCGACTCTGTGTAAGTAAATCGTTGGTTCTCAAACTTTCACTTTTTCTTGCTGCTTCAGAGTATAAGCTAATAAATGTATTTTTGGTGAATTGTGAAATTTCCTCCTATTATTTCAGGCTCTTCCACTTGAAAACAATAGTCCAAATAATTGTGTCTCAACATTTCAAAAACACCTCTTGAATCCAGCAGAGGACTATTATGCTACAAAGCAATGGCTTTGGAAACTAGTTTGCTCCTGAGGACATAACTGTTTCTGAACAAATTACTTTGGTATCCAGTATTCTATCCCAAGTGTAACCCAGGAAAAAGAGTGGATGAAATTTATGGTGACACCCTTAAATAAAAATACCCACTATGTAGATCACTACTTTTGGCAAAATGAATCCTAGTCTAACTTTCAGAGTATTAAAGAAATTATTTCATGACGATGCCCAAACAGTTTACCAGTTTGAATGTAATAAATGCAACAAAACTCTGAGTTGCTATTCATAAGTGACAGTCTTTTTCCACTGTTGTCTTTAGGATTGCTCAAAAAGGCAGTACTCTCCTCCAAGTTGTCTTAGACAACATAATTTTTGCTTCCTTTTTAAATAATGTGCCTTTAAAATTATCAATGAAAATCTCAAAGATTTGAAACTTACATCTGTATGAATAGTTAGCTTATTGGCTGCTGACAGTTGACAGTTACTGCTATGGCATTCTGCTATGATATGCAAAAATGACTCTTGTTTGACTTTTTTCTTTTATATCTTTAGCTTCTATTATTTTTTCCATTGCTTTTTAGCAGTACTGTTCTGCTCTTTTTCACTAGTTTGAAACACCGTCATCATTACAGATGGAATTTTAGGAAAGGAAAGAATGAAAATGAGAAATATTATGTAAAATCAAGCTCTGTCTTTGTCTTGAATGCTGAGTGTAGCTTTCATTCTCTCATCTCAAAAGACTAAACCTGGAACTCTTTCAAGAGTGAAAGATAATCAGAGCTTGTAATCGTTTTTGTATGAGTCATGACAAAATTAGCTTCTAAACTCAGCCTAAAAAAGAAATAACCAAAGGAAAATTAGAGAGAGATCTCAAATATTATCCCTGGCAAACAGGAAGAAAACAAGGATCAATTATTCACATTGTCATTCAGCAGAAGAAGGAGCTAGTAGTTGGAAAAAAGAAGAAAGTGCATAAAAAAAAAAGTAGGTTTTTTTTTTTCTAATATTTTGTAGTACAATATGGAGTTCTGTACAGTGTTATCAACATTAACTTCAAAAGAGTCACACTGATGCAGAAAATCCATTGAGACTTATTAAATATAAAAATGACATTTCTCAGAAATAAAACCAGAAAAACAGACGGATTCTTCAGCTTTAATTCATTCATTTCCACAGTTTTTACTTCTTTCTTCTTTCTCTTCTTTGAAAATACACCATTCCTATGCTTTATATATGCATGGCACATAGTATTGTTCAAAATAATTTCCTTCTTAAGACTCCTTTAACTGAAATAACTGAAACTTCTTGTAGCAGGATTCATGAAGTACTTCAGAATTACTGTCAATATAAAGATTAACTTCTTGTTTACTGCTTGGTGATCTATTCATCCTATCGTAACTTCAACAGTTTTCAGAGAAATTTTAGTTGCACTACTCTCCCATTTGGAAAAGAACAACCCCAGGGAGCACAAATGCATGCTGGAGGCCACCTCACCAGAAAGCACCTCTGCAGAAAAAGACCTAGAAGTTTTGGTACACACAAGCTGAACATGAGTGAGCAGTATGCTCTTGTGTCTAAGAAAGCTAATGGTATTCTTGGCTGCATTAGGTGAAGTATCAGCAACAGGACAAGAAAGGTGACCACATCTTTCAGCACTGTTAAGACTGCAACAAGAATAGTGTTCAGTTCTGAGTCCTCCAGTACATAGCTTCATAAAAAGATGAGAATATGTAATGGAGAATGATAGTTGGGTCACTGACTGACTAAAAGCTATCTAGTGTGGCAGATAAATTCTGAGAAACAGAAGCACACCGAATCCAGAACTACAGTTCCAGAATGGCAGTTACATAATACACACACATAATTTCAATAAAGAGGAACTATAGCTAAATAAACAAGGATATTTTAACTTAATATTTTCTTTCTCCAAAAGGTCATTACTGAAGAAAAGCTACTTCCTGAAACATGTTTTACTTATGTTTTCCTATTGTCTGTTGCAGTTATGAAGGAATGGGGCTTATTAGTGACTGCTGGTGAGAAAGTTTTTTGTGTAATTCTAAAAGCATAAAAATGAGTATAAAGTATTGGGAAAAAGTCTGTTGTAAAGCCAGCATAGGGCTGTGGATGTCCCTGTTCATTGAAGGGGAGTTGGACTAGATGACCTTTGAAGGTCCTTTTCCAACTCTAAGGATTCTAGGATTCTAATTTGGGCTCCTTGCCCTTCTGTGACAGGCAGAGCAAGGATGCTTCTCAGGATGAGCTAGAGCATACAGAAAAATTCTGCAAGTCTTTCCTGTTCATTAGGGATATAATTTACAATGAGGTACTTCTGCACCTAGAGTGCATGATGACAGCAGCTAAAGAAGGGATAACTGTCTTAATTCCATAGAGAGTGTTTATTCTTTAGGAGATAGAAAGAGCCCCATATATCCTTATGTGGACCACAGTTCCCCAGACCATAATATTCTTGATATTCACTGATACGAACAACAGCATCAGCCCAATAAATGAGCCCTTACAACACAGAGAGCTTCAGAAAACTTAAAATTTAAGCTATTTACAAAAATACTTATTTCTGAATGAAATGCCAATCAGTGAATTGATCTTTCCTGATAAGAATTTTATCATTTCACAAGAAAACCCTGAAGAATTTTTGTGCTATATAGCTTCACAAAAAAAAAAAACAACTCCTCCTTTACTGTTTTCTTTTCCAAGTAAAGAAGTTCAGAGAAATTAATCATATCTAGTCTTACATAACTGCAATGAAAGAAGGTTTTATCTTCTGAAAGTTCTTGCTCTGTGTGAGAAGCCTTGAATTCAGCTTTTATTGATGCTATTTAGGTAGATATGATCATGCTATTTTATCCTCAAGAAGTGAACTCACAATATGTTTTTTCCGTAGAGTGTATCAAAGTATCATCAATTGTGTAAAGTTTACTGATTTAGGCAGTTGTCATATTTCATGCTATAATATGTCTAATACCTTTATATTAAACTACTGGGAGCTGTCACTTTCTTTGGATGTCCTTCAGTTCACTTAGTTTTCTCTTGGAACAAAACAGATCAAAAAAATATAGGCATGCATAATTTTTAACAAGCCATGTTTTGTAGTGATGCTGGAGCAGAAAAGGTTCTACAGAGTGACTGAAGAATTCACAGTAAATGATGCGTATGGCATCAAACCAAAAGATAGTGGTCTGGGATTACATTTTCATAGAATCTTATGTTGGCTAAAGACCTATGCTGTTTCATCAGTGTTCAAAATCCAAGCACTTTTTTCAATGAAACCTGAAAGCTGCCTAAGCTATTTTGTTCTGTCTTAGATGCTTTGTTTTCCAGACTGAAGCTTACCCCCAGTAACATATCTCTTAGCCTCAGTAACCTCTACTTGTCTCTTACACAGGTTACAATTTATTCATGAATTAGTTATGACCAAAACTATGGGAGATATATATACATGTCACATATATACTATATATGTACACACACATTTTCTTATTATGTCCTTTGTCAAATATGTTATATAATATGCATATGTTACATACTTTACTCTCTTCAACACAACCAGAATCAACTCAGTTTCTATCTACTGTTCAAGGCTGTTTCTTTTTACTGATCAGTAACTGAACTTTTGTAGATAGCCTTTATACTCTTTGTGGCTTTTGCTGTTATCTTCTCCTCTCAAAGACTACTGCTTCATAAATAACATAAATTCAGGCTTCCCTTCCCAGAATTCATTATATGCACTCGGCTCTATGCATAGGCACAATGTAGGCCTCAGTTTAATACATCTACCAGATGTTTCTGCTTATAAAAACATGTAAGTACACAGCAGCCCATTTGAACTTCAGTTCCAGGAATGCCATAAAGAAAAGGGCCTGACAGCCTCAGACCAGCCCTGAATCACAGAATCACAGAATTGCCAGGGTTGGAAGGGACCTCAAGGATCATGAATCTCCAACCCCCCTGCCACACGCAGGGCCACCAACCATTCCACCTAATGCTAGACCAGACTGCCCAGGGCCCCATCCAATCTGGCTTTGAACACCTCCAGGGACGGGGCATCCACAACCTCCCTGGGCAGCCTGTTCCAGTACCTCACCACTCTCTCCGTAAAGAATTTCCCCCTGACGTCCAACCTAAATCTCCCTTCCCTCAGCTTAAAACCATTTCCCCTTGTCCTGCTGTCACTCACCCTTTCAAAGAGTTGATTCCCCTCCTGTTTGTAGGCTCCCTTTAGGTACTGAAAGGCTGCAATGAGGTCACCCCGCAGCCTTCTTTTCTCCAGGCTGAACAAGCCCAGCTCTTTCAGCCTGTCCTCATAGGGGAGGTGCTCCAGTCCCCTGATCATCTTCGTGGCCCTCCTCTGGACCCTCTCCAACAGCTCCCTGTCTTTCTTGTACTGGGGGCTCCAGACCTGGATGCAGTATTCCAGATGGGGCCTCACAAGAGCAGAGTAGAGGGGAACAATCACCTCTCTGTCCCTGCTGGCCACCCCTCTTCTGATGGAGCCCAGGATCCCATTTGCCTTCCGAGCCGCAAGGGCACACTGCTGGCTCATGTTAAGTTTTTCGTCTACCAAGACCCCCAGGTCCTTCTCCACGGGGCTGCTCTCAAGGACCTCTCCTTTCAATCTGTAGGGATGCTTGGGATTCCTCCGGCCCAAGTGCAAAACTCTGCACTTTGCCGTGTTGAACCTCATCAGGTTCACCCGGGCCCACCTTTCTAGCCTCTTGAGGTCCCTCTGAATGGCATCCCGTCCTTCAACCGTGTCAACCATACCACTCAGCTTGGTGTCGTTAGCAAACTTGCTGAGGGTGCACTCAATTCCGTCATCGATGTCATTGATAAAGATGTTAAAGAGCACTGGTCCCAAGACAGATCCCTGGGGGACGCCACTCGTTACCAGCCTCCACCTGGACATAGAGCCATTGATGACCACCCTCTGTCTGCGGCCTTTCAACCAGTTTCTTATCCACCGAGTGGTCCACCCATCAAATCCACATCCCTCCATTTTGGAGAGAAGGATGTGGTGGGGGACCATGTCAAAGGCCTTGCTCAAGTCCAGGTAAATGACATCGGTCACCTTTCCCTTGTCCACCGATGCTGTCACTCCATCATAAAAGGCCACCAGATTGGTCAAGCATGACCTTCCTCTGGTGAAGCCGTGCTGGCTGTCACGGATCACACGCCCTTTCCTCATGTGATCAAGCATGTCATCCAGGATGATCTGTTCCATGATCTTCCCAGGCACAGAGGTGAGACTCACTGGCCTGTAGTTCCCGGGGTCCTCCTTGCTCCCTTTCTTGTAAATGGGAGTGACGTGACTCTTCCTCCAGTCATCCGGGACCACACCAGACAGCCACGACTTCTCAAATATGATGGAGAGTGGCTCGGCAACCACCTCAGCCAGCTCCTTCAGAACCCTGGGATGCACGCCATCCGGCCCCATAGACTTGTACACATTCAATCTCATGAGGCGGTCTCGGACCTGCTCTGTCCTCACATCAGGGGGGGATTTACCACCCCAGTCCCCACCCAGAGGTGTAGGGATGCAGGGCTCAGGGACGGAAGGAGTACTGGAGTCCTGGCTGCAAGTGAAGACCGAGGCAAAGAACTCATTCAGTACCTCGGCCTTCTCTTCGTCTGTTGAAACCAGTTCTCCTTTTACATTTACCAAAGGAGGTAAAGGAAACGCAGTCCCAGGGGCAAGGTGTTGCAGGGCAACTTTCACTGCGCCCTGGGAGCAGGGTGAATGCAACAGGTCAGGGTGGGAAGGTATGTAAGAAGAGTCCCAAGCTGACTTATATACATGCATATATACGTATATAACATGTATTATACATACATATGTGTTTTCCTTTTACATTTAATAAGATCTCGAGTGTCAAAATTTAGATACACGCATCCTAGGTGTGTATTATCTCATAACATTCTACTTCTCTGAGAGACCTCAGAAGTTAACGTGCATTTCACCAGCTCTAACTTCCAAAATGGTTTTTAGTCAGTTGCAAATATTTTCAATCATGAGACATTAGCAAAATGTGGAAAGGGAGAAAAGAAATCTGTTTTAGTAACTTCAATTTTTGCAGCCCTAGTAATCCTGAGATTACATCATGAAGTAGGAAGTAGGAAAGGAAAAGCAAAAATATTTCCCAATTATTATTACTATTTTTTTTCCAAATTGATTTTCTTCATTTAAATAAGATTTAATATAATTTCAATTTTAATTTTCCTTGAATTCACTGCTATATTTGGTCTGTTGTCCAAGGCAACATATGAACATGAAACAAGGCAACATGAGAATATTTAACTATGCCTATGCCTACCAATCAATATTTACACCCACAAAGTTTTGGACATGATCTTATGTGCTTGTCCACAAGCATAATAACTTTTTTTTTTTTTTTAGTAGACATGATTCTTTCTTTTTTCTCATCTTTTATTTTTTTATTTCTATTTTTATTTCACATAGGAAAAAAAAGTCTTTTGCAACTGCTGTCTTTCACACAAAATCACTTTCTAAGTATTTGATCATTTTTGATATGTGAAATAAGCTGGTTTGAAAAAATGTTTTTCCACTTCGCAGTTCAAATTCTGCCCTCCCCAAAACAATTCCAGTAAAATAATTTAATGCTATTTTAATGTAGATTAATATATGTAATGATAAAATAATCTAGCTGTGTAGATGTTTAAGAATATATGCCTTAAGTAAACTTGATTTTACAAATGTTTACCAAGAAAACAAATACAATGAAAGAAAACTTCTGCAGTTCAAATGCTGCAGTTTCTTCTATTTGCAGCCTACCATTTCAGTAACAGTGCATGTGCTATTTTTAAAATTATGCACAAGTGCATTTCAGCTGTCCTTGATATGATACATATGGTTTTGAGAGACTGAGACACTAGAGACAAGATGAAATGGTTTGAGTAACAAAACAAAAGAAGATAAAAATTGCTGAAAACTTGTACATCATAATTTAAATCACACTGATACAATTGTTCTATATTTTCCAGAGAATAAACTGTGTTTGCCTTGTTTTTAAACACAAGAATGATACAAATTTATGGTATGGACCCTGCACAGCTTCTTTTGTCTTAATGTTAGAGAATAAATAGATGTGTAGATAAGGTTTTCTGATGCCATACTACAATTCATTCTGACAGTGACGCAGTAATGGTCTTTTTTATGCTAATGGCTATACATGCAATTACAGAAGATTTTTAAGATTCCACTTGCTTGAAAGCAAATGTTACTTTAAGAACTTGGTGTTATTCACTACAGTTCACAGTGTCCATCAGAAAGTTTTAACATTTTGTTATTATGTATTATAAAATCAGTGGTTACTTACATCATCTGTAAGCATCTGTTGGCAACTTCAAGACTGTCTTCTAGTTTAATATAACCTCCTTAAAAAAAAAATAAAAATCCTTGTAGTCTGGAATTACTCAAGAGGGCTTTAGGCATGATGTGAAGAAGATTATAATAGATACTTAATTTTTTTTTCAGAAAGAAAACTATTAGGAAACTTATTAGACTGGTTGAGGTAGCTGTGAAGAGAACCAAGAAATGTGGTCCAAAGGGACAGCTAAATGTCAATATCAAATAGTTAACATTCCAAACACTTGTTTTCTTTGTATTTGTCCATTGTTTCTAAATCTCTAGGGTTTGAGATTTGGGTCATCAACAATTAATAATGCATTCTTTATGTTTTTTAAGAACCTGAGACATTCTGAATCATTAGACTAGAACAACAGTATTGGAAAGTAAATTGTTTAGAGGAATATAAATAGAAAGTTAAAGCACAGACAAAAAATGACACACTTTAACAAGAGTTTAGGAAACATATTCTTGGCATAAATTATAGAAAATAACATGAGAGTTGAGAAGGTTTTTTCATATGGCATGAACAAAGCAAAGGGGTAGTATCAGTCACTGCTTCTAAACCTGGCACAGAAATAAGGGGCAGAAAGCTCTATTGAATCCTGAGTAAGTATATATTTGAAGATCTGAAGACAAAAGTGCGATAATTTTGTTACAAGCTGAAAGAGATTCACTTTTGCTTATACTACTTTTTTTTAGTCATAGACTAGGTAATACATTTTTTAAATTACTGTAAACTCAGTACCATATAGTAATTGATGTGAATCTCCTTTTATAAATCAGTTAAACAATTTACATAGATCTCTAAAGATAAATAATTAATTTAAACAATAATTCAGGCTCATATTTGTTCAAATCCATGTTCTAAATATTACTCATGTATAGCACTTAGGTGCAAAAAACAGTTGCATTGGGTACATAACTTGTGAACTTTGCACGTGGACATCATCTGAATGCCCACTGAGCTGTGGAGTTGCTGTGTGTGTGCCGTACTTGATTGTGCATGATTGCTGTCTAGAGCAACCTGTGCTTATTATTCAAATAAGAGAAAGTGAATACAAATTCTCAGAAGTTTAAGAAAAGATCAGGTTCTTAGCAGTCAATATTCAGTGCACTGAGTGGACTTAAATAATGCCAGTGGAAGAAAACAAACCTGAAACCCACTCACCACACATATTAGGGAGCAGCAAACGTGATCTGCTTCCTTGAGATGGGAAGCCAGAAGACCACAGAGAATTCTCATGTGGAGTCCAGCAGGACCTGCAGCCAGGTCTCATCCCACTGCCCCACCCTGGGACTGAGGCTGGGCCAAGTCAGTGTTGCAATCTCACAGATGACCCCAACAGGGCAAGGACCATGGCTGGGCATGGCAAGGTCACTAGGAGCTGGAGGTTCATCTGCAGCCTTGATGAGACTCAGGGCTGATGAGTCTGGGGCCTGGGCATGTGATGGAGCTCCAGTGATGGATAGGGAAAACTGTTGTTAAGATTTCCTTCCAGGGCTTGACTACAAGCCTGCAAGTACTGACGTATTTGGTTCATTTGGACAAAAGATCTATAAGCGCAACAGCACTATTTTTGTCAATAAATTTAAAGTTTTGTGATTGGACACTTGGGTCTTAAGCTAAGATTTGAGTGCTGCTTTATTTTGAAATAACATTATTAGGTCTCGATGAAGTTCTGTGTCTTTTTTTCTACAAAATCACTTATCAGGAAATAACCTGGAACTGCCCAAGTCTCACTTTGGTGAATCTTAGCAAAAAAAGCATCAGCAACAATGATGTATACAGACCCAAACCAATTTTTTTACTTCTTTGATAAGCAGTTTGCTCTCTAATATGTCTGCATGTATCTATGTTGCTGCTTGTACATGATGCCACTAATAACTTATTCAAGAACACCATTTGTACATACCAGAATTCAATATACTTTTTTTTAGGGGTGTGGGAGGATGCATGGAAAGTTAGCAGAAAGATCCTACTTGTTACTATACTGCAAGGAAGAAGAGCACAACAAACAAGACAAGAGAAGGGTGTATTCTGGGCTTAGGTTTAGCTGGTACAAAATGGAATAGATTAATTATACACTCAGATGTTCCTGGTCCCTGCGGGCCACTTTGGTAATGGACACTGATGTTGCTCCTGATATTCACTGCAAAGAATGAAGATAAAGAAATAAATGTTTGGATCATAGCAGCAATGTGTTTTTGCATATATAGCTTTGGACTTTCATCACTCATTTGCTGTAGGTGTGAGTTTTTTTATTTTTATTTGGATTGGTGGCTTTTTGTTTGTTTTATTTTGCTTTGTTGTTGTCATTGCATTGCAACCTGCAAAACTGTCTGGCAGAAGAGTTATCATACATATTCCTGTTTATACTCAAGGCTTCTATCTCTACCTTTTACCAACTTTATTTCTGAATATACATACACAGCTGTGGGCAAGACAAAAAAAAAAGCTATATTTTTTTAAATAAAAAAGACTATACATTGCTTTGCATGTAAATAGTTAAGTCAGTAATAATTTCAGAAACGAACAAGATCAAAGCAAAAGAAGCAACAAACTGAGAACCAGATGTTACTGCTACAAATTTAATTTTAGAGCTGGCTGGACAACGATCATTTGTAAAAATAAAACTGGTGCTGTAAGGAAGTGCAATTTAGAAGTAGGAGGAGAGCTAACAAAATAAGATTATGCACTCCAGCTACTGAAATCTCATTCACTACAAATGAACTGATTTTCTCTAACTGGGTGTCTTTCAGGGTGACTTTGTCTAAATAGCAAAAACGTGTTTGGGGACTGATGAACATTACTGTACAGCTTTGGGTTTTGTTATTGTACAAAATTAAATATGGTCTAACCCAAATTGATTCTCTGAGGGATCTGTTCCAAAATATTTTTATAATCATTGTTGTGGAACTTTTTATGATCTTCAATATAGTCTATTCCCTATATAATGCTTCTCAAGTAATGAGTCCTTCATTAGTTCCATTTAACAATCCCAAAGTGTCAAACAATTTGTAATATATTAGCAACACTAATTCTTATAAAAGGTGTGGCTCTTAGAATTCTAATAGAATGAATTCCATGAGGTATTCTATAGTCCTGGAAATTCTTTCAATTATTTACATTGAATTGCTTCTTGATACTTCAGCCACTGTCAGTAAAATTTAAACATCATTGATGTTTCAGAAAGTCAAAGTAAAACATTATTTTAGTTCAAAACTCTAATGAAGAGAGATTAAAACAAACAAAGAAACAAAACAACAACAAAAAAAACCCTATAATATGGTATCTAAAAGGTTATGAATTGTTATTTTTCAAAAAATACTTTAATTTCTTTATTATCTCATTTTTGTGAGGGGGATATATTTCTGTTGACTTTCATCATTTTTAATCCTATTTTCTTTGTACGTATTTCTTGTCCACAATATTTATTATTATTTTTTTAAATATTTGCATTTTATTTTATTTAAAATTTAAAATAAGTCAGTAGAACCAGTTTTCTTCCACTTAACCTGGTAGTGAATACTGATGCAGCTCAAGACTAAGTTGACCAATCCATTGGATTAGATTAATGAACATCATCCAATCATTCAGGTAATGCTTAACCCACAACACAGTGAAAAAAACTACTTACACACGCGTCCCATACTGCCACAAGAGGCAGAAGGATCATGACTTGAAAGTTACACTTCAAGTCACTTATTTTTTATAATTTTACAAGTAGCAACACACACACACAAAAAAAAGTCTTGTTTCCTTTGCAAACACACATTATTTTCAAATATGTTCTTCCATAAGCAAAAAAAACCTGTGAAGTCCTACATTACATGAATCTGTTATGTGCAAGAATGAAACCTGCAGTCTTATAACAAAATGAGATTTAATAAACATCCTTAACTTCTGCATTGGAAAGTTAAATAGGATTTATCTGTAATTATCAGTATGTCACCATAGTTGCATAGACCTAAAACTTAAAAAGGTTGTTTTAAGGAAGAAATAAAGGCCATAGAAGGAAAGAATGAAACATTAATACTGCTCACTAATCTCTATTTCCCTCTCTCCTAGCACATAAGCTATAAACTATTGACAGGATTATTGGTTACAAGTAGCACGCTTAATTGCAGATGTTAGGAAACAAATTTAAAAAAACATTTTTATACACAGAATCACAGAATCACAGAATGACCTGGGTTGGAGGGGACCTCAAGGATCATGTAGTTCCAACCCCCCTGCCTAGCAGGGCCACCAAACATACACCTTTACTAGATCAGGTTGCCCAGAGCCTCGTCCAACCTGGTCTTGAACACCTCCAAGGACGGGGCATCCACAACATCCCTGGGCAGCCTGTTCCAGGACCTAACCACCCTCCTAGTAAAAAACTTCCCCCTAACATCCAACCTAAATCTTCCCTCTTTTAACTTAAAACCATTTCCCCGTGTCCTGCTATTATCAGCCCTTATGAAGAGTTTACTCCCCTCCTGGGAGTAAGTTCCCTTCAGATATTGAAAGGCTGCAATGAGGTCGCCCCGCAACCTTCTCTTCTCCAGGCTGAACAAACCCAACTCCCTCAGCCTGTCCTCATAGGGGAGGTGCTCCAGCCCCCTGATCATCTTCGTGGCCCTCCTCTGGACCCTTTCCAAAATCTCCATGTCTTTTTTGTACTGAGGGCTCCACACCTGAACACAGTACTCCAGATGGGGCCTCACAAGAGCAGAGTAGAGAGGGACAATCACCTCCCTATCCCTGCTGACCACCCCTCTCCTGATGGAGCCCAGGATCCCATTTGCTTTCCGGGCTGCCAGAGCGCACTGCTGGCTCATGTTAAGTTTCTCATCTATCAGGACCCCTAGGTCTTTCTCTGCCGAGCTGCTCTCAAGGACAACTCCCCCCAGCCTGTACAGGTGCCTGGGGTTCTTCCGGCCCAAGTGCAAAACCTTGCACTTTGCCTTATTGAACCTCATTAGGTTCACCCGAGCCCAGCTTTCCAGCCTGTCAAGGTCCCTCTGAATGGCCTCCATTCCCTCCACCGTATCGACTGCACCACTCAGCTTGGTGTCATCAGCAAACTTGCTGAGGGTGCACTCCATTCCCTCATCGATGTCATTAATAAAGATGTTAAAGAGCACCGGTCCCAAGACAGACCCTTGAGGGACACCGCTCGTTACCGGCCTCCACCTGGACATAGAGCCATTGACCACCACCCTCTGTCTGCGGCCTTTCAACCAATTGCTTATCCATCTAGTTGTCCACCCGTCAAATCCACTTCCCTCCAGTTTGGAGATGAGGATGTGATGGGGGACCATGTCAAAGGCCTTGCTCAGGTCCAGGTAAATGACATCAGTTGCCTTCCCTTCGTCCACCAATGCCGTCACTCCATCATAGAAGGCCACAAGATTAGTTAAGCATGACCTTCCCCTGGTGAAGCCATGCTGGCTATCTAGGATCACGTGCTCGTTCTTTATGTGATCAAGCATATTGTCCAGGAGGATCTGTTCCATAATCTTCCCAGGCACGGAGGTGAGACTCACCGGCCTGTAGTTACCCGGGTCCTCCCTGCTCCCCTTCTTGTAAATGGGAGTGACGTGACCCTTCCTCCAATCGTCCGGGACCTCACCTGACAGCCACGACTTCTCAAATATGATGGAGAGCGGCTCAGCAACCACCTCAGCCAGCTCCTTCAGGACCCTGGGATGCACGCCATCTGGCCCCATAGACTTATACTCATTCAGTCTAAGGAGGCACTCTCGGACTTGCTCAACCCTTACAGTGGGGAGGGATTTACCTCCTTTGTCCCCACATAGAGGTATGGGGGTGCAAGACTTAGGGACGTGAAAAAGACTAGAATCCTGGCCACCAGTGAAGACCGAGGTGAAGAACTCATTCAGCACCTCAGCTTTCTCTTCATCTGTTGAAGCCATTTCTCCTTTTAAATTTACCAAAGTAGGTACGCCCGTTTTGGCCTGTCTCTTCTGGCCAATGTACCTGTAGAAGGTTTTCTTATTGTTTTTCACATCCCTGGCCAAGTTCAGTTCTGCCTGCGCCTTGGCTTTCCTGATCCCACGTCTGCAAGTCCGGACGGCATCCCTGTATTCTTCCCAGGTGACACAGCCTTGTTTCCAGAGCTTGTACACCCCTTTCTTCACCCTCAGTTCTCTTAGCAGGTCCTTGCTGAGCCATGCCGGTTTTCTACCTCTCCTGCCCACTTTCTTAATCAGGGGAATGGAGACCTCTTGTGCTGCCAGGAGGGCATCCTTGAAGAGCAGCCAGCTCTCCTCAACGTCCTTATCTTTGAGGGCAGCGCGCCAGGGGATCTTGGCCAGCATTCCATTGAGTAGCTTGAAGTCTGCTCTTCTAAAGTTCAGCGTCCTGGTCCTGCTCTTTACCAGGCCCACATCGCTTGAGATCACAAACTCAACCAGGGCATGATCGCTGGAGCCTAGGCATCCTCCAACCTTGACCTATACCTGCAAATAAAGTTGTGATAGCAAAAAGAATGCTTGTAAATAAGAATTCAATAACAAAGAGAAATCAGCATCTTCATCCACCAGAGCAAACTCTATCTTGAAGTACTTACATGTCTCTATTCTTACCATGGTTTCTGAAAGTGTATACTTAGCTTCATGTTAACCCTCCCAGGCATATAAATGCTTTTTTCCCCACATATAGATCTTGAGGCTTACATTCTCAAAGGAAATAAGGTTACTAAAAAAAATGTAGACTACAGTGAAAGACTTAGCTCTTCAGTCATTCATGACCTTGTTGTTCCAAACTGAACTATATCCAGCATCCTACCAAATGTTTATTGCTCAAGTCAGAACTCTTTTTCGCAATCAGTCATGATATTTGGATTACACATCTGACTTCACGGAATATAGGGTAGGATCGCTGCTGATTTCCCTAGTGAGGAAAAAGTTTAAGTAGCAATTTCTCAGTAGTAATTCTTTAGAACATGCTCAACTTAATTATAGTAGTTCTGCCTCACTGTTTGCATTTCTGTACTTCAACTATACACATAAAAAATATCAAACAGCAAGAGTTAAAACTGTTTAAAGGTATCTAAACACAAAGACACAATTAGATGTTTTGTGGGATTATCAGATATGTCTTAACAACTAAATTAATGAAATCAACAGTGACTTTAAACTTTTGATAGAGAATCATGGTTGTATATCCTTGCAATTTGCATTTAAGGAACTGCTTGTCCTGTCTGCTACAAGGAATTGCATTTTCTTGCCATAACAGGAGATGTGGAGGACAAAAATAGGAAGTTGTATATTCAGTTAGTCATCCCTTGAACGATTTCTTCTTTGAAAAATGCTACTGTTATAAATGTACCGATAACAGGTCAGATTTCAAAAGAAAAAAAAAAATCACTGTTCCCAAAACAAGCATGCTATACTACTTTTTTCTGGAGGTGTTAATAGTAACAGGATAAAGCAAGACTTTGATTAAACTGCATAGAGTGTGGAAAACATACTATTTAGTGGAAAAAAATTATCAAGAGCCTTGAATGTGAGTCAAACTCTTCAAAGGCAAGGAATCAAAATGATTACCTTTAGTGTCACTTTTATAGTCAAAATGACCAAATTTCCTTCTCCTTCCTTTGAGTTCAAAAAAGTCAACATTTCAAAAACTTCTGAGTCTTTCTTTTCAAACCCTTCTCACCATGGGAAATGTATTACTATGGTTCTCCACAGAAATAGAAGGAAAAAAAATAAAAAAAATTGAGCTGGGCCTGTAAACAAAGACTGTCCTTCATAATTAGTAAAAAAAAAGAAGTATAGAATATCATTAAGACAGACAGTGTTATCTAGACATTACTATACACTAAACTCACTATATAGTGAGTTTTTAACAGAATGCAATTTATCTATAGTTAGCCAAGTCAGTCAAGAAAATATCATCTTAATCTTCAGAAGTTTTCAGTTGTCATTCACACTAGAATAGCTAGGGAGACTAATTTAATCATCTAATCATAAATAATTTGGCAAGGAAATCTCGCTGGCTGAAAATTTTATTCAGTCAGTATCTAGTATGGTTACTATGAAAAGAAAGTGTGTTCAAATGATATTAGAAGATTTGTTCAATGTGACAAAGTATATATATATACTGCTAAGGATTAAGAAACTACTTTTGTTATTTTCTTGTTATATGCAATACAAGAGTATATATATTTTTCCATTATATATGCAAGTTACATGCAATACCTACTCAATGTCTAATAAGACTGGGATTTCACTTTGTAAGAGATGTTTCCATCTTTTTCAACTTTAGTGCTAAAACTCAGCTGAGGACTATATTTGTGATATCAGTCTTAAATAAAAAATGAAAAAGGGAGGAAAGTTATAGGTATTTTTGAACCAAGTATACAGCATATAGGGTAATGTTTAAAAGATATGCTTAATCTTTATTGAAAACTGTTTCTTTGTTATTGCTATGGGCCATAAGTTTGAGTAAATTTCTTTCGTCATTTTACAACAACCAGACTAGCACTGACAATGTTAAAAGCAATCTGAAAATTCTTTTGACAAGCATCTTTTTTGTAACTTCTGAAGAAATTAAAGGCAACATAGGCTGTACTCTTGCCATCTTTCTCTCTGTTATATACATCTATTTTTGCCATTATTTTTTACTTTTGAGTTTTGTGTATGATCTGGTTGCCTAAGTCTAAATCCAAAGACAGTAAACTTGAAACTTATACTTGAAATCAGAAACCTATATTTAAACAAAACAAAAAAGGATCTATATGTTCATTCCTATCTCAAAGATCAATTGGAACTGGTGTTTGTTCACTACTTTATTTTGAATGGCAAAGGTTTTGCTTTTTTTTTTTGTTTGTTTGCATGTTTTTTTTTTTGTTTGTTTGCATGGTTTTTTTTGTTTGTTTGCATGTTTTTTTTTTTTTTTTGTTTGTTTGCATGTTTTCCAGTCAGAATAGAGATAAAAAGGAGATTAAATTACCAAAAAACTGAGATCAATGAAAATCACAGTTAGGAAAATATCCTGATCTTCTTGATTGAACATTGTTGGTTGAAGTAGGAAAGGCAGCTGGGCATATGTATTTCTTTATAGATAAAATAACTTCAGTTCTCCTGAATTTTGAAGTCAAGTTTGATTTTAGTTCAGATTGATTAATTCATTCCTAGAAAAATATTAATCAATAGTCTCTTTCAGAGTTCTAAGTATTCATTAAACTGCAATCTTACATACTTATGTCTCCAAATACGTTTCACTGTAATTGGAATTACAGTTTTTCAAGTATTGAAAATGTGCTCTGCTCCATAAACAGGTTTGAAAGATCTCATTTGTAATTTAGATGTTAGCTCTGAGGTTACTGGAGCTGGGCTGAGTAAGCAGTTTTGCAAATGAAAAGATAGCTCTAGGGAATGCTACAACTAAAAGAGTCCAGAACAATCATTTTTTCTTCCCCTGGAATTTTCTAGGATAACAAAACAAGTTTTATTTTTCAGAGTGAAATCATGAAAATATTCACAGAAAGAAACGTGTGTGAATGAAAAACAAAAACAGTTCTTTCTACACATTCTCTCCTGGGAGTAGCTTGCCAGGTGGGAAGAACACACAGCACGACTGAGAAAGTGACCCGGACTCTGGCAGTGAATATCTTAGTTTCTCTTTTTTGAAACTGTACATGCTACTGCTGTGGTTCTGTAATTAGAACATTGCCGGCTGGAAAAAAAAATTCATAATCCAAATTGGGAGTCTTTCATATGAAATTGAGTGGGCCAAACAACACCCATGTATTTTACCAAATGTTGCAGAGAAAATTTTTCTGCTTAGAAGTACAACTTAAATATGTATTTCTATATAAAAAGAAAGTATATTGAGAGCTCTGAAGAAATTAAAGATAAGATCTACTATACTTTTTTTGTTTGTTTACTTAATTACTATCAGTATCTCCTAATTTACTTAATTGAACAGGAAGTTAAATTCAAATTTCTAAACTACTTTTGATAAGGGATCTTTTGTAAAGGCTTGTCCTAGTTAAAGATTTGAATAAATATGTTATTGACTATGTCCTTAATGCTCTGTCTTTTTCTGAAAACAAAAATGTGGTGTATTACTTGTTTATTCATTTTCAGGATACTTTCAGAATGTAAGAAGAATTGATTACCAATATTCTTCAGGAAGAAAAAGAATCAATGGGGAAAATAACATTGTCAGAAGTCTTTTGACTTACCAGCTTTCAATCTTACTTCTATTTTAGTTTGATTGCATGTTGGTTGTTTTTTCCTTTGTTTTTCCTCATCTCTTCTGTGTGTCTGGAGATTACTTTAAAAAGGATCTATTGACTTTAAGGCAACCTTCAAGAATAAATTAATAATTATTTTGTATATTGAAATACATAGAATGTATTTACTGATAAAACATTATAAGTTACTCAAATAGGTACACCTATAAATTAGTGTTTGAGATTGATCAAATGCAAACTGCTTTTCCAGGGCACTTCTTAGTTATAAATTTACTACATCCTAGAAACTGAACTTTTTGAGAACAGGCAGTTCTCAAAATACTTTACATTTTGGGAAAGAAAATATTTTTATGCTTTTGGAATTTACAACACTTGTGGATTATTTTAACTGAAAGGTATTTCTTGAAATTATCTCTCTTCTTATGTTTTACTAAATCTTTATTTTTCGATATTTACTAGGAAACCAAGGAAGCTGACTCTTTTTGTCACTGCAGCTTTCAATAACAAAGGGAGTTTAACTTCAAAATTACGTCCATCAATTGGAACCTCAGAGTTCTCCACAAAACTGGCTGGTATTATAGACTCCAGAAAAATTGCTAAAACAATTCTAGTAGCAAGCCTTGCAACACAACATTATCTCAGACAAAACAACTATTTATAACTCCATGTTTTTCTTGTTTGTTTTCCTTTACAAAGAACTTTTTGTGAGCAGTTACAGAAAACCAAGAAAGGAAGGGAGAAGCACCTGCTGTTACAAAAGTGTAGCTCCTCAGCAATGAACTCATATGAGAGAATATAGATGCAATTTGCTTTGCATTACTTCTTCCCCCCCCCCCCCCACTGTCAATAGAGGCTACAGAACTGAAGAACTGAGAGACTACAGCTTCTCCAGCTTTGAAGATTTGAAATAACACTGCTCATTCTGTCTTAAAAAAAAAAAAAAAAAAGACAACCAAAAAATAAAAAATTGTCCAGAAGGAGAGAGGAGAGAGTTGTGGCTGTCAATCTTTTCTGAAAGGTGTTTTCACCCTTGAGCTCTTAAGGAGGCACAGAAAGTGCTTCATTTAGAACTCTTGTTTCCAACTTTTCATCTCATGGTATTGGAGCATGCCATCTCTATTTTGTCACCACACTGCCTGGAGTCATTATAAAGTTCCTGCCTCTTCTCATGCACTGTTTGAGGAAATCAAATGTCAAACATATCTCAGATGTGTTATCACCTCAACAATCAAGGTCCAACATATGCATGTTTTCATCTTTACTAGTTTAAAACTGTAAATATTTCTCAAGGTATGCATTTAAAGGAAACCAGATCTTACCCCTTAATAAACCTGATTTTAACAGGAGTGATCAAAACTGTGGTCCTGTGAGATGAATAATGAGATGGAATGCTGGTAGTGGGCAATGACTCCACTGATCAGCTTATTTTAGCTCTCTATGCTGAGGTTGTGAACACGAAGTACAGTTACGTCATTATATCTCTTTTCCTGCTAAAAAAAAATAAAGGAGGGAAAAATATTTCTTTTTTACTATCTCTGATAAATCATCAAGTTCAAAAATCAGAATTAACTCTGATGCCTGCAATGAAGAAACTCTCATTTTTCAGATAAGAGTCACATATTTCATCTCTTCAACTCACCAATGAGTATATACAAAAAAAAAAGTGACAAAGAGGGGGAACTGGGATTGGATTTGAAATGTTTGATCCAAAGATATAGCCTATGAAAATTCTCAAGAAGAAAATCTAGGTTATTTTCCAGTTCAAAATCAGAATGAATCACAGCCCTTTTGAATTCTTATAAAGAATATATAGAGGTTTCCTCAGGAATAAGGAACTGTCCTTTCACTTCAGGTAAAGGATGTTTGGCTGATTTTGACACAGGGCATCTATGAACGTAATGCCATGTCCTATTGTACATAAACATCTCACTGAATTTTGGTGCTTACTTGGAGACTATATGCAAATTGGCAGAATTACAACAGCTGCATCTAACTCCATACTTCTGATGAAGATACCCTTAATTCAAAGGCACTGCAGCTGTCAGAATAAAATGTTAACGGTGGTAGAAGTACCAAATCCCTATACAAAGATATTTTTAACTCAGCATTTTAGAAATATATGATTTATAGGGGGAAAACTGAAACAGGCCAAAAATAAGTTTATGTTGCTGAATATGATATTTTGTGATGTTTAAATCTGCACAATACAGAGATGGAATACCAAAAAAAAAAAAAAAAAAAAAGTGTATGCATCTTTACAACCAAAAACACAATGAAAAATGCTTTCTAAATGATGATAATAATATTTTTTGCTCCATCTATTCTGACAAAAGACAAAATATTTTTTTGTTGTTATAAGTGAGTGTCACACTTTATGACCAAACCAAAAGCATATGAAGAGAGGTACCTTTCAGTGTTTCGTTTGTTTGGAGATCTCTTAAAGCAGGTATCAAAGGAAAGGAATGTAAAATATGGGTAAGGAAAAGGCCCTATGTGGATTGCAATTTCCCCAGTAAGCAGAGGCATTACGTGCCTCAAAGTTTTTGTTATTCTCATATATCTGCAAATAAAAATGATGAAGTAAAATAAAGTGTTATTTCTCTTGCTGACTTTGTGTAATCCATCCTTCATCTCAGGACCTCATTTCTTCCTTAAGATCAACCAGTCCATATTGTATTGTATTTCTCAAGGTTAGGCTTTGCATTTGGAGCTCTGTTTTAGCAAAAATATAATCTGTTTGTTTGTAGTTGATAAGCTCTCTCTTGATAAATTATCAAAGACATTTCAAAAGAGATAAAAGACTTATGATTCTATCAGGGGGAAGTTCTTCACAGAAAGAGTTGCGAGATGCTGGAACAGCTTGCTCAGAGATGCTGTGGATCCTCCATCCCTGGAGGTGTTCAAGGCCAGGTTGGATGGGGCCCTGGGCAAACTGGTCTAGTATCTGATCCGGAGCTTGTGTCCATGCCACGGCTAGAGATTTGGAGCTTGATGATTCTTGGGGGCCCTTCCAGTCCAAACCATTCTACAATTCTATGACTTGACCTTTTTTGTTTTGTTCTTTCCTTTTCCATCCAAACTCATTTCCCTTCTAAAACATATCCATATACATCCATGATGCAGATCTTGAAGATCTTTACACTTTTAATGATAGTATAATGTCATTTGTTTTTTAATTCAATTTTTTTCCTCTCCAGATGAAAGACAGGCTGCTAACTGATTGCTGGGGCCTACCAGCCTATCTATAATATCATGATAACACTTCTTGACAGAAATAGGGAGTAGGGCCTAGTCCCCCATATCACAAGTAAAAGGACCTCAACCCACAACATTGCATTTTTCTAGAAGCATTTAAAAAGATGGATCTTGCTTTCCTCAGCTTAAAGTGCTTTTTATCCTGTTGATATGGATTCTGTATACATAAGGCTTATATTACTGCAGTGTTCTAGTGTAAGAATGTACAAGTTGTGTTATGTAATTAGAGAAGACTTGCTGCCATACTATGAATGAACAGTCCTCATGCTTCTCTACTAGTGCATATAAATTTTGTTCGCAATCATACTACAGAAATAAATAAATAAATATACATTGGCAAAGGATATGTTCCTGTTTTTTTCCTTTACTTCTCTAAATAAGAATTTAATGAAAACTCACTGAAACAAATTTGGGAGGGAGGAGGGTGAATTGGCAGGGAATTCAGGAATTCAAAAGAATTCCTAAGGGAGGTAAGCTCAGGATACTCACTAACTGAAAGCTCTTTCTTAAATTACGACTCTCAAAACATGCATCTAACTTCTAACATGTGCCTCTCTTTTTTGTGTCAGCTCATACATTGTTGGATGTGTACAGTAGGCATAATGTGTTTATCTATAATTCTATAAATTATCTTGCAGAATTATATTACATAGGATATCATTATTGATATTATTCCTGTGTGAACTGGATATTGACTGTTTGATGACTGTTATTTTTGTGGATAATTTCTTCAAATTCCTAAATGCCACCTCAGATGTGTATTCTAGTAATAATGACTAAGTTTTTAGACGACACTTCTTTCAGCTTTCAGCTTTATCACTTATCATATACTTTCAATGTTTCCTCAAGGACTATTAAGTATAAAGTCATTAAACTAGATTTTTGTATTACTGTATCCTCTCCCTCTTTTATGTCTTCCTATCTTTTTCCTTTTTCTAACTTGTTCATGGCATTCTTAGGACATTCCTCTACTCCTTTTGCATGAGGTTCCCCATAATAATCTGATAAAATTCTTGTGCATACAAGGGCTAAATATAACTCTAACGAGTAAAGCAGATAGTCTTTAGATTTAGAAAGTTGAAAATATTTTCACACTGAAAGGAATTCATGATACCCTGCCTCACAGGTTTTTAAATTACTTGGTTTGTTCTGCTGGCAAATGTGTGTTTTAGTGGTAGGAAGAGAAGGAATAGTTACCATAGTAACTGTCATACAATCCAGTGTGGTGCTAATGTTAGTGTACCTCTGAGAAAATACAAAGCTGCATTCTTAATCCCTTTAGTGTTCCTGGTTGAATGTGTATGCCTAGTAAAGTGGCACTTGTAGGTCCCTTGGCTGTACACTGTATTTCCCATCTACTCCTCAGTAAAGTAATGGCCTCCTGTAAGTAGTATGAGATAAAAAAAAAAAACAAGTCCAGCATGAAAATACAGAAAATTAGTGCTCTGCATGAAAAACACACAACTTTTCCCAAGACTATAATGGTTGTGATTTTATGAGCTTTTTTTTTTTTTTTTTTTTACATCCTCCTAAAGTCTTTAAACATTAACTGGTGTCAATGGAGATACAATGAACCTTGTTCAAAACATAGGAAATGCCTCAGTACAATTTAATTTCTCCTAAGATAAAGTTACGTACTTAGTTTGTTGCTTGCTAGAGCCAGGGAGCACTGGGGACAAAATCAGAGAAACCTCAAAAAATTAAGACATTGGTGATCATTTCTCATAGATTTTAGCACATTTAATATCTCTTAAATTTCATCTAACACCATTGAATAGCAAAACGTTCTGGTCCTATTGCCATAGACAGCTTCAAACAAAGGCAGTATTTTTTAGCAGACTTGTCATATAATCAGAGAAGGGATTTCACTAGATTTTCTTTATCAATGCTTTGCATATTCTCATTTGCACTTTCAGTGGAGTGGAGACTGGAATCCATATCACAGGAAAATTATCCAACAACTCAAGTATAAGGAATTCTGTGGAAGAGTTTAGTCAATGTATTTTATTATTGCACATTTGATAACATATTTAAATATTTATTCACATTGATTAGATTGAAAAATTAATTAGGCCTACAAATTATGACACTTGTCTGAATCATTGATCTTTAGGAAACAGGACATTTATTTTTGTAATGCAGTGAAACAGCATTAACTGTAAACATTTCCATATTTTAAACATTACCATGGTATATACTAGTTCAAAACAGTTACTTTTTTTTTTACCGCACTTTTTGAAAGGCTTATGAAAGAAAAAAAAATCTTAAAAAATGAAACAAAAAAACCAAACAACTTTGCCTATTGTTTCAGAAATTTTCATTTTTCTCTCTGGTCTGCATCATGATTTCTCAACTGCCTTTTAATCTCATGCTATCCTTTCTGCTTGCATGTTAGTTTGGGAAGTACTGCAGTACAAACAAATTATCTTGAATGTATTAAATTGCAGCCTGATCCTGAAGACTTTCTTTCCAATTATCTAAACTCAGTTTTCTTTCCTTACCCAAATTCCTCTGTAGTGTTAAACATGACATTGTATGCAACTTGCAGATAACTATGAAAAATGACTGCAAAACTTATAGTACTACTCTGCTTTCCGGAGCAGTACAATACAAATGAAGTTCTCTTGTTTTTTTTTTTTTTTTTTTTTTTTTTTTTATAATATCACTAAGGTTCTATATCCCCCAAATAATAAGATTTTAAATTTTGAACTTATGTATTTGTATTCACAGTGTAAGTTTCAAACTTACACTAATGCTACACTTTTAAAGTGTATCATGTACAATACCTCAAAAACACGCCCAACAAATATTTCCTTTGTTCTTTTAAAAGCTTTCAGCTTTTATTTACATAGCAAACAAACCATGTTTATGAATCCATGGAAGTCAATTAGAAACCATAGGTAACTTTCAAAGAGAGTAGAGAAAAGCCTGTGATATACATATTGCAATTTCATGCACCTTTAGTTCAATGGCATAGTTGCATAACCACTTTCTCTCTTAATGAACTGCATGGTAGTGCCTCCCAGTAGCTCAAGGCTGTCCCACCATCCCTAGACAGGGAATGGGGCAGGCATAGAGCAACTGGGGCATCACATTGGGCTAAAATAGAGTCCTGGGCCAAGAGCAAGGGTGAGGGGTAGTACTTAGGCAAAGAACAGGGACAGTCAGGCTCATTAGTACCCTCAGAGCCTTGATATTTATGTTCATAACAAGTGCAGATTCAAAGAATTTTGTCCATTAAACACACCTCTTTTATATGTCATTGGCAGAGTTATCTGGTGATGTAAATCTAACATTTTAAATAATTTAAATAAAATTAATTTTGAATTTGAAACATTATTTTGTTGCCATAAACTGCTTGGAAATAAGTGCATATATTTCTCACAAGAAGTACATATTTTTCTTTCCCCCCCCCCTCATAATAAATCATAGTTACAATAAAACATTTATCTATGCCTGAATAAATATAATATCTTTATTAACAGTTTGTAAATTGTTAGTATAAGACTTCATCAGAAGAATCAGAACATCTGAAGTGAATGTTCTTTAAGGTCAGCTATAATTTTTAGCACAAAGTAGTAACTGTTTTAAATGTACAGTGATATAACAATAATTGTTCATGGCCATGATCTATTCATATGTGTATTTCTCCAAAGGAGAAAGCCAATTAAGAAGATAACATATATCCTACAACTGATTCTAAAGCTCTTTTATCAAAGGTATGCTATTCATCTGTATGAGTTAATAAAAGTCAGAAGAACACCGAGCTGTTGATTTATTTCTTGATGTCTGTTTCAAAGCTGGTTGGCTACATCTGTTGACATGCAGAGACACCAGTACAAGGTTATTATTATATGGTATTACTTA
Source organism: Phasianus colchicus (assembly GCF_987193195.1). Classification (NCBI taxonomy): domain Eukaryota; kingdom Metazoa; phylum Chordata; class Aves; order Galliformes; family Phasianidae; genus Phasianus; species Phasianus colchicus. Next base: position 101,986,417 of record NC_143436.1, read on the forward strand.
AAGAGCATTATGGGCTGCTATATTATGAAAGGACTGTAGTTTTTTCAACTATAGCAAGGTTTTTGACATACTTAAGCTTTTAAAAGCTAATACAAGCAAAAAGTTGTACAAGCCCAAACAAGTGTCAACTCCCCACTACCATTATACAGTACCTCTGAGATGAGGAATACAAGTATTAGCAGCACAAAGAACACTCTAGAAGTCCCTTAGTCAGAAGATGAGTTTGCTTTATAATCTTGGGAATTCTAACAAATAATGTAAAAGTGGAATAAATTTAGTTTTAGACAAGGCATTTTTATTATCACTCATCTTCAAAAAACAAAATGGGATTTTAATGATTATAAGCATTGGGATTTAAGTTTTAGGTCTCCTCAGAAAGACATATCTGCATGAGATTAATGTCATTAACATCACATTGATTTTCATGAACACTAGCATCACAATAGAAAAGAAATAATTTTTTCCATAACCATACCATTTACTGCAACATCTGGTGTTGCTCTGAAAGTATATTATACAATTGTGACCTGATCTCCTATTTTCTGGGTTTTTTAAGGCTTATTAACACATTGCCATTTAAAATATAATGATTTACTCTGGTTTAGTGCATTATTACTTAAATTTTATAACCTTGAAATAAAATTTAATTGAGTTTATATAAGGCTCATCATGGCAACTATGAATAAATTCATACGTAAGTGATCTTGAAGATTTATATTTTATCCAACAAAACTGATTTATTTGAACAATTGTTTCTGCTTAGCAAGCAGAATATTTGAAATAAAATAATGGATATCTGCTCAATATCTTAAAAAAAAATAAAAGGTTTGGAATGATATCCAGAAGTATCATATTTATTACTATTTAATATCTCTTCAACTTTGTACCATACCTTACATGAATCTTTTGGGCTTTTTACTTTCACTGCTCTTTTCTTTATTCTGGATTATTATTTGTGCACTCTTGAGAACTTCCAGTTTTTGATAAAATATTTAAGATTCCAAAATATTTCTTGTATAATCAATGAAAATTATATAAAGGAATATTATATAATCAAATAATATTAAGATGTTATAATAATGATCGTATGGTCCACGGCAATTTGCTCCAGGCACAAATAGTGTCATGTATTTCTATATATATATATATTTATAAACATTACTTTTAAGTGTTAACTTTCTGCTTAGATTGTAATTTCTAGTAGGTTCTTATTTGTAATAAGTTTTACTTATGGAAGTCCACCTAAAAAGAAGCATTACACTAGCAGAAGCATAAGATGCCCATACCAAATGAGTCAACAGTACATTCATTGAAATTAATGTTATTACATTAACACAAAAGTTGTATGAGACCACAGCAAGTTGTTTGTTATGGCTCTTGTTGCAAATGTTAGCAATATTTCAAGAAGTAGTTTGTTTTGTCTATGTTTCGTACTGTCTTCCAAATAATGTAATTGTTAGAAAATGACGTCTTTATATCTCCCTGGATATAAATTTCAATTAAAATATACTAAAATTAAAATTATAATTGCTGTTGCAACAAAGGAAAGATGCAATGCAAAAGACAACTGCTGAATATTTTGATGTGACTCTTTTAAGTGGATAATTTCTGAAATATTTTATATGATTACAAAACTTATACAAATGAAAGAAAAAAAAGGCATTTAAATCTCATTTTATAAAAAGCAAAAACTAAAAAAGAACCCACAAATCTAACATTAGGAAAAAAAAAAGTCTTTCAGTGAAGCTTGAATTTATGTCATGTTTGTTTTCATTATGAATGTGTTATTTTTACTTTTTGCCAATGATATTTAATATTAAATTGATATATAAATTCAATTAGAAAAATAATTCAGTTATTCAACACTTACTGCAATAATCATAGATGTAACTACACACAACCACTATTTCCTATTCCTCTTAGTTAATATCCTTAAAGAAGCGATTATAGATTCAGAACTTGAAGGACACTTGTAACTCTTCAAGTGTTTATATAACTAAGGAAAGATACAGAATGACATACAATGTATCCATCTTATGACAGGACTCTTAACTTCTCAGATAAACATTGTCACGGGTTATCCTTAGATATAATACCGTGACAGGGGGGCACAGGCCCCGGGAAGAAGAGAGGGAGAAAAAAAAGATACGGTTTGTCGAGACCCGGCCGGCCCTGGGCCACGTGCGCTCCGGGAGAGGGGGAAGAGCAGAGAGCTAGCCGATAGTTATAACAAAGAGAAAACACAACGGCAACGATCTGAGGAGGAAGGGTAATTTACTGAATCTAACTAAATCAAACAAAACGAGAGAGACAGAGTATCAAAAATGAGAGTCAAACCACGATAGTGCGAGGGAAAACACGTGCTTTCTCCGCGGCGAAGCTGAGACGGCTGAGCCGGGCCAGACGGGGAGAGGCAGCCGCTCCGGGTCCTGTCCGCAGCTCCATCCCACTGCCTCTTCCCGCCAGGTCTCCGGGGATGACGCCCCCTCCCCTCCCATCAGGATGCTCAGAGTCCACAAAAGGCAGTAAACGGAACCAGAACATTAACTCGTTAACTGCCACTGGTCCACGAGATGTTCTGATGTGGAATATTGACAACAAAAATTCACGAAATCACAACATTCAGATGATATAGCACTGTTTGTGCATGTTTACCGTTATCTACATATTGTGAGCAATTTCAAAACGGTCTGAAGACAGTAAGACTTCTAACACATCTTGTAAATAGTGCATTGTTTTAGCTTAATATACCTTTTTAAGAAAGAGAAAGCAAAGCCTGGAGCAAATTGCCGTGGACCATATGATCATGAAAGTCAAGCATTGGTGACAGATACTCTAACAAGTCAAATATCACCACTCTTGGGAGGGTCTTTATGCATTTACCTAAGTCAGTCTGGGACGTGTTTGTCTTACACTTTACAACACTTTACAGATAATTAACTCATATGAGACAAAACAAAACAGTTTTAGCTCAGACAAGCAAAAACCAGTAAAGATTATAAAAGTGTAATACGTTATTTTTTTTTCCCTATAAAATGTAAGCTGTTATTTTGTATCATTAAGAGGAAGAAATGGGAAATACAATTCACAAAATTGACTTAAAACTTTAGATAAGTAATGTGGCCATAAGGAAATGGAGAAAACTAAAACATGTGCATTACTGCCATGGAAAATTGCAAGAGTGGAACTAAAATAAGTTTGACTAGCTCACCTGTGGAGACATAGATTATGTGAAAATTTGACTGTTTAGGGATCCAGATAACAGCTTTTCACTTGAATTTTAAACTTGCATATTCTGGCTTAGAAAATAAGAAAAATAAATATTTTTAAAATGGCATATAATATGTAATAATGTATCAACATAATTGTGTGATAAGATACAATGTTTACATATTCATCGGAGTATTGGAAAAGATGATGGGACTGTGAAAGATGATAATTTGTAGTATGATAAAATGTGAAAGTTTATAGTAGTTTCTTCATTTACAAATCAAGTATCTGTGTGAACTTTGTGCATTTGTTTTCTAAGTATGTATTTGTGGTTTTACTATCATGTGTACAACAGGAAGTATATTATTAAAAGAGAACTATTAGAAGAAATAATTCATAGTGGTGAAGTTTGGGGATTTTCGTGGCTTTAAGGTGTCTATTCTATGTGAAAAACACAGGTTTAAAAAGAGATCCCACCCATACTTGTTCTTATTTATTTATTTATTTACTGTTTGTTTTGTTTGTGAATGAAAACATCAGTCAACATGTACATTTTGTTTGCTTCTCACCCAGTGTGTTGGATGTTGACAGTTAAAGATTTTGCAAAGCGTTTTGTATACAGCTTGCAATATAATAATCCCTATTTGTTCCAAATTTCTGATCCTATTTCTTATGAAACAATAAACAGAAATTAAATTGAAGAGATACTACATTCTAAAATCTGTAAGTATTTTAGGTATGCTTGTTATATCACTTATTGTCTCCTTTGACACTTCAGTCATGATTGTAGGTGGCAGAAAGTAAAGATCTCTTATAGGATTTTAATTAACTGGAAGAAACCATCTAAGGGTGTAAAAGATAAATTTAATCATAAAATGTTTCCATAAGTTTGCATAAAAATGTGACAAAAAATTAATGAAAATTACTTAAAGCTCTGTCATATCCTGAATGTTCCAGAAGGTTCTACTTAGCCTAAGCAGACTGCAATCATCTCTCTCTGTAATTCTCTTCTGCAGACTCTTCCAACTCTGCTGGGAGTTTACCTGCTAGTGTTTGATGTCAGCTCTTACTCTGTCAAGCTGTAAAACCTTGGAGCAGATTTCAGTGAAAAAAGATAAATTGTGAGTGCAAGCTGTGCAAGACCTCATCTGGGTGCCCATCCGTGCAATGCCAGCTGGACTGCCTGAGGAGTAGCATTTGGGCATGAAAACTTTTGAAGTATGACAATTTATACTACTCAGTAAATATCTATATATACATAGTGTTTAAATTGTGTGTAGCAAAAATGACCATGTTAGAATACCAGTATTTAAAAGCTACTACAGCCTAAGAACAGACAAAATAATTTTGTATTAGTTTCTGTAGGATAGTGTGTAGGTAAATTTGCTGTATGGGTGACAGTATGTTAGCTGAGTAGTGCTCTATTCGTTAAAAGGCAGCTATTCTTTTAGCCCTTTTCCTTTCCTTGTGGTGAAGGAAATAAATGGATTGCTATCCAGTGTATTTGTTCATAGCCTACTCACAATTGTGTTTTTTTTTTTTTTTTTTGCAGCACCCTGATATAGATTCCTGGTTTGGATGACCTCCCATCATTCCGCAAACACAATCAGTGTCTGTAAAACTGTCTGTCACTGACTACTCCCTTTGGTGTATGAAGATCACCTTTTTTATTCCTACCAGTACTTACTTTGTCTCAAATATGTCATCAGGAAATATATGTGTAGCATTTCTATCCACCCAGCTGGGTAAATTGTGCTTTTGTTCTACTGCTATTGTTCTTTGGCGGTCTAATGAACTTCACCCCGTGCCATAATAACTTGGCATTATATGGTTTCAAGTTAAGTTTGGAAGCTGAGTATTCAATATATGTACCCATAAGGATTTCTTCTACTTTTAGACAAATGCATCTGGGATAGCACAAGCAACATTAGGCAACTGATTAGTTTGATCAAATTTCATATAAATACAAATATATTTGCATTAGGAAGCTGAACTAGAGTTATACCTCTCCAGAAAATAAATAAATAAACATTGAAGGAATAAACTTTTCAAACATGCAACAACTACAGGAATTCAATCTCTGTAAAGACCAACTGCAGAATGTTTGTACAATGACTTCGATAGAATCAAAACCTTTACATGCATTTGTGAATTACACCTAGAATTAATGTATTGCATTTATATCTGACTCTAATCTCTATAGATATATATGCTACAATGCATTCAAATAAATATTTGAAAACATGCTAGCTATGTTTGTACGTAGGTATCTGTGTAGATATTTCTTTTCTACTTTTTATACAGATTAAAAAATAAAATTTCTTTCAGGACTGTATACTCTTGAATTTTACTTGGAAAATGAAATTCTACATAGAATCATGTTACTTCATAGACAGTCATTGCATCATAGTCATTATCAGTGCTGATGGACAAATTTGCATTTGTTATTAATGAACTACTTTAATAAAGATGTTATTTTAAGCAAGATTGATTTCAGTAATTTTAAATAGAAAAATGTATTTAATGTCATTTGTTTTGTTTTTATTTCATTTCAATAATTTTTATTTTTTCTGTAAATAGAAACTAACCTCTTTAGTATTTCCTAGTAGGCATACAGGCATACTGCATGCTTTCTTTTCGTTTCCCTTCTTTGAGTAGGAAAAAAAACTGCATACATTCTTTGTTCATTCCTACAAATCATCAGAAACTTAGTACCATCATCTCCAAACTGCATTGGAGAATTCAGCATTTAGATGTGAAAAACATGAGAAGGTGTATACTGATTTTGTATCACTAAAAATCTACCCAACTATTCTGCCTCTCATGAAGAACAAAAGTAGATACACAGTCTGGGCACAGGGATATCTATACTACAGCAAGAACATGACATGCCTATACGATATTTTCTTCCTAATGTTCTCCCAGCCCCCAGATGTTTTGAACTATTTTCTTGGCCTTTTGAGGTAAAGCCCTTAAATTTCTCTTAACAGTTTATTGAAATGACCTACAAAAGCACATATTATTTCACAGAAGATGTCCATTAGAAGTGAATTCTGTGTGTGCAATTCTTGTTGCAAGAATAATCATCCTTACTGTTTGTTGTGAATGTGCATCTTGTAAGTACAGCCACATATGTGGGTGGTTTCCCTGAGAGTTCAGCAAATGCTTAATTGCTTCCTGTAATTTGGTTCCTGGATCCAATTTTCTCTCAAAGAAGAAATAGGGAATTTATAGTGAATTGAGTGATAGTATGTAAAGGTCTGAGATGAAAAGAAAAAACTATCTGTGAACTGGAATATATTAATTGCAGTAAAACATATGCTATTATTGAGGCACTTTCTCAATGTAAAATGGGGTCTCAGAGTTAATAACTCTTATTTGAAATGATCCATGCCTAGAACAACACAATTTCGAACATCTAGACCTAACTTGACCCTGACAGGAACTGTGGTTTTATGAAGTATAAATGGTGTAAATGACACCTTGCCTAGTGTGTGCAGTGGTGAGGCTTTCTTCATTCAGATCATTTAGCTCAGAGACGAAATGCTGTGCAGACAGAGTCACAGAGAAACCAGGATTTGAATCTGGGCTTCCAGTCATAGCCGATTTTCACTCTCTGAAAGAAGCAGGTTGTACGGCAAAGTCACCTATCCATAGGGTTGGTGATGTGTGCATTGGTGAATGAAGCTCTGTCTATCCAACCTATTAGAGAGGTGCAAGCAGGCCAAACCCAATTCAAAATTTCCGAGGTGTGAGAATGGCAGAATGACCAGTCAAATGTGTGCCTTTTCTCAATGAAAAAGATTTCACACTGGGTTTGAATGTTAATTGAACTATTACTCATTGAGCCTTATTTATTATGTCCTAACTTGTATTAATAAGGAATATGCCATCTTCTGGAAATGTGGAGGGAATTCTAGTGAATAAAGGGGTAATTTATTCCATTGTTAAAATTGTAAAAGTAGTTGAGCATGAACATGGGAAACATATGGGGTACCTCAACCATAACCCAAGGAGCCTGCTGATTGGTCCAAGGAGCCACATCCTAGAAACTGTCCCAGAAACTGAACCAGTTGAAGCTGGAATACTTCCTCAAACTACACAAGGGTCAGAAGTACACTGCAAGGATGACATACGGCCTTCATCCCCATGATCACCAGGGCGACCACCAGGAGGCACCACGCATGCGTAGAATCATTAGTTAGGGTTGGAGTTTGGGTTGTAGAATAGGCGTGGAATATTGTAATGAATTCCCAGAATTAATTGTAATAACCACTCCTTGTCTTAGAAATAGCGTAAGTATGCATGTATTCTTTCTATAAATAAAGATGTTTACCTGCTTTCCGTGCACAGGCTAGGAAGGAGTTATCCTCCCTGCACCTGATGCTGAATAAACATACACGTTTTATAACTACTTTGTGGTTATAGAGTTTGTTCCACAAGTCACTAGAAAGCTGTATTATATTTACCCTGTCATGCTCTAAAAAGGTTGCAATCAAAGGACTGTGATGTCCCAGTAGGACAAATTACCAGTATTTACAAATTCCTTTTTACAAATTCATGCAAAATCTGTGATCTTAGAGCAGAAAGACGAAAGTTCTCAATCTTGATTTTAAGGATATTTACAGAGTATGAAGGAGGGGCCTTTGGGCATTAATTCTTCCACCAGAATAAGAGGTCTCAGGAGTAAGATTAGCCACATATTGCAACACTGTTCTGCTTTCTACAATGATATAAACATACGGTATGTTAGTGAAGGCTGGATGTTGCCCTTTGTGCTGAGGCACTAGGAACTCCCTGGGCAGCATGATTCAGCACAGTGAGTAAATTTAAACAGCACTAGTGTTGGAAAGAAGTGCTGGAGCCCACACACTGTATGGGTCTAGAAGCACACCTGTCTGAGGCCAGGACGACTGGGGTGGATGGGAGAAGACTGGGATTTGGAGCCTGACATTACTAGCTGATGGCCTGGGGGTTGCAGTGCACAGGAGGTAGCTCTCGGGCCAAGCAGGGATGGTCAGAGATAACAATGCACTAATACTCTTGAAATAGACTTCTCTCTTTAACCTTTTTTATCCACACAGACCTTTTGTTGCTGTCTGTAGACTGGCATAATAGGGCAGTGCCTGCAAAGCAGCTCTGAAAGCACAAATCTGGCTCTGCTGAGTGGGAGTGAGGGCAATCTCTCTCCTTCTTGTACTCAGTAATTGCCATGAGATTTCAGCAGCTTAAGTAAGTATTCTAAGTGTTTATTAATTTCCTTTAAAAAATCTAGCTGTTTTTCTTGTTTCCCTGAACTTGAACTAACCAGAAGGAAGAAATGGTCTGTTTAACATGAAGACAAAATATTGTAACTGTTTTACTACTGATAAGAAAATTTCACTGTCATCACTGTTTAGCATGATCTACTGCAATAGCAGTTTAAAAAATAAAAATAATTTAAAAAAATTGCTAACTATCAGATTAGTGTCAGATCTGTGGCACAAAGAAGAACTGTTCAAAAAAGCTACTGGCTAATAAATATTTATAGACAGTTTCATCATTTTTTTTTCTTCCTCGGTGAATATGTGATTGAGAAGAGAATATTATTTGCCTATTGCCCTTGAGTTAAGCTATAGTAGTAGTTTGAACAACTTAATTAAAAAAGACTTTTGCTACTAGGACTCATTTGCATAAGGGTTCGATAGGTTGGAAAGCCAGAAACAACAGCTGCTGAAGAACAGAAGAGCTGACATATGAAAAATATACACCATTACAAAATATGCCAGTATTGCAGTACGTTCACATGAAAATGAAAGTACTGGCCTTTCTTAACTAGAAACAATAATGAAACACAATAACAGAATAATCTACAAAAGGATAAATACTTTATACAACAAGGACTCAGATTATTGCTAGGAGTGAAGGGGAAAATGCAGAAACTTCCACATATCATTTATTTCAGAACTATTATTTTTGTAACTCGAGGGCCTTTCCAGAAATTATGGATTTCTTTCTGCCTTTTTCTTGTCAAGTAGAGAAAAAGGATAGCTATTAAAATGTTGACATTTTTTTTTCTCTGAAAAGTATTTATTTTTAATACAATTTTGTTTTCCTATAAGCAGATGAAGAAAATATAAAAGATTTAGAAAAATGAAAAATCCTTAATTTGTTTTAGGAACAGGGTGACAATTAAAAGTACTAATCTAAAAGTACTCATAACAAAGTACTGTTGCTATTCTTAAACTTTAAAATCTACATGTTTATAAATAACGTTTCCAGCCTTTTTTCCCTACTCTTTCCAAAATCCTACAGGGTATTTATACTTACAAGGTATCTCACTGATATGTGTTTATGTCTAATCCCAGTCCCACTGAGAGCTTGTTTTTCTGTAACAAGACCTTCTTGGATAATATATCTTCTTTATAAATAGAACCAGAACTCTTGCACCAAGCTCAGAGTCAACAAAAAAAATAGGAACTAAGTGATGTTATTTACATTTTGACTGTAGGCATAGATTTGATAATGTATTCTCAAAGCTCTTTGGAAAGCCTCAGTGTAAGTTGCATCTCTCCAAGGAAGAAATGTGGCCTGTATCATGCTGCCATTGAATGTTTTTTTGCTGCTTATGGAGGAGATAAAAATCTCCTAAGCATCCAGTGATTGCTCTCTTAGGCTTAAAAATGCAGCTTGCAAAGGAGAATATCCTAGCATAAAGAAGTAAAGAGCATTTTAAAGATCTGTTTCTAAACTTGCATGTCAGAATTCAAAGGGAACTAGATAGGTTCTTAGTCCACAAGATCCACAGACTGGATGACTTTTCACATTTAAGAAAATACAAACCTAGCATAGCTTTTTTTTTTTTTCTTTTTTTTTTTTTTTTTTTTTTTTTTTTTTTCTTTTTTTCCTTCTTTGGTAGGTTTTCTATATGCCCAAATTTAAAATAAATAATAAATGCAAAACACATCCCTGTATCCAAATAGCATTCAGAGAGAAGAGTTAGAGTGACTGTTTTATCTAAAAGTAATTAACCCTGCAGTGAGACAGAAGAGTTAGGAGTAGTAGCTTTATACTTGTAACATCAGAAGTTACAATAGAAGCCTTCAGAATCAATATTATGATCCAGCAGTGTTGTAGGCTCTCCAAAGAACACCTGAATGTAATCCTTTTAAGACTGGATTTGTAATACTTGGAAGTTCAAATCCAGAAGTCAGTCTCAGTGTGGTTTGCTACAGTATTTTGAACTTCTTCCTGTTAAGGAAAATACATTGTACACATAGTCTGGAAGACACAGTTAAAGAGCTTTTTTTAATGTAGTGTTGCAAAACCAAAGAAGGGCTGTAAATAGGAAGCACAAAGATATCCTTCTTTACAGCAGGAGCGATGATCTCCAAGGGGACTTACCTTGGACTTACCAAGGAGACTGAATACTGTGCTGAAGTATCTCCATGATTCCCAAATGAGGGAGCAACAACCTCTGAAATATCTGTAGTTGCTTGCACAAGATATAGCTATAATGAACACCTATGGCATTGTTTCTAGAAGACTCTTTGTATCACCTACAAAAGTGTCTACAGTTAGATTACTGTAATGATATATATGTACAGCACTAGACTAGGTGAAAGCAACTATAATTGCAATCAACTATTCTTTATAAAAAGAAGGTATGATTGGGAATCACCCTTAAGTCTATTTTACTTTTTCTTTTTTTTTTTTTTTCTTTTTTTTTTTTTTTAATATATATATAAAATTCAAATCAACAAAATGTTTCAGAATTCTAAGGAAGAATATCTTTGATTTTCCTGAAACATTAATATAGCTCTTCCCAGATAATCTGAACAGAATTATATAGCCAGAACTGAAACACTGAGGAGTTACTCAGATAAAGTTGACCAACATATGTAAGTGGCCCAAATATTTCCTCGCCCTTCCATCTCCTCTTCAGTTCATTTTGGCCTGTCTGCTTCTGTCTCCTTTTCCCTTGGAAGTTATTTCTCCTTAGCAATTCACCTAAATTTAGTCATAATACTGTCATATACACTAAACATTTTTCCCCATGGTTACTGATGATATGGTAGAGACCTGAAATAATAAACAGTACCTTGCTGCTTCCTGTTACTGAGAAGGCATCTACTTAGGATGACCACTGAAAATAGATACATACACTCAAAGTTTTTGCTGTTAGACCAATTGGCAGGGTCTGGTGACTGTATTAGTGGTGATCATTGCCAACACAAAAGAAGTCTAATAACATAGCAATGCTATGTATTTTGCATAAATTTTATCAGGATTATTCAGTGCTAAGTGGCTAGGAAGCCTAGAAGCATATAGTAATTGTGGAGACCTTCATCCTGCTACTCAACAGAGGCACCATTGATTGGTTTTATGAAATGTAACACAGGAAATTGGCAACATGACACAGCATTACTACTAGAGTTAGGAAAGTATCTGTCCTTCAGCTAGCTTCATAAATAAATAAATAAATAAATAAAATTGTAAAGTGCATAGATGTAAATCTAAGAATTTTCCATATAGTAATACAAGATGTATAGTTCTATTTTACATAATTCTTTTGAACTTATTATCCCATATGCAACTTTAGACAACGTACAGTCAGCAAATAAATTAATGCAAATATTAGATTGTATTTTGATATTTCTCTCCCTTCATTTTTACTCTTGCATGTAAACAGTGAGGATATAATTGATATATATTGGATCTACAATTACAGAGACATACTGTGATTTGTCCCTGACGATATCTACCATCTTATGATATAAATTCCTTTCCTCTCTAATAATATATAAAAGTGGAATAACTGAATGATTTCATATTAAAAAGCTGAGAATTTCACAAAATTTAAGTTCTTTAGTTATTACACTTCTGCATAAAAAGGCAAACTACTTTTAGTGTACAAATCTACTTTTAATGAGTCCAACGTAAGTAGATAAATTTCTAATGGAATCATCCCTCTCAACACTTCTTATTTAAAGAGTTGCTACAGAAAACAATTTTGAAAACTAATTTTAACATTGCTGTTCTTCCAGCATGTAACAGTTCTAATGTCATTCGACTGACTCCATAATTGTCTTTAATAGGAAAAGGATCAGGAGAACACAAATATGGTATGAATGAATTGCTCTGGTTAAATTATTTATCAATCTTGTTGAAAAAAAAAAAAAAAAAAAAAAAAAAAAAATTGCTATTAGAACAAAGAAGCTTTTCTAGCCAGGCTTCTAGAGAATTTATTCAAAACTATGGACTTATGACTTTGAAGATATACAACTACAATTTCTATTTATAGATAAGAAAAGAGTTTTAGTTAAACATTTTCATTTTCATAGAACAATAGAATGGCTTGGGTTAAAATGGATTTTTAAGATCATCTAGTTCCAAACACACCCCCATCACCACCCCCGCTATAGGTAGGGACACCTCCCTCTAGACCAGGTTGCTCAAAGCCCCATCCAGCCTGGCCTTGAACACTTCCAGGGAGAGGGCATCCACAACCTTGCTGGGCAACATCTTCCAGTGTCTTACCACACTCACAGTGAAGAATTTCTTTCTAATTTCTAGTCTAAATCCACCCTCTTCCAGTTTAGAACCATTTCTCTTTGTCCTGTCACTACATTCTCTTATAAAAAGTCCTTCCCCAGCTTTCCTGCAGGCCCCCTTCAGGTTTTGGAAAGCCACTCTATGGTCTGCTTGAAGCCTTCTCCAGGCTGAAGAGCCCCAGCTCTCTCAATTTCTCCTCATGAGGGTGGTTCTTCAGCCCTCTACTCATCTTCATGGCCATCTTCTGGACCTGATCCAGCAACTTGATATCCTTCTTGTGTTGGGGACCCCAGAACTGGACACAGTACTCCAGATAGGGTCTCACAAGAGGGACAGAATCACCTCCCTCAACCTCAGTCATGCTTCTCTTGATACAATACAGGATGTGGTTGGCTGTATGGGCTGCAAGCACATATTGCCAGCTCATGTTGAGTCTTCCATCAACCACCCCTAAATCCTTCTCCTCAGAGCTGCTTTCAAGCCGTTCTCTGTTCAACCTGTTTCTGTGCTGAGGATGCACTTGATACCACTGTCCATGTTGCATACAAAGATATTAAACAGCACTAGTCCCAGCACTGCTCCCTGAGGAATTCCACTTGTCACTGGTTTCTACTTGGACACTGAACCACTGACTACAACTCTTTGAGTGTGATCATCCAGCCAATTTCTTATCCAGTGAGTAGTCCATCCATCAAATCTATTTTTCTCCAAATTGGTAACCAGAATATCATGCAGAGAACTGTTAAATGCTTTGCACAAGTCCAAGAAGACGACATCAATTACTCTTGCTTTACCAACTGATGCTGAAACTTCATTATAAAAGGCCATCATGTTTGTCAGGAATGACTTGCCTTTGGTGAAGCCATGTTGGTTATCACCAATCAGCTCATCTTTATTTTCCATGCTCCTTAGTAGGGATTTCAGGAGGATCTGCTCAGTTACAAAAGTAAGAATGACTGGCCTGTTATTTTAATACTCATTTGTGTTATAAGAACCATCTCTTGTTACCCAAACTGAAATTTCTCTTCATTTTGTAGCAGTTTATTTGAGTCTTCTCCTAAAGTCTGCCATATTATAAGGAAAAAATTTGAGGGACTCACAATGTCTCAGCTTAATCCATTTGTCTGGCTACCTATCTATTCTTCTATCTATTCATCAATCTATCTTTAAGAGATTGGTTTGATGGGACTATTTAAAAGTCTGGAGGAAAAAAAACAAAAAACAAAAAACAAAAAAAAACAAAAAAACCCAACTTGGTAAATTAGCTTATTAAAAGTATTTTTTTTTTTTTTTTTAGTGTTTAGTTTTCATCACAACCTATACAAGGAAAAAAAAAAAAACAAAAAAAAACCCTCAGATAATAAATGATAGTTGTATTCTAATTTACTTTAAAGTGTGCATTATCATGAGAATGATGCTGCACAGACCGCACTGATGACTGGGATCCTTTCTGATTATTAGTCACTAAGGTCAAAGTGACAATACTTGTGAGATCCTCAATGAGAGAAGTCCAAAGAAAGATGGACATGACTTCCAATTTTATTCTTTTTGATCTCCCCAAAGAAGAGGGGTCTCTGCTCCTCATATGGCTTGTTTTCTTTCATCTTGTCAAGAACCTTGTGCTTTCAGCAGGGTACCCTGCGTATTTCTCACCCCCTTTTTCTATCTTTTCCTGTCTGGCAATTTTGTTGCATAGATGCCTTGGAGGTGTAATTCCTCCTTGCCCCTGTGACAATCATATTTGTCATATACTAATATAAAATTTTCTCTGGCTATGCCATTGTAGCATTGTAATATGCAAATATAATATTGTTAGTTATGCCTCTTTAGTTAACTTGCATTCGGGTTTAAAGCAAGCTGAAATATTAGTTATATTCTTATTACTATTTATCACTTATGTGTCCAGACCTTTGCATTGAGTTCAATTACAAGGTTGGTCATTATCTACAGATTAAAACCACAGTTTGAATTTAGATTGTCAGTGAAATAACATCTTGGTAGGGAGACAGTTCACTTTTAAAAAGTTTATGGTGTCCTCTTATATTTTTAGCTAGTAATTACTGCTACCATTAGATATGAAATACAATTTTCCAATAGCTTTAGCTTCTGCTTGTCCTTCTTTCTTCCTTGATTTATGTGCTAGCTCTTGGTATCTCATATGAGGCTAAATATTTCTCTTAAAGAAAGTTGTGAGGGTTTTTTTTTTTCTTTTTTTTTTTGATGTTTGTTTGTTTGTTTTTGTTTTTATGAAGGCATCCTTTCTGCTTGGTGAAGTGCCCTTGTGAATGCCAGCACGGCTTTTACTTTATGCAGACCTCTATGATATTTCCAAGAGGTTGTTCAGAAGTGTTTTACTAACTCATTCCTCTGTCATTGATTTTGTAAGTCTTTTGGTTGACTAGTCTTCTATTTCTCAACTCAGCATCTTCTCTTCCAGAAAATTTCTCAAGGGAAGGATTTTTACAATCCCTTAATAGGCTTTTAACCTAAGTTCCCTGTAATGAAATTTTAAAGGACCAAAGTACTCAGTAAGTTTTCAGTGCCTCTGTCAGAAAAAGAAATAGCAAACTTCACAAACAAAATTATAACTCTTCTTTTTCTTTTCTCTGACATAATCCTTAAAGAATTCATTAAGAAACTTTCAGTTTCTGAGGAGCTACTCTGTCTGGCTTAATGCTGTTCTTATATATGCTACTATAAATTGTTAATGGAATACAACATTTTCTCCTAATTCTTAACTATTAATGAAATTAAACAAAAATATTTTTTTCATAATGCAAAAATAAAACAGGATAAAATGTAATTAAAATCAAAATCAAAAACTTATTTCATCCTTGCATGAGAAAATACATTTTGGGTGCATAAAATGGTCTGCATATAGACATAGGCATACACAATGGTGTTAGCGCCCTCAAAATTTAGCAGTATTTGCTGTGTAATCATAGGGTCTTGTCACTTGACAGCAACAGTGGTGGATTCAGCAGCTATAGTGCAGCCAGAACTTGTAAGTTAAAGTTACTTTTAAAAGCCGTAATATTTGATTTCAATATTCCATTCCATTAATACCTCTACTATTGCTATTAAAGATAACCCTGAAACAGTGTATTAAATTATAAACCTCACTCAAAAATTGCCCAAGCATTACATTTTACAACATGAAATGTGAAATGTTGCATACTTTCATATGCTCTACTTGTCTTTATGAAGGCTTTGTTTACTTTTCTATGTGTCTTTGAAGTCTGTGTGAAGGATATTTCTGAAGATGCAATGACAAAGGGGAACAAAATCAGAAACTGAGTCTGAGATATCAGAACTTTTATAAAGAGTACTGCTATTGGTAATAAATTGATCAAAAATATGATAAAACATTTGTCAAATATCTTTCAAATATTTCAACAATACTCTCTTTGAAATGTCACAAATATCTTTCAATCACTCCAGTATTTTTTTTTTCTCTTTTTAACAAGGACCGTGAACTTTCCTGCCAGTATTCCACTATATTTTTTTGCCGTGTGACAGATGACAGCAAAAGGACAGTCTGACAAAATGTAATCTAACATGGAAGTACTTATGAAGAAAAATTGCTCTATGAAATACCATCACATTGCTCTTTGTATCTGTTGTAGTATCCATGGAAATAAATAGGAGGCATCACTTCCAGAGCAACCTATGTAGACTGAGGAAAAAAGCTGTCGGGAAAGGCATCCTCATCCCATGAAATTAAGACTTAAATGTGGAACATGGTTTCTTTCACAAAAGAAAAAAAAGATCTGTCTTCAACAACAAATATTATTTTTTTAAAACAACAGTCCTTTATGTGTAAGTATTAAAAATTTGTTATTTTTAATAAATTAGCTTTATTGGCTTTAAATAATATTAATTCAAGAATAGCAAAGTAAAAATGCTTGAAAGGGAAAATATATATATATATATATATATATATATATATATATATATATATATATATATTTTTTTTCCTGAAACTAACATTATTTTCCTTTTAGTGATAGGTAAGCTGTATCTATAGACAGATATAACTGTGTGTTTTCAAAGACTGGTCCATATTCTAGATACGCCCAAGAATAATGACTGTCATCTCCTTAATAGGGATTTCTTGTCTTCTGTCTTGATATCCACCTTCTATTTATTTATTTATTTATTTATCCATTTATTTATTTATTTATTTATTTATTTTCCAAATAAGAAATATCTGTCTGCTCTGTTTTCCTCCAAAATGATAAGGTGAAATTTTTAGAGAAGTCAGAAACAAAAGGAAGAGTAATCAACTTGAACTATTTCTAAATAATTTCTCAGAAACTAAATTAAAATTACTGAAAAAAAAAAAGGGGGGGGGGGGGAGGGAGGGGAAAGCATTATATTCATCATATATATGATTTCTCACCAAAAGTTAGAGCAACAGTGAATTCAACATAGAAAATATATATATGAAACATAAATCTGAATAACTCCAATGTCTCCAATGAAGAAAGAAAATAACAGTTGCTTGAAACATCAGTAAGTCATTATTCTGACTCTAGTAATCTTTAAATATTAGCTTACTAACTTGGTCAGACCTTTTATACAAAAAAGCATTTGTCCTCAGCATCCCTCTGAAAGCAGGATTAACCCCCAGATATTCATCTGAGAGTTGAAACAAAACACTACTAGAAATTTACCATTGAAATCTTCTTACTAGGTAAAACACACCTATTGAATATGTGACAATGGATACTTAGTAATTGACAGTATTCCTCTCTTCCTCTCTTCTGTCAAGATGTGTCTGAATTTCTTTCTGTCTTAGAGGAGTAGTGTTGATAACATTTTTCTACTTCTATGGGATCTTCAGACTCAATGTTATAGGCAAGTAAAATTCATAGTTTTTAGACATTCAGCTTTTATCCCTTTGTGTATATACATGCATTTATCAGCATTTGTGTATATACAAATGTTACAAGGTATAAATTTTCTTCTCAGAAAATTTATTTAAGAATATAGAAATATTTTTAATACTCAAAGTAATTGAGAAATGTATGGTGGCATCATTTGGTAAAAATCTTTTAGACTTACAGACACAAGGTGGTAGTATCATCCTTTAGTACTAAGTGTTTAGGTTGGCCTTCCTTTTACTTAATAGTCATCTTTCTTTTTTCTTCAAACAAGAGCAAGAAAAAAACCTCAGCATTTCATCTCAGTCCTACTGACATTCAACATGTACCTAGAGCTACTCTGCATCAATTCAGTAGAAAACTGGCAAATTACACAAATACAGCTGAAATCTGTGTTTAGACTTTCATATCTCTCAGCAAGGTAGAGAAATTTTATATTTTTCTGGCTTATAACATTTCTTAATAATTTTTGAGGTATTGAAGAACAGAGTATAAAGAGAAAAAAAAAAGAAAGTGAGAAGTTGAAACTCTTCAAAGAAGAACAGCCTATCTGTTACCTATAAGGTAAACAGTACCTATCAAGTGGTGAATAATTTGTCAAGAATCTCCAGGCATTTCAGTCCAGAGAAAATTCACAAAGAATAGTGATCCTGACAGCTAGATATTTCTAACCACTCTTTTTTTTTTTTTTTTTTTTTCCCCATAATAATAATAAACATGGAATAAACATGCTTTTAAAATAGTTTTCCATTACTTTATACCTTTTGAGTTCTTATGAGCAAGATTTTAGGTCAAGGCATAGGCTTGAGATTTAAACTGTTTCTCTAGAGAACTGTCTGTAGTGTGGTATCCATCATCATATTCACAAAGTCAGATCAAATCATGGCATCTCATCCCCATGATCACTTAGTTCTCCTGTACTACCTCCAAGAAACTCCAATGCTATGCCATACCATGCTCCAGTTTTATAGCATACTGATGTTTTTTCCTCCAGTTTGTTGCAGTGGTTGCTGCATGCTCATCTCGAGCGTGTAGTACCTGTAGTAACTAGTGGTATTACAGAAAGTTCAGTTCATTCCTTTACATATACAACCTACAGAAAAGTAGACAGATATCTGTGTTGAAATGATAGGATAAAATGGTATCTTGATTTACCTTGACTCCAAATCTTTGAGTCCGTTCCTTGGACTTGCTGCTGTGCATGTCCATGTCTCTTGTATTGGGGAGCCTAGCACTTGATACAGAACTGTGTTTCTTCATTTAACAAAGTGAAAAGATCACTTTTCTTGATCTGTTGGTAATGCTCTTTCTGAAACATCCGAGGAGACAGTTGACCTTCTTTGTTTCAAGGAAGTATTTCCTGCTCATGGACAACAGGACCTGCACCTAGTCCTTTCCAACAAACCTGCTTTCTGAAGAGTCAGGCTTCAACATGTACTGGTACCTGGGATTATTCTTCCCCCAGGTGCAGGACATTGTGTTCCGAGATATTCATCTGTCTATTTCTCTAGATTTTCAATGGTCCTGTCAAGGACAGCACAACCTATCTAGCACTATGTTTATACATTCAGGCCTCCTGCTGGCTTTACTTGATTTCCTACTCATGCAAATGGAATGTTAATGATCTCAGAGGAAGTGATCTTTGAAAATCAGTCAGTTCTCCTTATCTTCTCTCCATAGCTATACTCCATGGGACTCTTCCAAGCAAGTCTCTCAACAGGCTGTGCTCTGCTTTTGTGAGGTCAAAGCATACTATTTGACTCAGAATCCTGTATCACACGAGCCTGCCTCAGTTTTCACATTTCCAATCAGTTGGCAAGAATCAGAGTCCAGCAGAACCCAGCTCTCAATGACTCCTCGGCCACCTGTATCAGGAAGTAGTTCTCAGTGCAATCTAAAGACCTTCTTTTCACTTTTTTAAAATGTCCATCTTATTTAGTTGCCTATATATCTGTCCCATCCATGCTGTATTATTAAGTAGCATTCATGATAATGAACTTCCCACATCAGGAAAGATTATCTGGTGTTCAATACCCAGCATTTGCTTTTTACAGTTGAAATACTAGAACTCTGATATAGAACTTGTGAGTAATTGATGCACATGAGAGGTAATCTTTTGTTATAGAGAAGGTCTATTAGACAAGGCTTATCTTTGAACACTGAACACGTATTTTCTGCAATCCAGTTTTCTAAGGATACACATATTCTAATAAATGTAATATAAAATAAAGCTTATGTCTGTATTTCAACTTCTCTGTCCATAAATTGATAAAGCAGATAATACTTGGCCAACCACTTATTGTATGTGTATGAATAACATATGATACTGTACTCTAATTACTTTACTGGCATGAGCTTAGCATTCCTTCATTACTCTTCTGACAAGGCTACAAATCAGATTTGCCAGTTCTCCCAGATGAATGTCAATAAAAACCTGTTATGAGACTCAAGGATGGATTATCTGTGACAGGATGATTGACCAATAGCCAGAGGGTGGATGAATAAGTCTAACTCCAGGAAAATCAGCCCAAATATCAGATCAGTTTGATGAGTGAATTTTAATTAGGAACATGGAGTGGTTTCTCTAGAACTTTGTTTGAACTATGCACTTGTATGACTTAATTTAATTAGATGAGAACTATGAAAATTCTAATTTATCTCTAGATTAATTTTTGTCTGCATAGAAATGAATGATATTAGAATGATAAGTGTTATCAAATCTAGCCTCTCTAATGACAGCAAATCTGAAGAAGGACTTGCATATGAGGATTATAATATCTTAGTAGATTTTTTTTATTATTATTGAAATATTTTAGTAGATTTGTTGAGAGTTTATTTCTTAATCAGTTTAAATCCTGCTATCAGAGTTTTTCTTACATTCCCATCATGTGGGCCAAAACTAGATGTCAAAATGCTTCCGAAACAAAATTGGACTCCTGTCAAATCTGAAACACAGAACTAGGAATTCTAGAATGTGCAGATGTGGAGACCTAGATTTGTAATTTGAACCTCTTGAAATCTGGATCCAAGCTTTTCATTTTTAACCACCTCTGCAACTTGCAGTGCTAATAATATAAGATGGAAGAAATTCTAAAATTGTAGACAGACATAACTTCTCACAAATCAGATTTAAATGGATCAACACTTCTTTCTTAAATTACTTTTTCTTTGTAGGAGGGAGACTGCCAGTTATTATCTGTTGCATTAATACTAAGTGCTCCCAAAGTTCAGAATGAAATAATTGCATTAAACTAATGTATGATTGAAAATAGTTATGGTTACATTTGTTTAAGCTGTAGTTCTGAGACTGGAATTTGCATGGTTGACAGCTTTATAAAGTGGAACCTTTTAATAAATCTAGAAATATTATACATAAAGCTGAACATTTCACTGTCCCATACTGCATTTAGTAATCAGAGTAACAGAAGAACCACCAATTTGAAGATGCCTTGATATTATAAAGATACATTTACTCTTTAGCAGTTCATGTCCTATACATGCAGAAATGTATTTCTAGAAGAAAATTGGAAAGGAAAATAAAAGCAAAACCAATTTACTTTAGATTTAGGTGTAACAACTACACTGAACATGAGAAGAAAAATTAAACCATGGATCAAACAAACTTTTTTGCCACTCTGAGTAGATTGGATATGGACACTGAAAAGTGGGACCACATTTGGATTTCACTTCCCAGAATGAACCAATAAGTTCTCATGTACGATAAATGATTATAAAATTTTATCCAAATAATTCATTTATGTCAGCTTTCCCTACTCCCCCGTTCCTATACTTGATCTGAAGAGGTTCCAGTCTAGGTTGAGAAGATCTAGAGATTCTATTTTGTTTTTGTCATTAATGCTTGTTTACAGTTGTGTCAGTTTTATTTTCCACTAAATTCTACTGTGGATCTCAAGATACAGTCGCTCCACTTATGTTTCATGATTTAACTATCCCCCACACTGTATGAAGTAGTGTAAGTAGTGGATCAGGACTTCTCCTTTCTGATATTTCTGCTGCTTAAGGACAGAGTAAGTTCCCAGTCTCAGATTTATATAAACATGAGATAACTCTTGTATTGTTCCATTATATAAATTTATAATGCTACACCTTAAAACTGACTGTGTAGCACAGATCTTGTTTCTCATAAGAGAATATTAGAATATCCTTATTCTTTAGCAAGAAGAGCCATAGCTTCACGTATAATATTCTCTGTGCTGTCCTTGAAGGGATGGTTTGTTTATGAAAGATCTTCTTATGATAATCAAGAGGATGATTTTTTCCTAAATAGTGATAGAGAGTTTCAAGACTAAAAATCAGAGGATAAATAAGTAAATAAGTGAATTGTAAAATGAGCCATTTAGCTGATCAACATAATTTTTTACTGTTTTAAGAACAACAAAGAAGCATTTCTTCAAAACAAATAATTACAAGCAGATAATATATGCTATTTTTAGAGGGGAAAGTTAAAATATACATCTTTGCTATTTATTTATTTATATGAAGCTGTGTTTTGCTTCATTGCTCATTGTTGTTTAACCCTGCAGGTGACTCAGCACCACAGTTGTTTGCTCACTGTCCCTATTCTCAGTGGGATGAGGGAGCAAATTGAAAGGAAAAAAAAAAAAACAGAAACTTGTGGGTTGAAATAAAACTATTTACTAAGATAGAGAAAAGGAAAAGGATAATAATTATGTCATATATATATAAAAGAATATATATAAGAATATATTGTAAGGGATGAACAAGAAATTGCTCACCATACCCTGATCAGTGTCCAGCTAGCCCCTCAAGCAGTGGAAGAGAGTGAGATGAACTCCCTCTCCCTTCCAAATTCTGTCCACTGGATGTCATATGATATGGAATGTCCTTTTTGCCAGTTTAAGTCAGCTGCCCTAATTCTGAACCCTTACAGTTCCTAGGGTCCTTCACTACAAATGGCCTTGGCTCTGTACAACACTACTTAGCAGTAACTATAAACATTGGTGCTATCAATATTGTTTTTTTCCTAGAACCAACATAACATCATACCAGACAGTCTTGAAGAAAACAATTCCATCCCAGCTAACATAAAGGCACTCATACTTCATGGCCCAGATAAATATTTTTTTTTTCTTCCTAAACTACATTCAAAGTGGTCAGATTCTGTCTTTCATAAATAAAACAAGAATGGATTCTAACTTTAGGTAAAGCTTAAGCCTTTGAAAGGGACAAAACCATGCTTAGTTGCAACTTCTTCAAAAATCCAAGTTATTCTTCTCTAGAAATGATTTTAAGTATTGCAAATATGTGTGCCTTTATCCAGAAACAAATTTGTGTTCCATCTTTACTAAGAGTGCAGTTAACTGGAAACTTAAATAAAGGAATATTTCTGTATTTAATTTGCCTTTTTCTCCCTATATAAAATCCTCCTAATATTTATAGGAAATAGTAAAAAATGTAACTGATATTAAATGTACAAATAATCACACACTTGTTTTTCTTAAGAGCAGGCAAGCAGTTTTCAACAGATACCAGTCATTTTACTTATTGTTGCCAATAAAGCCAGGCCATAAAAAAGGATTGTGTAAGAAAGAATAGGAAATGAACACTGCAGTCCCTCACTTGCTGTCTTATATAATCAAACTGATGAATAAATACTGGCAATGCACAGTAAAAATTATTTTTCTGGGTGGCTTCTACATTTGATATTTTCTGTTGGTTTCAGTTTTACAGCTGAGAAAAGAATCAGATGATCTGTGTGTGGACAGTGATTCTATGAAGAACCATTTTAGCTGTGCATCCCAATAGGTAAGAAAAGTAGATAAATATGACCCACAATGTTTAGGTGCAATGGTATTACAGTCTAGTACTGTACAACTTAATCGCCAAGTCTCAATATTTAAAAAAAAAATCCTAATTGAAAATATGGAAGTATTTTCTATTGCACTATCATCTGGTACATGAACTATAAAGATAGGAAAATAAATGGCAGACCTTGGAACTGATAAAAAAAATATAAAAAGAATCTGACAGAGTATTGTCAAAAAACAATACCAGCAAATATGAGACTTGAATGGGAGGTTTCATGGTAAACATGAGAACATTCAAGCCTAATTCTCATGTATCTTTTATAATAGCAGAATCAACACTTCAAAACAACATCTGGAGCATTTCCAGGTGTTTTTTTTGTTTGTTTTTTGTTTTTTCCTTTCTTTCAATGGAGGCAACATAAATGTTACAAACATGGTGGAATATCAGTCTTCATTACCAGTTAAATCTTATCCAAACAAGAAATCCCATGTTCCAAAGAAATACTCTATCAGCCATATTTAATATCCATTAGTTTTCAGCAGTTCGGCTGTCTGTCTTTTCTGTTATAAACTGGAACAACTGATTGTCATAGATATTGTAGAGGGTAAAGACTGGGACGAAGAGATAGGGAGAATAAAAAACCTTGCTGCTTACCTTTTGATTGCTATAACTAACACTATCCTCTGTATGAAGTGTCAGATTTACATATGAAGTTGTCATTCTGTCAGTTTTTGCATGTGTAACTTACAGTGATTCAACTAAAAAAAATGAATTGCAGTTCTTAAAAGCAACATGCTTTTTACTATTGACAGTGTACAGTTATGGTTCCACTCTTTTTTAGAGAAGAAAATGTTTAAATGGTCAAATATATTGTAAGTAAAAGAATGTCATTAAAACAAAACAAAACAAAACAAAAAATCATAGGTTGCTAAAAATTGTTACAAATAATCATAGAATGGCCTTGGTTGAATAGGACCTCAGAGATCACCTAGTTTCAACCCCTCTGCTATGTGCAAGGTTGCCAACCACTAGACCAGGTTGCCCAGAGCCACATCCAGCCTGGCCTTGAATGCCACCAGGAATGGAGCATTCACAACCTCCTTGGACAACCTGTTCCAGTGTATCACAACACTCTGTGTGAAAAAATTCCTCCTAATATCTAACCTAAACCTCCCCTATCTTAGTTTAAAACCATTCCCCCTCATCTTATCACTATCCACCCATGTAAACTGTTGTTCCACCTCCTGTTTATGCATTCTCTTCAAGTACTGGAAGGCTATAGTGAGGTCTCCCCAGAGCCTTCTCTTCTCCAAGCTAAACAAACCTAGTTCACAGAATCACAGAATCACAGAATCGTAGGGGTTGGAAGGGACCTCCAGAGATCATCGAGTCCAACCCCCCTGCAAAAGCAGGATCCCTACACCAGGTCGCACAGGTAGGCATCCAGGCGGGTCTTGAATATCTCCAGAGAAGGAGACTCCACAACCTCCCTGGGCAGCCTGTTCCAGTGCTCCGTCACCCTCACCGTAAAGAAGTTCTTGTGCACATTGGTGCGGAACTTCCTATGCTCCAGCTTCTGGCCATTTCCCCTTGTCCTGTCTCCGCACACTCCCTCAACCTTTTCTCATAGGAGAGTTGCTCCAGCCCTCTGATCACCTTAGTGGCCCTCCTCTGGACCCGCTCCAAGAGCTCCACGTCCTTCCTGTACTGGGGCCTCACGAGAGCCAAATAGAGGGTGACAATCACCTCCCTCTCCCTGCTGGCCACTCCTTTTTTAATGCAGCCCAGAACACAGTTGGCCTTCTGGGCTGCGAGAGCACTCTGCTGGCTTATGTCCAGCTTCTCATTTACCAGGACCCCCAAGTCCTCCTCCACAGGGCTGTTCTCAGGGAGATCTTCCCCCAGTTTGTATAAATACTTGCGATTGCCCCAGCCCAAGTGCAACACCCTGCACTTAGCCTTGTTGAACCTCATTAGGTCCACATGGGCCCATTTCTCCAGCCTGTCCAGGTCCCTCTGGATAGCTTCCCTTCCCTCCAGTGTATCGACTGCACCACTCAGCTTGGTGTCATGTGCAAACTTGCTGAGGGTGCATTCAATGCCACTGTCTATGTCATTAAGAAGATAATGAAGAGCACGTCCCAACACTGACCCTTGGGGGACACCACTCATGACTGGCCTCTACCCTGACATACAACCATTGATCACAACCCTTTGGCTATGAACAGCCAACCAGCTCTTAATCTATCGAACAGTCCGTCTTTCAAATCCATACCTCTTCAATTTAGAGAGAAGGATGTGGTAAGGGACCATGTTCAAGGCTTTGTAGAAGTATAGTTAGATGACATCTGTCACCCTTCCCCACTTCACCAATGCCATCATTCCATCACAGAAGCCCACCAGATTAGGTGGAAAGGGCAGGAAAGATCTGCCCTTGGCAGCCTTGGATCACCTCTTCATCTCATATGTGCCTTAACATGGTATCCAAAAGGATCTGCTCTATAATCTTTCCAGGCAGATGTTTCCAGATGTCCATTGGCCTGCAGTTCCCCAGGTCACCCTTTCTCCCTTTCTTGAAAATGGGAGTAATGTTTCCCTTTTTCCAGTCACAAAGAACTGAAGTGATTTCAGTGAACTCAAGTGAAATTACATGCATTCAGCTTGAATTTTAAATATTATAAAAAAAAAAAAAAAAAAAAAAAAAAACAGAAATCAGAAGCGTATCTTGGAATGTGTTTGGTACTTTAGAAAGAATAAGAATCTCTCAAAGGAAAAAGTAGGCTACTAAAATATTAACCAGAGTGAGAATTATCAAACTGGCAGGAAAAGAAATTCCCTCACTTTACTGCACTCCATTTCCCCTGAGATCTGTTTTAAAAGGTGTTAGACCAGAAACGTTAATATGCTTAAATGAAATAATTCTAAGCATTTAATTTTGGTTTAATGTAATTCTAATCTAAAGGTGCAAGTAAAGCAAAAGACAATTTTGCTTATGTGCCTAAATTTAGTGATGTAACAGCAAATCTTGCTTAAAATTACATTGAAATACAATGGAAAAAATGTTCAGCCCTCCTCCTGCTATTCAGATAAGGAATTTCCCTTTTCATTGTCCCCTTTTAAAAGGAAATCTGTTTCATTTCTAAATGTTGTGCACTTCAAGGAATTGAATGTCCTGTTTTAACCACCCCAGCATCCAGGAAAAAGAGAATCACTGCACTTCTTTTATTCACGAAGTGTAAGGGCTCTCACTTTCTCAACAACATATGAGGTACAAAGCTCTATCCTGTGGGGTATGACAAGCAGACTTTTTTTTGTTTAAGCCAAGCACCCTGGCCTAATTAGTTTCCACTCTACCTGGAACCAAGAAAGAAAGAAAGAGTTGTGAGAACAATAATTCTTCTGTGCTATCTTGCATTCTCTTTATCTTTTAATGGCATGCACGTATATGTATAAAATTTTCTTGCAGTGCCATAAAGAAAAAAACATGGAGCTCAGTTCATAGAGACTCTTCAAACTGAATGCTGTTCTTTCTGTTCTGTTCTCCATGCTGCATACCATCATACAGTGAGGTATATCACCTTGCATGATTCCGGGGCTGTAGAATTATATATTCACAGAACAGTATCCACAGTTCTATAGCACCAGAATCCAGAAGATAAATAAGGATAGTCAGTGGTCAGAACTATTTTAGAAGAACCATTTTTCAGGTGTTTCTTAGTTTTCACATTCCAAATTTCTAATACTAGAAAAAAAAAAGTGAAGGAAGGACTGCTTTAGGCATGTTTTGACAGTATTCTGGTTGAATGCAACTACTAAAAAATGCTTGTATTCAAATAAAAGCAATTTTGGTA
The DNA here is from genome assembly GCF_987193195.1 of Phasianus colchicus. Taxonomy (NCBI): domain Eukaryota; kingdom Metazoa; phylum Chordata; class Aves; order Galliformes; family Phasianidae; genus Phasianus; species Phasianus colchicus. The sequence continues at coordinate 102,013,688 of NC_143436.1, forward strand.
CCTTGAAACTCCATTGAAAAAAAAGAGTTACCTTTATCCAGACATAGTTATGATACAGTCCCCTCAGGAATAGTTAGAAGGGAAAAAAAAAAAAAAGAGCGTCACGTGTTATTTTGAAACAAATAAATGAATTCTCATAGCCATTTCAGATGTAGGAACAAGAGAGAGTTACAGTCAAAGTAAAAGCTAAATTAACAGCTAAGCAGTAACTTCTATGTTCCCATTTCAGAAGTGGTTATTTTCTTGTGTTATTATTTATAATCTCCTCAGCTATGTTAAAGACAGATAGTGGATAAGAGCAGTATTAATTATTTTTTTGTGTGTTAGAATTTATTTGCTGGAGAGCAGAAAATGAGAAAACCATACTTAGACTTTTCAAGGCAAATATGAGGGTTTCTCTAAAAGTAATAGCTCAAGTTTTGTTATGTTGGCCCACAGTGTCAGAGGAGAATGTGGTGGTATGGCAGTAGAGGTTTAAATTTCCCACCAATATTCTGTTAAATCTTGTTATGTATGACAGATGGCAGCAAAGGAGCAGTCTGACAGAGTAGCGTCTGACATGGAAGTGCAGATGAAGCAAAAGTGTGTTACTGAATTCCTTCATGTGGAAAAAATGGCATCCATTAGCATTCACTGATGCTTGCTGAACATTTCTGGAGACCAAATAGAAGATGTTAGCACAGAGGGGCAGTGGGTAGTGTGTTCCAGTGTCATCTGAAATCTGGGAAGAAAAGTCTCAGAGTTCAATTTCTACATTTAAACAGTTAAGACATACACATGCAATACTTTGGCATACATATTCATTCTTTTCCAATAACTCATTAATATATATTAATGTCCCTCTTTGTATGTGTGGTAGCAGACTTTGGTGGTCTTTGACCACATACTTTCTCCCCATTTCTCCATCATCAGTTTCATCACAGTAACTTTTGACTGACCTCTAGCTGTTTTTCCCCAATTTGGCAAATCTCTATTGCTTTTTGGGCCATAATGAGCAACTTTCTATCTTAGTGCACAAATCTAAATTAATCTGAAACAATATATATGAAATTGGGGAACAGCAGTTTACATGGGTTGATGGTGATAGGATAAGGGGGAATGGTTTTAAACTAAGGGGAGATATTAGGAGGGGTTAGATATTAGGAGGAAGTTTTTTCACACAGAGCGTTGTGATATGTTGGAACAGGTTGCCCAAGGAAGTTGTGGATGCCCCATTCCTGGTGGCATTCAAGGCCAGGCTTGATGTGGCTCTGGGCAGCCTGGTCTAGTGGTTGGCGACCCTGCACGTAGCACAGGGTTGAAACTAGATGATCATTGGTCTTTTTAAACCGAGGCCATTCTATGATTCTATGATTCTATGAAATCCAAGGGAAAAGTCCTTGCATCAGGAAGATGCAAAGATAAAACTAGTCTATTGTGACTTCGGTACTCCTGTGAAGCAGAATCATTGAGAAAAACAAGGTTGTTCACACACCAAGTGTCAACAGTTTATGGGCTGGTTTGGCCCGGTTCCATGACTAGCTGGGCAGAGGGATTTCACAAAATCCGTGCCTCCAAAAAAAAGGGAACAGGGGACTCCAAAATAATTAAAAACAGTGGCAACAATCTGAGGAGAAACAAACTAATTTACTAAATATAGTATCAGAATGCAAGATAACACACTATAATGCAATATAATTAAAATTGAAGCTAATAAATCAAATATAATGAGAGAGAGAATGTCCGAAAGGTGGATAGGCCTCACCAAAACACTGAGGTGAGATTCGCAGTCCAGTTGAGCAGCAGGGAGATGGGGGGAGAGCCGAAGAAAAAGAGCAGACGAAAAAGAATGCATCAGGTGACCTTGCCAGGAGTTATATCTCCTCTGTGTGACCGCAAAGTCCCCTGGGGAATGTAATTCTTCTCTTCCAGGCAGATACCCAGAACTTGAGCATTAACAGTTAAACAACCAGTGCCCCACAGGATGTTATGATGTGGAATAGCGAAAACCAAAAATCACAAAAACATGACACCAAGGAAATTGAAAGTTTTAGAATTAGTACTTTTCACAGAATCACAGAATCACAGAATCGTAGGGGTTGGAAGGGACCTCCAGAGATCATCGAGTCCAACCCCCCTGCCAAAGCAGGATCCCTACACCAGGTCACACAGGTAGGCGTCCAGGCGGGTCTTGAATATCTCCAAAGAAGGAGACTCCACAACCTCCCTGGGCAGCCTGTTCCAGTGCTCCGTCACCCTCACCGTAAAGAAGTTCTTGCGCACATTGGTGCGGAACTTCCTATGCTCCAGCTTCTGGCCATTTCCCCTTGTCCTGTCTCCGCACACTGCTGAAAACAGTCTGGCCTCGCCACTTTGCCCCCCACACCTCAGATATTTATAGACCTGGATCAGGTCCCCTCTCAGTCTTCTCTTCTCAAGGCTAAACAGACCCAGATCACTTAGCCTTTCCTCATAGGGGAGATGCTCCAGGTCCTTCACCATCTTTGTGGCTCTCCGCTGGACTCTTTCCAAGAGATCCCTGTCTTTTTTGTACTGAGGAGCCCAGAACTGGACACAGTACTCCAGATGAGGCCTTACCAGGGCAGAGTAGAGGGGGAGGATCACCTCCCTCAACCTGCTGGCCACGCTCCTTTTAATGCACCCCAGAATGCCATTGGCCTTTTTGGCCACAAGGGCACACTGCTGGCTCATGGCCAACCTGTCGTCCACCAGGACACCCAGGTCCCTCTCCGCAGAGCTCCTCTCCAGCAGGTCATCCCCCAACCTGTACCGGTGCATGCAATTATTCCTCCCTAGGTGCAAGACTCTACACTTGCTTTTGTTAAACCTCATCTGGTTTCTTACTGCCCAGCTCTCCAGCCTGTCCAGGTCTCGCTGAATGGCAGCACAGCCTTCGGGTGTGTCAGCCAATCCTCCCAACTTCGTATCATCAGCAAACTTGCTGAGGGTGGCCACTATCCCCTCATCAAGGTCATTGATGAAGATGTTGAACAGGACCGGACCCAACACCGACCCCTGGGGAACACCGCTGGTTACAGGTCTCCAACCAGACTCTGCACCGCCAATGACAACCCTCTGCGCTCTGCCAGTCAGCCAGTTCTCAACCCACCTCACTGTCCACTCATCTATCCTGCACTTCCTCAGCTAATTAGCCTTAGCTTTTTGCTAAGCTAATACATAGATCCTTAAACTAACATTCTGATCCCTATTGCTAAACTGGTCTATATCATCAGCAGTGACAGTGGGTCATCTCCACCTATGCAGATTTTTATGAGCATGACATAAGGCTCTTGTTCATCCATCGCTAGTGAAAATGCATGGCTAACAGCTGTGACTGTATTGAAAAATAGTGCTTCATAATGAGAATTTGCTCTATCAACAAATGTTAGTGTGCTCTTTGTATCTGCTGTAGTTTTCACTACATAAATAGAAATAAATAGAAGATATTACTTTCAGAGTAGTCTATGTATATTCTCTTCAGTAAATACCTAATTTTTTTGATTGCTCCTCCCTATTCTCCTGGGACCTGAGCTCAACACTGAGCTCTAAAAAGCTTTAGTAAGGCAAGTAACCATCTAACAAAGAAGTACAAAAAGTACTGCAGTACTGAACTACAGCCATTTGTCCTAGTTCATCTTTATATAGGATGTTTGTTAACTTACAGATCTGGAACAAAAAGTGATTTTATTTCCCAGGATGTAACATTACATTTCATACTTCCAATCTAAAGATTTCAGCCCTTTTCTGAAAAAGGAAATATGCTAGACTACAAATATCAATGCTATTAAGTCACTTCTAATTGTTCAAGATTTTTCTTTCTTTCTTTTTTTAACAAAAAATGATTAAAAAAAATAATAATTCATATACAAGTAATTCTTCCGCTCAAATATTACATTATCTGCAATTAACTGATTGCTAACTCATAACTCTGATGAAAACATCAGAATTTCCTGTTAGATTGCTAGTTAAAGTGAACTTCCCGAAGGCTAAATGAAAGAATCTTGTCTTCCAACATACCTATGCTATTATTATAAAAGTACTTACTTTGATAAAGCTTTTTTTTTTCTTTGCAGATCTCAAGAATTCCAATTAGATGATGTTATATTAAGATACAGAATTCCAATTCTTCAGATGCTGTTAATCCAAATTAATAAAATGCAGCTGAGTGAAACCATTTGCTAAATATAGGAATCTATATAATTGGAGATACTTTAATAAAGATAAATTTTAAATGCTGCTGTGGGGAATTTGGAAAGGAAATTAATGTATCTCAAGCACAGTAAATAGGTGAAACTTCTGAAATATTATTTGTAAGAAGTAGTCCTTTTTTAGGGGTTTCTTTGAAGTTGTTTACCCACTTCAAATATTAGTATGAATACTACCAGTAAATTTTCTTACAGTTTTCTTCTGACATTGTGGAAATATAAGATTTGCATATGTGTTATGGCTACGCATTAAAAAGACAAACAAAAAAGAAAACAAAAAATCTGAAAAATTCAGAATTTCCTTTCACAGTTAGTTTAGAAGTTCATTCCAGAGGTTAAATGTTATATAGCATCTTGTCTTTCAACACACCTATGTTAGTATTTTTAAAAAAATTCATTTGCATGTCACATTGCATTTGATAGTTAAGGGTTTTTTTTTATTTACAGCATGATTTACACACGGTCGGCACTTGACATTGAATGTGAAGCCACTAATCACAATTTATGACATTTAGGAAAAACTCCAGATATTGATATTTTGCCATTATTTACTTGTTCTTATGACAGTGAATGCCTAAGGAAGTGTCAGTAGAATGACATCTCTTTGCAGATGCATATTTAGCTTCAAAGCTATGCTTCCTATGCCTGATCCTGCGTAGATCATGCTATATCAGTTACTTGGAAAATGCAATACTGAGTATTGGACTCCTAAAAGGTACAGACCTGGTCACCAGATAGAAACAGCTTAAGAATTTAGGGAATTAAGAATGTCAAGTTAACAGAAAATGCATATATGGTATTATTAAAGCCATAGTTTTGTTAGGAGAGAGTGATGGTTATCACTAACTTGTATTATAAATTTATTATAATTACATGTAATACAGCATACAGCTTCATGGTAAAATTAAGGGACAGGCCAAATGAGCTCAGACTAAAATACTGACTGAAATGATAATTAAAGCATGTAAAAGTTTTGAATTTTCTTAGGATCTTTACTGCTTATCATTGGCTCCCTGTACGAGGCACACACAGCCTGTGGGAAACACAGATCAAGAAAAAAGTTTAGACTCAGATATAAGCTACAGCACACTGTTCTCGTTAAATGTGTAATAGAGATATTATTTAATACAAAAAAAAAAAAAAAAAAAAGAGAGAGAGAGAGATAAAAACATACATTTCCATATCTGACAGGTAAGAGAGAATCTGGTGGATACCTATTCCATCTGCATTTCATACATAATCAATACCACTTTCAAAGCAAATTGTGAAACAAGAAAATGCATGACATGACTCATCTATCAAAATTTCATTTGGTATCTGAGATCAATAGTACACTTAATGCATCTAGAACCACAGATATCATCATTTTAATTAAAAATGCTAGAAGAGTAATTACTTTTTGAGCATATGGCCACAGATAAGAAAATTGGATGACACTTAAATTAGTTCTGTAAGAAAATGAATTTGCATAAAAAAGTCACTATTAGCCATTTCAATGGCACAATGGGAGATCAAGGTTATGAATGTTTGCTCCTTAGGTTAGGAAACCTGTTTTATGAGAGGTGATGTATTTGATCTTTAAGACTCAGTGATTTTTCTCATCTCAGTGTCAGTTTAATTAGTGTCAATGCACAAAGTAGCATTTGTTACTTCACTTCAGCAGCAGATAAGTGACCCTTTCTAAAATGGAAAATACCATAGACTTAATTTTGTTCTAGAAATATAATCACCACTCTGTAACTGAAACCAGTGGACAGTCAAATTTGGAGGTGAAGGAAATCTTTAATTTGCTGTTTTGCAACTTTTAAAAATATGATATTAATCCAGTTAAATTTTTGATGTAGTGAGGTCCAAACAGGTATAAAATGCGAAAGGAAGCACAGGAAAATGTTCCTGATGTCTCATTATAACATTTCTGATTCATGACCTTATTATTATTTTTTTTTTTTCAAATGAAAGCTAGTCTATTAATATCCTTTAAAATTACTTTATTTTTTTAATTAAAAAATAAATTATTTATTTTATTCATTCCTTCCTCAGCTTTTGTCCAAAATTTCAAAGCAAGTGTAAGAAGATAAATCCTTATTAGAGTACCAAGATGAAAATAGTATGTTTTTTCCAAACATATTGACCTCTATTCATTTGTACTTTCAGGAATTATTTTTTAATATATAATCTATAAATACTGAGTGGGAGCTGAAGGTGTTTTCTGCCAGCCCCAAGTTTTACTTCTTAGTAGTTTTCTCTGCAATGAATTATTTAAAAGTCTGAATTCGAGCAACAGGGCCTGAGCGAATGGCATGGAGTTGAGTCATAGGAGGATCAGGTGGGAGTTAAGAAAAGATTCTTTGCCAGATGGAAATGAACATGGAGTAGGTTTCCCAGAGCAGTGACCATGGCCCCATGGGTCTCTTCCAACTTGTAATATCCTATGATTCGATAATGTTTTCCACTGTCATTGTTCTAATTACAGGAAAGGAAATAAGACTGCTAAGTAAATGGAAGAAAGACAGCAATTTTCTGGTTTAAAATTACAGATATCATGACAACTGAATCTATCTAGAACACTGTTATAAACATTCAGAGCACAAAAGATACTCTTAAAGCCCTGATAGTTTTCAGTTTTGTTATGAATGTGGCTGAGGGGAGAAATAACCATTCTCTTAGCAAATTTAAATAACTTTATCTGTTTCTATATCTATTCACTGTTGTATAAGGGAAAAAAAAAAAAAACAACTTGTTATATATGCCTAATTGTATATTGCTTCTTAGAAGAATTAGAAAAAAGTAATAGATCTTTACTAATAATCATTTTACATTGGTTGAAAGGGTTTATTTGGCTATAGTGAATTGTGACTGTTACCAAAAATACCTAAGCTTCTTGTCTTTCGTGTTTTTATCTTTTTTTTTCTTTCTTGTCAAAATGCACATTGCAGATTCTACCATGAACACCCATAGTGGTTTATTAAGTGGTAAGGATTGCTTTCACATTAGAGTAATAACATTCCTGGTACCACCTCAATAAATGTGAAAGTTTCTCTGTTGCTTACCAGGAAATTTACATTTTGTTTCCTAGCAAATTAAAAGTTAATTGCTTTAAGCATCAGTCAATAAAATATACAAAAGATCTAATGGTTTCTGGCCTCCAAGCATCATGTATATCTTCATGGTTTTGTTCCTAGTTAGCTGCAATTAATTTGCTTGTTTGAACTTCACTGAAATCTTGAAATTGCAAAGTGGATAGTTTACTTCCTGAAAGTGTTAATTTGCTCTTTTAACATACAGAGTCAAGAAGGCTGGGACAGATCTCTTTTCCTGAAGTCTTCCTGTCCAGCCTTCTGCTGAGAGCATGTCTGTTAGTGCAAGTTGCTCAGGGCTATGTCCAAGTAAGTTTTGGATATAGCAAGGGATGGAGATTGACAAACTCTATGGACAGCATAGCCCTTGCTCATCAGATTCCTTCCTGCCCAAAATCTCCAGTCTGTCCAGATCGTGTTGAATGGTAGCACAGCCTTCAAGTATGTCAGACATTCCTCCAGCTTTGTATCATCAGCAAACTTGCTGAGGTTGCATTTTATCCCTTCTTCCAGGTCATTTATGATGATGTTGAACAAAACTTGACACAGCACCAACCCCTGGGGAACACTATTAGTTATAGGCCTCCAACCAGACTCTGCACCACTGATGACCACCCTCTGAGCTCTGCCAGACAGACAGTTCTCAATCCACCTCACTGCTCACTCAAAGTTTCTTTACAAGAATATTGTAGGAGACAGTGTGAAACACCTTGCTGATGTCAAGGTACACAACATCCAGTGCTTTCCCCTCATTCTAAAGACATAGAAGGCTATCAGGTTGGTCAAGCATAATTTCCCCTTGGTGAATACATGTACATGTTGACTACTCCTGACAACCTTCTTCTCTTCCAATTGCTTGGAGATGATATCCAGAACAAGTTGTTCTATCACTTTCCGTCCCCTTTCCCAGGGATAAAAGTGAGGCTGACTGGCCTGTAGCTGCCCATATCATTCTTACCATTTTGAAGACTGGTGTGATGTTTGCTATCCTCTAGTCTTCAGGGACCTCTCCAAGAGCCTAGAAGTGGATAGCGTAGTGGAAATGTGGCCTTAAAAGAACAGAGTAGAGTAGAAGAATAATTTCTCTGGACCTTCTGACTGTACTCCAACATGCACTGAGGCATACTTTGCATCTCAAAAAGGATGCTTTCTTTTTCTTTAATGCAAGGGCTTGTAATTTCTTTTACCTAGTCGCAACTGTAATAGCAGACTACAAATAAGTATTGAAATATGTTCTGAGACGACTCAGCAGGAGATGTTGCATGAAATATTTCACTATAGCAAAGAAGTCTTAACTTACAACAGAAAAACACACAGATGAGAGCTAATCTCAGATTACTACAGTAATGCAAGCACTTCAGGTACCTCTCCAGACTCACCTTCTGTACTTATGTAAAAACTAAACGCTGATGTAATCTAATTCAAGTTTAAAAATCTGACCATCACCATCATAGATTATGACATGAACATTCAAAGCTGCTAATGTAAGTGCTCCACATGGTTCAAGCATCCTCCCTTCAGATTAGGCAAACACAGAAGAAACCTACCATTGTGTTAAGGACAGTTTTGATAAGCTCAGGTAAAACCAATGACAGCTTTAGCAGCTCACAACAAAATGAGAAATGAGAATTCTACTTTGTCTATGTAGAAGAGCAAGCCTGCCAACTGAAGGTATTCAGTTCTCCTCTGGGGAAGATTTTACTTCCTTTTTGAGTAAATTATTCACTTTCATTTCAAAGAGTACCAGCTCAGCACTGTTGAGTGCAATCATGCTGCATAATTGTTATCACTTAAATAGGACAAATAATAGATGGTCTATTCCCTCAGCATTGTTTATTTTGTTAGCATATTTTTATGTACTTTTATCACAGATAGAAGCACACAGATTTAGCAGGAAGCCCTGTTCAAGGATCCCTTTCTTCTTACACTTCTCCATCCCCATGATTGCTTTCCTTTGTTTTAATTCTTTTGTTAGTTGCAAATGTAGGATATCCAACCCTGAAGATATAAAGCTCAGTCTCATGTTCTGCCATGAATTTATGGTTGAATTCTATGACGCATACCAAAATAACTGTTTCTCAATCTATGGTGTGTTTTACTTGTAGAAAAGAATAGAAAAGATAGGTCTAGTATATCTGTGGGTTACTTTGTTGACTTTCTGAGGAAGCATTATATGTAATAAACTTTTTGCTCTAGCAGTGTTCTCTCTTGTATAATCTCTTTAATGCAGGATAATCCAGCAACATGCATCTTTCCTAGCTGAATGTACATCTGTGTCAAAAAAAGTATGCATTTTAAATCACATCATTATAAAAAATTCTGTAAGAATTAGGGGTACGTCAGGAATGGTACCACTGGAGAATGTGAAATCTTTAAAGGAGTAGACAATCAATTTTATTTTGGTTTTTATACTTTGATTAAACTTTAGCATATTAAATGAAAAGATTTCATACTGACTGTTACATTTACTTGTAATATTTTTGAGTGAAAAGTAGTGTAAGAGATTAGGGTATAAGAATCTTTTAAAAATGAATACCAAATATTTGCCTTTTTTCTATACTTAGTGCAGTGAGAGTTATATTTCAGAGGATTACAGACAAAAGACAAAACTTTAAATTGTGATATTGTTTTCTCTTCTTTTTTCTTTTTTAATAAGCTTTATATCTCAAATATTTAAGACTAGATTGATTTATTGCCTTGGGAATGTATTTTGATCTATTCTATTTTTTGCAAAGAGCTGTGCATTTGAGCTATATTGTTTGAGGTATGGGATTATAAACTTGAAATAGACATAATGTTTTCATGTTTTAGAAAGCAGTATTTCTTAAAATTTCTTTATAAGCATTTGCCAGTAATTGTAAGTAAAGAGATAAGTTAAAAAAGATGAGAAAAGATACAACCTAAGTTGTCAGTAGGCAAAATACAACAAGATATTAAATAACAGTGAATAAAAATCACTCAAGTGATTAAAGGCTTTCTAAAGTGTAAAATAACACTTTAGGGTAAGTGGCTGATGAAGATGATTTATTTACTAGAAACTAAGCAAGCTTTCCAAACCACAATTGCTAAAGTTTAATCTCTGGCTGAATTCAACCATTAAGTTGAAGTTCAAATTATTTTCTTTCATGGATGCTAAATCTGATGAGCGCTTTTAACTGAAGTATCAAATACAGAAATAAATGCCCAAGAGAGAGTGTAGGCTAAACACAGGTTATGTACAAGATTGTAAGCAGTTTTTTATGTGGTGTATTCCAAAGGGCTTTTTTTTCTTTCTTTTTTTCTCCAGGTGGAAAATGAAAAGAATTTTCAACAGGAGCTACATTAGCTGGAGTATTTATGTTTCCAGCGGAAACCACAGATTACAATTTTTAAGAACTAAATTTCTTTGTAGATTTGCAGGGACTAGGGAAATAATTGGTAAGCTTTCCATTAATAGAGATAATCCATCATGATTTTCTCCTCATTCCCCATGCAGGTATTAACCCTCTAATTGCTCTGTTCTCAATAGAGGCTGGTCTCTTCTGATTGATGCTTACTCCTGCAAGAAAAGTATGATATTTTGTAATTTTTGCACCATGGAAATCTTTGTTGCATGATTCAGTGACTATGCAGTACTATGGTAATCTGTCCAGAGTTTTGCTCAGAGATGGAACATCTGTGACAGATGTTTGAAGTGGAGACAGGAGAGGGGAGGCAAGAGGCAAGATGGTTCCAGATGGCTTTCAAACATAGCTCAGACTTCAGGAATGAAATGGAGTCATTCTGTATTTACTGAGAAGGGTAAAACACATTTTTTTTTTTAACAGATACTCTGGATATAGTACCGTCTCTTCTCTTAGCAGCAACTAGTGAATTTCTGGGCGGGTGATTTTCCCTCTATTACTAATTTTTTCCTCAGTAAATTATGGTGACTTGAATCTCATGTCTTCTCAAAAAAAAAAAAAAAAAAAAAAAAAAACACAAAAAACCAAAAACAAAAAACCTCCTAATTTCCTACATGTATGTTGCTTTGTTTTGTAGAAAGAAAGAACACCTCTGCTGTGAAAGTGAAATTCACCTTCATGGATTTATTTTAATATTTAATATTTAGCATCTGTATTTTTGCTCAGTAATATACATATGCATTCCTGGATTCAAAAAAAAATGAATCTGAGCTTTAAATTTATAGGATTTTAAAATGTGATTTTTGAATATTTCATAAAACTCTGTCAAAATATTTATTTCCATTCATAAGGCTTTTTTTTTTTTTTCCAAACAATAACTGCAGTCAAGTCAAGTTACAAATTCCCTCTGAAAAGTTTCACACAATTTATTTAGAGGTTTTAATACAAAAATTAGAGCACAGCTGTGCTTGGAATTTCTTGAATGTTCAATCAAATTCACTGCCCAGAGCAACCATTTTGTAGTTCTTTGCACTAGGGAAAATATCTAATCATTAGTTTCTTAAGCTAATTCGGAGACATTTAGTATTTCCCAAAATATCATTATTAAGTAGGTTAAGATTTTTTCTCATTAAAATATCAACTGTTTATTGGATATGCTATACTTTCTCACTTTAAATATACATTTTCAGTTACGTTGTTCTTTTTATTTCACCAATGTTCTTTGTGATTTGAGTTTTGAGTAGGAGGTTATATATAAGTATATAGACTTGAGTAGGAGGTGTTTAACTTATATACACTTCATTACACTTCCTATATATATGTATGTATATAATTAGTATTATAGTATTAGTATTAGGATACTCAACTTTTTTTTTTTTTTTTTTTTTTTTTTTTTTTTTTTGTAGTTGCCATCCATTCTCTGTGTGCTGTGTGTGCTGGAAGATGTTTGCCTCAAGTATCCCTGCTGTATTTAACAGTTCTAAAATTATGTGGAGTAGAAAGTTGTTGAGTCCAGCGAATTTACCAGTACATGTGAACATAGTGGTGGTAGCTCTGTGGTCTGCTGAGGCAGCTTTATGTACAGCATTGTCTTGTATTTCTGAAAGTTGTGGAAAGTTTTTAGTCTATTGATTTGAACTTTATAAGTAGGTAGGTGGACTGAGTTGATAACAAGACCTCAATTACATTTCTTTCCCCCTTCATTCCTTTTTCATTTTAATCTGCTAGAATTTTCCCAGATCTTTATTTTGTCCTTAGTGCAGCTTTTCTGTCTTTTCTTGAAAGTGTTAAAACGTGTTATATGATAAGAGCATTTCAGTCTTTGTTGGCTTTTGCTTGTTAGTAAGTACTTTTTATTTTCTACAATTTTATTGATGAGACAATTAATGCTTTCCAGCTGTAGGAATTTTGTTTCTTTGTTAGTCATTATTACACACCTTAACCTTGTCAGCAAGTTAACAAACTTACCTCTTCTGTTGATGAGAGGATGTGGCCTTGTGTGCCTTGCCTGTGGCCTATGGACGTAAAATTTTCTATTTTCTTCAGACATCATTCTTTTCTTAATATTTCTCACTAGATGTACCATGGCGCAGTAGAGCAATGTAAATCATTGGCAGCAATCTGCTTTTTGAATTTGTGTTGTGTCTCATAGACATACTGCTTAACTATGATTTTCAGTGATTATGGGATTCTTTAAAATGATATTTTTTCCTCATTATCTATCATATATAATAAATAAAGTTATTTTTACCTTTTACCTTTCAACTTACCTTTCAACTGATTGTTGAATTTGTCACTTTCATTATACAATTCACAAAGTCATGTTTTACAGTGAAATAGATTCTAAAAATATTATTTTTCTATCTAATGTATCTATTTATATTAAAACATGCAGACATAATTTAAATCAGATTTATCGCTGATTATATCTTTTTTTTTTTGGCTAAGATGCAAGAAAAGGCTTTAGTAACAGGAAGACCAATGCTTAATTTTGCCCACAACTTAGAAATTACTTTATAATCTCTTTCCTATTGTTGTAAAAAAAAACACTGTGAATTCTCATCATGTTGCCTTGCAAGATACCAGGTACATGCAGTAAATTGTTCTGTCATTTAAGTCAGCACAGAGTGTTGCTGATCTAGCAGGTAAAAGAGCCATTGGTAGAAACATATTTCAGAAAGGTAGTTACATCAGAGGGGAATAGTGTATGTACCACTCACTTGGTGAGACTTCTTGTCGTGCCCTTTAAAGGATCTTGGAGTACTACCTGGAGACTTGACTTAGGATCTTAACAGTGTGTTAAAAGGGCGCAGTACAAAGCCCATTAATGTCGGTGGAACAATCCCCATAGACTTAAATGAACTTTAAATCAGGATGAGTATGAGTCAGTATTTTATTTGAGTCATAGATGGGCCTACACAGGAGGGGAAGGTTTTGAAGTTAGAATGAAACAGACCTCAGATCCCAGCAGTAAATCTCACTAGGTATGATTTGATAGTCCTAAAACGGCATTATGCTTTGTTTTATACTGACATTAGTGAGTAATATGAGCTGATAACTTCTAGTGGACTTGCAGAACAAGGCTATGAGGACAGAAAGACTTTGTCAGAATTAGGAGTCATAAACCTGCATTCCCTTTCTATCAGCTATATTGTTTTTCTACTTTTAGAAACTCTTTTATATCAGCACTTTGTTTCATTCTAGTGTCGAGAATGATTTTCTTAATACCTTTCCACAGTGCAAACTTCAGTGTTATGAGCCATGGATGAACCCATACTTACCAGTGGTACTGAATGATAATTTCTAGATACAAAGTTCATGTTATCTCAAAGAATAAGGACTACTCACTTTTAAAGACGGATTTTCTTCTGTGTTTACAACCATTCTAGCTTGGAACAAAATACGCCTAGGTACTGTCTTGAGTTAGATTCTTTGTTTACACCGGGTATCCAACTGATCTCTTGATGAGAATCTTGATGCTATTGAAAGAACTGCTGTGAGAAAACAAGTAGTGCAGCAAATATTGTAAGTTTACTAGTTTTTTCTTCTTTCCTTTTTAGTCAAGAATTGTAAAATTGACATTGTATACTAGATGACATTGTATATATGATCGTAAAAAATCAGTAATGAGAAAACTCTCTACTGAAAAGCAGATAAATTTCTGAACATTTCATTATATGGCCATAATTTTTTATTTTTTTTTACTTAGCTTCTAGCATCAGCACAATGAGTGCAACACATGAAAATACATAAATTGGTTTGCCTTTTTCTTCATTTTTTGAAGAGAATCTAGTCAGATCATAAAGAAAATACGTCAGAACTGTTCCAGAATGTTAAAAAAAGTTTGAAAATACAGTAAGTAATTATTTAATTTCAGAGTTAATGGAAGAAGAGAAATAAAAACAAATCAATGGAGACATGCAGAAACATAAAATGGTATGTTTTTTCCCTTGGTCTGAAAGAACAGATCTATGGAAAAATAATGTATTAATTCATAATTTTCTTGTCTTTTTGTCAAGAAGATCTCCAAAATATAGGAAAAACAAAGAAACAAACAAAAAACAGATATTCACTGTTCTCATGATATTATAAATTGTAATTTGATGTCCATACTTATAAAATATCTTGACACCCTTTAAAGAGGAGCAAGCTGAACTCTGAAGACCTCACAGTGGGTTAAACTAGGAGCTGCACTGTTTTAAACACTTCCAAAAATATCACATCAAAAAATTACGAAAGATCAGACACTGTTCCTGGTTTTAATATTTTTACAGCCTCTATGACTTTGTGTCTAAATCTTGAATTTTTCCTCTATTACAGTTCAATGGTATGGTAGTAGATTAATAAATAGGATAACCTATTACTTTGAAGGGGAAATTAAATGTTAATGAAAATTTTTGTTTACACTTTCATATGTCATACATACACCTGAAATAACTGTAGTGGCTTGTGTTTTCTTTTTAAATCAAGCAAATACCAACATTTTATTGTAAATATATCTAATGAAATGTAATTCTGCAAATCTAGAATGCAGACTAAAGAAACTCAGTGGGCACTCAGAGGAGGTTGTCTGTGGGTCAGTATCAAGAATAGTTGATGTTCAATTGGTAGCAACCTCTCACCTTTTAGCAAAAATCATATATTTCTGAGAAGGAATTACACAGTTGAATAGACAATTTAACATGCAGCTCTTCTAACACATTCTCTGTAGTGCAACAGAAGGGATATACATTTAACTTGATGACGGGTCTTTCTCTGGTCTTCTCATTATTAACTACTCATTCGTATAAATTTTGGAACCACTGAATATAGGCCTAACTATGGCTGAGAATTTAACTTTCAGAAAAGCTGCCTTGCAACATGAGCTGCCATCTTCCATGAAGTCCCACCAACTGTGCAGATTTTTGGTGGAGAGAGGTAAAGGAAGAGTAAGTGAGGACATGGCAAAGAGTATAAGTCTTTGATTTACTTTTGAAATTCTTTCATTTTATCGAGGATGGAAGTTTATAGGCAGCTTTGTTTGTTTGCTTGTTTGTTGGGCTTGATTTGCTGTTCTTTTTTTTTTTTCTTTATTTTTTTTTCCCCTGATAATATTGACATTTTAAACAGGTGAAGCAAATGCCATTAGCAAAATCTCAAACAGCATGTGAAATGGCATTTTAAGACACTTACAAAACAAAATATTGTGTACTTACAGATGCTCTCTGAATCTGAATGGATACCTATGATGTAATCTAATATATAATTGGCTCAGTTTTAAGACTAATTGCACATCACATTGCTCTGCCAGATCTGCCAATGCCCATGATGTTTATGCATTATTACAAAAGAAATGCCAAATAATAATATACCTTACATTGACATAAGTAATTTGATTTGTGTGCTTACAAGAAATCAGAACATTTTTCTGCATCACAGGGATTCAAGAGTTAAACCATGTACAGATAAATTAAGAACAACTTTGGAATAAACATCTACCTTTCTCTTCATGTAGAAAGAAATGTGAGAACTATCAGTTGGTGCTATATAATAATGACTAAGTCTTCCATGTCCAAGATGAACTGCATTGCCATTAACAGAGGTAAAGACTCATTTTCTCTTGTTGAAAGCTACTTCATAGCACAGTGCTCTAAAGGAAAAATGCATTTACGCTGGAAAGGATTATGACTGGTCAGTTTGCTCTCAACAATTTTTTTCCAGCCTTAATACAGGAAAACAAACAAACAAACAAGCAAAAAGAAACGTAAGGATTTTCCTTCACTGAGTTCAATTATATGCTGTTGTAGGTAATTCATAGCATAATCTTGTTCACATACTTACTTCTGCTTTTATTAGGACTAGTCCATGTCCACAGATTTTGCTATTCCTTTTAGGCACTGCTTTACAACTTCATTTTCTGGTGGTTTGAAATCTTCTAATTTACAGTGCAATTTTCAGGCCAAATTACATACTTTTGTTCTAGCACTGATACTGTCTTCTAGTTTTAATAGCTCTTCCTTCTTCCCTGTGTTTGTTCCCAGATGTACTTATAGAAAACAATCATCTACACTCTCTTATCTTACGTTTTCCTAGCCTAAACAAGCCTACCTCTTTCAGTCAGTCATGTAAGATATGCTCAGTCTCCCTTGTTTGCTACGCATTAATTCTCTTTCAAAAGAATTATCAGAAGAAACACTCACTGGAGAATAAAGTTGCAGCATACAGTGCAGAGAATTCAAACCTTTCCAAATTTATTTCAGGCATAAGCCTAAAAGTTTGCACCAAGTAACTGTTTTTAAGGAACAGTTAATTAAATTTGTAAGTCAAAATTGCAGGTTATGTACATTTAATAATAATGATGCCACTGTGTCTGTAGAAATTTCTTGAAAATTAGATAAATCCAATTCATAGCACACTCTAAGCTAGGAAGACTATTTTCTTTTCAGAAAAGGAAAGGAACTGAATTTTAAAAGACAAGCAAGCTGTGAGAATCCTTCTTTGTTTTTTTTGGCTCGAAGCTTGCTTCCTAAGGTATTTCTTGTGATAAGACTGACTTACCTAGGAGATGAGTGATGAGTATTGCTGTGTGGCAACCAACATCACTGCATGGACAATTCTAGTTGTTTGCCTTCAGAAGATAGTGCTCAGGACTGTTTACTGGCAGAAGATCTAGCCTGTGACCAAATAACTCCAGCTTGCTATGGGAGACTGGGGGATGATGCCATTGCATCTTGTGAAGGTAAGATACAAGTTGGCACCTCCCTGCTCCCTTTTATCTGCTGGCAAGGCCAGGAAGATAGGAACAAAGGAATTCCTGCTGAGATCCCAGAGCCAGAAGCTGTCACTCCAAGGAGAGCCGACTCAACCACTTTGGATATGAGCTGTCACTCCAAAGAGAGATGACTCGACCACTTTAGAAGCATTGAAAAGGGGCCATCATCACCATGGTCACTGTCGTCGTCAACAGAACAACAATGCCCGACGACCCATCACTACTGAAGATGAGTGACTGAACTATGAACCTTGCTGAATCCATGGTGGTGACTATCTCCCTCTTGCTTCCCATAAAGGCTCCTTGCTTCTTCTTTCCTAACTTTTCTATCGCCCTCCTTCCCTTCCCCATTACCCTAATTCATCATAGTGTCCGTCCTCCCCTTCCCCATCTCCCTGATTAAGATCTGTAATAAACTGGTTGGACTAACATTTGAACCGTTGTTTCTTAATCTCACTCTGGGTATACATACATTAAAAAGAACTTCCTCTACCTCCTATAAATTGGAGCGAGACACAAGCAAACAGATAAGAATATGTAGTTACCCCAATAAAGAATGTGTAATTACCCCAATAAATACAAAATATCTTCCCTCCTTTTCCTTCTAAAAACAAACAATAACAACAAAATAAACCCTATCAAAATGAAATCTATTTGATTGTCTTTTAAGTTTCAGGCATATCTGGCAACATTTGAGTTTCTGGTGGCTGAGAGAGGATACCATGATCTGCTTTGATCTTTGCATGCAACGGAAACATCCCACTGGCACCCAGGACTGCAGCAGGCAGCATCTCATGGTGCTGCAACTCAAATGTGTTTAAGGAAGGACAGCAGCTATGTGTCAAGGAAACACCTGAGGAAGTATTCAAGAACATGATTGTGAGAAAGAGGGAGGAGAAATGAAGACATATAAAGAGACATTTCTGAAAGGAGAGACTCCATGACAGAGAAAATACCCCTGAGAGACCTTGGAGTATGGAGAATACCACAAATGGACAGGAACAACCCTAAAGGGACTGTGGATCAAGGAGAAGCCTGTGCCAGAGTGGGGATGCTACAGTGTGTGGCCTGTGAAGACCACACCAGGGCAGGGATGCACCGGAAAGGACAGTGGGCCATAGAGGAGCCCACACTGGAGTGAGGAGGGCCCTAAAGGACTGTTGCCCATGTTGTTGGAGAGGAAACAAGTGAGGAATATAAAGCAGCAAAGGAAAATGAGTAAAAAGTAGAGAATGTCAAAAATAAATAAGTACTAATCGCAATAGCCTGTTCTTCCAGATGCCTAATAAAAGAAATTGGGAAGGATTGCATTTAACCTTGAATGAAACAAGAGAAGTTGATATCACTAAAGAGAAAGGAGGTACTGATTAAAAGTTGAGCCTGAGAAAGATGAAAGAAAGTTGTTTCCCTGTGTTTGTCTATTACTTATTACTTGTTGTACTTTTTAAAAAATCTGTTCCCCCCCCCCCAGTATCCAAAATAATTAATGATAATAATCAGCAATTAAAAATTAAAAATTATAAAGGAAATGAACTGAAATTCCCTTGATTGAGACTACTTTGCCCATGCCAATCCAATAAACTACAGAAGCTGATAACTGAGATCAAAATATTGCCTTAGTCATGAAGGTGTCATATTTAGATCTTCAAAATCAAAGCATAACTGTCATTCCACAGTAACCTATGGCTGTACCTAAATTTCTGACAGTGCATAAGATTCCTGAAAGGCATATTCAATGAGGACTCTGACTCAGTCAAGCCCATTTTCTGTCCTTTTGTGCAGGGGTGGAGTCAGTAAAGCCAAGGCGCAGATGGAATTGAACTTGGCAAGGGATGTGAAAAACAACAAGAAGGGATTCTTTAGATACACTGAGCAGAAGAGACAGGCAAAGGAGAGTGTATTCTCCTCTGATAAATGAAAAGGGAGAGCAGGCCTCCTCAGACATTCCCTTCATGGCCAGTCAGCCTTCTCACATCGCTCATGTATTTGAACTTCTAAATGGCATTTGGGGGATCAGGGATCAAAATCCCTCCCAGTGAAAGCATGAAGCAAGCCTAAGACCAGCTCATGGGATTAAATGTGTACAAGTCTATGGGGCCACATGAGATGTATCTCAGTCCTGAAAGAACTGACTGATGTGGTTACCAAGCCACTTTCCATCATATCTGAAATTTTTTTTCTGTTAGGCGATGCACTCAGTGCCTGGAAAAAGGAAAATATCACTCCCATGTTCAAGAAAGGGAGAAAGGAAGATCTGGAGAACTACAAACCAGTGAACCTCAAGTCTGTGTCTGGAAAGATCATGGAGCAAATCCTTCTGGAAGAGACATTAAGGCACATGAGAGATGTGGAGGTGATCTGAGGCAGACAGTACAGCTTCACCAAGGACAGATCATGCCTGAACAATCTGAAAGACTTCTATGATGTAGTGGTAGCATAGGTGAGCAAAGGAAAGGCAAGTGATGCAATACAAAGCAACATGGACCTGCTCAAAAGGTGGGTACATGACAATCCAATGAGGTTTAATGAGGCCAAGTGCAAGGTGTTATACTTGGAGTGAGGCAATCCCAGATACGAGTACAGACTGGGAGAACTAATTGAGAGCAACACTGCAGAGAAGGATTTAGGGAATCTGGTGGACAAAAAGCTGGATATGAGCCAGCAGTGTGTACTTGCAGCCAGA
This sequence comes from Phasianus colchicus, assembly GCF_987193195.1. Lineage (NCBI taxonomy): Eukaryota > Metazoa > Chordata > Aves > Galliformes > Phasianidae > Phasianus > Phasianus colchicus. The sequence goes on from NC_143436.1 coordinate 102,033,787, forward strand.
AGGCCAACAGTATCCTGGGCTGCATCAAAAGAGAGGTGGCCAGCAGGGAGAGGGAGAGGATTGTCCCCCTCTACTCTGCCCCTGTGTGTCCTCATCTGGAGTACTGCATCCAGGTTTGTGGTCTCCAGTACAGGAAGGATGCAGAGCTGTAGGAGTCGGTACAGAAGAGGGCAACAAAGATATTCAAAGGGCTGGAGCACCTCTCATGAAGAAAAGTTGAGGGACTTGGCTTCTTTAGTTTGAGGAAGAGAAGGTTCCAGGCAGACTCCATTGCAGCCTGACAGTACTTGAGCTTACAAGCAAGAAGGGCACTTAGTTTTTTCGGTGTGATAGTAACAGAACAAGGACGAATAGCTTTAAATTAAATGAGGGTAGAATATTATTAGATGTAAGGAAGAAATTTTTTACTAAGAGGGCTGTGAGGCACTAGCACAGGCTGCCCAGAGAAGATGTGGTGCCCCCTCCCTGGAGGCACACAAGGCCAATTTGGATGGGGCCGTCTGATTTGGTGGGTTGCAGCCTCACCCATAGAAGGGTATTGGAACTAGATGGACTTTTTTGTCCCTTTCAACCTAAGCCATTCTATGATTCTATGATTCTATGGTCTATGTGTGAAGCACTGAGGGTCTGCAGTAGTAACAAAGAATATAAGACCATAATTCAATTCTCTCCTCTGAGAGAAGTTCAAAGAAAATCTGAACCAGCTTCACTTGATAGTTAAATACTGTAGTTGTCCAGGAGATGTATTATAAGGCAGCATGCTCTCAGTCATTTCATTTGAAAGCCAGTCTTTGTGGCAGTCACATGCTCATCATTAATTACCCCCATATAAACAAGACACCTTTAAGAAGAAGTAAATCTCTTTTAAGACATTTGTGAGGAAATGAAGCTATCTTAAGACATTTGTCCTAGTAGTTATTATATGCTTTTGAGTAGTACTGGCCTCCAGTACTGAAAGTACCATTTGTGTCCCATGAATCTGAAGGAAATTTGAGAGCTAAACCTGAAAGTTCTAAGATCTGTTTAGGCAGACAACTGTTTTAAAAAGCCCAGTAAGCTGAAGCAGCCAGTGACCTGTGTGATGGAGCCTGTAGCATTGCCCTCTTTAGCTGTATTTCAGCAATAAAACAAAGCAAAGCAAAGAATGAGAATCGTGTCATTCATCTTAAAGATCTGCTTCTGACCACCTTACGTTAGTGCAGTTTGGAGTCCAACTGGAAGAGGAATACCTATTTTTGGATTACAGGCCATCCAGCCTGTTTAAGGTTTTGCTTTATCATACCTCTTTTTTTTTCTTATTTGTTGATACTGATAGTGATCATGTAGGTAAGAGGCAAGTGTCTGCTTACTAAATTTCTGCTTTTGACATATCCTAAGAATGAAAAACACAGTTTCAGACTCATAAGATAATGCTCATAGAGAACTTTGAGATAACTCATAGTAGTAGTTGCTACAGATTTGAAGTAGTTTTCACTACTGCAAGCACAATATACTCTTACTGTTTTGGTGGTGTCACAGTTTTTAATCCATTTGTGCATGTATATACTTCCTAGAGCTATTTTACTGACTCTTAAGACTTATCATGTTTCACAAAATTTGATGATACGTTTTTATTTAGCACAAAAACAGCTGATCGGAAACCAGTGCATTATAATTTATTGGACTGGAGGATCTTAAATACTAGCTCAGCGAACCAAGTTGTTGTAACAGCCTCTTTTCCAATTCTTGTTCTTTTTATAGGCATCAGTGAAGTTGTTTAAGAGAATTTTTTTCCATTTTTTTCTTTTATTTTCTTTCTTTTCTTAATTCTAATGAAATTAAGCGAAAGAGTCACTGCATACCTAAACTATGCATCTGATTTCAGAAAGTGATTACTATCACTGGAAAAGTCAGAAAATAATTGCAATCTTATTTCAAATAAGTTATAAGTTTTCTCCAGCATGTAACACTTGTATTATTTATACACACACATTTATGCATACATATAGATGTTACTTTTAATGCTTAAGTAGACAGGAAATAGATTGCTCTCTTCAAATGCCTGAAAGGTGATTACAGCAAGAGCAGGGTTGGTCTCTTCTCACTGGTGACAGGTGAGAGGATGAGGGTAAACGGCCGCAAGTTGCACCAGGGGTAGTTAAGGTTGGATATTAGGAACCAATTCTTTACAGAAAGGGTTGTTAAATACTGGAATAGGCTCCCCAGGGAGGTGGTTGGTTAACCATCACTGAATGTGTTCAAAAAACATTTGGATGTTGGTGCTCAGGGACATGATTTATGGAGGATTGTTAGAGTTAGGGTAGTATGGTTAGGTTGTGATTGGACCTGGTGATCATTAAGGTCTTTTCCAATCTGAGCAATTCTATGATTCTATTATTCTAGGTGTGTATTCTTTCTAATAGTGCCCTTTTTATCCTGACTTGAGCAACTTTGTGTAGCCAAAGGGGAACTTCTAAGTTAATACAGGTATTTTGATTGCTATCATAAGATACCCACAGAAACATCTCAAAGCTTTTAACTGATTCTATGCTCCAGAATTTGTTTTTAAAGACACAGATTATACTTGTTTTCTAAAGCCATATTTATCAGACAATGGATTACCTCTATAATAATATGAATTTAAGTTTCCAATACTTAATAGTTCTTAGAGTGAGTTAAGTCTTTTAACTGTCTGCACTTCTGTATTTCTGTTCATTATTAAATATCAAGAAAAATGAACCAGAGATAAATAAATAAATAAATAAATAAAGTTAAAGAATTCATAAATAAATGAAAACTAATAAAGTCTTTTTTTTTTTTTAAAAAAAAAAAAACAACATTCTAAATTAGAACAGCCATGATTCCAAAATGGATTAAATCAAATATAAGTATATACCTGTCATTTTAATGGTATCTCTTTTTAAAATTCAGTAATAAATACACCATTATAAGGTGAAGTTATCAAAACTTTTATAACTGCCTTCAATGTAAACAACCCTGTTTGCTATTGTCAGTGTTTTTTCAATCAAGGGCAAGCTGTGTGCTACAGATTTGACACTTGACTCCATATACTCTGCTATTGAGCTTGAAAACTAAAGCAGTCTACAGTAAAGTGCAGGATGACTTTTTTTGTCAGTCTACCGAATACATTTAGATTGGTGAAAGCTCAGTTCAACACTACCAGCCAAGATTTTTCTTTTTCTTTTCCTAGCTTATTACCACTTGAAGTTAAGGCACTTGACTATCATTTGCTACTTCAGTAGTAAGTTTAGTACAGATGTCATTTTGATCCTAGATAAACAAAGCATGTCTCTTCACAATTTTGCCTCTCTTTTGTTTTTGGTGCCTCCCACACAGAGAGTAGTTAATTCATTAGGGGTATAGGTTATCCTTCTCACTACCACAGCCCTTGTTCTCACTACTGGGACAAAGTCAGGGAGCCAGTTTTGACCTTGCTAGCAATTCTGCATCTTACTTCTTCTCTGGATAAGTTTCAAGCATCAAAGCAGTCAGTGTATTGTATAACGTTACAGCTGTGTAAAATTGTTATTCATGGGTTTCTTTTAACTTTATGCTTAAGCCAGAGGAAGTACAGTGGGAAAAGAATGCAAAAATGCATTTTGTCTGAATGAAAAGCTGAAAGATCAGTTAGGCTAGGTCATCCTCCCTTCCCTACTACAGTTAAGTTGAAATCCCCCATCTTGACAAAATGGTATTTGAAATTTGATTGACTTATCATATTTATGGGAAGTTTATCACCTGATGGTGATGACTGGTTGGTAATAAATCTTCACAAAAAATCATGCTTCTGATGTTGCTACTGCTTGATTACAGTGGTGCAAGACATTTTGACATCAATCTATATGACTGCGTTTTCCTTCTAAACAGAAAAGCTGAGTTGTAATACCTAGATACTATGTTTGACTTGAATAACTGAACAAACTAAACATGAACAAACTTCAGTTTGTTGCATTGAAAAAAAAAAAGGATTGAAAAAGATCAATGGAAAATATTTATATAGAGAAGAATTATTATTATTTTTAAAGTAAAATATCTTTACAAATTATTTCCAGTCTGCTCAAGTAGCTAAACTAGCTTCATAAAAACAATTATGAATGTCACTAGGAATTATGTTCTATCTTATGTTTCGCATTTGGTAGAATCATTAGTTTGCACTCAGTGTGATAATGCCACTGCAGTAGATGTTTAGATTGATTCGCATGTTATTTTCTTCATGAATAATACATTTATAATCTTAAAGCACATCTGAGGAGTCTTTTCTAAATACCTGAATAATATGCTACTGGTTTATACACATAAACTGATACTATTAGAACTCTTGAAACTTCCAGCCAAATTCAAGAATAAAACAGTTTTGACTTTTCAGTTAAAATGTTTATTCTCCTACTAAAAAGTAACATTTTGAGAATGAAGCCTTTATAAAATAAATTATTAACTACCGTGATCAATGATTTTCTACTGAAAAGAAAGAAAGCATTCTCAAATTACAGTCTAATCATGAATTAAAAAGTTGCAGCAGAATAAAAATATTTTAGGGACAGAAAGTTGTTGGGTTTTTGTTTTCTTGTGTGTGGTGTTTTTGTTGTTGTTCTTGTGTGTCTTTTTTTTTTTTTTTCTTTTCAGTTGATTGACATAGAATTTAACTGAAATCTCAGAAGTTCAGCATATGACAGAATTATGAAACATATAGGTTGGAGATAAAATGATATACAAATGCAGTAGCTGAAATAACTTACTGACATCAAAAGTGGAAAAGTGAGTGATGCTAAATCCTAACTGATGCCATAAAAATGATGTAGTAACATATATTCAAAGATAAATTGTGTAATAGATGCAGAATATAATTCTTTACACACAGATTTTGAGAAATCATGTTGGTTTCATTTGATAATCAAAAAAAAATCGTGATGCTGGGAAACAGATTGGAAAGTGTCTAAAGGAGCATCCAAAGTAGCTTTGCTAATGTGAAGGGCACAATGATAGGCATGTTGCTGAAAATGCTAAGGAAGAATTTTCATAGCAAGCAAGGACAAATAGAAATAATAAATGTTACAAACAAAGGATATACTTTTCTTGAGGGTACTAAATGCATGCAACAAGAAAAAAAAAAAAAAATCATTTAAAAAGCACCAGATCATGGGAAGGTCATCTATTTGTGCTATTTTATCCTATTCGGGGAACCTATAAAACGAAGCTCTAGGAGTTTCAGTCATTGACAGTGAATAGGAAATGAGAATGCTTCTTCTGAAGATTCTCACTTACTCCAAAATGAAATGATCTTTCAATGAAGAAACAATTCTATTCCTGATTGTTGTGGTTTCGTGATTTTTTGTTGTCAGTATTCCACATCAGAACATCACGTGGACCAGTGGCAGTTAACGAGTTAATGTTCTGGTTCCGTTTACTGGCTTTTGTGGACTCTTTGAGCATCCTGATGGGAGGGGATGCGGCGGCATCCCCGGAGGAGCTGGTGGGAAGAGGCAGCGGGGTGGAGCTGCAGACAGGACCCGGAGCGGCTGCCTCTCCCCGTCTGGCCCGGCTCAGCCGTGTCAGCTTCGCCGCGGAGAAAGCACGTGCTTTCCCTCGCACTATCGTGGTTTGACTCTCATTTTTGATACTCTGTCTCTCTCGTTTTGTTTGATTTAGTTAGATTTAGTAAATTACCCTTCCTCCTCAGATCGTTGCCGTTGTGTTTTCTCTTTGTTAAAACTATCGGCTAGCTCTCTGCTCTTCCCCCTCTCCCGGAGCGCACGTGGCCCAGGGCCGGCCGGGTAGCGACACACCGTTGTATCTTTTTTTTCTCCTTCTCTTCTTCCCGAGGCCTGTGCCCCCTGTCACGGTCTTATATCTAAGGATAACCCGTGACACTGATGAAGCAGTTACTAATAATGTAAAGGTTAGCAGTGTGAAGCAAATGGACAAGTTTCGCCCTAAGAAAAGTACATACCGTAGACTTCTTGATAGGTGTTAGTAACAGGAGTTAGATTTAATGTTAAAATCTGTTTGATAAAGACATCATGTTCATCAGAGTAAGACTTGATGCCAAAACACATGATAGTTTAATGCATCCATTGAGTCTTTTCTTGTGAGCAGAGATAGGTGAGACCAGCAGTGCATCTAATTCCTTTTTACTTGGTATTGTTGCAGTCGTTTTTGCCTGAAGGCCTTAATACAAGTGCTGAGTTCTTCTGGTCTTGCCAGAATCCTGCTGGTGTGCTTTGGGGCTGAGTTTGGTTCACTGGTGCTGATGTGGGCTGTATAGAAGGGATGTGAGATTTATAACACAGTACAGTTCTGGTGGGGACAGGCTTCACTTTCCTCAGTGTACATGGTGCTGTGGATGTGAATAAACTCATCCCAGTGACACCCATACTGGTGGCCTCAAAGGAGGACAGATTGATTAGAGATGAACAACAGAAAATTGTTTTAAAGCTTTGTTTCTTAACATTGACCTAGTGGCTGGCAACTCTGCTTGTGGCAGGGGGCATGGAACTTGATCTTTGTGATACCTTCCCACCCAAGCTATTCTATGATTCTATGATTTAGTGGCTACCCTTTTGAAAGAGCAAAACTGGAAAATTCAATGAAATTATAGTAAGCACAGTTTACAACTTTATGCATATATGGGAAAACTAACTGAAATATTCAATACAGATTTAAAAAAAAAATATCAAAATCAATTTTTCTCTGAAGAAATCCTAACTTTCCTTTGAAACATCCTAACAAATGCATTTGAAGTTTGGAGGGAAAGAATCATGAAAAATCATAACGAAGAAACAAAATACAAGCATGTTCAATTGCTTGTTTTTTTGCATGAGTTATAATTTCAGTGTTTGCCATGGCACAAGAAGTATAGGACTTTCATGTAGCTTTCAGGTGTGTTTTTATAAATATGTATAAGTATGTAGATACAGGAAAGTTTCTAAAACTTCAAATTGCTCTAGCTTTATCATTAAGTTAGTACAATAAGCTAGCTTTCTTTTCCTGTCCTATTAATTTCACTGACATGAAAAAGGTTGCAACCAAGCAAGAGGAAAGACCTCAGGGTGAGAGAGAGAGAAACTGTGATTCTCTGTAAGAGCCATGCTGCAATTCTTTCTTGCCCTCCAGTTACCAACTGTTTTCTTCATTTCCTTTTATCTAGATGTAGCGTTTGGTGGGTACACTGCTAGCAAGCATGTTGCAAGAGTTTGTGGGATAACTGTGCAGCTAGCAGGACAGCTAGCAAGTTCTTTATACAGTTGTGTTCAAGACTGAATTGTTGAGTGAAAAGGAACATATTGAAAATAGATTTATCTACAAAGGTGTCTCCCATTTTGAAGGGAAACAAATACTGTTTTCCAACTGAAAGCTAAGAGATTTTCTTTTGCACCAACAAACTGCCAGTACTCCAAAAGAACATCAGAAGAAATGTAATCCTGTTTGGCAAAAATTGGCTTTATGTTGTGAAAGTCTAATAATAAGAAGAGTTCTCAGACACCACTGAAATTATCCCTTTATTTAAATAGTGATGATGTGTACTTATCTATGCAGTCAGAAATTATGTAGTTAAACTATGAAGAATGGAATAATGTACCCTATGGTTTAGAAAATAAGTCGTGTTCCCCCCCGTCCCCATCCCCGTCCCCGTCCCCGTCCCCCTCCCCCCCCCCAAAATAAAAGGATCATTTGTACTTGTTTGGTTGTTTGTATAACAGAGACTTTGTGTTGGAATCATAATATGCTAAGGAAACTTGATCTTAATAAAAATGACTGTGAATTCAGCAGTTAAGTGAAAGCCTTAGAGAATTTTTGCCATATATAGACCTGAACTTCTATTTTCTTGTACTAATATGTGTATAGTTTCCTAATTAAAGATTAGCTGCATTAATGGGATCTGAGATAACGGAGGATAAATAATGTTTTGGACAACTAACTGAAGTCTATTTATTATTTTCTTATGAACATAAATGGCCATTTATTTATTTATTTATTTATTTATTTATTTATTTATTTATTTATTTATTCTCTTTTTACATCTGTGCTCCCTGGACATGTAGAAAGTCTGAAATAAGCTTTCTTTGAATGCACACAGGTGGATATTATCAACTGATGGTCCGAGCACTTCTGCCTCCTACAGCCACATTGGCTTAGGAACATGTGGAACTTGCACTTGTCTCACCCATGCCTGTCACCCCCAGTATCTGATTTGGATGCACACGCTGCTCCCACACCATGGACAAGGGTAGAAAACCCCCCTGACTCCAGTACTTGATGATGGATCCCCATTCACCTCAGCAGCTGGCACCACAGGCTGGAAGTGCCTACTTCCGATACACCCCGTGTGAATCCATTTGCTGGTACAAGTTTCATTTGCACATACGCTGGTCTTGCCAGCAACTGGTATGTAGTCCCTGTAGCATGCAGACACATGGGAGAAAGAGTGAGAATACACAGAGAGATTTAAGAAAGATTTAATGAGGCAAAAAATATTTTCAATAAAAAGGGTAGTAGAGAAATTTGATATAAATTGAGAGTTGGCTCAAAAGCACTGCAGATTTTTTTATATTATTTTTTTTCAGCATTGGAGTGTATTACCTTCAAAATATTCCACATCTTCCTGGGGACTCAATCTGTAAGCATGAAAATAAAATTGATTACGGTTTGTTCACACTACTAACTTTGCAAGCGACCTATGCAATGTTACATGCTGGCAAAATGTAATGAGAAGAAACAGAACTGAAATGCAATACAAGCATGCATACAGCTACTTTAATTGTCTAAAAGTGTGATCAGTTGTACTCATTCCTAACTAATGTTTCTCATCAACCTTTAAAGAACTCCAGAGTTAGAAAGCCATATAGTGTCTCCATGCAAACTGTTCCAGAGTTTCTCTATTTTTTTCCTAATGCCTAGATTGATTGTTCTTTACTGCAGATGAATGCTGATACTAGTCTAGTAGTAACAAGGCTAGGAGAGAGGGATACGGGCTAGGGAGAGAAATTTGTTCAATTTATAGGGTGAGAAGTGTTGGAAATACACAGAAACAGAGGATTCAGAGCAACTGTTTAGGGAAAAGAAATTAGGTGAAGTTTTGTAAGGAGAAAAGCACAGAAGAATATGAACTACTAGCAAAAGCATTGTGTCACTATTCAAAATTGCATAGCCACCCTGTAGTGCTTTCATGAATGAATTCCCTTCCTTAGAATTTAATAACAGTCTTCCTTTTCATCTAGGCATTTTCAAAACCTGCATCCACCTTCTAGGGAAAAAAAGTACTCATGCAGAAAAATGCAACCCCTCATGTTGCCTAGAATCTTATACAAAGTGATGTTGACTTTGAGTCTGAGGTGGCTCAAAGGAACTAGAAATTCTGCTGTAGGTACTAACCATCTGACAACACCATCATTGTAATGATAAGAATAGTTAAATATTGAGTACATTTCCACTGAGTCACTTTACATTGCTTACTGTAAAAGTAGTTTACTTCAAATGCATCAAGAAAAAATTGTCAAGAAAAACACAGAATATTATGTGTAATAATAAGGATTAGGTTCATTAGGTAAAAAGCAAATTTGACTTCCATTGAGTCAACTAAGCAACTCACACATTCAATGGGTCTATGCATTTTTACACATTTACACAAGTTTTAATAAATTTGCCTTGTGTTTGCAGGTTTCTGAAATGAAAGGCTGTTATGCAGAAAAGATAATCTCCAGTGCTTACCTTTTCTTTCTACTTGTCTTTAACAACAAATGTTGCACTACAGCAAAATATGATTTTTGACTATTTAAATGAAGCCAATGAGCCCATTGGGATCACTATCATTCTAAAAATAAATTCATGATTTTACAGCACATCATATTTATCTTATAACTGCCACAGGCTTAATAATTTGACACAGAATTCTAATTGTGTCATTAGTGGATGTGTATAGCTATTATTTTTGTGTTTGTTGCATTTGGATAGAGTGGGTAAAAGAGAACATTTGTGCAACTTCTTATCTTCCAGACTTCAAGTTCACTTGTTTACAGTTACTAAGAGTCTAAAAAAGTCACCTACGATGTACTCACCTCAAAAATGTTTCTCTTTGGAGACAACAGTTTCTTGAATATGATAACACAAAGAAGGAGATGAAAATATATTTTTAATAATGTTTATTTTTTAAAATGGAAAACTATGAGGTCTATTTAACTAATGATTTGTGAAATTAATTTTATATATTAATATATCAGGAAATTTTACATAAAATTTTATGTTTTCCTACAGATATTTAGCTGCCACTTGTCTTTAACCTAAATTTCTCAAAATCTCTCTGGAAAATAGTGGATAAAAACTGTCTCTTTATTAAGAAAAGTGAATAGATATTTTTCCCCTGGTAGAGACTGTTAATTAATAGACTAATAAAGGAAAATTCTACACATTAAAAATAACATAACTTCAATTAGACAAGATATTGAACTTCATTCTTTAGTCTGTTTAGTCATTGTCACATTTCAAGAAAATTTGTTTTTTGTTGTGGATAGATAAAAAGTTGAAAACATTTGAAGTAGATAAGAGGTGGTATAAAACATTTCTGAAAGACAGTTAAAAATAATTGTATGATTTTGATTTGATTTACAATCAATTAAGTAATGAATGAATAGACAATCAAATAAGGGTTTGCTACACATACTGTGGAATGGAAAAGATCAGAAATGGAAACTCTTGTACTTTATATTTTTCAATTTATTATAGTAAAATATGCAATATAGATCTGCAATTGTAATTTAATTTCTGATAGACTTTTTATTACTATCATGCCAGAAGTTGATATCACACAATACGATATGATTTATAAAGGCTCATTCAAAAAAGCAGTTAGAAAATTGAAAGGTATGGAACAGTGTATATTTAGTTAATATGACACTTTTTTTGTTTTGTCTGAAGAATTGTAGCAAAGATTAATTTCAAAAATTTATGCTTACACAGTTAAATGGTAATGTACAATAATTACATAAGTATCTATAAATTCCTCGTTGTTTTTTGTTTTTTGTTTTTTTCCCCACAAAAATACTTCAGATGTGGAACATCTATTGAAAAAAAAATTGCCAGAATAACAGTAGCTTTTTAAAATTTGTTTAATGTATTTGCAGCTCTGATGATTTGAAGGCTTTACTGTTGATAGCCTCTGACTTCTCTGAAGTCACTGAATGAAATGCCAGTGAAAATAGAAGTCTGTCAGTGCTTAATTCTCTCTGATCTTTTCAGTTACTTTTCTTTTTACCCCATCTGACATAAAAGCATTTCATTTTCAAATAGAAGATGAAAACGAGAAATTCTAGCATCAAAGAAAAAACTACAAGAAATAACTGACCAGAATGCACCACAGAGTTAAGTAGAATGCATTCATACTGCAATCTTCAGTGATTGTGTCTAATTTCAAAGCATGCTAACAATTTCAAATCATTTATTGGGTTTGTGTGGTTTATCCTTTATATGAAATTGTTGAATTAGTTGACTTGTTTTTTTCTTCATCTAAACAAATGTTACAAAAAATATCAAATATTTTCAACCACATCTATGAACTGTCTAGAAGAATAAATATTAATTCCTATTGCAAAAGCCAGATAATTGGGAAACCATTAAGGAAGAAACTGACTGAATATTTAGAACCTGCCATAAGAACAAAGATAACATATATGCAAAAGGGTAATTAAGAGAGCTAGACATGAGCTCAGTTTGGATGCTCATCGGTGGATTACAGGTTTCCTTAAAAAATACCTATTCAAATCTTAAAAAAAAAAAAAAAAAAAAAAAAGATTTTAAAATCAGCTGACATATCCATATATGAATATTTTTTTAAAGATAACCTTGAACAATCTTTTTTACTTTTATAGACAGATTTTAAGAGCAGTGGTTTTTTTTGTGTGTGTGTGTGTGTGTGTGAGAAGCATGGAGGAAACAATTGATTTCTCATTGTGTGAAGAGGTGAAAATAGTGTTTTAATATTCCAGTGAAAAAAAAAGCATGCTATTGAGAACTGTAAGTTTCTGTGTTTTATGTGCTTACCTTACCACTATTGATGTGGTATTGATTGCCACTCTCTGTAACACTAACTTAAATTTTAAGGTTAATCGTATGACTAAAGGAGAATATATGTTCATTGAAAAATTTTATCTTAGAAAATTATCTGCATTCCTGTTATTGTATCCAGATCAAACATAAAATATCCCCACAGGAAACCATTGCAGCTTCAGATGTACTTGCTGAAGTTTATAGTGTGATATTTGGACTACAAAGGCCACTCATTTACAGAGGGACCCTGCACTCATAATTCACACCATTTTGAGGATAGAAATCTGGTAAATTTTATTTTTTTTCCAGGGAATTTTAAATCTGCAGTGAAATCTTAAGACATTTCTTAGAAGACTACTTACTCTGAGGCCCACAGGTATCTTGTGTTCTAATGATTGTGACTCATCAATTCTGTTTTATTGATTTTTAGCTCTGAAGCATAACGTCTATTCAGCTGGATATTATTTGATATTCATCAATGTATTAAAACAATGTTGCACGTTTCTCCTCTAAAATCAGTAAATAACCTGATGGTCAAAACATTTCATATAGTTAACATAAATTAGATATAGAAGCACTACAATGAACTGGACCTGTAAGCTTGATTTCTCCCTCTGGAGAAAGTTTTCCACTAGCTCAAATTACTCTTCAGCTTTGGAACAGCACTGGTTATTTCTCTCAAACAACTGGCATAGGATTAATCTTATTAAATCCACCAATAGCTAACATACTCTGGGAAGGCTCAATGTAAAGATGATTTTCTGCTATCTTAAGCATGACTTTTTCACTGAAGCATAAATGGGGAAAATATCTGCATAAATATAAATGCATAACACTTTAATTCATTGAAGCAAACTTACCTGTATTTTATTGTTGTGACCATCATATTTAGAATCTCTTGAATGAAATGTAAGATGGACTAAAAGTTTCTGGAAGAGATTCATTAATTACATGTAATTTTTAAGCATGATAATATAAAATATAAAATAAAATATTACTTCTTTCTTACCAAATATTTCAACTTGTCTGTCTTAAAAGCTTTCCAGGAAAAAAAAAAAAAAATCATTCATCTATTCAATATAATTTTTTATTTTTATGTTATTTAAATCAAATATTTCTTTATACACAATAGATCCAAATGGAAATTCAGTGACACATTATACTATACAACTCTTCTGAACAGTCTACAAGCCATTGTATAACCTATGTAAATTAGCAAGATGTCAGGCACTGAAAGAGCTGTTGAAAGCTATATAATATTACTTCTTTACATTGGGATCCAAGTAGTCCCACATTATTTAGAAAAGCTTTCTCTTTTTTTTATTATATTTTATTTATATATTTTTTATTTATTATATTACAGGTTTATGCTCTTACACATCTGAAAAAAAATCTTTACATTAATTTCTATGATTTTCAGGTAAGTTATTAACGTATGAGAACACAGTCAACATACAAGATGTTGGCCTGAAGCATTTCTTTACTGAGATAGAGCAAAACAAACTACAGGAACACAATTTTGACAGACCATTTATTTTCTGGCAGTATAATCACATGCTATTCTTTACAGAATTAATAAAATTGATACTGAATAGAAAGGAAGGCCTAATTTTAGTAAAGCTTTGGAAAAAAAAGTGCATTTTACACATAATCTTTAAAATTTTGTAAAGCATATTTGTGTGATATCCTGAGCTCTGTCTCATTGTGACATTTTCTCAGGCCATTAGTCACATTGCATTGTCTTCTGTAATACTGCTTGGCAGAGTACAAGGAATACAACTTGATTTGAGTTGTCACAGTACAAGGTGTCCTCAAGACAACTTTGAAAACAAAAAAGCAAAGTGCCATTAAACATACTTCAGCTTTCCGGTGAGAAATAAGGATTTTATTTCTGTGAATAAGCTCTGGAAAGCACAAAGTGTTGAAAGTTCTCTTCCCAACTTGTATAATTTTATTAAATAAAACAATGGCATATCCCTTCAACTTCAATGAAACAGTAGATATGAAGCCTAAAAGAATGTACGCAGATTATAAAATATGCAAGAACAATCTCTTAAAATTGAGAGAAAAGAAAAGACATCTTAACATGTGAATTTATTGCCATTGTTCAGTAGCTGCAGAACAGGGAGTACGTGGAGGTTTTGAAAGAGTTTTGATGCTACTGGCAGTCAATGACAGTTGGGTGCTGTAATCCCTATGTAACTTTTTAAATTTTTATTAAGTATGATTGTGAAAACTATGAAACTGAAAAAAACCATAAAGGTTAAGTCTGATTAACTAGTAGGAGTCCACCGGGCTCATGTTACCCCTTCTTGTCTTCTGTGTTTCACAGCTCTGGTATATATATCCTCCTCCACAGGTGAAAGATTGTTTTTTCCAATTTTGCTCTATCTGTCAGTGTTTAAAATGAGACCTATTCCTTTTTGAAGACATCACAAGAATTTCTTTGTTCACCTTCAGTGAAATGTGCCCAATAAAGTTTTGTGAGGACACGTAATACTTATCTGACTGTATATTATTATGAGATCGTGAAACATATTATTTTTATGTTGGCCTGCTCAAGATAGTATGCAGACAAGAGAGAAAAACTGAGTAACTGACAAATGCATTATATTTTTTCATTTTATTTTTCTGTTTTCTTGATTACTATCTGTAATGTTCTGCTTAGTTTCTTTTCACAGATTATTGTATATTTTAATAAATATTATTAAGGAAAAAGTCCCAAGATATCATTACTTCCTTGACATATTCTGCAACATCTTTTCCAACTTGCCAATCCTACACTAGTTTATTTTTCAACCCTAAGCAAATCAAAACCACATCCAAAATATAATTTTTTATCTATAGACTTCTATCTGTTTTCTGATCATATGTTATTGTTTATAGCCTTATCAATTAAAATGTGTTAATTCACTGTGAACCTCAGTGAAGCAAGGATTTGCGAGCCACAAGTAACTATTAAAGAAAATATGTTGCCTGAAATAAAGTAATAGATTATTCTAAGAAATTAAAATATTGATTTACATCTGGCCAGAGGCTTAGAAGTTATGAATGAATGAGTTTTATTTCAGAAAAAAGTAATAAATTTAATGTCAGAACTAACATAAAATCAAGCATTAGGGTGTGCTGGTATTTTTAATGTAGAAAGATACCATAAAACACCTAAGTAGTCTTTTTATGTTGACTATTCTTTGACATATGTATAACACCAGAATTTTTATTCTTGGAGGACACTATAATTTTGGAACAGTCTTGGCATTTGTTCCAACCTTCTTCAATGATGAAGGAAAAACATAATCACGTTCAAATATAAAAAGAAAAAAGAAAAAAAAATGTATTTTGCATGATCATATGTGTTTCATTCTTGATAAGTTCCAATGCAGAGTCTTACTAGAAAAATAATTTTTGTGATGGTTTAAATAAAGCATCTTTCTTATTAATCTAATTTATATTTCCTTTCCAAAAATTACGTGACAACTACAGCTGATTTTAAAAGATACTGTGGAGGAGGAATAAATTATATTCAGCAAATTGAATTTTAAGAAAATGTCAGCTGTGTGATACAGATGGAGATGCAATCAGAAAAAAATATCTTTTTTTTTTTATGAATTTAAAGAATTTCAAATTCATAGATGTCTTCTCTCTTTCTATACTCAGTGGCCAGGAAAAAAAAAAAAAAAAAAAAAAAAAAAAGACCGTTACTCTTGCTATTTTTTCCTGTGGAGCAATGGAACCCCAATGAGATATCCAAATGTGACTTCTATGTTTCAAGAGACACCAGTCCAACATTTTCTGTTAAAAAACAAAAAAATGAAAAACAAACAAACAAACAAACAAAAAACATAATTAACAGAAATAATGAAATAGGCTTATTCAAGCTACACATCAAATATCCAAAGCAGTTATAATCAATAGTCATCTAGTTCTCACTGTTATCTTTCTCTTTGCTTTTTTTTTTTTTTTTTTTTTTTTTTCCCAGATACTTTCTGCACTTCTGGTAAAATAAACCTCAGAGAATGACTTCTTTCTCTGTTTACTGATCATTAAATTTGCTCATTTCAGCATAAATAATTATTAGGCAAAATCTTTGCTCCTATTTCAACCTTTCAAAAGCCTTATCTGCTCCCATCTCATATCCCATGTTCTTTTTCCATGCTCAGGGATAGATACTCAGCTAGTGAAGTGTTCAGAAAACCTCAGGAGGGAATCATTCCATTTTCTTATTCCATGGTTAGAATATGAGTTGCTTTATTGCATTTATCAGAAGTTATTTTGGTAATTATTTCCTAACCATTAATATGCTCTGCACTGAGATGATTCTAAAAGCCTGTGTAAATTGCTGTAAGGCCACTTTTTGCTGGTCTGATATTGTAAAACTGCCAACACAGACATAGAACAAAAACTGTGTCAGTCTACTGCAGTTTATGTGAACAAAATGTTTCATTGTAGTGGAATGATCTGTTTTGTAATTCTGGACTTGAAAAAAAATGACAATACCAACAAGCATGCAATTCATTTAGGCACACAGTGTTTTTGCAGAAGGAAGAGGTCACTTTCACATAGGAGAGCCTTGTGATTTTTTCTTTTCCTATGAGCAAATTGCTTTGAAAGAAGACATTGAAGGGTATATAACCTTGAATTATCTACAGTAATAAAAATCACATAGATGCAGAAACAGGAAATATAACTAAAACTAAAGTTAACCATTCCAGTTGGTAGGATGGACCTGCACTAAAAGGTTTCTTTTCAGGAAAGTAAGATTTGATTTCAAGAAGAAAAATTGATGCTTTGTGTCGCCATTTTGAAATCTTTCCAATGCTGCTTAAACAAATAGCTCCTCTTTTTAATTGTCTAAGATACAAGGGCTCTGTTTTACTCTTATCATGGAAGTACTGGCCTAGTTATTTCACACTTTCTTTGAGTGTTTCCCAATTGCATTTGAGAGGAGATAGAAAAGATCATGCACAAGAGGTGCTAAAATATGGTAAGTGAAAAAAAAACAACACTTCCACAAAGTGGAGGAAAAGCCTTATCCGTCTTTCCAACTTAAATAAAACAACAGCAACAAACAAACAAAGAAACAAACAAAATTCAGACCTCCCATAACTCCTCCTATTTAGCAAACAGAATTGAATTTCTTCAATTTACATCAATATTTTCTGATCAGTGCTGTCTGCTGAAGCAAAAGCGAGGAGCTTTTGTTTCTTCTGTTGAATTTCTTGGAGTTTTCCCAAAGAATGGTGTATAATTATACTTCATTCCCAATGAAACAAAAATAAATTATTGGTCATATATATATCTAAGTATATGTATATATGTAAGAAAATTTGGGAGAATATTGGATCAAATAAATGTCATGGCATTGTTATCTTTACTCATAGGAGAAACTAGTCTTTAAATTTCTATGATAAGACTGAGGCAGTCTCTTTGCTCATTTGTATAAATCCAATATACCACAGTGAATTGCTTGTCTCATACAATAATCATGTAGGCTCTACAGGATTGGTCAGAGAGAAATATATAAACAAAGATTTCTCTTTCATCTATGATTATTTATCGAAAAAACTCTTTCAAGCATTCCTACATTTTTTGTTATAATATTTTTCACTGAAAGCAAACATTTCAGAGGACTAAAAAAATGCATCTCTATGTGTGTTTTCAATAAATTTATTCAATAATCTCTTCTAAGAAAAAAAAGAAAAATTACCTTAATTTTTTTAAATGACCTTTCAGGAGACAGCTCAGTGACAAGCGATGTCCCTCAAAGGTCTGTTCTTTGAACTGTGCTCTTTACCATCTTCACTGATGACATCAACAGTGAGATCAAACCTTCCAGAAATTTGCAGATGGTGCCAGCCACACTGTGGTGCGGTTAACACATATGAGAGACATGATACCATCCAAAGAGATCTGGACAGGATCAAGCAGTAGACTCTGGAGTACTTCATGAAGATAATTAGAAGGGAAAGGTATTTCACAGAATCACAGAATCACAGAATTGCCAGGGTTGGAAGGGACCTCAAGGATCATGAATCTCCAACCCCACTGCCACATGCAGGGCCACCAACCATTCCACCTAATGCTAGACCAGACTGCCACCTAATGCTAGACCAGACTGCCCAGGGCCCTGGGTTGTGGCAACCTCAGCTATCAATACAAGCTGGGGGATGTAACAGTGGAGCACAGCCCTGCCGAAAAGGCCTTAGGTGTACTGGTGGATAGCAGGCTGAGCCAGCAATGGGCCTTCACAGCTCAGAAATCCAACCATATCCTGGGTTGCATCAAAAGAAGCATGACCAACTGGTCGAGGGAGGTGATCCTCTTGTTCTGCGAAGGTGAGACATGACTTAAAGTACGACGTCCAGATGTGGAGTCCTCAGTACAGAAGAGACCTGTTGGAGCATGTCCAGGGGAGGGCCACAAAGATGATCCAAGGGACAGAACACCTCCCCTACCAGGACAGGTCGAGAGATCTGGGGCTGTCCAGTCTGGAGAAACAAAGGTTCTGGGGAGACTAGATAGCAGCCTTTCAGTATCTAAAGATGAGCTATAAGAAAGACGGGGACAGACTCTTTATCAGCATCTGTTGTGATAGGATAAGGGGAAATGGTTTCAAACTAAAAGAGGAGAGATTTAGATTGGACATAATGAAGAAGTTTTGTTTCAATAAAAGTGGTGAGGCACTGGAACAGGTTGTCCAGAGAGGTGGTGGATGTCCCACCCTTGGAAACACTCAAGGTGTGGCTGGATGGGGCTCTGAGAAACCTGACCTAGCTATAGATGCCCCTATTCATTGCAGGGAAGTTGAACTAGATGATCCTTAAGTGTCCCTTCCAGCTTCAAAAATGCTATGATTATATGCCAACCTGTGGTTTTTGTCTTGAAATACTTCAATGTTTATCTCTTTTAATATTGAACAAGATGCCAGGTTTATGCATTTCTTCTATTAGTTCGACAATTTTATCTATATGCAGATATAAGTTTTAGATTTTAAGAATGAATTTTAATATTTTTAATAATGTTAGTTTTTTCATTGGGCAACTAAGAGTTGATGTCAGTAATTCTGATGAACTCTTTCAGGAAAAAAAATACAAAGGATTAAAAATGTGTAGACATGGAATATTACTAAATATAAATTGATTGGGATAATTCAAGATTTAGGTTGATACTATTTAGAAATGAATTGAAAATTTCATCCAAAGAAATTTTCTACTCTTCTTTAAATACAGTAGCCTTTATTGGAGATTTTCCAATAAATGATTTATTGAGTGAACTTAATTTTCCTTTAGTTAATTTCAGTCAACTGTTGGATTAAATTTCAGAACTTTCTTCTATCTTTTTCAACCTTATAGCCATTTGTTTTGTTTTGTTTTGTATCCAGCTAGGAAAGAAAGTGATGTCCAGAAACCTTGATAGAAGGAACACTGATATCAAGCAGGGTGTTTCCAAGTCCAAAAGCTTGTCTCATGACTGTAGATAGAGTCTACAGGATTATTGCTTAAAGCGCTGCTACTCACATGCCCATACAATACTTCTAATAATTCAGTGGCCCAGTGATCTAAAATAAATATGTCTATATTATTGTTGTTTCATAGACATGGACTGAAATGTTCTATAAGCCTTATTCATTACAAAAATATGACTCATAAAAGAATTTGACTTACAAATGAATTGTCCCTCATAGTATAATGTCTTTGTGTCAAAACTTAGTGCATTAGAAAAAAAAACAACAGAGATATTACTAGAAGTATCCTTTTCATCTTGTTGTTCCAAAATTCATTATTTTAATGAGACACAATCATTGAATCTCTACATGGCTAATCAAGTAAAAACATTTTTACTTTTTTTTAATGTTTTCTTTCCGAGTAAAAACTGTGAAATGAGATCCTCCATTTCTTCATGGCTTACTGGAATGAGAGATATTAATTACCAGACTGACAGCAGTTTTGTGTTTTTATATTATTTTTAAGCAATTTTAACTATAACTTAATTACTTTCATTTCTAAACTCACAGAATACATTAGGACACATAGTAAGATAATTATAAAATGCATAAAAACTTTAGTTTTAATTACATTAGTTACTGTTACAGTATAACCGTAGCTTTTATCAGGCTTGATTTCAACAAATTTTGAAAACTAAACGGTTTTCAGTCTGTGCATCACAAAAAAGGAAATCCATGCAGAGTCCAGTACTGACATACTTGACTTAAAATTAAAGTCAGATATATGTATCAACAATATGATTCACCATCACCTATCTTCTCTGGTTCTGAGGTCTGCAAAGTGGGAATGTAATGAAAGGATGAAAATGACAGAAATGAAGTTCCTTGTTTCTTTTTTATTACAGAACTGAAATATTCACATTCTGTGGAAAATGAGGGGGAAAGAGGACAAGAGAAGGAACAGTTCTGAGAAGAGTACATTTTCACAAATGCATTTTACTTGACTGAACTGGCATGAAACTTTTTCAGTCTAGTTGCCTCTGTCAGTTCCCATTCTGTGAATGAAAGCTGTATAGTCCTTTCCTACCATTTATGATATTTATTTGGCAATTTCAGAAGAATTGCATTGATTTAATTTTTTTTCTCTCAAAATTTTTGGAAGTTTTCTTCTCACTTTTCTCACTCAATTCAATGGCAGCAGGGTTAGTTTAGCAGTGAATAAGTTTGGGAATTTTGTTCCTTAAATGACAATTCAAGTGCATTTTTAGTTATGTCTTTAATTATTTGAATAACCCTGTTAAAAAAAAAATAAATAAAAACCTCTATTTTTAAGACTGATTGTTTCAATTGTTGCTCCAGGTAATTCATTCAATAATATATTTCTTCCATGATTGTTTTACTGCCTATATTATAAATGATATAATAGGTAGTGTCTTTTGCTTTCTATTTCAAAAAGAAGCAATTTAAGTTAACCAGTTCCTATGCTTTCTAAGAAATTTCACAAACAGCATCATTTTTCGGTCAGACTGTTTCAATAACACTGTTTAGAAAAAAAAAAAAAAAAAAAAAAAAACACCAAAAAACCAAAAAACTTCAAATACTCTGAATTCCATGAAAAATACAGTCCTAAAATGGAATCTGATATTATTGAATCTTATATTGTATTTGAAAAATCAGATCATGCACAAGTTTGCACTGAAAAATTGCAGAACGTGTGCTTAGGGAACATGTTTTTATAGTAATGTACCTTGAAAGTTTTTGTTTTTGTTGAAGCCTAAAAGACAGGAAAATGAATTAAAAAAAAAATAATGGGTTTCATTTGCTATAAATTAAAAAAAAATCTTGTATGAAATAGTTGGAAAGTGGCAAACCCATTTGTAATTGCACTGTCATTTTGTTAATTAACACTAACTCCATTTCAATTAGTGTGAGAAGAAAATTGAGATCTTACAGTCTATGACCTTTGCTTTTACCTATAAGGCTTGAGAACTACTGGCAAAGTGATTTAAACTGTTCACTTTCTTAAGCTGCAATGAAGTGCACTAGTAAGACATAATAATACATTCAAAATTTTCTTCTTTCTCTTGACATTTGAAAAATCAAGAGCACTACATAATCATTTCCATCTTCTTTTCCTAGGGGTTCTTGACATATCTCTGAAGTATGAAAAGTGCATGAAGTTGAGATGGAAACCAAAATATTCCTATTCCACTCCATGATAGCTGAGTAAAATGTGGTTGCAGTTTGAACTGTAGTCCTTTGTAATACCATAATTTAGATTCTCCAGAGATGTTAAGATTTCTCAGTTGAATAAAGGAACTGAAAATTGATTTTGTTTGAATTATAAGAGATAGAAGAATACAAGGACAATTTCTGTCTCTTGTCATGATCCTAGCTGTTACTGAAAAAAAATTAAGTGGATAGATAGCATCCTGGCTCCCTTAAATTCCTTAAACTTTTAATATTCTTAAACATAATAATGTTCTCAAAAGTTACCTTGAAGAAAATCAAAAGCACAACCTTTTTCAGATTCTGTTTTATGTTAAAATACACTGTCTAGAGCAATGCTTGCTTCTTAATTTTCAGTTTCAACTACTTTTAATTTTCTGTCTTAGTTGGTGATAAGCAATTCATAACCTAGTTCTTTCACAATCAGTGCACAAAGTGATATGTGCCAGATGGTAACATTAGTTTGATGTAGGAGAAAGTCTTACTGAGATTTTCAAGAGAAGGTGGGAAGAGTGCTCCAAGTTAATTATATTTAAAAACATTTTCCTGGGGAGAGCATAAATATTCCTTCAGTTCAAAAATATGGACAGGTAACAAACTAAATTGAAGATCCCAGGACTGGTATCTTGGAAATGAAGTGGGTTTGTCTTAAAGGAATTGTGCAATTTGTTTTATACTGTTAAAGCACTGAATACAAAACAATACTGCTCATGACAAGATTTATTTTGAACTACTTTCTCTGCTTTTTCTATTTAAACTTAGAAGAAGCATGTGGAATTTTCAGCTGAAATGTTTTGAGACTGTTGTCTTGATTGGTATGTTGTCTTCTGTACCATGTATCTTGAGAGTCATGACAAAAATTAAAAAAAAATTCTTCCTGTGAAAAATTTAGAAAAGTCACACTTACACTACATTGAATGAACAGTGTTTGATACATGGGGGGAAAAAAAAAAAAAAAAAAGTATTTTTCTTCTTGTATTGTGGTTTAAACATCCATACATTTTGAGACTTAACATTTGCAAACTACTTAAATAAACTAAGAATCAACAAACAAAGAGCAACCCCAAAACATCTAACAGTGGCATATGTCGTTTTCATAGTAGTATAACCAAAGTCCTAATGGGTGAGAAGGCAGTTCCGTGCTGTGTATACTAAAAGCAAAGACATCTGGAAAGCAAGCTTGCTAGCATCATTTGAAATATCACAGGAAGTAAGCAGCACACTAGTCATATTAGATGGCACTTTGAATGTCATAGTCTTAAACAACACATATGGTCTCATGTATTATCTAAGCGAAGAGGTTGCTTTAAAACCACATCATGTGCAAAAATGAGAGCATTTCATTTCCTGACAGGTCCCATAAAAATATTCTTTGAGTTCTTTATTTGTTTCTTGTTTTTTTTTTTTGTTTTTTGTTTTTTTTTTTAAGCCATTGTCTTGCAGCTTAATCACTTCATATTTTATGAATTTCTTCATAAATTCACTTTATGAATTTTTAAAATAAATAAATAAAAACTGTGCAGTTAAACTCAGAAAATCTTTCTTTGCATTTTGAATACATAAATTTTCGTGTTCATTTCAACGGAGAAATACCAAAGATAACTTCAATCCAGAATGACTAAGAACCACATCAGTAAATATACATTAACAGAATGGATCTGTTAGTAGACTCATTCAGAATGCTTAAATATAATAATAAAATTAATAACGTTCACTAAAAAGACTAAAACTCGACTGGAACTGTAACATAGTGGTGAGGTTGTCATGTGTGATGAGAAATTCTGTGGGCAGCTTCTGTTTTGATTGGATAAAATTCAGATAGATAAAAAGACCTACAAAGTGATCATTACTATATACATGTATTAATGAAAGAAAGTCTCGGCTTGTTTGCTTAGATGATAATCATGTTTTTGTTGCTTTGGACTGGAAATAAAACAGGCTTTGGAATTGTCTGGAGGCAGAACCTGAAAGGGAAAAAATAATTATCAGAAGATGCATCGTTTTAAAGTGAAATGAAGTTCAAGTGTAGAGAAGTATTAAAGAAATACTTTGCTATAACAACAAAAAAAGTTAATTTAGAAACAACAAAAAAAAACATATCTAAAACCATACAACACAAAATCAACTGTGTACTATTTATTTGTACTTACTTTGTGTCCTCTACAGCAACTGCAAAGTCAGAACTTGCCACTCTAAAATGAATTCTTTATGTGACTTATGCTTCTGTCCTCAAGAGTCAGAGACTATCTTTCATGATGCAAATTAATATCCAGCCTGTATAATTCTGCTCTGTACAATATTGCAACAAAGGTTGCCAGCTGTCAAGAACTGTTAAATGAAATAAAGCTGACAAAGTATTATTTGTGTGTATAGAAACGGTTGAGACAAAGACAACCAAAAAATTGTCTTGTGTTAATAGACAATAACGATGATGAGTCCATACCTGTTAAGAGTACATTTTCTTAACTATGAGTCTAAAAGGCAAAGACTGATTGCCTAGTATGCTGTGAACATTTGTACAATATTCTGAAATTCAAATGAGTGTTACTGAGTGCTACTGTAACTTCCTAAGCTGAAGCACACATTTTTATACAAAGGTGATAAGAAGGTTATGAAAACAACTTTCAATTACAGTAGCATATTTCAAACATGCTGATGAATAGAAATTTTCAAAGGCATAACATCAAGAAATACAAGCTCACCTTCATTACTGCTTCTAACATTTGCAGAAGCCTTTTGTCAGCTGCAAGAAAACAAAAAATTCTATGAAGATCAGACTATTAAATAGAAAAAAATATGAAAATTGCGATGTGACTTGTATAAGTAGGAAATACATTAGCACAAATGAACACATTTAGTCACCTTATCCTTACTTATCCCTTACCTTTTCACATGATGAGAAAAGCCATGACTGTGGAAAATTATGTTGTCATCATGTATTGATAATATCTGCAATATTTAGTCTATTTTTACCATTCTTATTGTCTGATTGGTTTGAATTTATTTGCTTGAGTTAGGTTCTTCTTTTTGGGTAGGAAATGAGTGGAATTATGACAAATAAAGATATGTTTAACATTTACTCCCAAATCCAGAGAGATTAATATTCAGATATAAATCTGCCAAGACTAATACATTTTTCTTACATCTCCTGTGAATCAGCTTAGTGTGAAATATGAGTAGTTGATTAAAATATTTTTATTCCATTGCCATGTACTATCCACCTTCCTGTTCAAGGCAGAAATATGTTACTTCAAGAAGCCTTGCCTTTCTGGTCTCTCTGGACGTAATATTTTAACATTAAATTTAAGCAGAATGAACTAATAATTTTTAACAATTGATTATATAAAATTGTCACTTTAAAATAAACTATTTTGAGGAGATAATAAACCATGGAAGAAAAGACAGATGTGAATAAAGGGGATTCTTCCTTTTCTTTGAAATTCTGGGATTAACTTTGAGAAAAATTGAACACTTGCAAGCAAGCGTTATTTGGTTGGTTTTGCTGTACGATGTCAATATAAATGACTTTTTAAAGTAATGACACAAAAAATAGTATAATATGACTCTTATTTTTTCAATTCAATTCATTTTATGATTCTTCTAATTACTGGGATTATTTCTGTGTTTGACAGTTATGTTTTATTTTCTTCCTACTTTAACAATGAAGATAACGTTAATAGAATCTACTATGAAGTCAGTATGAAACAGTTGTATAAACTAAAAAAAATGCAATGAAAAGCTGAATGGAATCTTTATTTCTTGATTTTAGGTTAACATTGTTTGCTGCTGAATTTATATATTAGAATCTGATTTTTGTTTGTATCTTAGTTATTCAGTATTCATGGTATCTAATACAGTTCCCCCAGTGGATAAGTCTTCTGGTAATAACTATTTTACCGAACCAAAATAGTTTCTCCTGAGGAGGATGTGATTTCTGCTTTAACAAGCTTAGTTCACATGCAGACAGATTTGAATTCTTCTGAGTTACTGCAATATATGTTCCAATTTTTACACTGCATGTACATGGTCTCAGTGCTGATACTGCATTTCCAAGAATACAGAATTTGTGGAAAGTTTTGTTCCCCCACTGTGTGCAAAAGTGGAAAGGCTGTACTGGAAATGCTGCATACAGTTGGGCACATCTTGTTCAAGAGGGTCCTGCTATAAGCTACCAGATGGTAGCTAGAACACACTGGATCTGAGGAGAGGTGAGGGGAGCTGGTCTGTTTTAACTTGACAGCATTACAGTTCTTCAGAGGATAACTGCAAAGATGATGGAGCCAAACTCTTTGCAGTAGCAATGAGCTCCCATGCAAGGAAGGGGGGTAATGGTGACAAGGTATGGAGTGGAAACTTTAAGAAAAGCTTTAGTAAAAAGATTATCAGCCAAAGTGCAAAAGGCTGCTCACTGACATCATGGGTCCTCTACCAGTGGAACTTTCCAGGACACAGCTAGAGAAAGGCAAAAGCGACCTGATCTACTGCAGGACACTGTCCCACTTTTTGTCTGAAGTTGAGCTAGACAGCCTGCAGAGGTCCTTCCCAGGGAACATTTTCTGGATTAATTAACATTTTCTTATGATTAATTAATAAGTATTACTGACTAGAGGGGCAAATACTGGAAATATACATTTAATGATAAAAATGAATTTTAAACAGGAGTCAAAAGAGTTTAACTGCCCAAATTTTCCTAACAGAAATGGTAAGTATGGCGGTGCAACTTGCCCTCCCTCTTCATTTTCCCTCTTCTATTAGGACTCTTGGTGCTTTGTGTGATTCTTCTCCTTGGATGAAAAGCCAAGGATCAGTACATGAAAGCACTTGTTCTTGTACCTAGCCCCTGCTTGCCTGTAAACTGTGAAAAAGTAGCAGAGCAGAGCATTAAGGCACCTGTTTATTGTATCTGACTCCTGCTTCTCCACCTATCACCTGGAAACAATTGTGGAATCAATCATCTCCTGACAGCTTAGTACATCTGTATCTTGATTGTGACCCAAGTAGGGTAGTACAGAATTTGTGAATACCACAAATTCTAGTGTTTGAGCAACTTGTGGAAAGTATCAGAATATTTCACTGTCCAAGGGGGCTGGTATAGATCAGTACCTGACAAAAGTCAGTTGTCTTGAACCCTATAAATAGAAGTTCTAAGACCCTTTGAGCATTTCTGAATCACAGTGGCCTGTGACCAGCATCTTCTCTGGATTGGGATGCCACTGGCTACTGCAAAATCCTTGAAGCCATCTACTAAGGCCAGGGTGAAGTCATCCCACTGGAGTCAGTCTAAATTGTCACCTGATGGGAAAAGCCACTATCTAAATTTGAGGAAATTGAGGGAAGTATAGGCTGACTTCTTTTTCTGTCCATCTTCCTATTCATACATGTATTTCAGTGATGAAGATTTGTTTAATGGCTGCGGTCATTGAGATATTTTACCGGATCAACATATTTCTGCTTATCCATGTGTAAGTGTATATGTGTATAGGTTTATATATGTTACATTTCATATCTGTACATTGATTTAGTAGATCGTTAGTAAGTTAGTGTGAATTTTGTCATCGATGAATCTATAACAAGTCACTGTGTAATCATCACATATTTCTCTACATCACCTTATTAGTCTCCAAATTGGTTAATGGCTAAGTGTTGCTAAAATTCAGTGCTTTGATTATACTATCAATAAATCTAAAACTGCTGCAAAACATAACTGAGTGAAATATAGTTCTACAAGTTAGTAGAATTTCTCTGTGGTTTCTTTATGTTTTAGGAGAACTTGAGATGCAATTTTGAGAATAAAATTAAGAGTTATTTAATATTTAATAGAAAGTAATTTTCATTTACTATTCTGAGAATTTATGCTTG
The DNA here is from genome assembly GCF_987193195.1 of Phasianus colchicus. Lineage (NCBI taxonomy): Eukaryota > Metazoa > Chordata > Aves > Galliformes > Phasianidae > Phasianus > Phasianus colchicus. The sequence goes on from NC_143436.1 coordinate 102,061,355, forward strand.
TTTATAAAAAAAGAATATTCTGACTGCAGTAAGTACAAATTTTAGTCATAGTCATTTTACTTATAGTTTAAAAATTGTGGATAACTGCAATGATATTCAAAAATAAAAAACCCCAAATAATGCAAGCAAGCATACGTGCAGTGGCTTTTTAGTAATATCCTTACTGAGACTTATAATTCCTAGTGTAGTTCCCAGGACCAGCATGTTCTATTATGCCATGTTCAGTGACTTGTGACAATTTTTTTTGGAGTACTGAAAGGTCCATGAGAGCTAGGAAGGATGTCTCTTCCCTTGGATGAGTATAGTTGTACACAGTGTTTTAGCAGATGTAAACTCAAGGCAGACTAATTAGGCCTTGGTGTTCTCAGAAGTAGTGAATGACTAATGCAAAGGAAAATTTTGGAAAATGAGCTGTCTGCTTTGTCATATGGGATTTCCATGAGTCCATCTGCTAGGATGTGAATATAAGATGCAAAATAATTTCTATGGCTAAAGATTGTAACAGAGTTAAGATGTCTTTTCATCAGTTTACCTCTGCTCTGACAAGCTTGATCAACAAAAAAGTAAAATCATTTAAACTCAGATGATGTGCAGTCTTGTCTGTATTACTCCTTCTTCCTAAGCATATTTTTATGAACTTACTTACTAACATAGAAATGTTCTGTATGTATTGCATTGTAAGGGCAAATTCATACAAATGTTTTTAGAGATACGTGATCATAAAGAAATAAGCAAACAAGTACTTTTCCTTGATGTCGGTCAGTTAAGCCAGGTAAAGTTTATAGAGAAAATAGGAAAAATACAGACTACAACATACAACAATATCTTTTTATTTTCTTTTAAATTTCAGTGTTTAGCTGAAACACACTCTTTTCAAACCTGGAATTGTTTGAAAGTCGGTTAGATAACAGCTTTCTCTGTTCTCACTGATTCAAGCAAATGAGTGACTATGTTCCTGTACCTTGATAACTTTCCCAGCATAAATTTCAATTTCTCTTAGATAAAAAATGTATCCAATTATAGTTTGTAACAAGATACTGATGGAGTAAAAAATAAAAGTGTAATACTAAAAATCACAATCTGAAAATCATAGGAAAAAAAGATAAAGGAAAAAGAGATAAGCATCTTGACTTGTAGAGAAAGTTTTAAGAAAGTGAGAAGAATAAATAGAAAAAAACTTATAAGCATGACCTGGAAAGTGAAATAAAAAGATAGATAATAAGCTAAAAATATATAGTTACTGGTCTCTAATTAATTAAAGTTTAATCACTGTTCACTTTCTGTTTTTATTTGCTATAACTGAGAATCTGAAATTAGAGTAATTGAAGTTATTATAGCTTTATTAAGATAAGCTCTAAGGGCTTGTTCATTCAGATCATCATATGGTTTGAAATAGAAGTGCAATTAGAACTGCAATACATTATTAACTCCAATTATGGTCACTTTCTTAAATGAAGCATTCTGTACTTTATCTGGTATGCTATGAATTCAGACAATGCAACATTTTTGGAGAGAGTTTGCATAAACATGTCTTTGCTTCATATTTAAATTGGAATAGAACAACTAAAACAAATGACCCTTATTCCAGAAAGACACCCTTTGCATGAAGAATTCATCCAGTTAAGTTGAATAGTTGAATCTATCACTAAGTCAACTATTACACAAATTGCTGTATTTCTGTTTGACTTGAATCAGACAAAAATTGTCTGATAGCCCAAAAAGAAATAAGAACACTTCTTCTATTTCTGTATTTTTCTACAATGTTCATTATATTTCTATTTGTGTTTTTTGGTTCTTTATTTTTCTGGGGGAAGGATATCTTTCTTATGGAATTCCTGTTCCTCATTAATAATTAGCTGTAGATGACTGAAAATTGGCAAAGGTACTTAAGACTGTCTGTAATATTGTGCGAAGGTAAAAATGTATTTATAAAAAAAATTATGATCTCTTACAGTTCTTTACAAATGTACTTGTGCCTGGATATGGAAAACTGATAGTTGCTTTCTTATACTTGGAAGCAAATAGTGAGCAAAATAAGTCAAGTATGTGATCAGTGTTTTTCAAAGAAGATTCTCAACTAAGATGTGACATCAGCAAACTGAAAGCTTTCAAAAAAAGCACGAATGATCAAGAACCTGTTTTCTAAACCAAGATGAACAAGTTTAAAAAAACTTGCAGAGAATACACATACATACAAACTTTCACAAAATTGGAACTCTGTGCATTAACATTGTGAAGTTCTATGAACTAAACCTCATAAGATTATTTAAAATATTGTTCACGTTTTTTTGCTTTCATTTTAATCACTATTAACTAAGTTAAGTAATTTTCTACTGTGATCACTTCTGAAACAACTATCATAAATTCAAATAAAACAAAGCTTACACTACTGCAATTACTTTGGAATACAGTTAGCTTACGATATCTTTTCTCTGTACTACTTATTTTATTGCTTGCTTGAGGTTGCTTGAAACTGAAAGTGCCATTGCTTTAGAACATCCTCCACAAAACTTGTGCAAATGTATAAAGTAAAAAAGAATGTACCTCTTTATCAGTGAGGTGATTTTTTCCTCCATTTCCTTCTTGATGCTTTTGTTCTTTAAATACACTTTTCAGTATTGTGGTATATTTCATTGCATTCAGTTGAAACAAACTGAATTAGAAACAGTGTTTTCATTTTTATTTGACAAGTTTCCACAGACTTTTGTACATGTCAGATGCACAGATTTCTCAGAAGTTATTTATTACTTATTATTACTTATTACTTGTTTGTTTTGAGGAAATACAAGTAAGAAAATGATTTCCTGTGTAAGACATGAGACTTACACATAATACAACCTGAATTAGATAACACAGAACTGTAATTTAGGCAAGTATTATTTTTGCAGAGAGAAAATTTTAAGTCATAATGTTGAAACTGCATTTTAAATTAGGACAGACAGGTTTGGAAATATTCAGAAGCTCTGAAGATAGTACCTGCAATTTATTTTCAGAATTGAAAAAAAATATCAATAGGAAGTCAAAAGAATACTTCCCATGATACTTCTAATCCTTAGTTAGTTTGTAAGGTTTAAGAATTGAAAACTTCCCTCATATTAGAAAATGGAATTTGGATACCCAATTAAAAGAGAAAATGAGAATTATGTCTTAACATACAATATCCCCATGATATCTACACTCTTGCAGTTTGCTCAGATAAAATCATTTATTTCTTATGCCGTAGACAGAAGGTGAGATGGGAATATGTTTGGGTGGAGAGAGAAAATTAAATATCTTACTAATGATTTAGAATAATCTGGCATATAAATGACAGGTGTTGTAATTATGCTATACTCTCTACCGTCCTGTCACAAGAATAAATAGGAAAGGCACAGCTGCTTGAGACAATGTATTTATATCAGCAATTAATTAATCTTTAATTTCTTTTTTATTGAACAAAATATTACCCTCACATCACTGAGTAATCACTTCTGATTTTCTGATACTGCAACAAGTTATATATGTTTTCAGACAAATATTTCTGAATTCTGAACTTAATACTAGTAACTTTACAAAACGCAGCTAACACTTCTGCCATAGTCATTTAATTTATTCTCTCAAAAATGACTTTCCTGGTATTATAAATAGTATTTCTGCTTTCATACTCAGTTGCTATATTGGTAATTAAACCTACTTGATTCAGACTAAAACTAAGTGAAACAGGTGAATGTTTTCAGTATATCTTTTCATATACCCTTCAAAGATATGCTCACCTGTAATCAAGATTTATGCAAATACATTTCATAATTCTTTAGGCTGGTCGTGAAAGCTGCTAAAGTGAAGAACTAGAATTCTGAAACTGATTTTCTAGGTATTCTGATATTCTAAGGAGATAAAAATTCTGCAGCTACGTCTCAGCACACAGTGCATTTCCATTCATCTCCTGGCCAAAGGAATTAGGTAGGAATACATTGCCAAGTCGAGCTCACTGCTTGGAGTTAATGACCTACAGGAAGAGGAACAGAGATTTGCCGGGCAATGTATCCTGCAAACAATAGGGAGGACTGCATAAGGAGAGGTGACACTGAATTGTCAGTAAGTCATGATAGAGAAAGGGAGGAGCACTACTGGTGCATACCTCAGATGAAATACCGAAAGCTAAGTGACTGCTATTCATGAAGAGTAGAAGCAGCTCACTAATGCATTTTCTCAAGATGTTTGTTCCTGTTTATGGATGACAAATGAGATTTCATTCAAAAAGCAAACAAACAAACAGACAAACAAAAAACCTTTACGAACAATTTTATGACAGTTTTCCACTGAGACAACTATTAAAGTGCTAGACAATGTTCTAGTTCAGCAGTTTAAGTAAGAGGATTTTTTTAACTACCTCTTTTGTAATGAAACTATTAAGATAGAAGAATAAGGGCTCAGTCTTCACACAAATTTCAAGTCTCCAACTATATTTTCAAGAAGAAAGGCATCATCTGACTTTTAAAAATAAACTATTAACACTAATTCACTGCATAACTAGTAGTCAGAATAACTTAAACAGAGAAAATCTGTGACTTCTATCTCCTTATTTAAGCACTCTTTCTGCTATCCAAACAGTGATTTGTTTATGTTTTGGGATCTTGGTTTTAGGATTCTCTACTGTAACTAATCTTTTCTTATCTTCCGCAAAAGTAAGAAATTAAGAAATACAAGTTTTTCATGCAACATGCTTAGAAAGATGTTTCTCTCTTTCCTTTGATCTGGCATGCCCCTGGGAGTAAGATGGCCAGGTGTTACTAATCTTTTCTCTGAAAATATCTGCTGTCAGTACTATCAGAGCATGATGTCTGAGATCTCCACCTACACTTGCTAGAGCAAAGTCTTTTATCCATATTTTAGGAGGAGGGATGAATTGCATGATCCGAGTTGACTTTAGTTGCTTCTTCATGCAGGTAAGTGCTCAAGTATTGAGTATGAAAGCGCACTGTTCATCTTTTTAACTTATTTAATATATTTAAAAATTGTTTGAATGAAAGAGAGTAAAAATCTAGCTTTGTGTTTAGGACACCCTGAACTAGTTGGAATGTTTAATCACAGATCCAAAGTGGAGCAGAATTAAGATGAGAATTTAAGGTGGAATCAAATGTGTCTTAGAAAGGGAGTTGATAATCTATACCATCCTATATTTAACTAGCACTCCCTTTGCAAGGGTGTAACAGATTTTATTTTTTTTCTGTACAAGGTAATGAGAATTATATGAAGCTATTACTGAAGTTTACTTAACATAAACTTTTTTTTTTTTTTAATTACATCTATTCATGCCTCAACTAAGGCATGCTTATTTTTTGTAAACTCACAGACAAGGCTACAGATGTCTCAATCCTAACGTATATCCTCAGATACCTTGATGTGTATTTTCTGAAAAAAATAAATGCTGTGGGGAAGGCACATAGCACAGACATGGTCTTATTTAGCCTATGATATTGAATTCTGAGTGACACAACTACAGACAAAAGCTGAGGCTAATAGGAGGACTGAAAGTAATTTTGCCTCTAAAAATCATGAATTCGGCTCTGAACATTATATACTTTGGAACTGTAATTCAAAAGAAGAGGGAGGACTTCACAACTTGAAATGTATAAAAGGAGTCCATGGTGGATAGCTTAGCACAGCATAGCATAGCATAGCGTAGCACAGTATAATACAGGAAGCACTGCCATTAAATTGCAACAGGAACATTAGAGCACAGCTCAGACAGAAAAGCACCATAAAGGTACTGAATCTCTGTCAACAGGTTAGACAAGTATGTTCTAGAAGTTGTTTATTTATAACATACTATTTCAGAGTAGAGTAACATCATCTGGCATCTTCAACTCCTTTCTCGCTATAAGGTGCTCTTCTTTTTTTTTCTTTTTCTTTTCTATAGGGCAGCTACATCCAATACATGCATGTTAAGTGTATCTCATTAGTGCAGATATGTTTGAAAAAAATTCTCTGATGATACTTTCACATAAAAAGGTGAAGTATATATGAAGTAAGATTTGGTATCAATGTTTCTAATCAATATTTCTATGACTTCTGCCCAACATGAATATATTCAGTAGATTCAGTTCAGTACCTCAATATTGAAACAATCATTTTTAGTTAAAGAAAGGAAATGAAACAAATATGCAAAGAATCCTGCTGCTTGAAAGAATTGTATTGTTCCATGGAATAACTACAATTTCCATGGTACTGAACCTCAAGGTGCTACACTACTTCTGCTTTTTGCAGAACTGTGTTCATAATTATGTTTTCCTTCCTCAGTGAGAGGTGAAGCAGCCATCACAGAAGTAATAGGCAATTCAAAGCCCATCATAGAAGTGTAAATTATAAAAGGTTAGCAAAGAAATAATATAATGTTTAATGAAATGTGATTAATTTTCCAGAATTAGGTTAACCCTAACTACTTCTCAATAAAAACTGTACAAAATACTAATACTGTAATATTATTACTTGTTTTCTAATAATGAATCATTCTCTTCATGATAAATAACTATGTCAAGTACAAAGGTTCATTTTAAATGTAGAAACAAAATATTAGCAAGTTACTGAGAATACATTATGTATAAGAAGAAAAGGAGGAGCAAACACATGATCTAATAAATATGGAAGCAGGTGGTTAAAAAGCATACAGCTCTCACCTGATTATTCTAAAACTTGCTTTTATATTGTTCCTTTTTGCTATGTTCTAGTGTTCTTATTCAGATTATAATGAAATCAGAGATGCTTTCGTGGCCATTTGAGATGACTGCTATTTACTGAGAATAATTTATAATAAATGACATTGAAAATTCATACAACTGTAAAACAGAGGGTAGCATCCAAAATAAAATGAAAAAATGTAGAGGCTCAGCTTTCACAATGTAGTAAAGATTATGCACATGTCCTGCTTCATAATAATAATAAGCAACAATGTCATGGTTTTGTGATTTTTGGTTTTCGGTATTCCACATCATAACATCATGTGGGGCACTGGGAGTTTGACTGTTAATGCTCAAGCTCTGGGTACCTGCCTGGAAGAGAAGAAGAACTACATTCCCCAGGGGACTTTGCAGTCACAGAGAGTCTCAAGATATAACTCCTGGCAAGGTCACCTGATGCGCTCTTCTTTGCCTGCTTTTCATCAGCTCTCCTCCTTTTTCTCTCTGCTGCTAAACTGGGCTGCGCATCTCACCTCAGCATTGTGGTGAGGCCTATCCACCTTTCTGACATTCTCTCTCTCATTATATTTGATTTATTAGCTTCAATTCTAATTATATTGTATTATAGTGTGTTATCTTGCTTTCTGATAATATATTTAGTAAATTAGTTTGTTTCTCCTCAGATGCTGTTGCTGCTGTTTCTAATTATTTTGGGTCCTCTGTTCCCTTTTTCCGGAGGCGCGGAACTGCGGATCCCTCCTCCCCGCTAGTCACAGAACTGGGCCAAACCAGCCCATAAAACGTTGACAAACAAGAACAAGGAACATACTTTATCTTAACTTCAGATAGGATATTTGATGTCTTCTCAGTGCCATGAAATGAACACCCTGTTATTAACACCTGATATTATGTTTAGTAGTCCACACACAATGAACCAGTTTTCTCAGTTAACTTGAAGGAGTTCCTCATTTCTAAAAATAAGCACAACATAGTGACTAGGCAAATAATAGATGCGCAAACCAAATGACTCCTTAACTTCAAGCATATTGAGAATAAACACTCTGAATGTGAAAACAAACTACTACTTCAGCATATATTCTAAATGATTGATTTCTAAATTGAACACCAGACAAAACAGTCAGCCATCATCTCCCTCAATTCAGAATTTAATTCCTTGCTCTCAAATAACAAAAGTAGTATGATGCTATTATATAAGTATCAAACACATATAAATAAGTCTGAAATGAAACAAAAGTAACCAGAATCCCTTATTTTCCATTCTTCGTAATTTCTTTCAATTTTGTTAATTTTGAAATTGGTTTGACTATTAAAGTTTCTACTGTGTTTGATAATTAACAAATTATAATTAAATATGGTGTTTCGGAAATACTGTTACCATATATATATTATCAAGGATCTACAAACACCTTGGTGAATTGTGAATTGCTTATCTGACAAATTTTTTCTAACAGTAGTATTGTTAAAGAAGCAATAACATTGTACTCACAAATAAGGTAGATTTTTGTAAAATACTGTGAAATTGCTAAATTGCTTTCTTTAGTTGATACATTTCTTTCAATTGAAGGTATTTGTACTTTGAATACTGCAAGCTAAAAAGGCCTTTAAATAGTTACACCTTCATATTGTTTCTTTGTTATTCACATGTACATTCTCTTTGTACTTTTTTTCTCATTTTTCTACTAATATTTATCTATTACATTTCTCAGAAGCACTTACACTTAAATTTCTCAGAAACAGGCTGTGACTCATGTACCTGCTTTTTTCAGCTCCCGCTTTAGAGGCTATGGACCTGCATATTAGAAAATCACAGACTGGTTGATGTGACCGCTGAAGGATCTGGATCAACCAACTTTGATCCAACTCCCCTATTCAATTTGGGACACCTAGATCATGATGCCCAGGACCATGTCCAGAAATTAAACATAAATGTATATCTGAAAAAAATTAGGAGGAGACTGCTTACATCTCTGCAGGAGGTCTTAAACAAACACTGTTTTTGAACAGACTGATTAATGGTAAGGTTCTTCTTGTGAGATCAAGCAATTCTCATGAGATCTGAAAGCAATGTAGCTCATTCATTCAGGAAAGAGATCAAGAAAATGTTTTCTTATTTTTCTCAATTTTTAGTAATCTATATGATGAAACTTTCTTTGTTTCTAGTATGATTTTTCTAATATTTTACTGCTTTTCAGTGTTTCATTTGACAAAAAGTAACAACGAGGAATGTGTTCACCATAAACAGTGGAAGTATTCTTTGAGAATTCCAGGGTACGAGAAGTATAAAATGTTTTTCTGTTCTTCTTCCAACTTCTTTTCCACAGTTTTTAACTTAGCCTTTTCATTAACTGATCTATTTATGAAAAAAAATCAGCTTCAGCAATTGTAGAATTCACTAGAACAGAAAGATGCTGCATTGCTACTTCTCAAAAGTTAGGTGACCTGTAACTACCTAGATTACCCTAATTAATGTCATGTACAGTAACTGATGTAGTTTCTCCTATTCATTTCAATAAAACAAAATTAATTTTAAAATTTATTTTTTCCAAAAATATAAAAAATTAGAATTTTAAGGAGTAAAACTTCATCTATAGCTGTTTGAGTGTTAAATCAGTTGTGTTGGAAGAACAACAGAATATATGTCTTTACATGTCAGTGATGGGAAAAGCAAACCAGAAAGATATTTATAAATTAATGTTAACATTTGCAAAATGCAGCAAAATGCTTTTTTTTTTTTTTTTTTTTTTTTTTTTTTTTTAATATATATATATATTTACTGCTTTTGTTTTCCATCAGCAAGATAACACGATGCTGAAAACAGGTCTGTGCTGTCAAGACCACACTAACAGGAAGTGCATATCCAGAATCAAGACAACATTTACAGGATTAAAAAAAGTTTAAATTCAAAAGTAGGGGCTTCTCCCTAGTCACACAAGTAATTTTTCACATTAAATGCTGGATGGACATGCTTTCTGTAGTTTTCACATACATAGATGCCTTTAAACAACTTTTCTCTTTGTTTGGGTTCTTCTATAAATTTTGCTGGATTCACCAACACTAAAGTTGCAGTGTTTCTCCTGGAAGTTTTGCTGAATTTATTTAAAAAAGAATTCATGACTGTTTTTACATGCTTCCTTAACAGATATGACTTCAAATTGTGCATCACTAAATATGAATATTATGTATTTTTTAAAAAAATCTGTTGTATTCTGAAGGAGAGTGTTTTAGAATTCTTAGAAATCCTTAGCAAAACAAAATAAGTCAAAACAAAATAGATTATAGTATTTGAGGCAAGAACAATGGATAAATGAACTGTTTATTTTAACTAGTAAAGCTAGTTATACTTTTAAAATGTTACTGCCACAACACAAGATGTTACACACACAAGACACAATGTTACACCACAAGAGTATCTTGTAGTCCTCCTGTTAAAGACTGTTTCTGTACTTGATATTATTCACTGAAGTTTTATGAAGGTCTTTGAAAATGAAAACGGAATCAAGGTCTCCTTTCTAAGTGATTGGTATGTTCCTTTTCTAGTCTGTTTCTCCTTTCTGGTTCAGTGAAGCATTAATTCCTTTATGCAAAAATGAATTAGGACAGGAGTAATGACACCTTGTTATAAGAATTTATAATCTGTTGGTTGGGGCTTCCATACTAAATAGCAAGTTTTCAGTCATCCCCTTTGATAGGAGTGGAGAAGAGGGAGGGATAAAAATCCTTCGTGTGTATTCACCAATTGATTTTTCAAATAAGAAGGAATTGAGGAGGTGATAAAGAGAACGGAAAATATTAGAACTTCTTTTCCTTGTTCTGTACTTTAAGATAAATGATAGATAACTCTCTGCTAGTGTTTTTTTGTTTTTGTTTTTTGTTTTGAAGGATGGGCGGGGGTAGATTGGGGATGTGCGTTTGTATATATCCTGACTATTAGCAAGAAATCGAGAATTTTTTAACTATTTCTTCATATTTTCAACACCAAACAGAAATTGTAAGGAGGAGAAAGACTGTAAAGAGGGAGAATTGTCTATATCTGTCTCACTCTTTTTGCCCATGTCATAATTGCATGAAAAGCATGTGTACTGCACTGTTCAGGGATACTTCATTTTGCACAAGACCCTAGCAAATATTAGAGTCACCCTATTCAGAAGAGTCTTTTCCTGTCCATTCCATTTAGGGTACGCAGTGGCCTTTACTGTGTAGATTAGGTTCATTAAGAATTCTGGATTTTGTGGTTTGTTCAAGGTTGTTACAGTTATTTTTGTTCCTTTGTTCAAGGAATTAAATACTCATAAGATATCTTACATGTGGCTTGGTGCTTATCTCAGGACTGCAAATCAGGCTAGAGATCAGATTTTTAATAATATAACAGTTTCTATGCATTCACAGTTGCAGTGTATAGTTTCTTTTGCAGATGTAATCTTTAGTCATCTTTACTAAAGATCACTCAGGACTTAAAATCTAGAAGTTATCCAAATATTTCATGCATATTAAAAATATTTTTTCAAGTATTTATATATTTCTGATATAATGATGCTATGGCCCTCCCATCTCACAAGATGTCCATACTGTAACAATACAGACAGGCCATAATTGATTATCAAAGTATGAGGGTAGTTCTTAGATAACAGTATGATTATTGTGCATTACCTCAACTCTGTATCATTTAAAAACAGAATATGTAGATATCATTAAAAAGGGGAACATTTCCAGCCTCTGTAGAAGTAGTCTTAATTAAATGAAATAATTTAATCTTTATGCATAATTATTGTTAGTTGCTTGTGGTACCACATTTCTCCTCTCTCTCCTTCCAAGAGTCCCAGTACATTGCTACTTTAGTAAAGGTTCACAGAACTTGAAGACAGTGATGCTGAAGAAAGAGTTCATGTTTGTCTTACTGCTATGCCAGTCTGGTATAGCTGTAAGCAGGATCAATTTCAAATTAATCAATTTTTTTTTTCTTGGTTTTAACGTGATTGAGCCCATAGAAATTTGTAGTGGTGTAACAAAAAAGGACAGAGAAGAGAAAGATTAGGAATGCAATTAGAGATTGATTTTGGCTTTGGTTCTGGTTATTATTAACAGTATTTGTTTATCCCAATGCAAATTGTTAATTAAATTGTGATTCAAGATGACCAACATTGGGAATTAAACAGAACAATCCCTTATATGTAAGCATCTGACTTGCTCCATTATTTATTTATTTATTTATTTATTTCTGGAATTCCAGGTATTTCTTATGTAAGAAGTGCAATTCCATCTGCTGAAATTCAAAAGCAATGCTCAGCCTCCTTCATCTTTGATAACCTGTGAACAACCCATGCATTTTAGACGTGCTCAGAGCTAATGTCATCTGAGCAAAAGAATAGTCCAGTAAAAGTAATAATTGTAATTTAAAAAATAACTTCTGATTTATAGCTCTGGGAAACGTTAGTTGTAGACCTACCTAAGCCTGGAAGTAGAGGAATCAGGGATGAAAGAGTGTTGAGTCTGCTTTGCCTGTGGTGGTATTTGGCACATGATTTCCTTTTTCTTGACTAACTATCTTTTCCATCTTAATCACCCTGCCTCATCCTCTTGAGTTGTTGATATACTGAATGTATTCAGTCCTCAGATTCTGAAGATTTATAATGCATACAAAAGTACATTCTGGCTCCATTTAGTCTATTCAGTGATTTTTGTTTTTACCCTGTGGATTTAGTGGAAATAACATTCTGCCTTATGTCATCTTGTTTTGCACTTCACAAAGGACAACACTAGTTAACAGCAAACCATATGTACATCTTTGTCTGGTACAGTATTTATATGATCTCAGGCCATGACGTAAAGGGTTCAGACCTGGAAAAAATGAGTAAAGCTTAAGCCTCAGAAAAATAAAAGTATTTACACTATTACCCTTGTATAAATTAGAGAATTTTGATTTATGATTGAGTTCTAGGCTAATTGTGCTGATAACCTTTTTTAAAATTATTATTAGTGAAAATATTCTTGCCAAACAGGTTTGTCCAACAGGTGTTACTTCCAAAAGTCTAATGTATTAAATGAAGCTTAATCAACAAAGACCTGGAAAATAGAAACTTAAGGCAGCTCAGATCCTACACTTAATAGCTGAAACCTAATAAATTATTTTAAAAAACTTGATGTATTTTTGAAATAAATGACAAATGACCAGTGTAGTAAAAGCTTTCTCTTTGCATTTATTTAATTGCTAAAGTGTAAAAATATTATCAGGATAGGTAGATGCATCAGAAAAAAGCAGTAATACTTTTTAAATGCCAGTGGTGTCTTCAGTTTATTGGTGGATATGTTATTTACTACCACAGTAAAATTTTCATATATTAGAATGGTTTTCAACTTTAAAATGAATACTGTACATAATTAATTTTTCTGCACAGCTAATACGTATAACACAGTCTCTGTGTTATATTGCCAATAAGTCACTGACATTTATAACATAAATGAAATTATCAACAGAATTAAAAGAAAAGGATTAAATGACAGAATTACATGCCAGCAGTTGCTCAAAGTAAATTGCCAGGACATAATGGCACAGCTCTGTATTCTAAAGCTCAACAAACTGAAAAGCTATTTATGCATGCATTAACAGAACTGTACATGTCACAGACAAAGCTGCAGGAAAGAAAAAGATTAGAAACATCATAAAGAAGATGAAGAATGAGGGACAGGAAAGCTAGAAATTAACCTGAATTGAAATTCATTCCTGCAACTCATCCTTGAGTGAATACAGATATGAAAAAAAAAAACAAAAAACAAAAAACAAAAAAGAAAAAAACAAAAAACAAACAAAAAAAACAAAAAAAAACAAAACAAAAAAAAAACAACAACAAAGAAAGCAAACGAAAAAATGCACAAACAACAACAACAGCAAACAATAGATAATTGTCAAAACCATCTGTACATTAAGTATGAATTAACATAGTCCAGCCCATATATTCTCTATGTTCTAATGTGTTCACTCAACAAACGATGAGAGCAGTGTATTTGTAGCTCTCCTTTTTTGTTTCCCCTAGATCTGCTGGGAACTGGACTTCCCACTTAACTCATTGTTATTATTAGGGATCATTTTGCTTGGCAGAAATTCTGTTTGAATTCTCTGTCTTTTTCCTTTCTCTAGCTCTTATTGGAAAGGCAATTAGCATCGAGGCTTGATGAAATTATGCTTATTCTGAATACACATTTTGTTTCCAAAGGTTTATTTTGTACTTTTTGTTTGGATTGACTTTTGGTGAGACCTTAATGGATTAGGTCACAAAGCTGCTAAAGCTGCTAAAAAAAAGGAACATCACATTGAATTTGAATCTTTGCAGTACGTGGATTTAGAGGTGAAAAGGCAGACATCAAAGTATACAACATATAGTATACTAAATATATATATATTTAAAATATTATAGCATAAAGGCAGCAGGGATTCAACCTGCATAAGGTATGAGCAGGTGGATGATCTGCTGAATATGGTGGTGGGGCTCAAGGAGAAAGTAGAGATACTAAGGAGTATCAGAGCATCAGAAAGGCTGAGGAACTAACTCCCTGCCAAACTTGGAAGAAAGACACTGGGGTGATACCTCCAAACAGTGAGGTGAGGGGACTTATGAAGAATGGCTGAGGGAACTGAGATTTTTTAGTCTGGAGAAGAGGAAGCTTAGGGGAGACAGTTGCTCACTACCTGAAGGGAGGTTGTAGCGAGATGGAGGTCAGCCTCTTCTCCTGGGTAACTAGCAATAGGACTGGAGGGAATGACTTCAAGTTGTGCCAGGGGAAATTCAGGTTGGGTGTTAGGAAAAATTTCTTCTCCAAAACAATGGTTAGGTGCATTTATATGTTTTACTGAGAGATATGGTTTAGTGGGAAATATTGCTGGTAGGTGGATGGTTGGACTGGATGATCTTTTTCAACCTTGGTGGTTCTGTGATTCTATGATAATTTATAGTATATAGAAATGACTTTTTATCCTTTTCTGTATTTCTATGTTTTGAAAATCATGATTTAAAAATCAGTTTAATAATATTTTAATTTCTCTGAATTTCATAACACTTTCATTACCTCTGCTTGCATTTTTTCCTTCCAGGTTTTTGCAATCTATACTTTTGTAGATGGGTGATGATTCCTATTTGGAAATAAGCCAGTAATTTAGAATCCAAGAGCTCAAATCCATAAAAGTTCTCCAGGAGACTTGGAAAGATTCAGCTACAAATAGATATTTCAGTGAGTCACTCTCCCACATCATACAAAACACACGTGGAAGTGAAGTATTGAAGGCAATAAGGTCAAAATAAGCTGATATTAACATTTTTGTGTTCTCGTCTCTACTCAGTTATCCTTGTGAAGAAAAAGAAAAACCAACCAACCAACCAGCTACTTAGTACATAAATGGAAAATAGGTTTATAAGTTTGTTTTTAAAAGGGATGGAATAATGTAAAAAATTGACTTGTACAGGTTAATTTATTATACATTAACATGCTAATTATATTCAGTTTGTGTTAATGATGATGCCAGAAGGGCACAAGTCTGAATTAAACTAATTAAATATAACCTAAAGGAAAGAAGAAGAAATCAAACTTCTCTAAAACTGAATATATATAATTAAAATGAGAAATAATGAAAGAATTTAAATACAGTATTATTCAGATCCATAATGGGGAGATTGAACTGTAAGACATTTAAATATTAGATTTCTATTTTACAAGATATAATAATCCATTTAATAATGCTTGAAGCATCAATTTACATGATTTCGCACATAAGTACAAAAACTTCAGTGACAATTGCTAACATAGAAAGTAAATATATCTGTACTACATATGTTTTAGAAAAACAATGGTTTTCTTTCTCTTATACCCTGTTGTGACACTCCCAGCAGTAATCTTTTGGATCCTTGTTATGGGCAAACCAAAACTAATCTCAGCTTAAATAAGTCTCCACTTGTAACCATACACACAGCATGAGGTGTGCCCAAAGGTTACCAGGCTGTGTTGTGGTGTGGGCAGTTTGAGCTCAGGTATAAAAAAAAAAGGGCTGGGGGAGATGCACCCTTTTTTGTAATGGGCCAGGTTCAGGTGTCATAGCAACTGTGTGCAACCAAGTCAGAACTGCTTGTTTTATCTACTCTTAAAAGTTTTTACATTACTATTTACTGTTTTTTGTATGTGTTTGCTTGGTTCAGCATCTTGGATTTTTTGGGGGGTGTTTCTTCTGGGAGAAAGCTTGGTTCTTAGAAATTTTATATGCATTTGGGGGAGGGGGAATTGTTTTGTTTTTTGAACTGCAATAGAAAAGCAGAGAAGAAAATATAATCTTACTATTGGAGTATGCAAAATTTTAGCTTTTAGTTTCACAAAATGTTGTTGAATTAAAAGAAGGAAGAAAAAACCCACTCCTTTTGTATAGTTTCCAGCAACCCAGAATCTCTCAGATTTGCATGCAGGAAGTTATTTGGAACTGAGAAATAATACAGGACTTGTGACAGAGTTTAGCTTCAAACTCACAAATAGGTATGAGCTATTCTGTTAGGATCATTTGTTTGAACTCTGAACCCCTTATGCACTTATAAATATGAAAATTCACCAGAAAGCAATATGCTGTTGTAATATTGTATTGTAACCACATTTTGCATTTAGGGGGAATATTTTACAAATAGTCTCTGTTCTTAAAACATAAAGTTAAAACAAAGCAGGAAATGTAGGAAAGGCAGACTTCTAAACTAACTGACTTCTTAAATAGCGTAGTAAAACTTTTAGGAGATTTGCTTAGCACTTACTGAGCGTCCATTTTTATTTTTAAAATCTTGGGATGAGGATAGGCTATCAGGATTTGCAGCCCTAACTATGCATGTTTTATTGTCCTTGCACGGTCTGCGACAGCAGTGGTGATACATTAACTGCAAATGGGAACATTTGTCTTATTATTGAAGATGTAACTGTTCTCACTTGCTTAATATCTGTGAAACAGCAGGATTAGGCTACGGAAAGGGTTCCTAGAACCTAGAACATTTATCTTAGAATATCAAGAATTAATACCATACCGTTAATATTTAACTGAACTTCCACTTTTATATCCTATTTGTAGCAGTCGGAAGAAATTATTTTGAAAAAAAAAAAAAAAGAAAGAAAGAAAGAAAGAAAAAGGATACTATGCTTGCAGTGAAACACTCTAATAATCAAACATTCCATTAAATATTTCTAAAAGTTACATATTTACTGTTTCCACAGATATCCCTTCCATTCTAAGAAAAATAACTGCAGTGCCCCAAAGACAGGTGGGATACAGCTTATTTGCACTTCTTTAGTATAAAGGTTTACACCAGAATATTAAGAACACAGAATAGGAGAGAGGTAGAGAATTGGTAAGCACTGAAGTAGTTGAAAAGAGAAGCTGCCTGGAGGAAATACTGAGTGATATAATAAAAATTCCTCACAGGACTATAAATTTTCTTAAATAGTCTTACAGGAAGGGATATTTTAAGGATAGAATGAAGAAGTGATTCCTGAAGTTGGTTTACAGGAAGCTCGATCTTATTATATAATGTTATTTTACTAATCATCTCCTGCTGAGAGTCTAAACTTGGAACAGCAGAGAAACATCAGCATTTGGCAATAGACAGTTGGGAGCCAGGAGGAAGTGATCCAAAGTAGCATTTGAATATGTTTTTGTAAGTGGAGAAATGGGAAGAAGCAGTGGGAGGACCAAAGAGCCTGTTCAGTGGGGAAAGGACTACTGCCTAGAAGAAGCCCGTGAAGTCATTGTTAGCTAAAAACTTCCTTTCTCCTTTCTCCTTTCACTTTTTTTTTTTTTTTTTTTTTTTTAATTCTAAAAAATGCTACATGAGTGTCAGATTATTCCAATGAATGTTGTGTGTTTGGACTGGGTTACAAGACAAAGTATGTACAGTGGTGTATAATAAGGATGATGCTTGTGTGCGCCTCTCATTTTTCCAGGTCACAATGTAAAGTGCCTAGGGCATTTTTGAAAACTGCCATGGCTTAGGTAAAGTCATTTATAACATAGAGTTAATATTGAGCAGAGCATGAAACAGTTTGCTCAGACTAAAAGTGAAGCATAGGGGATGACAAATTCCTGTCTTGCCTACACTGCATCTTCAGCAGGGTACACCAGGTTTATTGCCTAAGGGCCTGCATTGTGGATACAGCTGGGTTTGTCAAGGTTAGAATAATAATACATGGTCTCTGAAACATGGGCATAAGTGCTCAGCAGTTGTAAATGCAACTATTTATCCTCGCCTTCATGAATTTTCAGAATAAAGATGTTGGATAAAATGAGAGCCCAAGGGTATCCATGGGGGACAGTGCTGGACATTATTTCCTTATCTAGATGGAATTACTATTTATATAATTAGCCTCTCCTGAGTTAGACAGACAGCTTTTGATCCATTTAATTGTATTTCTCTCCAAACCAATTTGATTTAATTTCCCCATAGGATATGGTGTGACATAGCATCAAATAAATTTTGTGAAATGCAGACAGACCTCCTGCATGCCATTCTCATAGTTCTGCAGTTGTTTCAGCAGCAGAAAAAAAATGATCAAGATGGCTTGGGACATTTGGTCTCTATTAATTCATTTATGATTCTATTTAACAACTGATTCCAGACTTCCAATTATCATATCTAACTAATGTAATATGCAATATATTAGATTCTAACAGAACTTTCTCATTTCATAGAATGGCCTGGGTTGAAAAGGACATAAAAATCATCTAGTTTCAACCCCCCTGCCAAACATTTTTCAATGTTACAACTGCAACTTATTAATGCTAATTGCTCAGAAAACGATTCTATACTTTGCAGCTAACTCATTGATTTCTGTGCATCCTGCCCTGTTTACATTAATCAGGTATAACAAACAAGTCTTGATCTAAGCCAACCTTTGCAGCAGAGTTTTTGTGTTTTGCTTTTCATCTATGCTGTTTTTTTCACTTCTGGTCAAGTTTCACACCAATAACTAGGGAAAGTCTACTGTGCTGATCCCTCACTCTCTGAACTGAGAAGAACAGGTGGAGAAAACCCTGATGAAAAAATGTTCATGGATTGAGGTAAAATTGGGGAGACCACTCAGTATTTACCATAATAAGACAAATAGACTCAGCATACAGAGAAAAAAGTAAATTTCTTACATACAGGTAGCAGATGAATCAAAGAAATCTATACACAGAAATCTAACAGTGAAGTTTTGTTAATGTTAAGAAAGGTATTCTTTATTGGCAGCATGGGAGTAGCATTGAGACAACTCTCCAAGAATGCTCCATCAGTTGATTGTGAACAGATTATATTTTCACATGTATTACATGTTCATTACATTCCCAAATTCATTAACCGACCCACTTCCAGTGATTACCCAACTAACATAGCCACCTGGTGATCACCAAGCATCCTTCCAGCATCGTGATGGTCCACTGTTGGTCTGTTGTTAGTCCTTGGGGCGACCGTTTACTTCCTCCCAACACTCCTTTTTGTCCCAAAGATTGCTATGGAATGCAAGGACAATCAGGGAAATCTCTGTACACACAGATTAGGAAGACAAAGAGGAATGTCTTGATACTCTGTCACATTTTAGGCAAATTCTACTTGATATGTGAGGATCCTGGCTTTAATTACATCTTCAATTAACAGACTAGAGCAGAAACAACTAAAAGTAAACTAACAATACATTTTCCTCATCCACCTTCTATTAACTCCTCCCACTGAGTGGTACAGTGAAATGGGGAAGAGGAGTTGTGGTCAGTACATAATTCTTTGTTATATGCTTCCCCTTCATGGTCATGAATGCAGTCCTCCCCATAGGATGCTTACCTTCACAAAATATTTCGACATGGGCTTTCAAAACTCCAAGCACCGCCCCAATACGGCTCGGTAATGCGGAGCCCTTCAGGAACTGCCCTACAGGGTCCCCCTGGGGAGCAGCTCCCGCAGACCTCTCGTCCCACCGCAACCCCTCCCCACGATCTGCAGCTCCGGCCGTGCCGCTCCCGTGGGAGTATGCACGGTCCACGCCTCCTCCGGGCTTCATCCACCACCGTACCGCGGGCCCTTCGTGGCCGCACGGGGAGCTCAGCTCCGCGCGGTGCCCGCGAGCTGCAGGGTCCTGGGCTGCACGGAGCTGCTGCCGTGCGCCCTCAGCGCCTCCTGCTGCGCTCACCTCGGTGCCTGCACGGCCGTTCCTCCCACATCTCGCACCCCTCTCCCAGCTGCGGCTGTGTGGCAGTTCCCCTTCCCTAACTCCGCTCTCCCAGAGCACCCGGCTTCACTTATAGCTCTGCTCCAGGAGCGGTGGTTCCTCTCGGAGCAGCTGGAGCGGCTCTGTTCAGACGTGGGGCAAAGCAGAGTTCTGCTCATAGAAGCCCCAATGCAGCCCCCTTCCACCAAAACCTTGCCATGTAAGCCCAGTGCAGTAGCTAATAACTTAACCTTGGATTTTTAGGTATTCCAGTGACCTCCTTGTAGTCTGATCTTCCCACTTATGATTTTCCTTAACTGGAAGATGTAATGGCCAATAATTTTGCTTTTTTTTTTTTTTTTTTTTTTTTTTTTTTTTTTATGTCTTTGCATATGGTTCTTTTGTATGTTTAGTCAATTCTTCCACATGGTCCAGTTGCAATCATTTTTTATTTTTATTTATTTCTTTTTTTTTCAGGGAACAGCCATTGATCTAATCTATCTGGACTTCTGTAGATCTTTGACATGGTCCCCCACAGCATCCATCTCTCCAAATTGGAAAGATATGGATTTGGTGGGTGAGTGGACTGTTCAGTGGAAAAGGAACAGGTTGCAAGATCATACCCAGCATGTAGTGGACAGTAGCTCAGCGTCCAGATGGAGATCAGTGATGAGTGTTGTTCCTCAGGGATCAGTAGTGAGACTGAGGATCTTTAACATCTTCATCAATGGTATCAACAGTATTCAAAAGCACCCTCAGCAAGTTTGCAGATGACACCAAGTTGTGTAGTATGGTCAACTCAACTGAGGGAGAGGATGCTATCCATAGAGACTTCAACAGGATCAAGCAATAGACTCAGGAAAACCTCGTGAGTTTTAACAAAGCCAAGTACAAGGTCTTGCACCTGGGCTGTGGCAACCTCTGCTAACAATACAATCTGGGGGATGTAACAATGGAGCACAGTCCGGCCCAAAAGGGAGTACAGGTGAATAGCAAGCTGGACATGAGCCAGTGATGTGCCCTCTCAGCCCAGAAAGCCAACTGTATCCTTGGCTGCATCAAAAGAAGTATGGCCAACAGGTCAAGGGAAGGGATCCTGCCCTTCTACTCTGCATTGGTGAGAAGTCACCTAGAGTTCTGAATCCAGATATGAAGTTCTCAGTACAGGAGAAACATGGTCTTGTTGGAACACATCCAGAGGAGTGCCACAGAGATCATCAAAGGGGTGGAACATATCCCCTATGAGGTCAGGCTGAGGAAGCTAGGGCCATTCAGCTTGGAGAAGAGAAGCCTCCAGGGAGACTGGTAGAGGTCTTTCAGTATCTAAAGAGGAGCTATAAGAAAGAAGGGGACAGACTCTTTACCAGGATCTGCTGTGATAGGATAAGGGGAAATGGTTTCAAACTAAAAGAGGAGAGATTTAGATTGGATATGTGGAAGAAGTTTTTTACAGTAAGGGTAGTGAAGCACTGGAATAGGTTGTCGAGAAAGGTGGTAGACGACCCATCCCTGGAGTCACTCAAGGTATGGCTGGACAGGGTTCTCAGCAACATTATCTGACTATAGGTGTCCCAGTTCTTTGCAGGGAAGTTGGACTAGATGACCTTTAGGTGTCCCTTCCAACTCAAACAATTCAATGAGCCCATGATTCTGTTTCATCTGACTTTAAATGAATTAATTATCTATCAGCAACCATAGGAAATAAAAAGTAGCTCCTGTGTTAAATCAGACATGATTAATCTTCTTTGGCCTACATTCTCTGACAGAGACCAATATCTGAAACTGCAAAGAGAAATGGAAAATGATAAACAAAATTCTGCTTTCAGGAAAGGATTGAAGGATTAAAAAAAAAAAACCCTAGTAAAATCTGTAGAAAATAATAGTAACTCTTTATATTCCAAATATTTCTCTCTCTTAAGGAAAAGGATGGAATTATCTTGTAGATTAGAATAGCTCTTCTTTCTAATAATTGGTTATGTCAGGCAAATGCAGCCTTGGAGTTTTAAACATCCTACATAAAACATTCAGCTTTGAATTTCTGAAGTCAAAGGTTTAAAAGGCAAATAAGTTATCTCCTGAAACAGTTATGCATATAGATGTATTTGTTGTGTGATATAAATTTCTGGTCTAGGCTTAAAACCTTTTAAAATAATTATTAAATATATTCATACATGTATTTCGTGTAAGGTTGCCATTAGTTTGTCCAGTTTTGAAATTGTTAAAAAGTGTTTTCTATCATTTGTATTTGAACTGTTTTTGTAGTACAGGAGTCTAGTTTCTAATATCTGTTTCTTAGAAGATCAAGATGAAAATTAAGAGCATTGTAAATTTTTGTCTTTTTAGCGAAATCTTGGAGAATCATAGGTATATACATGAGAATGAAATTTCTTGCAGCAGACATGGTCAAGTGTTTGTTTACTATCTATTACAATGATAAAAAAATGAAATATTTTATATTGCTTTTCTTTATTACTTATTATGGAGATAAAAAAATTATCATTAATCTAACTATTTTAGGATTTGGAATTGCTTATTTATGAAGTAAATGAAATTATGGCTTTTCAATTTTCTTAGCTAAAAGCTGTGAAAAGAAATTTTAGTACTACTAATGGAGTATTTTTCACCTTCTTATCTATAACTTAGAAACAAAATCATTTCATTTTATGAAATGCTCTTTATAGCAATCTTAAAAACTATAATAACCATTGTGTTGGGAGCAGTATGTGCCTTCCTGTGCACAAAATACAGTGTCTTGCATTGCAGGCTTGAAGAAATAGCAAGTAAAACATTAGTTTTGATCATTATTTTATAAATTTTCTTTCCTATAGCATAAACATATACATCCAGTATTGGTCAAGGTTCAGTGCTATGATTGTCTTTTCATCAATGCACATAATTTCTTGAGATTGGCCTTGTTAATTATTGAAAGCTTGTCTTTAGATCAATGGGGAAAAAGGAAAAAAAAATCTTAGTGAATGAAAATACCCAATTTCTTCAGGGATAAATAAAATATTCTACTTGATACAAACTTTACTTTCAAAAACTCGTATCAGAATTAACCTTGAATTTATAAAGGCCAAGAACAAATTGTTTTGCTTTAGTTAGTTGGTTGGTGGACTTTTCTTGGTGAGATAGTTAAACATTTAGGTGACTTAATTAAGACCACTCTAACCCATTGCTCTAGTAATTTAGAGGTTGTGCATGTGTATATAAAGTGATCATTTAGTAAATTCACTGTTTAAAATTAGGTCCTAATGACTTTAATATGATGTCAGATTTTACATTTCCCATATTTTTAATATTAAATGTACTCATATTTTTGTATGTTTGCGTTCAAGTAACATTTTATAAATGGTTTCTTAAAAGCATATGAAAAATGTACTATAAATCATACAAATCTAATGTAAGTTATTTTTGAAAATTTCAGGGTAGTTAATAAGTGTAATGACTTCTGTTCAAAAGAGAAGGATGAATTCACAACCACATTTCTTTATTCTGCAAGCATGTCTTTAATTTAATTGTGCAAGATACAGGAAGATGACCTTTTCTCCTATGCAAACAGAAAATATTTTTTCAGGAGCACATTTAATTGAATTTCAGCTGCACCACTCCTATTCCAATAGAAAAACAAAGCCTTAAGAGACAATAAAATCAAGGGTATGCTTGAGTAACAAAGCTTTTCTTTTTCCTAATACTTTTGTTAACAACAGAGGACATAAAGTAAAACTTAAGCCAACCGAATAGACAAAAAAAATATGTAAAAGTGTAGATACAAGAAATATGTGAGAGTTGGAAAAGAAATGCCAAACTATTTTCAAGCTCTTAATTTAAGGAATGGAAACATAATTTTGGGGATGCTTGTTAAAAAAAATGATGAAGATAAGAAATAAATGAAAATTATGTGTGGTATTAGAACTAAATATAAAGTTATTGAGAATCAACACTAAGGAAAAATACTAATGGTATGTAAAAATTAGCTTCATAAATATAATTTTGGCCATAAATTGAGTAACATTTGACACACATATAGACAGTAGTCAGTACTCGCTGCCAATCATAATTATGTAAAACTATCTTTTCATTATTTAAGGGTTTAATTTTGCTGCATTTTTTTGTTGCTTTTGTTGTGTGTGTTTCTGTACATTTTTGTTTGTTGTATCTACTTTTGCACTTTTCTCTGCTACATCTTCCCATTACTTTAGGCTGTTATCTAAACTGAATTTTGTCCATAAATAACAAAACAGAAAACTTTCACCTTACAGAGCTGCTGCTGCCAAGATAGAATCTAGTGTAAAATGAATCAAAACAAAATTGAGAAACAAATTCTTCTCAACATTGTATAGAAGTTGTTGGATAGAGATTCTGCTGAATTAAAAAAAAAAATAAATAAATCTGGGTTAAGCAAAGGAAAGAAAACCATAAACATGAGGGAGCTTGTGTAAACTGGTTTTGTAATCCTCTTAAATAGTACAATATAGCTCTCTGTGAGGGTAAAGTACAAGCTCTAT
Organism: Phasianus colchicus; assembly: GCF_987193195.1. Lineage (NCBI taxonomy): Eukaryota > Metazoa > Chordata > Aves > Galliformes > Phasianidae > Phasianus > Phasianus colchicus. The sequence continues at coordinate 102,085,725 of NC_143436.1, forward strand.
TGTAAGGACACTGCAAAGAGGTTTGACTTTGGGACTATCAATGTGATTTTATGTTAATGGAATTGGAAGCCTAAGTAAATAGCTAGGAATTGCAATTATTTTTCTGAAACAATCTGAGCTGGTTAAACATAGTCAGTGACATCAGAGAGATAATGTTTAAGTCCTAAGACTAGAATACAATAATTCTTGTGTACCTAAAGCATTACTCAGTGAAGAATAAGAATGATAAATATTTACCATTTGTTTAATATAATGAGGACATAAACAAATAACTGTTCAAAATGACCTATGTATAACTTGTTACTTAGGAAAATGAACAGGGGAAACTAATGAGCAAAATATTAGAAGAGTAAATACGTACATACAGAGCTCTTTTTCAAAACAAGAACACTAGTAAATGTAATCTCCCATTTCGTTAGGTGTCTGACACTTGTTAAATACCCCCACAGTGTTGCAGTCTTGCTAAATTTGATAATGAGTCTGTGAAATTATTTGGAGCTCTAGTTGACAAACAAGTCTTATGGTTGTAAATGACTTTGTGACTTTCTTAGATGGCTTTGAAAATAGTTGCAAAACACAGTATTTTGATATATTATTGCTTCTCACATTCACTTTTAGGAGGGAATTTTTTGCAGCTGCAACCAATTTCAGCAGCTTCAATTCACTCATGGATTTCAGCTGAGTATTTGACTTTTTAGTTATGTCCTGGGATAATATGGTATAGTAAACGGGGGAAGACTATGAACATTTTGCAGTTCTGCTGACATCTTCCTATATTCTAACCTTAGTTTTGTCTTGCAAGTGAAATATATCTATGTATTTTTGTGTGTGCACATCTGTTTTAAAACAAGAGATGTGTCATTTACATTTTTTTCTTTTCCTGTTTGTTTTGTTTTTTTTTTTTTGTTTTTTTTTTTTTTTGGTTTTTTTTTTTCTTCCCTAAAACTTGATTTAAAAAGAGTGAAAACAGAGCATATTTTCAGGATTAGATTTCTCTGAGGACAAAATCATTTCTGACAATATGTGTTTCTAAATCAATGTCAGTCTTCTAGTTAGACTTATAAACAACTGTTTAACTGTATTTTCCAAGCCTAAATTCCATAATCGTGAACATCCAAGACACAATAAATCTGAAGGGTTGCATAACTTATGGTAACTGAAGAATTTTTTTTTTTTTTCAGTGACCATGCTTCAACACAATTTTGTAAAGTTACCCAAGCACCTCTCCTATGTTAAAAGAGGGAATGCTTCAATATTTTTTTTCATGCAGGGATTTTCAGATTGTGAGAAAAAAAGTTTTGGAGATTATGGATGGAAAATTTTTGCTGTTTTAAGCTTTCAGCTAAATATATGCATAATTTATCGTGGTTTTGCACTTGACTTATTCTAGCATTTTTAAACAAATGAATCCTAGAAGTTCTTTTGTAAGTTTAGCTGCTTTGAATAACCCAAATAATCACTTTTGCATCACACCTCTTACAAAATCAATAACATTTATGGATTCCCTGAGAATCATTCATCAAAACAATTACATTTTTATACAGTACATGAAAAATATGCATAGAATTGCTCCTATTAAATTATGATGGACTACTCTATAAAAGTATAACAAATTAAAAGGTTTCCATTTTATTTAATTATGACATTAATGTATTTGACCTTACTAAAATCTGTCACCATTAGAGATATTTTTGGGAACATAATAGTCTATATTCTAGTATTTTAGGGAATTTAGGGAAAGATTTTTCATTTTCTTTAATAGCTATGTAAAAACATCTAACATCTTTACTGTGTAGGGTTAGTATTTTTAGCAAGTTGTCTTATTAAAGAATATAACTGTTCTATTTGCTTGATATGAGTGGATTTTTCCTTGCATCAGTTATTAACTCAGAAAATTAGTTCCTAGTTTTGAAAATCTGTATGGAGCAACTTTACTTCAAAATAAAACTCTCAGAAAGGTTCATTAATGAAGCCTATAGCAATTCAAAACAGAATAGCAATGTGTAAAATTTTTGTTTTCACAAGCAAGGATTTCTTAGTGAATTTGTATTTATAAACCTTATGCTTCAGGCAGTCTTCTGTCTGTTTTCAGGAACAACGAAAAAAAAAGAGGAAAAATATGTTGACTGATAACCTTTCATATGTTTCTGAATATACTTAACTATACCTCAACATGAGAGGTAGAGCAGACTGTACTCTTGTTTTTATTATTATTTGTGGATGAAATAGGTGAACAGAGCAGATGTTCTAGAAAGCATTCCAGATTGGACAGCTGAATCTGTCTGAATGCTTGTCTGAATGCTTATCTGATGGTATAGCAGAGAACTTGGCTACATAGTTGTTACACCAACACAGGAAACAGAAATAATAGGTACACTGACCCATAACCTGGGCTTGCATGAAAAACTCTGGTGGAGTGAACCTCCAGAAGAGATCCTTCCCCACTGGTAGTCAGCTCAAATGGGTCTAGAAGAGGTGGAGCCAGGCTCCACCCCTTCCGGCAGCACAGGTGAATTGCCTTCACCTGTGCTCCCATGGCTGACTCACTGCTTGCCTTGGGTGATTAATCAGAGGTTCAGACCGTGATTCAGTAGTTCCCCTATATTCTGGTAGCATGATGGTGGTTGTTATGGTGGTTGTTTTTTTTGTTTGTTTGTGGAGTTTTTGTGTCGTCCCCTCCCCCCCCCCGAGAGAGATGTAGGTGTTTGATTTCCATTTTAATCTCCTTATAATTTTAATCACCTCAGTAACCATACATTATCTATTTATCTATTCATTTGCCACTCTGTTATATTAGCTTACTTCTCCCAGCACCATTATGTCCTATTTCCTCCTAAGCTACTCCTTACACGATATATTGCTGATGTCAGAAACTGCTCTGTATTACACAGGGTCCTGGAAATGGCTGAATTTCTGGTAAAATCACTAAGGGGAACACTGTGGAGCAGTGACAAATATGTAATCTGACAAGCGATAGTTTGCTCTCATGCAAGGCAAACACTTCTGTGCTTATTTGCTTTTATGTACATTTACACTGCTGTAGAACTCAGAACAGGATTGTTTCAAGCTGTAATCTGTATAGTTACAAGCAAGCTGTACTGTGTGTAAGTTACAACTTGCTTATCTCTACACAGAATTTTTTTCTGAGAAGGCTTCCAGCATTTTCATGATCATCTGAAACAAGCGCCTTTGTGCCCTTTTCATCCTATGTGTAGTTATTCCCATGAGCTGAGCAGCTCTCTCTAGAATCAACAGAGCAAATCAGTCTTTTTTTTCTCCTTTTCCTTGTTTAAATCCATATTAGAAAGCAGAACACGTGCAGAAATTCTTTTTACTTTGTTGTTAAACAAAGCAAATTTGTTGGCAAGACCTCTTCAGGCTATGGCCTTGAGTGTTGTCTTGCTCCAATTTATAGGAGAGAGAGGAGGTTCTTTTTAATATATGTATACCCGGTGCGAGATTAAGAAACAATGGTTCAAATGTTAGTCCAACCAGTTTATTACAGATCTTAATCAGGGAGATGGGAAGGGGAGGACGGACACTATTATGAATTAGGGTAATGGGGAAGGGAAGGAGAGCGATAGAAAAGTTAGGAAAGAAGAAGCAAGGAGCCTTTATGGGAAGCAAGAGAGAGATAGTCACCACCATGGATCCAGCGTGGTTCCTAGTTCAGTCATCGATCTTCAGTAGTGGTGGGTCATCAGGCATTGCTGTTCCGTTGAGGATGATGGTGACCGTGGTGATAATGGCAACTTTTCAATGGTAGTACCAACTTATTTATAAGTCCAAACTGGTTGAGTCAGCTCTCTTTGGAGTGACAGCTCAAGTCCAAAGTGGTTGAGTCAGCTCTCCTTGGAGTGGCAGCTTCTGGCTTTGGGATCTCAGCAGGAACTCCTTTTGTTCTTATCTTCTGGGCCTTGCTAGCAGATAGAGGGAGAGGGAGACACTTGTGCCTTGCCTTCACAGGATACAATGGTATCATCCCCCAGTCTCCCATAGCAAGCTGGAGTTATCTGGTCACTAGGCTAGATCTTCCTCCAGTAAACAGCTAAAATTGTCCACATACTGATGTTAATCGCCACACGACAACACCCATCACTCATCTCCTAGACAAGTCTGTCTTATCACAAGAAATACCTCAGGAAGCAGGCTTTGAGCCAAAAAAAAACAAAAAACAAAAAACAAAAACTAAGAAAGATTCTCACAAGTGGTTTACTGGTCAGCTGAGATAGTATTGAGGCTATGAACCCAAATATGTGAATATTAAAACTCACACTAATTATGTGCTTATTTTAAAATTTACAATTTCTTTCAAGTGAGTAGTTTCATTAGATATGTATATTTCTGTGAGAAATAAATTGTAATATATATTTATATGAGAATTTTGAGTCCATCATTCAAAGCAATTTAAGAGGAAATAAAAACAGTGTGAAATACATGCATGAAGTAATACAAGCCACAACATGGTTGTAGATGTGCACTTGCAAATGTAATTTCAAAAACTGTTACTTTTATGACATTTGTGACAGACTGGGGATTAACTAATTCCCCAAAATTAGTTCTCTGATCATAGATGAAGGAAAATTGTCTTTTTTAATACTTCAGTTTGACTTGTGATATCATTCAGCATTGCATCTGGTTGTAAATAGTCGTGTCATATTGTGGTAAGTTATACTACAATACCATCCTGAAAAGGGTGATGTAATGATTTTCGGCATGTCATATCTTGATGTGCTCACCAAGGAAATAGAGCATATACAGATCGATCCTTTCTGTAAATGGTTTGAATGTATGATATTTAAAATAAATGAAAATATATTTCATGACAAGCAGAGAGCATAAGAATATCTGCTTTTATACTGACCTATAGTAGTTGGAATTATCTTTGTCTTAGTTACTTCAAAACTGAATATTGGCAAACTTGGCGGAAAAAAAAGGGTTGTGGGATACATAACACAAAGAATCCCTTCTATAAAAAGAACTACTAGGGATCTATTTTCAGCAGTGCACAACAGGAGTCTTCTTCATAGTAACATTTGAAGCACAAATGGAATTTAAATGCTTAAATTCATAAAATAAATACAGTCACTTGTAGAATAGATGAAACTTTGAAAATTTGCACTTTAATATATTTCTTCTTTTATAGTATTCATGGTGTCTGTGTTCAAAATTATTCACAGGTATACACTGAACATGACAGGAAAACCTGAAAGTTGAGAAAGTTGAGTTCTTTGAGAACTTCATCTGTAAGAATAACAGCCAGCAAACTTATCTGGGCACAGATCAGTTAACGACCACCTGTTTATTAAATGCATAAAATAATATTTTTATAAGCAGATCATAAATTTATACGGCCAAAGACTCTTTTCTTCAATGTACTTAACTATGTGAAAAACAAACAGGAGACTTGTAAGTAAAGATAATTGGAATTTGGTGGATTTTCTTTTACTCTTTCCTTGGAAGATTTTATCATAGTTCTTCAACCATTAAGGTTGTGTAAAGTGTTTAATTGGTATCCACCACCTCTACCTCCATTAAGAGTTTTGAGGCCAGGATGAGCAGTAACCAATTTAGTAATACAGCTATCTAAAACTGTATTTATACCAGAATGGCTCTAAAACAGTAAATGTAGAATTGGCTATTTACTTTAATGCTATGTCCTAGATATTTGAAGGACACTGCTCAGAATGAAATGTTATTTCTGTCTTATGGTACCATTTTTTCCAATTATACTTCAGGTTTTTTGGAAGATATTCTGAAGAGAATAATGGTTGAAAGCAATGAGGATGATGGATCTCACAGGTAATGTGTCATTATTCTAATTAATTTAACTAAATCACAGTAATTTACAATGAACTTGTTATAAATATATTAAAGATAGCACTCCTAGAATTATACAGAGGAGAGTCTTACCAGAATTTTAATCTTTTCTAAGAAAACAAAATATCGTTGATGATTAGAGAAAAATTTTCACATAATAGGCAATAATTTTTATGCACCTCTGTAGGAGTAACATTGTAGTGCTACATTTTAGTATCTTCTGCCTGGATTTTTAGTATTTTAGTATTTTTCTGCCCTGGATTTTGTGGATATGACATAATTAGATTACTTAATTCCATGTTCTATTTTTAAATGAAATGGTAAGCAGTTTATTTTACTGAAGGAAATGTTTGAAGGAATATTTTTAGAACGGATTAGCTACTTTGAATATTGTGTTTTAAATACCACAAAGTCTTTAATTTATTAAATATAAGTCACTGAGGTTGACTTCTTGAAGAAAAAGCATGTGTTTTTCCTGTTCCTCTTATCCCTGTCTAATTTTTTCCATTATAGTTGGAAAATATTAAGCATATAAATATGTTTAAATTTAAAAATCACGATTTTTTTTTAAGATTAATTTAATGAATATGCCCTTATGGCCATTTACAGAGGTAGATGTACATTTTCACTGTATTAAGATGTCCTTTCCCCCACGAGGTTGTTCTAAATATCCTGATGTCAAGATGCCTGCAACACCTGCTCACTAGAAAATATTAAGACCAAAAGCCCAATAAATATTAAACTAAGTTAAAGCTAAACTCTCCATCTCAAGATGTGCAGGTTTACAAATGCTAATTTTAGGCTAAAATCTATTGGAGATCTTCTTATAATGTATAAACTTCATTAATTCAGTGAAAATGAACTTAGTATTCAGGTCACTGGAAAATCCTGAAAACCTGAGAATCAACTCGAAGGAATATGAACAGAATAAAACTTCCGTTATGTTGCTGTGTTTTTTTCATACCAATAGACACTAAGCTGCACCACGCCACTCTCTCACTCCCCATTCTCAAAAGAACAGAGGGAGAAAATATGATTGAAATAAAAGCTCATAGGTTGAGATATGGACATGAAAATCACTTAACAGTTACCATCATGTGCAAAACAGATTAAGCATAGGGAAATTATTATTTTTCTTTTTACTATGGATCATATACTAGAGCAGAGATTAAAAAAAAAAAAAAAGAAAACAAAGATAACGAACACCTGAAAACATCTTTCCCATCCCCTCTCTCCTACTTCCTCCCAAGTTGCAGAGAATGGGAATGGGTGTTGCAGTCAGCCCATAATGTTTTGTCTCTGCCACTCCTCAGTGGTCACTCTGCCCCTGCTCCACCTGGGTTTGTGCCATGTGATGCTGTCCTCCCTAAACTGATCCTGCATGGGCTTCCTGCAGATCCAACCACTGCTCCAGCACGGTTCTGTACCATGGGGCCAACCCTTCAGGACCATGCTGCTCAAGTAGCTACAGGAATCAGCTAACCGAGACCATGGGGACAGAGTACTCACCACGGGCCTCTCCTGGACTGCAGGGAGCTTCTGCTCTGCATCTGGAGCACTTCCTGCCCTCCTTTTGCACTGACTTTGGTGGTTGCAGGGCTATTTCACATTTCTCACTCTTGAGCTGCTGTTGTGCAGCAAGTGTTTTTTCTTTTTATTAAACCTGCTCTCCAAAAATTGCAACCAGTGTTTCTCATGGTTCAGATCTGGCCAGCAGTAGGTTCCTGCTGGAGCACCTAGATCTAGGTCTGCTCAGAAAGGTCAACTCTGCAGCCTTGCCATGTAAGCCCAATGCAATTGTTCATCTTGTTCAGCATCAGAATGAGGATATTAGAAATGAACTAGCTTCTCAATTTTATATAAGTCTTAGTTATCTTTTCTGCCTTTCTGAACCTTTAGGTTTTCAAAAGCAAACTTGGAAATCTTAATACAATTCTTATCACATATTGCCATTTGTCAAGTTTGTAATAACAAAATCCTGAACCAAATTATCCTCACATGATTTAATGTTTCCCTTTGAATATTCAACATATTTTCCATAACAGAGTTTGTAATCATCATTGTCTTCTGAGATTTCTAGTAGGCTACTGTCGTTTGGGTAAATCTTATAAATCTTATATTCTACCCTACAAGTTGTTACATGATTTAGTATAATTTCTTTTAAAAAGATCTAAAAAGCTTGATTTTGTAATTCCATTAACACTGAGCTATATTTTCGATCCTTTGTTTCAAAGGTTAACATTTTCTTTTTTCTGTACTGAAGAATATATCAAAGAAGAGGATAAGAACTAGCAATCATCCATAAGTTTTAGACCTTTTTTTAGTTTGTATTTTTTTCTCCTTTATAAACTGTAATTATATTTGTGTTCTCCTTTTGATAACTGAAAAGCCAATATTCTGTTTTGGTCACAACAATCCCAGGCAACCCTACAGGCTTGGGGAGGAGTGGCTGGAAAGATGCCTGATGAAAGGGTGTACTGTACCTTGATGTACTGATGGACAGTTGGCTGAATATGAGCCAGCAGTGTGCCCAGGTGTCCAAGAAGGCCAATGGCATCCTGGCTTGTGTCAGGAATGGTGTGGTGAGCAGGACTAGGGAAATAATCCTGCTCCTATACTTGGCATTGGTGAGGCCTCACCTTGAGTACTGTGTTCAGTTTTGGGCACCTCAGTAAAGAAAAGACATTGAAGCGCTGGAGCAGGTCCAAAGAAGGGCAACAAGGCTTATGAAGTGCTTGGAGAATATGCCCTATGAGGAGAGATTGAAGGAAGTGAGGCTGTTTAGTCTGGGGAGTAGGAGGCTGAGGGGAAACCTTATTTCTCTCTTCCAATATCTGAAGGTGCTTACAATAAGAGCAGGGTTGGTCTCTTCTCTCTGGTGACAGGTGACAGGATGAGGGAAAATGGCCTTAAGTTGCACCAGGGTAAATTTAGGTTGGATATCAGGAAACACTTCTTTACAGAAAGGGTTGTTAAGCACTGGAATAGGCTCCCCAGGGAGGTGGTTGAGTCACCATCCTTGGATGTGTTTAAAAACCATTTGGATGTGGTGTTCAGGGACATGATTTAGAGGAGGGTTGTTAGTTAGGGTAGTATGGTTAGGTTGTGGTTGGGCCTGGTGATCATTATGGTCTTTTCCAACCTGAGTGATTCTATGATTCTATGATTCTATGATGAGATGTGGAAAGCTGATATTTTATAGCTTGTAGTCAGTTGCTGTGCTTCATTTTTTAATTGTCCTTGACAAACCTTTTGGCAGCTCATCCCTCTGGATTTTCTTCAATTTGAAACTGCAAGCAAAACAAACAAACAAACAAACAAACAAACAAACACAAACTTAGAAAACAATATGTAAATGACTTCTACTCCTTTTCTTGCAAACAATACTTTCTTATTCCTGGTTAGGTTAGTATGCCTAAGAAAGCAACCACTTTGGCAAAGAAAAGCAATGACTACTTGTAGAGAAGTGAATAAAAGACTGAGAGGAAAGAGAAGAGGGGAGAGTACCAGAGACAGAAAGAAAGATTTATTTTGAGGTAGAAACATTTCACCACTCCTGGATCCAGTGTTGTCTTTAGTCTGTGTCTTGATCCATGGGTGGTGGGTCAATGTGCATGTTCACCATTACAGTCATTAAAGTTCCATTCTTTCATTCTCAGACAGTCGTTAAGGCTAGTTGGTTGATTCAACAAGTTTCTTGCAAGGCTTAGAGGGTCTCCTAAGAACTTATGTCATCATCTAAGTGTTCAGAGTTGATTTGGAAAATGCAGGAAGCTATGGTTTTAGAGAAGGAGAATTCTGTGAAAGTAAGATTCCCTCAGGAAGGTCGTCAACAAGAGTGATGGAGAATTGAAATACCTACTCATACTTCAAAAACAACAGATCAACTTAAGTTCAGATCTGAAAACTAAGAAAGTTGACAGTGGGATGCTTAAGCTCATTGTCATAATCAAGTGTAGCAATCCAGAAGAAAGAAAAAGATTTTCTTTATTTCTTTTATTAAATAGAACTTATTTAAGAGTGATGATATAATATATACCTTTAAATGGGGAAGAAAGAGTAGTACGTAAAGGCAAAGGGTCTATAAGTTTGGTCACAAAGACCAACCAAAGTCCAATCAAACAGTTAAACTCATCACAATGTTATCAAACTACTATAAATGATGTGAATATTAGAAAACCATGTGCTGTTTGGGTGAACTTCACTATTTAAGTTATATGTTTATGAGTGCAAGTGTGACATACATGGAAAACAAGGAATTTTGTTTTAAATTTAGAGTATGACCATGGTGTGAGATAACCATTAGTAACTCATTAATGCAAAGTAGTCAAGTTTAATATTTAATGTGGAAGGTACTTCTTTGTAGTTTGCTTTGTTAGAAAAGAAATGTTTTGGAAAGAAGTGTCACAGAAAGTCCAAATACAGCTTTTATGTATCTTCTTGTTTCAGTAAGTACTTCAATTTAAGAGCAGAACTTGACCCTGCAATTGCCACTAGAATATGTTTTGATTCTATACAGTTTGTTCTCTAATCTCTAAGAATACCTGATGTTCACAGAGTTGTAATCCTTTCATTAAAGCTGATAGACTAATTTATCCTATTCAAAGACAAATATATCAGAAATATTGAGCTTCTTCACCTCAATTTTTGCAACAGTTGTATTACCTGGTTATGTATTTTTATTTGAAGATGCTGTTAAAGCTTTTACAAAATAAATGCTGTTTACAAGTTCAAAGTGTTTTCTATTCGAACATGTGGAATTCGAAGGCTTTCTCTTCAACTTAGAACACACTTGAGCTTTGAAAGTCAAAGATTTGCACTGTCATTTAGTAGAAGTTTGCACAGTATTTGAAATGGCAAAGCATAGAACTTCTTAAATAATTTCTGTTTTATCTTAAAAAATAAAATAAATAAATTATTGGGGTTTTTTGTTTGTTTGTTTTGTTTTTAAGATTTGTTGTCTCGAGGAAGCAATTAGTCACAATCACCAGCAATAATGCTGCTTTTTTTTTTTTTAAAGATGGACAGGCTTACCCAGTTGTATTTAGTATCTCTCAAAAAGATCAAACTAATTACTTTTGTGAATTATTTGTGATGAAATTAAGTAATTCCAAATATATTCAAACATTTTTTTTCCGTATTTTTTAAATTTTAGGCATAGAAGTCCGAATCCGCCTTCACTTTTATGTAATCTCAAATTAGGCAGTTATCTTGCTCTGAATTCTTGTGACTTTGTTGTTGCTGTTGCTGATGATAATATTTTTATTGTGGGGAACATATTCAAGAAGTGGAATAAATAGGTAAAAGAGCCTTGAAGATGTTTAAGAATTACAAGTAGGCTTCCAATATTGTTTTAGACATTATTTTTAGATTTATAATCCAATTTGACTGAAAAACTAGCCAGCTTATTTCCTGTGGTATATTAGCCTGAAACCTTTCTGGTAAAATCTTGAAGCCATATGGTCTAGTTAGTATTTAAATAAGAGACTACCCAAGATAATGCAGATGCTACTGAGTGAGGCTCTTACAGCTTCCTCTTCTTCTGTTTTTTTTCTCAGACTAATCTTTTGATCAAAGGTTCTGGCAGTACTTCCTTCAATAATATTCCTATAGAGCTTCAAATAATTTGAGATTTAGACTCACAGTAGATTATTTTGTGTCCTTAATATTATTCCTTTCTCTTCCTGAAATCTGACTGATTTTAATGGACTGATGTTGTTTTCTCCATTTTGTAAATTTGTTTGTTGTTTGCTAGACACCTTTAATGTATATTGATAACTGCTGTGTATGTGTTTATAAGGGATTTTGCTTCTCTGAGATAACATTATCTAGCAAAATATTTGTCTAAACATGTATCAGAGTAGGAAATAGTTGAAGAAATTTGAATGAACTGTGTAGAAAATGTTAAAATAATTATATATGCTTAAAAAATGTATTTATATTTCACAGGCTATATTTCATAAAAGATTAATAATTTCCTGTTCATATATAAAAAAATAGACTCTGTCATAAACAAAACCCTAAATCCTCACAATTCTACATTTATTAGAATGGATGTTAACTTTTAGCACACTGCGATTAATAAATGAACCATATAAATGCAGACTACAAAGAACTGTGAAGAGAGAGAAGGAGGCTGTTCTGTGTATGAAATCTATATCCAGTACTGTCTTCTTCTGTTGATATTTACTGATAGAAGTTTGGTTTGAATGTCTTTTGGCTTTTAATAGTTGAGACTTGGCTTCAGGTGTGAGTTGATGTATCACTGATGATACCCTAAAAGAAACTAAACACCTGTTCGGAGTAAACCTGCCAAGTCCCTTCACTTCTGTAGTTTCAAGACTTTGAAATCTAGCTGAACATTCTGCTTCTTTAATATGTACACAAGGAATCAAAAACTGATTTTGTTTTGTTTTGTTTTCTTTCAAAGTCTTTCATAGAATTTCAGGAAAAATTTCAGGAAAATGACATGAACATTCAAAGAAGTACTAGAAATACCAGGCTTTTGTAATGGTTTGATCTTTTGCATTTTATATACAAGGATAAGAATTCAATCAAACATTAATTATTTCAACATATTGAGAGAAACCTGAAAAAAGAGTTTTGAGCCTTCAGTTTAAAGATTTCAGATTGTTGTATGCTGATGAATATCTTAATCCTGTCTAAAATAGAAATGTATTTTTATATGGGATTGTAATTAGTTTAACTGAGACTGCTTTGTTTTCTCTTCCAATTTCTGATGAAAAAATAGGTATTAAATGCGATCTCTAAAATTTATACTGAATATTTGCACTGTCTACAAATAAATGAAATATCACTGGACTTCTAAGGGAGCCATTTAAACATTTTCTGTGCAAGGTGAATCTTTTTCTTCCTAAGAGTCAAATCCTTAAATACTGTCTCACTTTTATTGCCTATATGGGGTTAGATTCTTCTACAGTGAATGCATGAATAGACATAAACTAAACTATTAAATGCATTCTATCCTAATATTTAATAATTATTTTTTTATTACAGATATTGTTTTCTCCCTATTTACTATTAGCCATAGTTATTTATCTAAGTTACTGAAGGTACTTTTAAAAGTATTTGAAAGGGAAGAGGGTAGTGTCATTATAGGTCTTTAGAAGAGTTAAAATACATGAAGAAAGATGGTAGCTGGAGTTAGTGCCAGTATCGGAAGCAAAGGCTAGAGATGACAGAAGTCAATCTCTTTGCTAACTACAAAGTGCAGTAGGTTTACCTTGGCTAGCTGCCAGATGCCTATCCCACATCTTTTGAGTGGGATAGGAGCAGGAAACAAGATAGAAAATCTTATGGGTTGAATTTGAGAGGTCAATCACTAATTACAGGCAAAAAATAAAAATAAAAAATAAAAAATAGTTTACTTCCAATTGCAATAAATTTGGTGAGAAACAACAATAAAAGCTAAAACACCTTTCCCCCACCTCTTGCTTTTTCACAGGCTCAGCTTCAATCTTCCATCCCCAGCTCCTCTACCTCCTCCCTCTCAACCATGATCTGTGCAAAGAAGTGGAGAAGTGGGGGCTGTTGTGAGTCCATAACAGCACTTTTCTGCTTCTCCCTCCTCCTCAACATGATTCTTACTGCATATTTTACCCTTCTGGAGACCATACAGCTGTAACACTGAGAAAGCTTTCATAATTTCCCATAAGTATTTTTTTACAGTGAGCAAATAGTCTTATTGCTTTATTTCACATTCTACGTGATAAGAAAAGAGAAATTTTGTGATATATCTGTTTCTCCTGCTGCTGGGATCCAAAAATTTTTGGCCCTGCTTTTGTATATCTGAATGGATTTCTAGAAATTACTTTGCTGACAGAACTCTTGACAGGTAAAAATGTGAAGCCCTATCTATCAAATATGACATTTCAAGTGATTACCCTTTTAAATGCCATCTCTCTATAAAAAGCAATTTCCAAATTTATTTATATCATGCTTACATTGTTTTGAAAGGCATTATCTCATCTTTTTATCATGGTTTTGTTAATCCTGTTATCAGTGTTCCACCTCATAACATCATGTAGTGAACTGGGGGTTAAGGAGTTAATGTTCCAGTTTCATGAACTGTCGATAGTTCCAGGTATACCTTTCTCAGAAGAGAAGAACTACATATCCCAGAAGACATAACTGTTTCATTTCCATTTTTGGTTTAGAGGGAAAGATTAGACTGTTTGGGAGTCATGAGACTGTGCCTTTTTTTTTCTGCGGTGTGTGCTCTCTAGCCATCTCACCTTCAGCATTAGAGTGAGGCCTTCAGGTTTTTTTGGACACACTCTCTCTCATTTTATTTATTAGATTCAGTTCCAATTATATTGTATTATACTGTTTTACCTCACATTTCACTATCATATTTAGTAAATTAATTTTCTCCTTTAGCTCATTGCCACTGTTTTGTTTTTAGGTTCATCTGAGGGCTTGGGTCTGTGGATCTCCCCTCCTATTAAGTCACAGAACAAGGACAAACCGGATCAGAACTGTGACGCTTGTTTAATTTTTTTGTTGGGATGACTGACAGGTTGGCCAGGGTATACTTCCAGTGGCTACTGATATCCGTGTGACTGACATAGACTGGCAAATCACTGATGGGATAGAATTCCAGTGGTCACTGACATCCATGTTACTGACACAGACTGGCATACTGCTGCGCTGCCAATTAGTTTGGCAGAAATATGAACAGAAAATGGGTAAGTTATGAAAAAGGCTTTGTTCTTTCTAGCTTTACTTCCTTCTCCTTGGAGGACAAGCACCAACTTGATGCTAGTGTTTGTGTTCTTAAGTATCTCTTGGCCCTCCACCCCGATCTAGCCCCTTGCAGGGGGACATTAGTGGGTACTATCTCTCCAGTTGGCTTATGGAGTCTGACAAATGCACTGCAGATTTCTACAGTTCTCTGTCATACCTTCTCTTTCTCCTTCTTCTCAAAAATGCCATATAAATTAGAAGTCTAATCCAGCATTAACTCCTTCAATTGTAACAGTGAGGTTCAGTCTCTATTAGATTAGCATTTTTCCATTTCTGAGGAATTTCTACCATATGTCTGTCTAAATAACAAGATTTGCCAAATGCCAATTTACTTCTTTGTAAAAACAAAACAATAACCTTGAAGGTAAGAATCAGTGAATAGCTATATCCCAATTACTGACGCTTAACCATTCTCTGGTATCGATAGCCCTTTATAAATATCTTACATCTCTAAGGTTGGTATAATGTATAGTATGGCTACTTCTAATTCATATCTTTCTAAATAGATGACCAGTCTAAGTAAATCCTAAATTAATAATTTGTTTTCAATTTGTTGTTTCTAGTATTTGGATCTTGAAATATTCCAATTGTGTTCATTATTAAATATTAAATTAGATAAAAACAAACAATACTAAATAGCAAAAAATTGCTATATGGAAATATGGAAAAAATGAAATGATAGGGATAGTAATATCTGATTCTCTTTCTGAAAACAAGCAAACAAGCAAAAAAAAAAACAGTATAACTTCTACCAAGAAAAATAGAAAAATGTACACAAAGAACTGAGACAGTATTAAGCTTGAAGTCGAGCTATTAAGCAGCTACAGCTCCTTTTCTCATGTTAATTGCTTTCCTAGTGTCAGCCCCTGTGTTTGTATCTCTGGATGATATTCTACAATTCATCCCTTCTTTTCAACTATGTGTCCAAGTGACAATAGTACTCTTTAGAAAACTGTATCACACCTTCAGGTCCAACGCTATTTGGCTGCCTTTATGGATTTCCCATTTGTAGTATCTGACCTGTTAAAATTGTGGTGACTTGGGAGATCCTCTTCGAGACAAAATACTTATCTGTCATAACATAAATATGAAGGAAAACAGAAAAAAACAGTATGACATCAATCAAAAAAAAAAAAAATTCTTCACTTTACTTCACCTTATCTTCTATAAAAGTGATTTCTTTTTTTTTTTTTTAAACTTTCTTCCTTTATTTCTCTTTCTAACTAATCAATATGTTCTAAGTCCTGTCACACTCCTATGGTTTGTCCTACAGGACAAATAACCCTCTCTTGAGTTGCCCAGACCTTTATCCAATTATTTACTTAGTTCTGACAGTTTTTTCAGAGTTAAGCTCCTGTGTCTCTTCCTCTGGGGCATATAGAAGAGGCTCAAATGAGCACAGTGTAAGCTAATAATACTGAATCTTAAGACTTAAACATGAGTCTTGTTACTTTAAATACAATGTTCTCTAACTGTGAAAGAACAAAGGAAAACACAAAGGAAAACACAACACAATTAGAGCAAAAAACTTGTGGGAGACTATGGAAATATGTAGCAAGCCAGATTTGGGGTTTGGTTTGAAAAGTCCTTTTCTGTGAAGTGGGACAAACACTAAATTTCCACAAAGCTGTCAGGATCAATAGTCTCAATTGTAGTGCAGTTATTTTGAGCAAAGTGGCTTTAGGTCCAGTTATTTTGCATTTCAGTATAGGACTCAGCCTAGACTTCACAGAAGATGACTATTCTTATTGTCTTTGATATCTCAGTCACTGGATTTACAAATTATGCTGCAATCCCTCTGCCATGCTTTTGCTTTACTTAGCATAAGAGTAAGAGAAAAGTCTACAAAATATATTGTCCATTGAATACTGGAACAAATCAGATATTTGGCTACAGGTGCCTTAGATAATAAGCTATGAATTTCAGACCACTGAATGGATAATATGATAGTTATGATAATGGGTGGAGTTACCATGACCTATCTGTTGGAAACCAGACTGGTTAGAAATCAATCTCTTACTAGAAGAAATAATCTGGTCACGCTTAGGCTCTACTATGTGATACTTATATATACTGCATGGAAAAATAACAATGCAAAACATGAAATATGTCCTTTCTCCTTAATCAAATGCATTCACTGTATATATATGTATATATATATGTATAATTGTTTCAATCCTAACTGTAATAATTTGTGTTATTTTATACTAAAGAGTGATTTTGTTAAAGTTTGTTATAGTAACATTGAAAAAATAGGGACATTTTGTATTTGCAGTACAAAATGGGACAAAGATCTCATCCTAAACAGAAACAATATTCAGAATAAATGTGCTCAGCTTCCAATTCTGTTGTGCTGTGTTGCAAATTCTGTTAGAATATTATCTTCTAACATCCTACAGCCTGATTCATTGCCTTAATTTTAGTTTTAAAGTTTTCAGTGCTGAAAAAGTTCAGATCCTTTTCTCATAGGAGTTTTCAAAAGAATTAATTAAAATATAATGAAATAAAGGGAGCGGTTGAATGGATTTCTGAACTAGTTTCATTTTTGCTAGGGAGAAAAAACCTGGCAGGGTACAAATAGTAAGTTTGAAGGGACCAGCAGCAATGTATGAGAGCTCTGTGGACTATGCTAATTCATTTCGCTACAGGAGGCAGTACATCAGAGGTTATATAGCTGAACCAATTTTCCAAAGAGCCAATTTCTTCTTCTGAGACAAGAGGAAAAAAAAAAAAAGGCTTTATAAACATCTCATGAGGAATTCAGCATTATGGAGTTTAAAACCAGTAGTTCATTCTGGACTGTGGTGTGTTTTTCCCCATGGAGGGGAGGTGTACTGCCACTACCTGGTGCTTGTCCTGCTCCTAAGCTCTTGCTCTTTCCCTTTCCAAAAGAGGAATTTAAAGTTCAAGCTGTTGAAGTGCTGCCTAATGCACAATGTGTTCTTGGATAAATAATGTTTCTAACAGTTAGTGAATAACCTGAAATGCTATGTTTAAGGAATCTGGATAATGTTTTTCCAAGATATGACAGGTTTTAAACTGTTCATTTACCATTGAAGCAGACCTTAGCATCACATGAAACAGTGGTAATTGTAGAAATTTAATTATAGGACTGTGAGAACACTATCAGACATGCATCACTGATCTGAGCAACCCCACGTGGGACACTTCCCATCTCTAATCACCTTGGCTAGGAGCTCTATGCTGGCTCTGGATTCACTGGCATAGAATCATAGAATCATAGAATTTCTCAGGTTGGAAAAGACCTCAAAGATCACCAGGCCCAACCACAACCTAACCATACTATCCTAACTCTCACAACCCTCCGCTAAATCATGTCCCTGAGCACCACATCCAAATGGTTTTTAAATACATTCAGAGATAGTGACTCAACCACCTCCCTGGGTAGCCTATTCCAGTGTTTAACAATCCTTTCTGTAAAGAAAAGCTTCCTAATATCCAGCCTAAACTGATGCAACTTGCAGTCACTTCACCTCGTCCTGTCACCAGAGAGAAGAGACCAACCTTGATCTCGCTGTAATCGCCTTTCAGATATTGGAAGAGAGCAATAAAGTCTCCTCTCAGCCTCCTTCTCCCCAGACTAAACAGCCCCACTTCCTTCAGTCTCTCCTCATAGGGCATATTCTCCAAGCCTTCACCAGCCTTGTTGCCTTTCTTTGAACCCACTTCATCATCTCTGTTTTGATGCACTTACTGGCTTTTCCAAGTGAATCTAGACCCAACTTGCTCC
The DNA here is from genome assembly GCF_987193195.1 of Phasianus colchicus. Taxonomy (NCBI): domain Eukaryota; kingdom Metazoa; phylum Chordata; class Aves; order Galliformes; family Phasianidae; genus Phasianus; species Phasianus colchicus. Next base: position 102,104,062 of record NC_143436.1, read on the forward strand.
TCACTGTGTCTAGATCTTGGTACCTGTCACTGTTACCACCATGAGGGGTTGGGCCCTCAAGACATGGTGGGCAGTGCCCTGCAAATGTGAGAGAGAACTTCTTTACTTTGACAGTGACAGAGCACTGTTCGTTCCTCCTCAGATCATTGCCACTGATTTGTTTTAGGCCCATCTCTCTACCCTTTTCTCTTATCCCTTTCCAGAGGTACAGTTCCAAGGCTCTGAGCAACCTGATCTAGCTGGGGATGTCCATGTTCAGTGGAGGGGGTTTGGTCTATATGACTTTTAAAGGCCCTTCCAAATCTAAGCATTCTATGATTCTATAATACATACTATAGTGGATGCTCAGGAAAAACAGCAAGTAGATACTTTTGTTCATTTTGTTCACTTTGTTTTGTTTTTAACAAACCTTTCCGATTTCTGACAAGTCTCATAGTTTATGACTGAAGTACATCTCAAAAAAAAAAAAAAAAAAAAAAAAAGTTTTTAATCAGAAAAGAACAAAAATGAGCAGAGATGATCAAAAGAATTGAGAGATACCTAACATAGACCTTAATAAATCTGTCTTGTCCTTTTTTTCAAAATCTTTATGTTCTACCTTTGATATTCTCCAATAATGAGCTGCCCAGTTAATATCACTGTAATCTAGGGAAAAGTGTTCTTCTGTTAGTTTCAAAGTACTACCTGACTATATAACTAAATGTCTCATATCCTTGGTATGGTAAGCCACTACTGAAAATGTTCTTCCGGTTCTTCCTGGCATCTTTCTGAAGAGAATGTATTTTCTACAAATACTAAAATAATTCTCATATGTTTGTTTGTTTGTTTTTATTTGATACTCTGTTTTTCTGTGTTACTAGGCTTTAAGTGGATATCTTAATTTAAAAAAAAAAAAAAAAGAAAATGAATTTTCTCTGAGAAGTCTAGGTATCTACTTGTTTTTCCCATTCATTCAAGTTTTTATTTTTTTCCTTCTAGGCTGTGAAGGTGTGCTAGTGTTTTTTGTTTTGTTTTGTTTTGTTTTTTTGTTTTTTTGCCTTGAATGCATATTAATGATATACATTGACCTATTCAGATAACTTGAAAATATCACATAAGTATATGGTGCAAAGGTTTTTTGTCTGTTTATTCTTATTTTTCTTCCTTTCATATTTTATACATTGGCTTGAGTAGAGCAATCTAGTGATTTCTTCTTCTAAAGGATTAAGCTCTGAAGAAAAATAGAAGATCTTTGAGCAATTTGGGGTGTTTTTGTTTTGTTCAGATGATAATGAAGTGGTGAAAACATTCCCTGCGTATACGTACATAATTAAATTTAAGTAATTCACAGTATTTTTCTTTTAAAAGTACTAAATCTCATCTCAACTCGGGATTATATTCTGAATACAAAAGTAGAGTTTCTCCTCTAAGAAGCGCAGCTCCTGTACAATCTAATATGGGCAGAGGATAATCTTATATCTTCTCTATATCTTATATTTTTTTTATTATTTACTGCATAAAAAACTGCTGTAATTTTATGCAGTTTTTAGTATTTGAATTATTTTTAAAAATCCTCAACAGTGAAATACTACTGTATTCCAGTTGCTTTTCAACCATATCACTTTCAGTGTTTTCTTTTAAAATACTTTTATTTTAAATTATATATTTCATTAATTCATGCTTTCTGTTTTATCCCTAATTCCTCATATAGTTTCTTTGCAAAACTTAGCTTTACCTAAGACAAGCAAAGTCTTCTAATAAGCTGGAGACCAATCTAAAAAAATGTCATTTTGCCTTTATTTTCTTCTAACATTTTCAAAAGGAAATTATATGTAACCTGGAGAAGTTAGCAATGTGCTGTATTATTTTAAGAACATGTCCTTTATTATTTAAAGTATTCAATAAATTTTATTTCTTGCTTCACTTAAATATTATGGCTCAGATTCATAAGAAATCTTTGAAAATAATTTCTTGTTTATTTTCTCATGAAGAGAGAAATTAATCTTTCTTCTACCTATATTTTGTATGCTTTGAAGTGTGATCATACTAGAGTTTGCATGGGATCTTTTTTTTTTTTTTTTTTTTTTTTTTTTTAAATTCAATCATTAATTCAGTCATCCATTTATATTTATTTAATTTAAAATTGACAAATAACAATATTATCAGTGAAACGAATTCATCAAGTAAGAATGTCATCCAAAATAACAGATGCTTTCATAATGATTGCTGTATTACAGTAAGACAAATGTAAACTGTCAAAATAGAAATACGTTCTGTTGGGAAAAGCATGCCATGGGAGAATTCACTTCTAACAATGGAATAACTTGATATACCTTGACCTACCTGTCTTTAATCTGACTGTTGTAACAGATTGACAGATATTTATGATTTTTGGGTGGTCCTGTGTAGAGCCACGGGTTGGACTCCATGATCCTTGTGGGTACCTTCCAATTCAGGGTATTTGATGATTCCATGATTCTGTGATTCTCTGATAGCTCAGCTTTTAATATCTGGTTGTTTAGAGTCTAGAGGAAAGACTTTCTTTTAAGCAGTCTGAACTGGCCATTTACTCTTTCATCTTTTTGACCCTTTGACTTTTTTTTTAATTCCAGATTCTTTTATTATTCTGTGAACAAATTCCTTGTAAACAGAGAACAAAACTATTCTTTTCCCACTCTCCAAAAGAAATTGAGAAAACAACGGCAGCAAATCTTTCCTAGAGGGTGCATCTGCTCCTTATATTATTATTTCCTGCTCCCAGACTTACTGCAACTTTTTGTAAATTCCAAAAAAAGTTTTTCTCTGCTTTCTCATAAATTTGGGTGTGAAAGTGTGTGAAAGGTGTGTGAAAAAAGTAAAGACTATCAGGAAGAGATTAATTCATGTCTTTCTATTTCTTGGAGAAAAATCAGGGAAGCTATATATTGTGATCTTGTTTTTTGTTTGGAAAGGGAAAATCTTGTAACAGGAGTGGAAATAACTGGTGGATAGATGAGAATGCAACTGACAGACAAGGTGATAAAACAGAATATAGAAGAAATTAACAGGGTTAGTTATATTCAATAGACAGCAATTTTTTTAAATATCTGCTTTTATAGCACTAAAAGAAAAAACCTAGCTTGCTTTTTCAGTTGACAATATTAATCTTCTCATAAATGTATTAATAAAAATTCCTAATATGAGTGGAAATAAGAGAGAATAAACTTACAAAGAATCATTCTACTAGAAACTCTCTATAGAAAGTATTTTCACAATTTCATGAGTATTCTTCATTTTATTTCTTCCCCTTACATTCACAAAAAGCATCCATTCTGACATTTCCACTTGTTTTTCTTGATATTTGTAAAATCAGCTGTAGCAGATGTAGTTGCTCTTTCTACAGAATACTTTCCTACAATACTCTGAAGTGGCAACTAGCAATGCCATTTTTGGGAACAGAACTGCCATGAGGGCAAATTCCTGGTGTTAGCTTTCTACTAATTAGGTAAATGTACACTTGAGGTTACATTTGCATACATCCGTTTGCATAATTATCTCAAATTTAATAGTATACTCACTATGTCCCATAGCTACTTGGGATGCAATTATTTTGACAATTATTATTAGCAGGTATTATAAATAATTCAGGACATACTAATGCAAAATAAATCCATTAAGACCAAAGCCCTAGAGCAGAAAGTCTGGCTCTCATAGAGTGATGAACAGAACACTTTTCTTGGAGTCCAATTTTCCTACCATGTAAGAGTATACAGGAAGAATGGTCAAAACATGACATAGAATGTGTAGCATTATAATGCTATCAAAGCATAACCTATGTTTAATATTTCTCTAACATAAAAAGGAAAATTTTGTTTCTATAATACTTAGTAAACAGAAATATTTTCTTGGAAAATGTCTGGTAAAGTTTATGATAGGTAAATGATGGACAAGAATGTGATTGAGAAAAAGCAGCTGGATTTATCAAAGGCAAATATTGTCTGCCAAACTCAGTTGACTTTTTGATGAAATGACTAGATTTGTGGACATGGAGAAAGCAGACAATCTCATATTTCTTGACCTTAGAAAGACCTTCAGTAATGCCTCCTCCGGTATTCTTATAGCCAAATTGGACATGCTGGATAAATGGAGGGTGATTGGAATATCAGTTTTAGAAGTCCAACTGGCAGTTTGTGACAAGTGGTGACCCCAGATATTAGTGTAGGAGACAATACTGATTAATGGCTTTATTAATGACCTCTGTGTTTGGATAGAATTCACCCTCAGCAAGTCTGGATGATGCCACGTTGTCAGAGGGACTTCTGATCAGAGAGACTTTTAGAGAATGAAAAGATCATCCTGAGCTCAATAATACAAAGGTGAAGTTCTGGGCTTGAGATGGACTAAGCTGGTGCAACAGTACCAGCAGTATGGCAACTGGTTTCAAAAAGTGATTATTCTCTTTTAATAATGTTTGTGAGATCACATCTTGAATATACGGTGGATTAGACACAGAAATCTCAAATGCCAAACTACTGACCTCCTAAAGTATTACTTCTTGATAAGGAGTTAAGAAAGATGACCCATTTGCTCCCTTGCAGGACTTGCCACCATGCAAGAAATTGGACTTTACTTCAAAAATACTAAAATATAAATCACTTTGTAACAATTTCTTATTTCTCAAAATTTTCACAAAATGTAATTCAAATTTGGTGTTCATATGTGCTGTGTGTTACATGAAACAGATCTGAAATTTTTATTGTTCAATCTTTTGCTATATAGTCAGAAATTTTCTTTGACATTCTTGAGAACTCTAATTTTGGATCCTGCACTAGTAAGTACTTAACCTTAAAAAAAATCCAGTTACATTTACATGTTACTATTATGTGACCACTGATAATTTAGAATCAGAATTTTGAAGTGTGTTATAAAGCTTTAAATTTGAGATTGTGTTTGTATGTCAACTGATACACATGTGTTTGTAGCTAACTGATAACATTACACCTATTAGACCATAATTTAAAGAAAAATTCATTCTAATTTTGAAGAAAAAAAATACAACAGAATAAACCAAATAATATTGCTTATTCTAAAAATGTCTGTCTTCTAATAAGTGTCTGGGTAAATGATCCAAGATCAGTGAAAGTTAACAGGGTTCCTTTAATGACCTTTTTTTCCCCCTTAATATTGGATTAATCTAAATTAAATTTCACTTTGAGATAAATATGAAAGAAAATATCTTAATGCTATTTTTTCTGTAACCTTTGAAATGAGTTTATTAAATAGATCATATTTTGATTAATCTTCATATAGGTTTCATTTGATTTCTTATCATAACTGTTTAATTACAAGTAAAAACAAACAAACAAACAAACAAGCAAAGCTTATGAACAGTTTCTAAAGCTGAGAACATGGGAATAAAACCAAGTAGTTTTAAATTAACTAGAATGGTTAATCTTAGTTGGAAAGAAAAAAGTAGATTGAACAACAAATGTCTAAGTTAAAAGACCAATTAGTTTAGTTTCATGATATTTTTGTCTTTGACTTCTGCACTACCTCCAGAGTTTAGACAGTGAATTCTTTATTTGCACTTCTATAAGTTGAAGATAATCTGCTTTATATCAAAATGAGGGGAAATTATTTGGCAAAACTAATCACAAATTCATCAAATATTGAATTATTTTCCTAATGCCACAGTAGATTTTGAAATTGTGATGGAGCATAAAGACATGATGTATAAAAGGATCTTCCAAACATGGAAAATTAACAAAAAAATTAACAGAACAGCAACTGAGAAACAGTAAAGAAGTATGTGGTCATATAATGCATTCTTGAATCAGCATGAAAGTTCTCCCATTTTCAGCACTTAGAGGGTATGAGTTGTTATTCATGCCAGTGTTATGAACACAGAATAAGTTGTCATGGTTTTATGATTTTTGGTTATTGGTATTCCACATCCTAACATCATGTAGTGTACTGGGACTTTAAGTGTTAATACTCTAGTTCTGGGTACCTGTCCCAGAAGAGAAGAACTACATTCCTCAGAATATTGTTTGCTGTGTTGCTACCATTTCTGCTCAGGGGGAACAGATACAACGCCTTGGTAGGTCATCTGACCTCCCTCTTCTTCTTTGTCAGGCTCTCCTCCCTGCTGCTTGTCCCAACCACACGCATCGCTTCAGCATTAGTGAAAGGCCTTCAGCTTTTGGACAATCTCTCATTATATTTGATTTATTAGCTTCAATTCTAATTATATTGTATTACAGTGTGTTATCTTGCATTCCAATACCATATTTAGTAAATTAGTTTCTTTCTCCTCAGATTGTTGCTGCTGTTTTTAATTATTTTAGGGTCCCCTATTTCCCTTTTCTGGAGGAGTGGATTCGCAAATCTCTCCGCCCGCTAGTCATGGAACTGGGCCAAACCAGCCCATAAACCGTTGACATAAGTACATCTGAACATAGTGAACATAATTTTAAGTACCCCACTTTTCTGGATTCAAATATTCAGTTTTATTTTATTGGCTGAAAGACAGAGTCACACAACTGTCCTACTGATCTGAGAGAATTAACACAAAAGCATTAAACAAACGTTTCCATTTAAATTAATGACCTGTGCTTATGTTAATTTACCTGCTGTTCCTTTGTTTCATAAGATTTTTCTGTAGTAGTGCTTTCTCAATCGATTAACAAATGAGAAATACCTTATACTATATAAGTTGATATACAACTCAAAGAGAAAGCATGTCATGGCAAAGAAAGATGAGACTACAAATAACTGAAATTTTTAATCAAAACAGACAGATTATTAAGACAGATTCTTATTACTTTACTGGTGTTGAAAAATCCTTTCATTTTCTCTCCTTTATTTATATAAATATCTTTCTTATTTATTTGTTTGGGGGTGTTTGGGGATTATTTATCTTGATATTGGGGCCTTTTAGTCAAGTTTGAGCTGAAAAATGACTGGAGTTACAGTTTTAAATTTCTTCATAAGGACTGTAATTGAAAACTCTGAATTAAATTAAAGTGATGTTTAAAGAGTTTATACATATATGTAACCACATATAAGCATGCAGACTTTTATAGTCACATGTTATTCTAATGCTGACATGGGTTTCTGTGTGTGTGATAGGATGGAACCAGTGCATGATCTTGATTTCTCTTCCATGCACATGATGCTGCATACTCTCAGTTCTTCTGTGGAAACAGAGAGTCACTTTACTTTGACATACGATGGGAAATTTGAACTATACAGTTCCTCTTTTCACCTAATTAGGTATTAATCAAGACAAGAGAGACATTAACTTCAATGGTAGCTGGACCTCAAGCCCTAGAAAAAGCTTTATATTTCTAATAGAACTTATGCCAATATAGACCAGGAAAAAATGAAAATGAATGTATATGCATTCAAAGAATATCTTCAAATAAAGCTTGACGCATTACATTATTTAACACTGACATTATTTGACACTGTGTCTCAACTACAAGCACAGTAAACATTTTTCATCCTCTTAGCTATTGGCTTTGCAGAGACACATCATGTTGTACAGGGTATGTAATCATGACTACAGCTGATTTAAAAGAGGTTCATCTATGTGCAGCTTTAGACTGTGGCACTGGTGGCACCACTCCTCTCACATTTCCTCTCCCTCATTCTATTTCAGGATCCTCAGGCTTTTGGGGCTCCTGCTGTTTCTACTCATGTCATTGTTGCTGTATTTCCCATGGGATCCAGCTTTGAATTACGGGTGCAAGAAAATCTACTCCTCTGGATGCCACTTCAGTGAATCCTTTCTTATGGGGAAAGGAGAGGAGTCATTGTTCTTCTAAGCTTTGCTATCTGTGACAGCCACTAAACAGAGTTGCATTATTTTTTTCAAGTCCACAAAAGCAAAACAATGATGTTAGACATAGAAGTGATGGTAAGGCCACTGACTCATGACTACAGCATGTAATTTTTAGGCCTCAAGTCCTCTTTGCCTGCTGCAATCTCCCCATTTGGGCAGCTGGTGTAATCTGAATTCTTTCAGAGTCCTGTGTGAGTAAACCAGCAGTAGCAAATCTCATTCTCCTTTGTGAACTGCTATAGACAAAGAATACAAACTAATAATACTCTGTCTGCCCTTCATAATCAACCCAGAGGAGCATCCTTTTCCCTCTCATGGGTGTCCATTTGTAGGAAGGTAGAATGTCTTGTGAAGGAATCAATTTCCACTACAAACATGACTTTGTCCATAAGCAGAAGTCGCATATTTATTTCAGTTGATCCCTTCAGGATCTCACTGAAATTTGGATTCATTTTTTTGTCAGGAATCATGTCACCACAACTCAAGGGACAGTCTTGGTGTGTGATTTTCTGCAATTCTTTCAATTACTTGTGCAAGGACACTGGTGAACTATTTATCATGCTGTCCTTGAAGCTAGGTGAGTACAGACACTGATTATAGTCTAGATTGTTACTTCTGCTATTCCATTTATCTCATGTAAAATACATGGGTTTAGAAGAGGAAACTTCTAAATAGTAATAGTACTTTTGATGGTTTTTGTTTTCTCTTTTTTTTTTTTTAATTGTTTTTTTTTTTTCTTCCCCTTGAACAATTGGCATTATTAGTGAAAATACACATTTTCCATTTTTCAGTATGAACTTATTTCATAATATTCTAACTTCTCTGAATCCATGGGAAAATCATATTTAAACATATTATGTTAAAAAAAGACTCCAACACAGAAGGGGGCTTATTAACCATCCCTTACTTTCTTGGTTTGAGTAAAAGAAGGATGAATAAACAGATGGGGTGAAATTCCCAATTTCTCCACTCAAGTTGTATTAAATATGCACTATACCTTGAGGTATTTGGCAGCTTAAATGACGAGTGATGTTCTAACTAGGCTACGAGAACGTAAAGCTGCAGGTGTAACTCATCCTAAACTTTGTCAAGACTTTGCATATTACACCGAAAATTTCCTATTTCAAAAATAGGAATAAAATTTCAACTGAAATTTTCATTTTTAATATAATGAGTAGCTTAAAGAACTAATAATTATTCTCTTCAGAAAAAAAAAATATTGGTATTGAGAAAAAAAATCAAAATAATATATATATAACTATATATAACTATATATATATATATTCCCCCAGAAAATATGCAATTTGAACTACATAGGGTTCCAAGGATATTGTAATTCATTTGCCTTTCTGTACTTGTTTTATCTTGGGCTAGCTTCTCAAACTGGACAATGTTTCCTGTAATGTACCATTCTGATGATTCACCATAACCTTCTTTCCTGGAGAAAACATGAGTGCACCCTTTGGGAAACAGAATGAAGTCATAGAATTTTCCTGAAGAATTTGTGAGAGCAAAGCTAATCAAACTGCAATCCTCATAAGACAGAGCAGGTTTTTTGTTTTTTTTTTTTTTTTTTTAATTGCAATAATTTGTATGTAATATTCAGAAAGAAAAACAAAACAAAACAAAACAAAACAGGGCTTTCTGAGGAAAAAAAATGGGCAATAACATAATTTATTTTTAATAATAAATTGGCTGCTACAGAGTTTTTTCAAGAGAGGATATAGTTAACACAGAGAATCTTAAAGCGGTTGCTTTATAATGCTCGGAGAAATATCTAAAAAGTTCATTCCACATCTGTGAAGAAAACAGAAATGGTGAGCATTCTGCACATTTACCTAAATATTCCTTGGTGCGCAAGGCAAGAAAAAATTATGTCAGTTACATTTTCTCAGTGAATGAGAATTCAGGCTAGGCTAGACCACAGGAGTTTCTGTGCCAGAAGTATGCTTGATACCTTCCAGGTTTTCCAATACACCAGGGTGGCAATTCCAGATATGTGTACAGGCATGGTAGACAAAAAGCTTAACATGAGCCAACAGTACATATTTGTGACCCAAAAGGTCAACTGTATCCTGGGATGCTTCAAAAGACTGGTAGCCAGCAGGGCAAGGGTGGTGACTGTCCCCCTCTACCCTGTTCCTATGAAGCTCCACCTAGAGTACTGTGTCTTGGTTTGAGGTTTCCAGTACAGGGGGGACGTGGAGCTGTTGTAGTGAGTTAAGAGGGCCACAAAGATAATCAAAGGACTGGAGCAGCTCTTCTGTGAAGAGGAAGCTGGGCTTGTTCATCCTGGAGAAGATAAGGCTGTGAGAAGGTCTTATGATAGCCTTCTAATACATAAAGGGAATGATGGGAAGGCACATGTAGTGATAAGATGACAGGTAATATTTTTAAACTGAGAGAGGATAGATTTATATTATATATAAGGAATAAATTATTGATGATGACAGAGGTAAGACACTGAAACCTGTTATCCAGACAAGCTGTGTATGCCCCATCCCTAGAGGTGTTCATGGCCAGATTGGTTGGGGCACTGGGCAGTCTGATCTAGTGGTGGCAACCCTGCCCACCACGGGGGAGCTAGAACTAGATAATCTTTAAGGTCCTTTCCAACCCAAGATTTAGCAGACTGCTAAAATGATCCAAATGAATACAGGAGAGGCTTCCTAAACAAATGGTTGAACTGAAAGTTGACGTAAAATCACCTACAATCCAAGAAAGTAATTTAAAGAGTTTGTTCTAAAAGGAATTAGAGAGAGAGAGAGAGAGAGAGAGAGAGAAGGGAAATCGAGAAATTTGCTATGATCCTACCTTTTTAAGAAAAACGCTATTGTCATCTTCCACAGAGACATCATGTGCAAATGAAGTACTTAGGGAATCACAAGAATATTATTCTTATGGACGTATGAAATACTTTTTACATATAGTCTTAGCCAGGGGGCTCCTAATCTTTATTAAAACTTGTACATATTGTAATGAATTCAGAGTTCATTGACTAAATTCATTGTAATAAAGCAAAATTCAGACAAAGTAATATGCTTTTGAGAATAATCTTTGTCACCAGAATGATTATTTATTGTGTGATTTCCACAGAGCAGGACTCAGTAATAAATCTTTCAGATTTTTTCTCATTAAAAAAGTAAAATGTTTCTTTGTTTGTCTTTCTTATTGCTTTTGCTTTTTGTGTCATTTTAATTTTGCTATTTGTACAATTGCATATCTGCATCCAGGCATTTAAGCTCTGTGGAATTACAACAGCCAAACCACCAATTTGTTTATTTTCTGTTAATGTAATTTACTTGAGTTGCTGTGCTTGAAGAAAAAGAGCAGACCTCCTTGGAGCTGTATTGGTGCTATTTTAAAATATTTTATTATTTGTAGCAGATGATGGAATTTTAATATTTTAATAATAATAATTGTGTGTGTTTGTTGATAAATGGTGGCTCTTGCAAATAAAGCATATGATGAGGTTATAATAATGTAATAATTTGAAATCAAATGTTTCCTTAGGGGAAAAAAATAATTTTTCCTTTCTTTCTCCTTTACGCTCATTAGGATACTAATAGTCAGTCTCCTATTTCTTCTTTTATTTTACTATATATCAAAACTGACTGAAATCTTTACGTGGGGCAGTCTGACCTAAAAATAAGTTTTCCTGAAGCTGACTTAGAAATATCAATTTTGTTTTTTATCATATTTGGAAATATTCAGATAACTGTTAGTTATCTAGTGAGGATGTGTGTGGGTGTGTTTTGTTGTTGTTGTTGTTATTTGTTTGTTTGTTTGTTTTTCTTGATATTTTAATATAAAAGGTATTTCTGAAATTGCCACATGGTAACTTTCAATTTGAAAATTTTGAGGCTTTCCTAGATGCCTGTTCGAAAATGTGTTTTAAAGACATTAAAAACATCAAGAACTCTGCTTGTCCTCATATTTATTTTAAAAAATTCCAAATTTACTGAAAAAAATAGTTCTTAGCTTTCACATTAAATGGCAGATAACTGCTAATAGTTAAATTTCCTTTCAAAATCTGATCTGGATTTGCCCTTTATTTCCACTGGTCTGGAAATAAAGGGCAAAAATGTGAAAAAGTTGTCAAGAAGAAAATACTTTCATACTTTGAAAGTCTTATGAAGTCTTATGTCTTATTCAGTGTAGATACTTTCATCTTTCATATGCAATTTCAAATTGAAAGGCCTATACAAAGGGATAGTTAGAAACTAAACTAAACTTTTTTTCTAAATGAAAATATTTTGGAGCTGATATTTCTGAATTTCATAGATTTTAGAGAAAAAACAGATTTTTGCATGGCATTTTTTCTTGACAATCTTTCAACTCGTTTTAACCAGTTACAAAGTTCCCCTGTAAGTATTTCCTGTCCTATTTCAGGTTTAAATTCTTTACATACTGCTACAATGTAAAAAATAGTAACCCATGTTACTCTTTTACTTTCTTAGTTGTTCCATTGACATTTCAGACACTCACTTTAAGCCATTTCTACATGGATTATCTAATCTTTCATTTTCCTGAGTGAGCAGAGAATGTTTACTGCTAAATTAGAACAAACAGTATAAATAAAAATAAAATTTCTGAGTAATTTTGCCTCTGCATGAGAGCCAAATGTTTATTAAGAGAAACATTTCTTCACATTATTTCAGTAGTTTGTGCGTCTCTGTTACTGTCTCCAGTTTCAAGACAAGAAGACAGGGGAGGTAAAAAAATATATGGTATAACTTGTAGATGCCTCTTATCTGGTCTTGTAAGCTGATCTAATGCTTGACATTCTTATCTGGATTCAAACATTAAAAACAAAATAAAACAAACTTTAATTATGTCTTTATATATATATAGAGAGAGAGAGAGAGGAAGGATGGGCCGATAATTTGAGCACTATTCATAACTTTATGAAAATAGGATTCAATTAAATATGTTGCCATTTCTATATGACCTCATATAAATTACTTAGGCTAAATTTTCAGCACTATTTTGGTAGCCAATGTGGAATTTATCTCACTTAACTTTTAACTATCAAAGATGAAAGCATTTAACCTAAGTAGGTGTATTGGATCTCTTTATAGTCAATGAAGTATGTAGATATGTCCCTCCAGAGAAAATGTCATCCCACTTATCTTTTTCTGCCTTGGAGAGAACTTATATAATTAGTTTAATCTATATATGCTTGGCTCCTATAACTTCATCCAAAATGAGATGATGATTTCAGTGACCAAATTCTCTACTGAATGTCACTTTTCCTACTCCAGCATTTTTTCCTACATTTACAGCTTTCTGAAACTTGTTCACATGACTTAATACACATAAAGTCTCCATATGTGCATCCACACATAAACATACATACATATATGCATATACACATACATATCAGAATGTAAACTAATATGATAAATGCTATATACAATAATTTTCCTCTTGAACACTTGCTATGTTTGGTTTCATCTTTGGCACTAAAGTAGACAGGCATTACAGGATGATTTCCTTCAGAATACAGCAAGAGAATGTTATTTATTTATTTATTTACTATGTCCATGTGCTAAAACATAAACATTTTTAATTTCAGTATGATCATAACAGAACTAATAGAGGAAGAAAAAGGACATGGTTGACGAAATCTTGTAAGATTTATGCTTTGAAAGTAATGCCTTTGTTAACGGTTTACGGGCTGGTTCAGCCCGGTTCCATGACTAGTGGGGCAGAAGGATTTTGCAAAATCCACACCTCTGGAAAAGGGAAATAGGGGACCCCAAAATAACTAAAAACAGCAGCAACGATCTGAGAAGAAACAAACTAATTTACTAAATATAGTATCAGAATGCAAGATAACACACTATAATACAATATAATCAGAATTCAAACTAATTAATCAAATACAGTGAGAGAGAGCGTCCGAAAGGTGGATAGGCCTCACCATAACACTGAGGTGAGATGCGCAGTCCAGTTGAGCAGCAGGGAGACGAAGAAGAGTGGACAAAGAAAAGCGCATCAGGTGACCTTGCCAGGAGTTATATCTCCTCTCTGACCGCAAAGCCCCCTGGGGAATGTAGTGCTCTTCTGGACAGGTACCTGGAACTGGAACATTAACACTTTAACTCCCAGTGCACTACATGATGTGATGTGGAATACCAATAACGAAAAATCACAAAACCATGACAGCCTTCTACCTTATTATGCTGGCCCACAACATCAGAGGCAGATGTTGGTGGTTTGGCAATAGAGATTGAACCTTCCCACTAAAATTCTGCTTCATTCTGTCATTTTGTGATAGATAACAGCAGAGGGGCAATCTGACAAAGTAGTTTCTGATATAGAAGAGAGGATGAATCAAAGGTGTGGAATTGATTTCCTCCATATGGTACCCACTGACATTCACTGAGAGTTGCTGAGCATTTATGGAGATTGAACAGTGGGCATCAGCAGAAAGATGTAGTGGGTGGTGCATTTCAGCAGTGGTGACAGTGATATGAAAGACATGGCACATTCCAGATAACCATGCAGATGGTTATGAGTGTGGCATGAAGGCTCTTGTTTCACTGGTGAAAGTACATAGCTAATCATTATGACTATGTTGGAAAATAGTGTTTTGTATCTGAGAATTTACTCTTTTTATCTGTTTTAGTTTCCATGGAAATAAATATGAGGTATTACTTTGAGAACAACCTATATATAACATAATGTGGAACTTAGCAAATTATATTCTGAGTACTTAATTGTGCAGAGAAACTCTGCAAGACTAAGATCACCTGATTCTCCAGAGTGTGCATTAAAGCAAAAGAAGAAAGGGACAGTTAGAAGTGCAATGCATGTATTGTTTACTAGCAGGAACGTATCTTTTTTCTGATGATATTTAATCATATTTGATGTTTTACAGTCAGTAAAATTAATTTTATGAACATATTGCAAGCTGAGAGATCATTTCACTATTGACTGGCAAGTCCTATTGCTGTATTAATATTATAATTATTTTGTATTTTGTTTCATGTTTTGCTTCATAAGTAATTTCAATTCACTCTCTTCAGTGAAATTAAAAGAAACATGATGAAAAAAATCAAAACTACAATGGAAAAGTTTTTTCAAAACGTTCTCAGATTTATAAAAATCTGTATTTTGAGCTCCATTTTTTATGCAGACTTGCATATTTTATTTAAGTATGTATGTAGGCAAAATGTCTTATGCATATCTTGCAATATATCTTCTAACACCTTATCTGAGTAGGTGCAAAATATGCCCAACTTGTATATTTTAATTGGGAATGGGATACCTACCTCTGTCAAACCTTTAGTTAAAGTCTGAAAGTACGTCTATGAGAAGTAATTTTTTTAATTCCGCCATTTCTTCATCTATTCAGTAGGGGAAACAACAACCAATTTGTGTGAATGATCTCTGGCTGATTCTCTTTAATGATTTTGAAATTCTCTAACTGATCTATATGTTCTGAACCAAAACTTATTACAGCGATTAATATTCGTGTCTTTACCCTTTTCCCTTTAAGTGCAAAGAAGATGAAGAGACAGATAGCTTTAGATTTAATGAAGAAACAAGATGAGATAAAGATTATAGGCTTCCCAAATGCTCATTTCTTAATTTCAGCAGGTGAAAGAAGATAAAAAGAATAAACAGAGCATTAGCACTAAATAACATGCAAATATGTAGTAGCCCAGTGACTAAGGTATTGCCATTGGATGAGCAGGGTGCTAGCTGTGCCAGGATCACGAGGAAGCTGGACCACCATTAGCCTCAGTGGGACTGAGGTGGATTTCACATTGGTCAAGTGCCCACTGCCCAGCCTGGCTCTCAGCTTCAGCTCTGGAAGTGCTATGAGGAGAAGAGCTGATGGCTCCAGTCCATCCCTATAAAGGACACGGTCCCAGGGGCAGAGGGCTGCAGGGCATCACCCTGCCCTGGGAAGAGGGGAGGGGTTCAGGCCAGGATAGGAGGGAGTATGTAAAGTTTAGCCTGGAGAAAAGAAGGCTGCGGGGTGACCTCATTGCAGCCTTTCAGTACCTAAAGGGAGCCTACAAACAGGAGGGGAATCAACTCTTTGAAAGGGTGAGTGACAGCAGGACAAGGAGAAATGGTTTTAAGCTGAGGGAAAGGAGATTTAGGTTGGACATCAGGGGGAAATTCTTTACAGAGAGAGTGGTGAGGTACTGGAACAGGCTGCCCAGGGAGGTTGTGGACGCCCTGTCCCTGGAGGTGTTCAAGGCCAGATTGGATGGGGCCCTGGGCAGTCTGGTCTAGCATTAGGTGGGATGGTTGGTGGCCCTGCGTGTGGCAGGGGGGTTGGAGATTCATGATCCTTGAGGTCCCTTCCAACCCTGGCAATTCTGTGATTCTGTAAAGAAATCCACAAGCTGTATAAAAAGAAGTATAGCCAACAGGTCAAGGGAGAGGATTCTCCTCTCTACTCTACTCTTGTGAGACCCTATCTGGAGTACCACATTGAGCTGTGAAGTGTGCAGTATAAGAAGAAACTGAACCTGCTGGAGTGAGACCAGAGGAGGGCCATAGAGATGATCAGAAGATGGAAGCACCTCTGCCACAGAGACAGGCTGAGAGAGTTAAGGCTGTATCGCCCATAGAAGAGAGGGCTCAAGGGAGACCTCACTGGGACCTAGAGGAAAGATAAGAAGGGACTCTTTATCAGACAGAGTTACGATAGGACAAGGCATAATAGTTTTAAACTAAAAGAGGGTAGATTCAGATTTAGATTTAGAATTAAGTTTAGATTTAGATTTAGAATTAGGCAACCTGATCTACTGGGTAACAACTCTACCCATGGCAAGGGATTGGAATTATGTGATCTTTAAAGTCCCCTTCACCCAAACCATGTACTTCTATGATTCATGAATTAGGAGGAATGACTGAATCCCTCCCCTGGGAAGGAGGGAAGAATACTGAACATTTTGTTCTTCTGAGGAAGACAGAAACTGTCCGTGAAATGTATTCAAGAATTTTGGGAGAGTGATCATAAGACTAAGGAAAAATGTATAGATATGGGGAAGGTTTTTACTGTAACTATTTTATAACTGTTTACAACCCTACTACCAATGAGGTTTTTCTGGTTTATTTGGATGATTTTGACTGTCAAACTATGAAACCATTAGTTGGACTGACAGTAAATTCAAGGCTTTGTGCCCTTTCCCGCAACAATACCTTAATAGCATTTAAATACGTACTTGGAAGCAAGGTATATATTTGCTATATATTGTTACTTAAATGTCACTACCTGTTATTTCTAACTCTGCATTTATTCAGTACATTGCTATATGCAGTTTATTCAGTACATTGCTATATGCAGAAAACTGGCAAAATCCAAACTGAGCAGCAGTTTTTAAAAAGGGTTTGTTACTGTATTCTTTTACTGTAGTATTCTTTTTGTAGAAGTGTATACACAGTATGATTCCTATACTAATGTAACCTACCAGTGCACCTCCACAAAGAAAGAAGGCTCAGAGTCAATAGGCAAAGGTGACAAAGGTGATGTATTCATTGAAGCTCAGGGAAGAGGCCTCTCAGGGAGAAGCTATAGATGTTGTAAAAAAAAAAAAAAAAAATTAAAAAAATTAAAAAATTGAACATAAAGCAAAGGCAAAGGGGTATGTCTGTATCACCTAAATCAACTGTTTGATCATCTCTGAATTAAAGAAAAAGTTGTTGAAGTCTTTCTGAGCCAGCCAAAACAGCAAAGGGGATATATGTATATGGCTCAGCCCAGCACACAATCTAAAACCTGAGCAACAAACAAAATGAATTGTGAAGAGAGTTAAGGCATGAGCTGGCTTCAGCCTATTCTTTTCTGGTTACTGAAGACAGCAAGTCTTGTGATAGTGAGCATACAGAGACTGTAATAGGAGTCAGCTGATAATAATGATTGAATTATATATTGCAATTGCTATACTAAGCTTGTGTTGTGATTTTGGAACTTTACTGTATCACTTTACCAAATCACAATCCTGTATAACATGAAGTATCTTCTGATAAGTAAATTTAGTGTTAAAACTTCAAACCATCATGGAGAAGATCTAAAATATTGGGCTTAATAGGATATTTGGCTCTAACAACAACAACAACAACAAAAATAGAATAGTGCAAGAAAACAGGGCTTTTCTGAACTAATAGTTCTCTTCTAGACAATAAAAGTAAAATTCCGGATGAATCTCTGTGAGAAGAAATGTTTTCTGTGGTAGAAGACAGCACCCTGTGCAGGAAAACATGAGTTTGTTAAGCAGGCATGCATAATATGGCAGTGAGCTGCTATGAGGGAAGACAAAGCACTGAGCACTGCTTAAGCTGTTGTTTGCTCTCAGTTAATATCAATATTGAGTTTATGATTTTTGTAAGCACTTTGAGCCTACATGCAACTCTTGCATGAAGAAAATGTGTTCAAGAGAATGTGTTTCTTAGACAAGAAAATGTGTTTCTTAGGATAAGTCCATGCTCATGCCTGCACCAGTTTTGCAAGGAGGCCACAGATAGACAAGAATATGGGCTGAAGTTCATAGATCAACTCAAGATATTGCACAGCTCCCATGGTAGCGTGTTAGCCCATCCAATCTATTTTGGCAATTAAATGATTATATAAGTGAAAATAAGGAGTAAATGTGGTAATCTTCAGGAAGAGAAAATATGATGCAGTTCTCCTACAATGAGAGTGCTCTGAAGTATGCTTTTATGTAAGGTCTGTGTGTGTGTTAGTATATATTTTTAAACCATATGTTTTCTATTCTGATATTTCACATCATTTCAATTCAAACTCACTCTAGGCAAACGTATTTTGGGATTTTCAAGTTCAGTGTAGTTAATAGTTCACTTTCCTGCTAAAGACAGTGTTACTACTCTTAACCTCTGTTGTGTAAAAAAATCATTGAATTACCATACAGATGGGTATACAGAGGCAATACTGAACATTGTAATCATGTCTTCATGTCTAGTATATCAGTTTAAATAGGTCTTCATTGAGCAATTTCTCTTTTATTCTGTGTTGTCTTACTTATCCAAGAGCATATAAGGTGTTCTACACCAATTTACTTTATTTCTTAGAATATTTTTGGACTTTGGAAACTATAACAATTTTTACTTTAAGTAAATAAATTGTTCAATTTTGCAATATGGAAGGCAGATATTGTCCTGCCTATGTAGCTTGGACTTATTGATAAAGCACAAACAAGGGCAAAAGAAAGTGATGATCGTTGTGTTGAATGAAAAAAATAAAGGCTACTGTTGAGACAAAATAACGACATCTCCATCCTAGAATTATTATTAACTTATAGTACTTCCATGATGTTCTTGTTCTTGCAATTACACTTTAAATGATTCATCATTATTATCCATTAAATATCTTTCACCTAACAATATAGGACAACAAAACAGTTTTCAGTCATATTTGAATTTAATTTTATACTGTTAGTTGATTTCTTTAGTTATATATACAGTTATAGTAACATATATGCATATGAGAAAATTTGTTTTCCTTTTTAGACATCCTTTAGATAAAGGTGCACACATACATAGTGAGAAAAACCAGAGAAAGCACTGCTGGGCAGATATTTTAATATATGTGGTACCAGATGTATTGATAGCTTCTGGCTTAGCCCAATAAAAGCAAATTAATATTTCTTGTTTCCAAAATTATTGACTTGTGGCTCTTAATTTTTTGGCTTTAATTAATTTGCTTTTTCTTCAGATAGAATAATTAAATATTGCTTAATAGGGTCCTAGAGATCGAAATCATTATGTGGTATGGGGCTAAATTGTTCTCCTGTCACTGAAGGATTATTAAAATTTTTTAGATTACTACATGTTTTTCTATTTATAATTTTCTTAACCAGTGTTTTTTTTTTTTTTTTTTTTTTTTTTTTTTTTTTACCTCAAAGATGTATTGATGACACTATTAAACAAAGCTAGCAAACATCTCTTTGATTTTCTGTTAGAAATGACACATACAGTGAAGTGAGAGGCTAAAGTGTGTTTCACCTATTCTATAACGTTGCTAAATGACAGGTTTTCTTAAAAAACATGAATTCTAGAATAATTCTATGATATTTTGCAATTTGTGCACAAATTCCAAGACCAGATTTTGTGATGTTCATATGAAACCAAATGCTCTTGTAGTTTAAGTGGTGTATTCTGCAGAAATCATTAGAATTATACTAAACTAATTTAAATATTTTGCTTTAAGATGAGATGGTTTACTCAGAACATTCAATTTTTTAATTTAATGGGCATTCTACCCCCTTTTCCAGAAGTGGGAAAAGCTCTTAACCTTGACCAGGCATATTTTATGTATGCAATATCAAGCATTGTGACAGATAATCATAATATATTATAAGAAGTAGCACAAAGGACAATGCATTTTATTGATTTCTTTTATAGATTTCTTTCTCCCAGTTTTAATCAACTATTACTGACGTATTTGAAAGGAAATCTTAAATTTGGTAAGACTAATTCAGGAAGAGGAAAAAAAATCACAAGAACTGTTTGCAAAATAAAACCAAATATTCATTTATTTCTTTGGACTTTAACACTATCAGGTCTTATTTATCCAGAAACCTTACTGAATAGAAAAATCTTCTAGTTTTGTTTACTGAAGGCTGGTATGATTTTATAATACTGGTCTGTATTGCTGCTCCTAGGTCGCAGATTTTTTTTTAATTATTATCAAAGCTAGAAGGTTATTAATTTATTTATATTTATTTGATATATGTCGCAATTATTTTTAATGCCTATCTAAATAATTCTAAAAGCTGCCGTTTTCAGCATCTTTTGAAAGTTCCAGAGAATAGCAGTGCTCCTTCATTACCTGCATTCGTTTTCTGTTGTGTTTTCTCAACGTGGTATCAGCTCATCTGTCATCCTCAGCAGTAGCTGAAGTTATTTTAGACTCTATTTGTCATCTGGGGACTCTCAAAGCAAGTAGTGTAGTCTGGATTTTCTCTCTTTTTTTTTTTTTTTATTTAAGGTATTTCTAATTTCAGTGTGGACTTTATTCTTCCTGGCTGATTTTGGTTAATACTTACTTCTTAATAAATGCCCAGATGTTAATAGCTATCTTCCATGAGTCTAGAGCAGACTTTCACAGGTAAGTAGATCTGACCTTGAGCTTAACTTTTGTCTGAAGCCTATGCTTGTTTGGATCTCCAACTTGGTTTGATCACTTTCTTCATCAAATAGACATGTTCATAGCTAGCAGGAAACTGGACATCCGTTTTGCCTTTGTTTTGTCAGGAAGTTTAAGGAAAGTAAGATTTTCCAAAAATAAACAAGTATATTTGTGCTAAGGACACATCAGAAAGCAGGGCAATGATTTTTATGGGAACTATGTCACCATTTTCACCTGCTGCTGTCAGGACCTTTGGGTACTTTTTCTTCTGACTTATCAGATACAATAGGTACATCTGCCTTGAAGACTGATCCACGGATATTAACCACAATGATGTTTGGTCTTCAGTAGTTTTCTAATGATTAGATTTATTCACTTCTTACTTGCAATTCTATGTATAGTAATGGACGTTATGTCTTCAGCAAACAATTCCACATGAGATTAAGAATGAAAGCCATACAGAAATTCCAGTAGTTTAATATACAGAAGCCCTTTTAGAAAATACACACAAAATACTGCATATCATTAACTGGAAAAATCACAAGCATTCCTAGTCAACATGGATGGAGAACTCTGATTTAAGACTTTTATTTCTAATTTCTATGCTTATAGAGGTACAGCGGATGCAGATCAGCTATCTCGGGAAAAAAAATATCACTTTTCACTACTCATTAGGAAGAGACATTTATCTGAAAAATATTTTTGTCCATGTAAATTCTTGTGGTGACTCATATAATGCCCCTGTACTCAGCATTGGTGAGGCCTCACCTCAAGTGCTGTGTTCAATTTTGGGCACCTCAGTAAAGAAAAGACATTGAGATGCTGGAGCAGGCCCAGAGAAGGGCAACAAAGCTTGTGAAGGTCTTGGAGAATATGCCTATGAGATGCGGCTGAAGGAACTAGGAATGTTCAATCTGGGGAAAAGGAGGCTGAGGGGAGATCTTATATCTGAAAGGTGCTTACAGGATAAGGGGAAATGGCCTTAAGTTGCACCAGGGTAAGTTTAGGTTGGATATCAGGAAACACTTCTTTACAGAAAGGGTTGTTAAGCACTGGAATAGGCTTCCCAGGGAGGTGGTTGAGTCACCATCCCTGGATGTGTTTAAAAACCGTTTGGATGTGGTGCTCAGGGACATGATTTAGCAGAAGGTTGTTAGAGTTAGGGTAGTATGGTTAGGTTGCAGTTGGACTTTTGATGATCTTTAAGGTCTTTTCCAACAAAGCAATTCTATGATTCTATGATATAGATGTCTTACTACTGCTATGCATCAGAGTCTTGAAAACTATGGAATAATGTGCAAGGTATATCCCCAATATTTTCTAAACTATTTAAGTCAGATTTCAGCAAAAGAAAATAAAAGAAGATTTTGACTCACAAGTCCATTGCTGAGGAAAAGAGAAAACAAAAAATACAATGTTCCTCTTATGTAGTGGTACATTGTATAATGCATTGAGTACTGACATTTTTGTAAATAAACTGTTAAATAACTGCTTCTAAAGAAAACTTCTAAAACTCTTCAAAAAGGATAAACAAAGAAGGAGGAACAGTGGTGTGGTACATTATGCTAGAGAGTCTTTCAACACTGTTGAGTTCAGGGTTGGGAATGATAAGGTTGAGTGTCTGTGAGTAAGGACTGGAGGGAAAGGCTGCAGGGCTGACATCATTGTGGGGGATCTGTTATAGACTACCTAACCATGGTGAAGAGATCACAGAATCACAGAATCACAGAATCACAGAATGGCTAGGGTTGGAAGGGACCTCAAGGATCATGAATCTCCAACCCCCCTGCCACATGCAGGGCCACCAACCTCCACATTTAATACTAGACCAGGCTGCCCAGGGCCCCATCCAACCTGGCCTTGAACACTTCCAGGGACAGGGCATCCACAACCTCTCTGGGCAGCTTGTTCCAGCACCTCACCACTCTCTCTCTTTCCCTCTGACATCCAACCTAAATCTCCCCTCCCTCAACTTGAAACCATTTCCCCTTTTCCTGCAGTTATCCACCCTTTCAAATAGTTGATTCCCCTCCTGTTTGTAGGCTCCCTTTAGGTATTGAAAGGCTGC
Organism: Phasianus colchicus; assembly: GCF_987193195.1. Lineage (NCBI taxonomy): Eukaryota > Metazoa > Chordata > Aves > Galliformes > Phasianidae > Phasianus > Phasianus colchicus. The sequence goes on from NC_143436.1 coordinate 102,127,051, forward strand.
AATGAGGTCACCCCGCAGGCTTATGATGCATGAGGCATTTTACAGGCAGCTAGCAGAAGCTGTGAGGTTACCAGCCCATGTTCTCACGGGTGAATTCATCTTCCCTGATATGTGCTGGAAATACAGTATGGCACAGAAAATGTTTAGAAAGTTTGTAAATTGTGTGGAAGATAACTTCCTAGTGCGGCTGGAAAAAGAGTCCACCAGAAGAGATCTGCTGTTCACAAACAGAGAAGAACTGGTGAGAAATGTGGAGGCTAGGAGCTGTCTTGGGCAGAGAGACGACAAAACAGTAGTGTTCTTGATTCTTGGTAAAGTCAGGAGGGGGTTCAGCAAAACTGAATAGCAATACTGACTCCAGGGATCAGTACTGGGGCCTGTCCTGTTTGATATCTTTACAGATGACTTGAACAAGGAATTGAGTGCACCCTCAGTAAGTTTGTAGATGACACCAAGTTAGAAGTTAATCTGCCTTAGGGTAGGAAGGCTCTTCTGAGGGATCTGAAAAGGCAGAATTGGTGGGCTGAGGCCAGTTGGAAGAAATTCAACAAGACAAAATGCTGGGTCTTGCACTTTGGTATGAAAAACCCCTGGGAATGTTAGAGGCTTGAGGTAGAGTGGCTGGAAGACTGTGCACAGAAAAAGGACCTTATGATGTTGGTCAATGCTCAGCTGAACATGAACAAACAGTGTGTCCAGGTGAAGGACAATGGCATCCTGGGTTGCATCAGCATAGCCAACAGTAGCAGAGAGATGATTTTCCCCCCCGTACTCAGTTCTAGTGAGACGTCATATTGAGCACTGTTTTGGGCCCAACACTCCAAGAAAAACTTTGAGGCCCTGCAGCATGTTCAGAGAAGGGCAACATATCTGGTGAGGTGTCTGGAGCACAGATCTTATGAGGAATGGATGAGGGAGCTGGGATTGTTTAGTATGGAGAAGAGAAGGCTCAGGGGAGACCTTATTTCTTTCTGCAACTACCTGAAGGAAGGCTGTGGCAAGGTTGGTTCAGCCTCTTCTCCCAGTTAATTAGAGATAAGACTACAGGGAATGGCCTCAAGTTGTGCCAGGGGATGTTCAGGTTGGATATTAGGAAAGATTTCTTCTCTGAAAGAGTGGTCAGGCACTAGAACAGTCTGAATCACTGCCTCTATGTATATTCAAGAAACATGTACATGTGGTACTAAAGAACAATATTGGTAATAGGTGGATGTTTGGACTAGAAGATCCTAGAGGTCTTTTCCAAGCTTAAGGATTCTATGATTCTAAATAAGTTCTTTATTATTTCTTTCTTTCTTTCTTTCTTTCTTTCTTTCTTTCTTTCTTTCTTTCTTTCTTTCTTTCTTTCTTTCTTTCTTTCTTTCTTTCTTTTCTTTCTTTCTTTCTTTCTTTCTTTTAAATGAAGTAGAAGACATTTTGGTACCAGTTCTTCTGTATGGGAGAAAGAACTGTGAGAGAAGATGAGAATAAACTAATACAATGATTCTTCTCTGAACAGTATCTTCTGCAGGTTAAACTGACAAATGCTACTGTCACTGCCAATAGTGATAACATTCAATACAATACACCACTAAATTAAAATAAATGCTACATTTTTCTGTTGGTATAGTGAAGTAGTGAGACTGAGACGGGGAGTTATGACTTGCTCTATGCCTTTTACTAATGCAGCTCACTTTCTCTCTATCCTTCTGAAGTAACAAAAACTATTGCTTGAATAGAATATTTTTTTCAGTTTGATTCTGTACAGATAAAAATTCCAGTGGCTTGAAATGTTGAAAATCATTGCTAAATTATCATGTTAAACAGTAATTCTCTAATAACTGGGTCTAGGAGAAGAGTCAGATAAACATCTTGGTTTCCTTGACTGTTCTTATTGCCTATATTCCAAGAGCATTAAAATTTCATTATCAATTTAAAGTTATTTAAAATTAAATTAGAAACAACATGAATAATTATATTGTGCATACTGTTCTAATTACTAAAGTTCTGATGGGGGTAAATTGATTGACTCTTTATTTCAACATTATTCAAAATTACATTTTTTAGTAAATTAGCACCACAAGGGGATTATGCCTATAATAATTGGTGTCAATGAAATTGTCAGGAAAATGGCTGATTTGAGAGAGAGAGTTAGGTGGAGGGTTGTGAGCATCTGGTTAATCTCCTTCCTACTGATCATTTTATAAAAGATTAGGAGGTAAGAAGAATGGAAAATAAGTTCTAATGTCCACTATTGTCATAATCTTGAGCCTGTAAAAAGGAGGTAGTATATAAGCTATTAGGCTTCTACTCAGGATACAAAAATTACATTTATCATCATAAATATTTTATGATATATATTTTATATTTTATTAGCATTAATGTTGCTATTGTATGACCATAGACACAACATACAAGAAGCAGAAGGACAAGGAAAAAGACAGTAAAATATTGTAAACATTCTTCTTTCTTTTATGTACTTTCATAGTTATTAAAACCTGACTGTATAGACCAACATGCTCTTCTGCTGTCTATCAGAAGATGTCATAGCTATCACCAGTTGGGCATAACTTTCTTCTCCGAAAGAGTGGTCAGGTGCTGAACTGGCTGCCAAGGAGGTGGTGGAGTCACTGTCCCTGGAGGTGTTCAAGGGATGTTTAGATGTTGTACTGAGGGATATGGTTTGGTGAGAACTATTGGTGATAGGTGAACGGTTAGACTGGATGATCTTGTAGGTCTTTTCCAACCTTGGTGATTCTATGATTCTATGATTTTATGGAAAAAAAGGCATATAGAGATTTATAGATTTTATATGACACACAGCCCAGAAATACAAATCTTCATTGTGTAATAATATATTTTGTCAAATACTTTAAACAGTCATAAACAGTCATCTTAAACACATAGATTCTCCTTCTTTTCTTGTTTATTTGCTTATTCTTTCATTCTATCGAACCTTCATCTTGAGAAAATGCCTAAATTGCAGCTATTACTTACATCCATGTGGGGTCAGACTTCTAAGTCTGTGAGCTCTCCTCATTTAAGCTGTTGTGTATTTCAGGTAATTTTATGTGGGTTAAGTTAAATGTAAAACAAAACAAAAACAAAAAAACACCAAAAAACAGGAAAATAATCATGTTACTATAGTAACATAATTAACGAAACAGACTCGATACACTTCTCCATGTCAAAAACTTCAAAACTCAATCTCAAATACATTCAACTGTACCTTGAAGCAGAATAACGAAAATAAATGGAGATGTCTGTATACAGTTCAACCCTCATGTTTCGTCATTATAAAACTAAGAGAAGTTCTGTAAATTCATTCTGATGGTGGTCTAAAAAGGATGGCTAGATGATGAGTAAACGAATGATTAATTGGGACATGATTCCTTCCCTGACAGTATCCTGGTTTATAATTTTCAGTATTTATTACCTGAGTTTGTAGCTTTATTCATGTGTGTCTTCTGTGTAATATTTTAATTATTATTATTTTTTTTTAATTTCAGTTTCAGTTTCTTTTCTCTGTTATTAGTAGATTAAGCCAATTTCATATCCTATGGCAAAAAAAACCCCATCTTTTTACATTGCTTAGTTTTATGTAACACCTCCTAAATTTTCTAAAATAAATTGCAACAAGTAATTATCCCTTGGATAATTATTCAATCACCTGGGTTTTAAACTGAAGGGTCCTAATGTCTGTATAAGAAATCCAATCATTTTTCCTGCTTGTCTATATAATTTTCAATTCCAAAATATCTTTTAGAGATAAGGATGGTAGATGCTCCCTGCAGTTTTCAAGAAAGAAAACTAGATTTTAGGATGATTATCTTTTTAGTCTTGTTCTTTGTTCATCACTTCTTAGTATTTCTAGGTTTGTGTGGTTTTTTTGTTTGTTTGTTTTGTTTTTTTTTTTTTTTTGATGATTTCTACATTAACGAAGATGTATAGTAATCATAAGGCGACAATAATAATCATTAATTTTTTCTCATTTTTTAAGTATGTGTATGATCTTGGTGATTCTCTTCTCTTCTCTTATTCCTAATATCACTGTTTTCTCTGCTGTACCAAAGCTTTATTACCTAGGATTGTATAGAGAAAATTAGAACAGTGAACCTGAATCATCTGAAGAAGTAAGCATGTATTTACTCTCTGGATTGTTCTTAATTTTCATTACATTCTCCAGTCAAATGACTACAGAAATTTCTGTGCCTTCATGAACTCATAATAATGCCATGGAAGTAGAAACTAGTGCTTGGATATAGCTTGGATATAGACAGTGACTGTTGGCTTAAGCATCTCTTAATATCTAACATAATTTAGCATATGGTTTACCTGATAAAATGAAGATAATGTAGATATCAGGTACAGGGTTACCTCTGATTCCTTGAAGGCCATAACTAGTGAGAAATAACTATAGTTTCATGATTCTTTTCATTCTAAAGCAGAAGTCCAAAATAGATGAATTCTGTTGTAGAAATGGTTATTTTTATCAAAGTGAAAGCCTAGATGGCTAGCTCATATGAGCCAAATCCCTCTCCTAATCTACATTTCATTGTTTTGGGGGAAGGAAAGGTGAAGTGACTTTTTTCATAATTCTACATGAGCTGACTGTTTCAGGTCTTCTCATAATAGGAACATGGCCACAGGCAATTTGAGCAAGTTAGTGGAAGCTGATGCATATTTCAGAAAGTTTGTACAAGTACATACCATTTATTCCTCACTCTTTATTTTTATGGGTTTTTTTTCTTGTTATTTAGATCTAATTCTGACATCACTCACATGCTTTATCAGACAGCAATGTCTTTTTGTTGTTTTGTTTTTGTTTTTTTTTTCTCGTTTGTTTAGGTTGTTTTGTTTTTGTACTTTTGATTCTTCTCATAGCTTTTTTTTTTTTTTTTTTTTTTCTTTTTTTTCCCTCTTTATAGTAGATATAATTGTTTTAGTCTAATGGTTTACCACAAAAGTTTGGATAAACTTGGAATGGTAAAGGCAAGGGCTAAAGACAAGCACATATCTGTCTTCAAATACAAGAAAAAATGCTGGAGAGACATAGAATCTGTGCTGAATGGTCATGATAATATGTGTTATGTGTATTAAGTTGCAACATTAAAAATGAAACTTAGAAAAGCTTCTACAAGTCAATGACTGTGATATGTGAGTACGCATTACCTGAGACTTCATTAGTAAGGATATTTTTAAGTCAAATATAATCAATCATGTCTTTGGAAAGAGAGAGGAGGGATAAATGATCTCTTAAATTTTTTTCAGTTCCTTATGTTCTTTTTCTGTAGCTGTGCTGAAATTTTTGTAAATACCTATTAAAATATGCTTCCATACATATATGTCTATTGGATAAATGTTACATAAAGATTTTCCATACATATATACACAATTTTGGAAATATATATATGCATGTTCGTATGCATGTATATAGAAGGTGCTCTGAAACTAATGTCTCCTATTTTATTATGTTGACCCACTACATCGGAGGTAGATGTTGGTGATATGGGCAGTAGGAATCGAACCTTCCCACCGGTATACCCTTACATTTTGTTGTCATGTGACAGAAGGCAGCAGAGGGGCAGTATGACAAACTGGTCTGGCATGGAAGTGCACTTAGAGCAAGTGGGGATAAATATAATTGTCTAATTTTCCATAAGGAAAACACTGCACCAGCTGATATTCATTGACGGTTGCTGAACATTTCAGCAAAGACAAAACAGTGAGATGAGATCACAGTGAGGCTGTGGGTGGTTCATTTCAGCAGTGGTGACATCGACAGGAAAGGCAAGCCAAATTCTGGATGGCCATTTAGAGATACCACACTATGAAACGAAGAGTGCCTTGTTCATCTGTGCAAATTGGCTTATTGTGGTCACTACACTGAGAAATGGTGTTTTGTATCTAAGATTGTGCTCTATCAAATAGTGTTACTATGCTTTTCATATCTGTTGTCTTTTCCATGGAAATAAATAAGAGGCATTACTTTCCGAACAACCAGTGTAAAATATATGTAATATTTAATAGATACCAAATCATGTGTCTTTCCAGTATTTACTTTCAGAAAAGTCAGGAAACTGCAATGCCTTAGAGACTCCATGCTGTATGACCAAAATCTTCCTTCTTTGTCTGTATTTTAAATATATAAATATTTTCTGGTTATGATCCAGAAAATTTTCACCCAAATACTGTTCCAGTATTTTGTATTTCCTGAAAATGGACAAGTTTCCATGACGAATTTCATGATCCATTCTTTAACAAATGTTTTTTCTTCTCAGAATGAAGACAAACTCTTCAATATCAGCATGACATGTAACAACAGAAAAACTGGAGAAAAAACAAACAAACAAACAAACAAGTTATCTTGTATATTACCTTTACACAAGGCTGAATTAACTCACTATATGCTGTGTTTTTCAGGTATTCATGCAGACAGTTCTTAATACAGTCACTGTGTGTGACTCCCAAACTTCCCAAGTTGTCTTCTCCACTGTTGTAATCTCTTCTCAAAATTTGTAAAATTTAATCTAAAATTTAACTTTTCTATATACTTCTGCAGACTCTGACAAGTGCAATGTTATTGTTCTTCAGGTTAGTTCAGTGCTAAGCAGAATAGTACTATTGATCCTTCCGTGTCATACTTCGTTATTACTGAGCACATGCTCAGCAATAATATGGTGTTCACTGAACTTTACACTATTGTTTTTCAAGAAGCCTAGACCGCTTTCTGAAGAACATTCTCTGATATTTGAGAAGCAGATTATAATTTCCTATGTTCAAACAGAATTCCACACCATTTACTGGGCTATTTTCCAGTTTGCAAAGGTAATTTTTAATTTCAATCTCACACTCCAAGGTATTTGCTTCTTCCTATTTTGTGTCATTCCAAATCAAACTCATATTCTCCATAAAATTATTCCTCACATTCTCCAGCTTACTAAGGAAAACGCTATATAGCACTAGAGTCAGGGAGATCCTTGTGGAACCAGACATTTTCCTAGATATTTGTTGATGGCTCTTTTCTGTTTACAGTAATCTCAGTATGTTATATTATGTTTTTCCAACAACAAAATATGTGTTGTTATAGTAGAAGAAACTTCAATTGAGAAAGAGGAAAATTCACATTCCCAGTACAAAATGCAAACAAAAAATGTTAAAGAACTGTACTTGCTGAACCGTGCTTTGCTGTGTTTCACTAAAATCTAAGTCATGAAGATCATGCAAGGTCACTCCTACATTTGTTCACAAATGTAGTGTTATAAATGAGGGAAGATATCAATCAGCGGAGGTATTTTTAGTATGAAGCAATATCCAAATGTCTCACAAAACATTTGATTGTCTCTGTAAACGTATATCAGAAAATGCATGCTCAGAGATTTCAGGGAAAAATAAACAATACTTCTCTCTTGTCAAATCTATTATTTAAAACAATGTCTTTACAAATTACAGCAGATGAAATTAAAGTACTATTTAATGGCTTCTAGAATCTTTAATTTTATTGGCCCATGTAGACATTTTTAATTCTTTAGATATAGAAAATGATGACAGATCAGAAAATTTAATTTCAGCTAATATTTTTGGATGGTCCAAAAAGGAGTTAATGATTAGTACTTCAATCAACTATAGTGGAATAAAACTGTGAGATTTACTGTTAGGTATAGGTTTTCATTAGATTAATAATTTTATTTTCCATTTTTTGCTTGTTTGTTTCATTGATTTTTTTTTTTCCCCCCATCAAGAAAGAATGTGAAAGTACTTTGATCCCAGAAAATATTGTCCATTATGCCCTAAGAATGCTGTAAGAAGAGAAGGAAATTCGTTAAAAGCGAGATATGGCAGTCATATGAAATAACTAGTGTCAAAGAAAAGTGTTTTTTTCAGAAGTTTCTACAATTTTGTAGTTTTTCATTTGTTATGACAAGAAACAAGAATAGAAAATGATGACAATTATAACAAAATGAATAGTTGAAAAATGGAATTTTGCACCAAAAGTGATTTCAGTGAGGATTTGGGGATATGATGCAGTTTTGTACACAATGACATTTATGACCATATCATAGAACTAAGCAGCAGAGGATTTGAAAACTTGATAAATAGTGAACGTGAATGCTATTCTATTCAGTAATTAGGCAAGGGAGGATGAGTGTGAATAGAAAGAATTATGCTATGGCTGTGCTTCCTGCTTATTAGACTGTCCTTCCAATGATTTCTGTGTAAATAAGTCATGGAATTTACTCCACCAAATATACTGGTACTGCAGATTACATTTTTCAGCGTTGAAGACATTAGGAAATATGGAACAATGATGAAAGAATACTGCACTAACATGGCAACAGCTATGTTTTCTTTATTTGTTCTCTATGTACTTGTTGCTTGAAGTATGTATTACAGTACTGAATTATTTCTGAAACCCTTCACTAAATATTTCTCAAAACTTCAATGTCCTGAATACACTAAGTAGAATGAAATGGCTTTGTATGGATGATATACTGTTTTTAACATATTTATTTTTCCCATGTTTGAAATGTTGCAATCTATCAAAGTTAGTAGAAAGCCTCTAAAAAATTGGAATGTATTCTAATAAGGTGTGATGAAATTTTTCTTCTCTCATCATCATACAGCTCTGAATGAATTTGGTTCAGGAAAATTAGCTGAAGACTGAATGAAAAGAGGTTAATTTTCCCTGTGGGAACTGATCAACTTATTTTTCAGAAACATAGACCTCAGTGACATAAAAACTAATAGATGTTTTCTCACTACTGAGTGTCTTGATAGCTTTGGTAAAGCAGAATAAAAACAGAGTGTGTTATCCCTTAGATTTCACCCAGCTATCAGATTAAGAGCCCTCTAGGTCATCACATTTACTCTTTGGTTCTTTATCTAAACACAATCTGAAATGATGTATTCTTGCTAGTTTGTTAAGATGTATGAGAAATTTTAGCTGTACATTCAAAATGTGTTTTAACAGTGCATTAACAAAAGGATTTTCCTGTTTTGAAATTCTTTATGCTCCTGGGTCTTTGACATTTATGGAAAGTGATCAATAACTCCCTTTTCATCTTCCGTCTTCTTCTGACATAAGATTCCTCATTCATCCTACTGGGCTTAAAGAAATCACTTTTTATAGTAACCTCTTCTCCCAAGTAAATAGTGATAGGTCAGGAGGTAATGGCCTCATGTTGCTCCAGGGAAGTTCAGATTGAATATTAAGAAGAATTTCTTCTCAGAAAGTAGTAATGTATTGGAACAAGCTGTCCAGGGAAGTGGTGTAGTCACCATCCATGGAGGTATACAAGAAAAGATCACATGTCCTACACAGGATCATAGTTTACTGCACAATATCGATGGTAGGTAGGCAGTTACTGGAACTAGTAAACCTACTTTACTTTATCGCCTTGTTAGTTATATATCTGAGACTTGCTTCTCTCTGTATCTGGCTTTGCAAAATGAGTCAAAATTTATCAAGTTATCAGTGCACTCAATACCTTTCAGTGCCCTATAATGCAACCCTTCAATCCTTTGGGAGTTTTACCTATTTTCATACATGACAGTAAGGACAGGTCTTTCTGACTAGCTCTCTGGGCTCCACATATCCAGTTTTCTTGATCAGTCTTTAACATTCCTATTATCCAAATTTTTGAGTTATTTTTACTGTTTTGTAAACTGATCATAGTATTTTGTAAAGGTTTAAACATTCCATAACAACCAGGCTAACTCAATTTGAATGAAATCTTCTTTTGCTGTCATCATAATTTCTGATACAGATTTATTAAATCTTTTTTTTTTTTTTTTTTTAATTCAGATTTTGAAAATCCAATGTATTGCTTTCATAAGTTTTCTACCTGGAAAATGTAATTTTTGAATAATAATTTTGTCTTCAAATTTCCGGATGGCTAACTTTGTGATCAATGAAAATTTTTGTGGATAAGAAGAAGAAAAAATAATTTATATCTTGTCTAAATTGACAGTGGTTTTGCTGGATCTTAATGAATTTCATTGGTAACATAGGATATTTATGATATTTTTCAAAAGTTTCTGGAGTACAACATAAGGTTTTTAGTATCATAATAAATGAGTAATGTACAGGTGCTATATCAAAACAATAGAAGCATTTCCTTGCCCCACAGATCTAATCAATAACCTAATTTTAGTCAAGTGAATGTGACAGACAATGAGTATGAATAGAAGCTATTTATTTAAAAATACAGTATTGCTGAATACAAACAATAAATCTAAATCTCATGAAAAGCATGAAAGATGATCAATCTATATATGATGGTTGAAAAAAAAAGTAATATTTTAGATACATGTGAGACATAGTAATATGATAGAACATTGAATATAATTGCTATTCAGAAAATACCAGTTTTCCTACAGAAAAACAAACAGACAAACAGGAAAAACAAAAACAAAAACAAAAACAATTAAAACTTCAGTTTGATTACTAGCATTATCTCCACTTTCATCTTCCTAGCATTGCAAAATCATTTCCTGAACTTTCCCAGGCACTGCACGTCTCCAAATCAGTATCATCACAAGGACAGGACCTCCCCAGCCTTCTGAAGATGCAGGTTTTTAGATTGTAGAATCATAGAATATTGCAAGTTGCAGTGCTGCCCCTCAGCTGTAGGCTGCCATAAGGGCAGGGGAAGGGTCAGGGGAAGGAAAAAGAAAAGGAAAGGGAAAGGAAAAAGGGGAAAGAGGAAAGGAAAAAAGGGAAAGGGGAAAGAAGAAAGAGGAAAGGGGAAAGGGGAAAGGGAAAAGGGGAAAGGGGAAAGGGAAAGGGAAAGGAGTAAGGGGAAAGGAAAAAGGGGAAGAGGAAAGGGCAAAGGGGATAGGGGATAGGGGAAAGGGCAAGGCAGGGTAAGGCAAGGCAAGGCAAAGCAAGGCAAGGATTTTTATCAATCATTTTTGTCAAACATTAATGTAATATGCAGGTCATTTTTTTGTCTGTGAAACATTACCCAGCATTGTAAGAGACAAGTTTGTACATGTTTTGCATCCCTCTTGAGAAGAATAAGGAAAGGCATTCTTTTGTATCCCTCTGAAGCTAGAAATGATACTACTGAACACACACCGGTAATAGCATGTTCCACTGCAAAGAAGAAGGTGCTTTAGCAAAGAATATCTGATGTCTATTTGATATTCTCTTACAACTGTTCTACTAACCACCTGAAATAGTATCAAATGAAGAAAGACAAGAAATAATGAGTAGAAGCAACAAAATGCAGCCACAAAGAAAATCAGGGTCTTTTGAGAATACAGTAAGAATATTGATAAGGAAATGCTACTATTCACTTGTGGTACCTGTAGTTGCATCCAAGAACAGAGTTAATTCTCTGTCTTCCAAGGAACTATACTTTGTGGTATCTTTACATTTCACATGAAGAATCATGATACAAACACTGTCATGCTTGTATTTAAAGAATTTAAAGAAGATGCAAGCAGAATCTGATCTCAAAGATACTTTGTTTATGGTTATAGACTGCCACATCTCCTTGCTCATTTCAGGTGTCAGCATGATCTGTGTTCTGCTTGAAAAGTTAATGATGGCAGCAAAAGACATATTTCATCCTTAGTGTATGCTGATCACCATGGTTTAGTCTATTGTGTAGTCAAGTCTTCAGGCACGTTTTCCTTACTACAGTTTCACTAACAAAAGAGATAAAATAAAAACATGCAATGAATGTTGTTAGAAGGCTGGGTTTTGCTTTTTTTTTCATTGATTTCATTTGTTTTTATGCAGGCTTGTATATTAAAACTTTGCATAACATAGGTAACTCAGTAATAGCTCACACTTTTGTACTTCATTACGTATACATACGTATGTGTATTTATGTGAACAAGTAGACTGTATAACAATCAAATAAAAGTGCATGTAAGGAATTGTTATTACTACTTGTAGAAAAATGGGAAATGGCCTAGTGGTAATAAAGTTCATCTTTTTCATTATAATTTCACTGGTCATGTATTGGACTTAACTATATTGATTTTTCATACTTGCCTAAATTTCTTTTCAATTTCTCTTTCAATAGGAAAATGTTTTTAACATTAAATCTCATCTTATCAGCAGGATGATTAACTGAAATTTCAACTATCAGTAATTTACAAAGTATCCAAAAAGTATGCCTGTTTTATATAGGTATATCATACAAAATGTAAATTTGAAGAATTGTTATAATTCATATTTCTAGCTGTTTTTCATGTTTGCAAGTTTAATAGATATATTTTTACTTTCCTTTCTTAGAATCAAATTTAATTCAAATTGAAGCTGAACCCATGCAATCTATACATCAGATTTTTTTTAAAAAAAAATTTAATTTAATATCATTGATATTAAAGATAATAGCTTAAAAAAGGAAAAAAAAAAAAAAAGAAAAAAAAATGTTTACTAGAAAGAGTTGATTTGCCACTTTAAACATGGGGAAGAAATGCATTGAAAAGTATCAGAAATACAGCTATAATAAAATGAATATAATAACTATAACACATAATTACAGAGTCATGGAATAGTTGAGGTTTGAAAGGACCTCTGGACGTCTTCTGATTCTATCCTCCTCCTCAAGAAGGGACAGTGAGAACAGGTTGCTAAGGATAGTATCCAGGTGGCTTATAAAAAGATCTTCAGGGAGGGTCGGAATAGTTTCAGAAGGAGCAAGAAAAAACACAGAAGGTAATGTTTGCTTGCCAGAGTTAATCTGGTGATCCTGACAGCAAGAATGTTAATTGATTTTTCTTAGATATATAATAGATTTCTTCACAATCTTATGCTGTATTATCTATTCAAAAAGTAGAGTACATGAGGTATTTGACAAATTCTTGTGTAACATTAAAACCTAGGATACATATTAGTATTATAATTTAATGATAATGAAATGTGCTTCTCAGTTATCATAAACACATGTAGAATACAGAATAATAATAACATGTATATTATAATGCCATAAAGCAATGGGTATTGCTTTGTTTTACATTAATTCAGGAAAAAAAGAAATATCATGTATTGCTATATTAATTAGAGATTGCAATATGTAGCAACTGAGTAGAAAGCTGTGCTAAGCACATGCACTGAAAAGCTGGAACTATATTGCAGACCAGTTGCCATAAAATACTAATCATTTTTTCTTCTTCAAATGTTGTACTTAAACTGGGATTGTTCAGTGTAAAGATCAGAAATGAAGTAGGGGATAAAATTAGTTGATTGTGTAAGACTCAGTGAAATTACACTATCAAAGTATTTAGATAAAACGGTTGTTGACAGATATTAATACTATCATACAGATTTAGAAACTTGAAAATATACTGTCAATAGAGGCACATCAATAAGCTCTCCAGATATTAAAACTTTGTTGCTTAATCTTTTATGGGTTTGCCTTAAAGATCTATTTTCCATGTGATTTAAATTCAAGGTTTGGCCTTGGTAGACATAATTAGATAAACCAAGAATAAGATGCAGTTTCCATCTTCTGTGTTTCTAAAATGAAGAAGCACACTGTAGATGTAGAAAAAAATATAAAAATAAAATAATTAAAAAAAAATCACACAAAGCTCTGTTAGGAAAAATATATTCTGCCAATACAGAATAATAGAAAGATTTGACCATGACATGAACAGCTACTGTATTACCAGTTGTTTCAGAAATTAGATACATTAGAATTGTAATTAACTTTAGTTTCCTAGCTCAGATTTACAATCTAACCATGCTTTACTTAATATGGTTTGTTTTCCACAGGGATTCACTGAGATTTGTAGAACAAATAATACGTTTTCTGTTCAGAATTTCAACTGGTTCCAGCAAACGTGTTTAAATGAACTTGAAGTTATTGAGTTTCAAGTTAAAATTAGCTACGGTAGTACCAAGGCTGCTTTATTATCTTGATAGAAATATCCATGTCATCTATGATCAGAGAGTGACTTGACAGGTCAGAAATGCTATAAAATATGTACACGTAAATAAATTTTAAATAGCTAATAGCATCTGAAATATAAAAGTGTTGTCTTCACATGGAATACTGTCAGATGCTCTTGTCACTTCATTTCTAAGAAGTGAACAGATTGTATGAAGACACAAGCCAGTGTGGATCCAAAAAGTATTAGAAATCAATTTATTAACAAGATTAATGGCATCGGAAGTTAAACAATGCATGTCATCTTTCTTCTATCTACATATTTTCTTTCTTCTGTTATAAGTGAAATAGTGAAGATGGTAGTGAAATTTAAAATAATTTTAAATCAACAGAAATGAATACGTAGATTGATGGACAGAATGTATTACTAAACATCAGCTTTTAAATATTAGTTAAAAATCCTTATGTTACGTAACAAAGTTCACAGCTAAATACAATGATGACAGTTGTAAATTAACAGAAATTCATCTTTGACAAAGTTTAAAATGAAACTTCTAATAGGGAAGGCATCTGAGTTCTTTTTGTGGTCTTTTGAAACATTATCAGGATAGGAGTTCTTAAAAAAAATTTGGTAGTTCTGATCAAGCCGTTTAAGTACTATGACTTTGCATTTCTATCAGAGATGTTTTCAATAACCCACAGCTCTGTTATCACAAGAGGGCACTGTAGGAATGCCTGCTAAATAGTTGCCAAATACTCATCTGAAGCATACTGGTTATATTTCCTTTTTCATTTTCTCCTTCCATAAAAGTAGAGTAAACTGTAAAAATGCTAGCATAACTACCAAGATCTCACAGTTTACTAATGAAAGCCAATATTTTTTTTTAGTGAAGATTACTAAGAATTTGTTCCATATAGTCAAAGAACTGTTATCAAATTATAAACAGTTATCATCCTTTCCAGAGTCAGTCCTCTGTTATAAAACATATCTTCCTCTACCCTTATATTAACCATACCATCTTCTTCTTCTACTTTTTCTAATGACCAAATGTTCTTTTTACATGTCTTAAACAACATTTCTGAATACTTTATTTATTAATATGTTAGAGATGTTGAATGGGAGTTGGAGTTCAGATCTTGACAGTAACATTTCCTGGCATAAACATAAAAAAAACGTTGACATTTTATCACCCATCTAGAAAAACAGAATCATTTCTACTTCTGGTTACAATTTTAATATGTCTCTGACCTAGAAGAGGAACAGAAGTTACTGTTTCCTTTTAAAATGAAACAGAATAACTATAGCACTGACAACACACATTATGACAACTGGAAAACTTGCTGGAAAGTAAGCCCAGATATATATTTTTATATTATTTACTAAGAAAAGTTTTCCTTCAACATCTTTTTTTTTTTTTTTTTTTTTTCCCCCCCCCCAAAGAAAAATGTACAGACAATAATAATCAGCTTGTTACCTGCAAAGCTGAATGATGAAAGTTATCTTCAGCATAATTCCTAACAATATCCTAATTTTCATATCATGGGGATTCTTGTTTATGAAGGCGTTTTGTTGTTGTTGTTGTTGTTGTTGTTGTTGTTTTCTTGACAAAAGGCTGTTTGTGACTTTATGCTTCGTAATGGATAATGCAGTTCTGCGAGTAATTATACTAACAAACTTTTTTTTTTTTCTTTTTTTTTTTTTTTTTTTTTTTTTTTTAAGACTCCTACCTCCAAAATAGTAGAAGGCAGAATCTGCTTTACAAGATGACTAAAGTTATGCTTTGTTTCTAAACTCTGATTTGTTGTTTGATTTTTAGTGAAAGCATACAGGTATCAACTTACAGTCACTTTGAAAATAAATTTTGCATTGTATCTTAAAAATAAGATATACACAATTATATTTCAGTACTCAGATACACACACACAAAACGTAAAAGCAAATGGTGAATTGTTTTTGATTCCAAAGTTTAGCTGAAAACACATGACAAACAATGTTCTCAGAGAAAATAATAATAATAATAATACCTTGTGGAAAAGAAGTACTGTGTAATTCTTATTTTTTCAGAAAGCCTTAAAATTTTGTTGTTGTTCATTCGTTTGGTTTTTACTTAAGTTCTCTGTTCCAAAATATTGATTATTATATTCTTACTGTTAAAAACACCACAGATTCCAAATAAAAAAAATCTGGTCCCTTTTTTTTTTCCCCCTGAAATATGAGTATGTGTTTTTATTCCAACACCTAGAATTTTACTGAGGAAATCCAAGATTATTATCAGAAATATTTAACAAGTTTTCTTTACTAAAAATAACTCTAATAAAATAATTGAAATATTTTTGGTGTTTTTGTTACTATTATTACTATTCTGTTTTATCTTTGCATTTATGTCAACTTTTCTTTGACATGTTTCAGTGGACTATCTACGTGAAAAAGAAGTGCTTCTGGTGAGCTGGTGCCTTCTGGATACATGATAACACGCAAGAAATATAGTTTATATCCCTGTGTTCTACAGAATTGGTTACTGGTTAAGTAACAAAGATAGAGCTGTCCATTTGTGAGCACAAACTAAAATTTAATCTGCCTTCAGATTAACAGGACCTATTTTGAGTATTTTCAGTTTTGTTTGTAACTTTGAGGCTTCTTCATAATGAAGGGAAATTAAGACTTTGAAACTGGTTAATATCAGTCTTACAGACCAGGTGTAAAGCTAGTCTATGTGCTTCCTTTCTCTTTGATACCACAAAAACTGCAAGGAACAATGTTTCAAGTTAAGCATGTCAGTGAATTTTCTTTTAAGTCTTCTTTGCTGTTTTTCAAACCAAGATAGGTTTTGAAGTGCTGCACCATTCTGGTGAGCTTCTTAAGGGTAGTAAAATAAAGTTAGATTTAAGAAACTCTACTGAAAATGCACATCACAATATCTTTTGAAGGCAAGGAAACAGTAAGCCTGTACTTTCAAAAAATCAAACTTCCACGTTGTTTACATATTCATTAACTACGTTCAATCTTTTTGTTTTTCTGTCAGCTGCAGCAGATGTGTAATGTATATTGTCTATCCCCTACTACTTTGCCAGATGAGTGGAAAAAAAATGTACTAAAATTCATCATGTTTCAAATGTCCCTTTGTCTTCAAACTACAAAGAGATATATTACAAATCCTTTGATCAAACTGTGGCTTCAGCAAGTTTTGTTTGATTGCAAAAGGTCTTTCTCTGTCAAACTTTGCTGCGTAGGGATTTTGGAATATGTGTTTCTCTGAAACCACAGGCAATTCTGCAAGTGGGCATATGCAATAATTCAAAAGCTTGTACTACTGGGTAAATTTTGATCAGCTGTAATGGATAAAACTCTGATTTTGCAGATACACTGAGTCATTGATGCAATTGGATTTGACATTAGAACTGGATACTATCCTTTCAATTCTTTACAAACGTTCAATTCTTTACAAACGTTCACACACAAATCTTTGAAATCCTGGGAGTTTGAATTGATTTCCTCCTTTTAAATTCATTCAAGAGGAGTTGCCACCTAAGCTTTAACTGAATGATAGACAGATGGTTGCTATAGTATCTTTCCACCTGTCTGAATTCTGGAAGCTAATTACTGTTTCAGTCACCAAGGTCTTTCCACTTACAGTTCAGTTTGAACAGTCTCCTAAGAGCACTCTGACATGGAAATTGTCTCATCATTGGTAAACCTTTACTTTTAAAAACATGATACCCTTTCTGAACTTAGAGCTTGAGAAAAGCAGCATGAAGTCTGACAACTTTCTGTAAAATGTACTTAATATTTTAAGCTAAAAGCCAGATGCTCTTTCCCATGGTCAGTGAAGGAAACTCTCTTTAGTTCCTGCAGCAAGTAAGACATATTGCAAATAAGCATTCAGGTCAGAAATTTTTCCTAAGTTGCAAAAGAAATTCTTTAATGAAGAAATTTAGAGAAAACAGACTGACTAGAAGGCCATGGAGGCAATTCGTGTTTGTTATGTTGTATGTCATAGCATGAAATATTTTAGTCTATAAGATAAGACAAGAAGAAATGTGGATATTACACATAAATAAAGGTAAATAAACTATATCCTCTGAAAATGATTATAGCTTTCCTTGTAAGTGTTTTGCTTACTAAAAAAATGATGCTGTTTGAAGGCCTATGACACCTTCAAGAAAGTATAGTCAGTATAGTAACCGCAGCAAGTATTAAAGCTAGGAGTTAACTTACAAAAGCATTGTTGCTATACAACAATTTCAGAAATACATATCTATATAGTGAGTATTAAGAAACATTGAACTCCTAACACCTGGAAATTTTGTTCTGGCAACAAAGAGTAAAAAAATAGTGAAGACAAAGAAAAATGGAAATTATGGCTTATAGCTTGATAGTGAATGCATTGTAATATATACCTACATTATTAAAATGATTCATAAGTAGGTTTATGACTTCAAAAACATGATTAAAATACCAAGGTATATAGTATTACTTACTCAACAAAACTCTCAGGCTCTCTTGGCAAGGTTTTCTGCAAGCTTAAAAACAGTGTGAAAACTGCTACAGTAAGAAGTAGCATGAGTGAATTATATAAATCAACTAACTGGCACTGAGTTTACTTTCTATTGTAAGGAAGTTGGATTTGTTTTTTCCCTGCTGCAAAAGATTAATGCCATACTATACCATAACAGATATTTGAGGTTGAATAGGTGTACAATTTATTACTGAGATTATAATTCAGATTATAATTCAGAGATTATGCGTCTCTTTCTGAATTGCTACGTTGTTGTTTTCTTTTACACTAGATTTTTACTTTCACAAACTTTAATCATCTGGGTTTGATTTTTCTGATAGATTTTATAGTAAATCTGGTTATTATTATCTAATGTTTATTTTTAAAAGTCAATCTCCTGTACTCCAGCACCTCACCCCCCAAAATTTGTAAAAAACAAATCATTTGAAAAAAGTTTATAAGCGGGTGTACAGCTTTAATATTTTGATGCTATATTTCTTACAGATGTTCAGGAAAGTTTTTTTTTTTTTTTTTTTTTTTTTTTTTTTTTTTTGAGCTTTGTCATTTAATTCTTCTTCAAGGATTTTCTTTGCATTGGCCATATACCAAGAACATTATCCTTGCAATTATTGATCATCTGCAGTGATGTTATCCTGAGGTCCAGATATAGCCAGTAGAAAAAAAAGTTCTAGTGATTTACTTTGTCTATTCTTTTTTCTACCTTTCCACACTTTCCAGGAAAAAAGAAATAGGAAACAAGATCAAAGTTCTGTCCACCAAGGTATGGATGACATAAGAGTCCTTGACAAGAAGACATTTGGGCCTGAGAGCCAGTGAAGCAGGCACTATTTTTCATTAGAACATAGCACTTGTTTCAACAAATTAATTCATTCTAAATCCTGGGTAAGCTTTGTGGAGAATGAAGAAGAGGAGAAGGAAGAAGAACATCTAGATATTTAGTATTCCATATATATCATCCATACATGGCATTCTTTTTTGCTTCTGCTTTAGTATATTCCACATCATTAGAAACAATAGTAAGACTAGGCCTGCTCCTTCTGTTCTTCTGAGCTTGCTGAAAAAGATGTACTTTGTTCAGATAAGAATTCTACCTGTTCAGTCTCACAGAGGAAAGATGCATTCTGCTGTAATTGTATCAGACACAAAAAATCTGCCAAACAAGAAACAACAGATGGTATGCAGCATTCTATGATCTGTAGGAGTCTCTTCAAAGTAATATTCTCTGTAATAAACCCTGTCACAATTTGCTATAGTAATCACTCCTGATTTTAGTTTGCAAAAGTATTTTGTATAATGTGTTGAATTAACGCATGAATATTTGTTTGTGCATTTTTCATTTTATTTTCATGTATATTGTGTATTGATCAGGGAACCAGCATTTACATCAGGAACCAAATACACAAAGTAAATGCTGGATAAAAGTATTACTGAGTCTGTAGCACAAGGACATCTGTTATTTTCAAGTGTTTTCCATAGGGCAGGATCTTAGCAGAGGAAGTTCAGAAAGAATCAGATAGCAGATTGTTTTCATTAGTAATGAATTTCTTGATGGATTTAATTACTGTCTGATTAATAACACATCAAAACAAATGCAATAAAAATTTTTCAGATAAATATTAGGGCTTTTACATTATCAAACAGTAACTGAGAGTGCAGGAGATTCCCTTCTGGGCTTGTGTATGTCCTGCCATACCCATTACTTATTTCTGACAACTAACACCCACTTCTCATGAAAAACTTGCCTTGAACTTCTTGCTCCAAGGAAAATCTTACTTTTCTACAGCTGCATAGTAATTTCATTTGTCATTCCTGTCATATAGCTTAAATGTCACTCTGAAGAAATAACCAAATAGTAATTAGCACTGATTTGTTCATAATGTTTGCTCTGTATCTAGTCCTTCAGAGTAGCAATACTTTTGTACTGAGTGATTCCACTTCTTGTTATGTATAATAGCCCATGCTCTTCACCACAGAGATATGCATGTGCATATCTTTCAATGTGCATGCACCTCTAGACACATACATGCATGCTCTGTCACTTTTCTATCCTACTCCAAGTTCTCATCCACCCATGTACAATAACACATCTCATCAGAAACATTGCTTTGTCTGGTCTAGTCAGTTCACCAAATCACTTTAATGAAGGGATTTTCTGCACAATCTCATATTTAAATAATCCTTGTCGTGTTCTCTTTTCAGAATCTTCACATTCTAGAGCCACTTCCTTTCCTTCTTCTTAAGAATCTCTTCTCAAGCAGTAAATTCATAGAATCATAGAATGGCCTGGGTTGAAAAGGACCACAGTGATCATCAACTCCCTTGCTGAGGGTAGGGTCACCAACCGCAGGCTGCCCAAGGCCACATCCAGTCTGGCCTTGAATGCCTCCAGGGATGGGGCTTCCACAACCTCCTTGGGCAACCTGTTCTAGTGTGTCTGAAAATCTAACCAAAAATCTAACCTAATATCTAACCTAAACCTCTCCTGTCACAGTTTAAAACCATTCCCCCTTGTCCTATCACTATCCACCCTCGTAAACAGCCATTCCCCTTCCTGTTTATACTCTCCTTTCAAATATTGGAAGGTCACAACAAGGTTTCCCTGGAGCCTTCTCTTCTCCAAGCTAAGCAAGCCAGGCTCCCTCAACCTTTCAGTTAATTCAAATTAATTTTGTATAAAATTTTAAAATGCCCTACTTATACTGTCACCTGCTGTGATTGTCGTCATTAACAAAGCGCAAGATTTGGATTTATGGAATGAATTGTAAGCATCAATACGCCTTTAGTAGAGCTGTTAAAAAGCTGTAAATCTTTTATTATCAGAGAGGAAAAAATCATGTATGGCTGCATTTTGCTACAAGACAAAATCTAAAGTTCATAATTAACTCATTTATGTTATTTAAAGTAATTATCCTGAAATACTGGACATGACTGAGTGAAATACAAGTGATTTTAAAACAGTAAAATACTGCAGTCACTGAAAATAAAAGAGAAGTGCATTTCTTCATCCAAGGTATTACCAGTAATTTTTAAAATATAAATTAATATTCAAAGAAAGAATTGCCTAGTACGATTAAAGATGTTTCCAATGAAGTCTACCTTTTTTATTTCACTTGCTGATAAAACTAGTAAATCTATGATTTCTTGTTATAGATTTTATAAAAATTTTTGAGGCTTTAAACATGCAGTTATACAGGTAAATGACAGTATCAATCACATTTTCATCATTTTGAAGTGGTACATTACAAAAATATTAGCAAAGAATTTCAGTGAAGGAAAGCCTTTTACTGTATTCTCATGTTTCATAGTTTTGACAGAAGACCAAAATGTAGGCTTACTAGCATTTTAACAGTTAAAAAAATATATTGAAGAAAAAAGAATAATTAGCAGCATTAATCGGAATAATAAATTGTTATTCAAGATGATATGTCTGTCAAATGAAAAAGGTGTCTTAGCAAGCTGAGTACACTTTTTTTTTTCTTTTCAAATTAGACATTTCTTGGATTTTCTGTGGTGGCACCATATACAATAATTCAATTCCTACATATTATTTTTCCATTTCATGGTCCCAGTTCTGAAGTTAAGTAATTGATACTAATAATTTACTGTAAGTTGTTCTTTTTCTTTAGAAAGAAAATAACACGCTCTTGCTCTTCATTTTTTTTCTAATTCTTGCTTGAAGTTTATATTTCCTTTACCAGTTTTTACTAGACTGTACTTGGAACACTCCATGAATATCTTGTAACATTGTATCTTTGGATATAGACTACAAAAAAACTACTATATGCCTCTTGAATGAATAATGTCTGATTTAAAATGGAAATTAAAGAAATAATATATTTTTCAGTGTCGCTTTTTCTACTATATTTGACACTTGGCTACACCTTCCCTTAAAATCCCTCAACACCCTTCTGTTTATAATATTTTTTCTCAAGATTCTAGAATCCCTTTTAGGGTTCAGTGGTTCTCAGAAAAAGGAACTTGGCTTCTGTGAGGTACTGACAGCTTTAGATTCCTGCACTGTTTCTTAAGGTCCTTTTAGATGATTTTAATCATTTTTATTCTGCAAAGATAATTTTTGTAGGAATTGCTCTATTCCATATTATTTTGCTCTTCATTGAGTCACTGCAATTTGATAACATGCTCTAGCTTTGTCAGTTGCTTGTCCTATTCTGTTTACTGAACTTCTGCTTTAAGAAAATATTTGACTCAAATTGTTGGGGAGATCATAATATCCCAAGTTTTCTTACAAAACAAGTCCAAAAGTTGTATACTGGTTTAGTTTAGGAACTTTTTACAAATTTTACACTGCAGTCATAAAATATCGAAGCTATGGATGTTGGTACATCAGCTACTACCACCTTCCTGTAGAAGAGAAATGAGCTGCTGGCACTGCTGCAGTGACTATAATCTTGTGTATGTCTGATGGAGGCTTTTGCATACAGGCAAATCTCCACTAAAATCCTAATCTATCTACTTGAAGTAAATTTTATTAGGAATGGCTGATGCGTCATTGAACAAATTCAAGTATAACCACATCTGTGAAAAGCAAGCAATTAGTCTGCTTTTTGAATGAAAAGATACAAGATTGGTATAACACAAACAATATGATGAAGGGCTTTAAACCTATTGAATTTAAAGAGAGTATCTTTACTATGTCCTTAAAGTTCACGAGAAAGCCGTAACAGCAACATACCTTTGAAGCTTTGTGACAACTATGCATTGCTTGAATGCCAGATGGTTGAATTGTTTGACTGAGATATTAAGAAGCCCACTCAGATCATAAAATGGGGTATAATCTCATGCTTCAAGCTATATATACTTATTTTTAGCATTAAAAGTAGAAAACTAATGCATATTTTCTCAATTTAACAGTAGAATCAAAAACTGTGGAGAGTGGATAGAGGATGGCAATTTGTTAGAGCTGAAATGAAACAGAACTCCTTTGATGAAACTGAAAAATACTACCTTCGAAAAATGTGCCCTCCTTTTTATTTATTTATTTATTTATTCAGAATGAAAACTGTCTGTCAAATATAACCTGATTTTGCAGGTAGTTTTTTTCCTCTGCGAGTGTTTTGGGGTGAATTTCTCAGATGCAAAATATAAAAATAAGATATCAAAAAAAAAAAAAAAAAAAAAAGTGTGAAAACTAAGAGGTCAAACATATCTGACAGCAGGATCTTGGGCTTTTAATTGCTTGAAGCCAGAACTCAAGGCATACAGTCAGCTGCATTAAATCTGCATCATTTTTTTCTGTGTAGAAGATTATAATGCACAGCCATCAGTGCATTGCAGCATTGCTGAAAGTCAGGGCTTTTTTGTGAGGACAGCTGAGAGAATGACAAATACTTTACTGCTTTGGAGATGCTGAGATAAATTTCAGTTGAATATGGAGAATGAGTTTTCATTAAGACTGGGGTCATTCCTAGAGCTTCAAGGTAAATAATGCATCCCACTATTCTCTTAATCTAAATACTATATTGTGAATAAAGGAGTGCAATTAACATTGGCTTATAATCAACTGTTGTCATTAGTATGTTTTAAAATCAGATCTTATACAAACAATTTTTCATACTGCTAACATAAACAAGCAACAGAATGTGGTATTGTCGTAACTACTTTCATACAGAAGGAAGATGATGTTTGTGCACAAAAGATTCTCTCTCCATACCTGATGATCAAAGTTTTTACAGTATCAGTTTATTATTATTACACTATTTTATAATTCTTGAAATAAAGTATGCTTCAGAATTCTCAAAGAGGTTCTTGTAAAGTCCTTTTCCAAAAGCCAGTTTGTTTTCCATCTCTATAAATAAATGTATATTTTCTTTAGATCATCACAAAGCTATCTAACCAAATACGTCATCTAAGACATTAGGCAATATGCACGTGGCTCCCACTGATTGTGCATACATGCACAGAAAGTACAAGTTATTTGTTTATGGACAATTTTAGGTACAGTCATGAAGCTCCACTCATGTATGTGCATTCACTGCAGCACTAATATGAACTGAGTCATCTTCTACAATCAGGGAAAGATTCAAGTTGTGAATAATTGATGGACACAATTCAGATGAGATATAGGCAAGACGTTATTATTCAGATGCTTATCAACAAATAATTCAAACATTCAGCTTCTGCAAACTTCAGTTAAGTGTGACAAATTTAAATTTGTTTGCATTAAGCAAGAGAGCTTATACTTTAATACCTGACAAAGATTATAATATAATTACAATTGCAATTTTTATGCAAGAATGTAGTGCCCTAGAACAATCAAATACTTACTGTTTATACCAAAATATCAGTATTATGTTCTGTATACATTTAAATAAATGAGTTGTGTATTAAATAAGTCATTGAGTGAAAACAGAAAAGAAAGCAAAGTGCAAACATTTCAATCCTTTCTTAGTCATTAGTATTATTTACAAACTCATTTATCTTGGCTCAGTTTTATATCTTTAAGGTAATCTGAGCAGCACTATTTCTTGATAACAGAAATTTGACTTCACTAACCTTTCTGTGGTCTATTAATTTGAGCCTTAGTTTTTCTCCCAGTTTCTAGTATAAATAGCTATGATATTTCTGCTTCTTGATAAAATTTCTACTTCCAGTTTCTCTTCAATTTAAGGCCATTTTAAGAATTGTTTTTATAATGTAATTGTTTTTGTTCAAAGTTGGCAAGTTAAATCCAGCTTAATTTTTTAGTTGATTTGTATTTGTTTTGGCTAATGATAATTCTGCTATCTATGAGAAATAAAATGGAATAAACAGTTTTTTACACTTAAAATTATCCAACAAAGTTTTCATAACTGCTTTTTTGGTAACAGCCAATTGAATGAGATAGAAGAAGAAATAGGAGAGACTTTGTCTCAAGGCAGGGAGGTGCATTTGCTTTAAACTGCTTCTAAAACATTCTGTAAGTGTTCAAAGAGTCTTGCTTAGAATATTCTGCTGGTATCATGTTTGTTCCATCCTCTCGCCATCCCTGTGTCAGAGGTAGAGCTGCTTGTGTATCATCCTCAACTTTCCAACAGAGGAAGAAATTAAACATAGTATGCACGTGATTATGCCTTCTAGCTGTCAATATGGCAGCAGTAGGACTGAAGCCCTGATGGCCTGTCTTCTGTTTTGTTTTTTTTTATACTTTATGTAGGCAGACATCATTTTTGGAATGCATAATCTTTTGACTAACATTTTCTTCCTGTGTTTCTCAGTTTTTTTTTATATTAAATGTTATAAAGAACATTATGATCTCACTATTTTCCCTTACGATGCTGGAGACATTCTGATTAAATTTATTTCATGAATGAAGCTCTAGCTTGTATATTTAAAAGACGGGCCACATCTATCTAATTTATATGTATTTTTTGTTCAGTTCTCTGTAGATCTAAAAATCTGATAAAGTGACAGGGAAAGAAGAGTCTGAAATGTAGAGATCCCTTTGAGCATGTGTACAGAAGCCATTTAGAATAAAAGCTTAATAATGCACTTATACTTTCACAATCAACAATCTTACTGTAAATTAATACCTTCTGTTAGTGTGTGTATATGCACATAGAACTCATGCATACATAGAGTAATTTGTTTTATGTTTGTTCAGCATTCTAGTCCACCACTTAGTAATTTTCTGAAATTAAATTATTCTCTACAGGGATAATCTTTGTGGGAAAAAATAAACTCCCCTTAACAAACTAAACTTCGTTCTGCCCTTGGGGAAGGAACAGCAGTTGATGCCAACACCTACATATCAGTGCATACATGCGTGAAGGTTTTAAGGGTTGAATTCTCGTATTGTGGAAAAAAGTATCTTGTTCAAAATGGATTCAGATGATTATGGGAGGAATATCTTGAGGAAAAATTACTGTCCCATCAAATAGAGTCTTTTTCTGGGGGGGCAGCTACATTCCTAAATCATTTATGATCACGTAGATTAAATCACAGGTAATTCTTTACTGACAAAGATCCCAGCATCTGTGTCTGTCTTTTTAATTTCTAATTCACCTCACATAATGACATGAATGAAAAGAAGTGTGAATTTTGTTTCACAGTTAAAAAAATATTACCAGACTCTTTAGAACCGGATCTCTGCTCACTTGTGTTATTTCTGTCTTCAGTACAAGAAAAAAATCTCCTTCAGTTTTAAAAGAACAATAAATGTGTGCTCTTTTCTTTAGAATAATAAATAGGTGCTCTTGAACTTTCTTCTCAGTCAGTGACTTAATAACAACTTGGTGTACTTGATCAGACCTCTACCACCGAATATATTCCCCAGTGAGGTCAAGGTCTTAACATTTCAAACTTCTTAGCTTTGTAACACTTGCCTTCAGTAGAGCGAATGGCCTTGTTAAACTGCTGAGAGAACTGATATGAGAGGGGAAAATCTTATTTGTCTTTTATATTTGTCTTTTATACCAAGTAACAAATTTAAATCATTTGAATTTGTTTTCCCAGCAAATGCCTGTGCCTTGGATATTCTGGAAATGTAATTAAGATAGTATTTTTTTCCTTTCAATAAAAATGTAGAACTATAAGAGATAGAAACACCAGTTTTCAAGCAATGCAACAATCTGGAATCTGCATCTTAATTGAACACAAGCTTTTCTATTGTTCTTGCTTAGTCAGTTTTACAACTCCAGCTCTGATGTACATCTTTTGCCATAAGACTAAAGAAATAATTTAAAAGAAAAGCTACATATGGCAGAGTCGAGTCAAATCTAAAAGAGGAGTTAGCTTACATAATAGGAACAGCTCACAGGGTGACAGAAAAGACTACATAAAGTATATTGATTCTGTGGGGCGAAAAATTCACATCTGAGCCTATACAAAGAAAATGTTTTTTAGCAAGGTAAGAAGGAATCTAGTTATACTGTAGATTTTCTTTCTTTATGCTCAAATCTGTCATAGTTTTACAGTGCTGGAAATAGGGATGAATGCCACATCTAATGCTTGACGTCTGTCTTACAATAGCTCAGCAAGACCTTATCAAAATACAGTACATCACTGCAAAGCAGTAAGTACTGTATTGGGTTATTCTTCTCGTTTTCCCCATTTCCATGCTACACCAGTATTTTAATTTATTTTTCAGCAATACCTCCACTTCTCCTTGAGAAGTTTTGCTGATGCCTTTTGTTCATTTCTTGCTATAGAAAATAGAGAACATTCATTCTTTTATATGGATCTAATTAAAAAGTAGAGAGTAAACAAACAGGTTATTCTCTTATTTTCACTTTTCTCCCTAAATATGAATGTGTTTGTTTTGTTTTGTTTTGTTATTTTACTACTCCATTCTCATTTTGTTTTGCAACCTATTATTATTTTTAGCTCTGTCTGGTATATTTTCTTTTCTCACAGAACTGCTTCCACAAAGAATTAAGATTTCTTCTGAGTGTTTTGCTCTGCACTACTTTACTGTCACAGTAAGGTCACTGTAAAAATTGTCCTCTCTCACCCTGTGTTCCTGCTTTTGGTTCCCTTTTCCCTCCCACCTCAATTTTAAGATGACATGTTTGCAAGTTCTGTTTTTCACCAGTTTAAGAGGTTGTCTAGTAGGAAATAAATTCTGAATTCTACAAATTGTATATTTAAATATTAATTGAATTATACAGCATTCTGATATCAACAATCACCTTTAAAATCCTCTGTTTCTTCTTGTGTCCAAATTTTTTCATATGAGAAGACAATTCTAAGAATAGCACTAAAAATAACCAAAACACAACAAACTAAAACAGTGAAAAACATGACATTTCTTTCACTAAACATAAATACTTTTTTTAAACTAGTAAAAGATCACACTTGTTAGATAATATGTTTTTCTGACTTCAAGATTTATTTTTAATTAATACTGCTGCTGGTGGTTGTAAGTCTAAAATGTAAAACTGATATGTATATTTGTCTACCCCTTTGCCTTGAGAAATGCAGCATATCCTTTACTACCTTGCTCCTTACACAAAGACAGTGTAAATGAAAATAAACAAAAAATGTTTATGGGTAGTTATCTTACTTCTGTTTGTCATCCCAAAAGGCAAAAAGATTTCAAATGGCGAAGATCACCTTGATGCAGATGCTGGAGTGCCTTTCTAAAGCTCTCATTTTAGAAAACACAAAGTTCTTAACTGAGTGTATCACATTGTATGTCCTCATGCATGACACTAGATCATCATGAACGTGTTCTCTTTTGCCAGTGTCACAGTCCTATTATGGCTGGGAAGAAAAACAGAAGGCTAAAAAGCAAGAGCTATGCTTTGCATAATAAAGGAAAGTTTCTTTAATTTAGATAGTAAAGGGAGAAACAGAGTGTGTTATTGTTCTGCTAGAGTTAACCCGAATAATTAAGAATGCAGTTATATCACTATCTAACATTTCATGTATCTGCAGAAGGAAAATATTAAAAAGTAATTTCCTGGTTTCCAGATCTCAGAATCCAATAGTTCGTATGCCTATTTTAATTTTCCTAAATACAAAAAGCTACATGTTTCCTCTATGAGGAAAGATACAGACACAGAATGAAGGAAAGCTCAATGAATAGGAGTCACTGTGGTGTGGTCCAGTTCAGAGAAACTGGTTGAAACAGTTTTCTGAACAGCAGACTTAAAATATCCCAGGGGCTTCTCCTGCTTCTCTTTGAAGTCTCACTCTTTCTGAGAACAACACTGTCCACTGATTGCTTGGCATGAAGCTATTTCTCTCAGGCTTAAAATAAGAAATGCCCTATCCCAACATTGAACTGATATTATTTGAGCAATAGTTTTATGTCTGCATATGAGTATTTATTGGTTTAGTCCCAGGAAAAATGCTTTCCTTGATAATTCCTTTTTTCTTTAAATCTCAAACATGTACCTTTCTGCTAAAAATAGTTTGCGAACATCGCTGTTGCTTCTATTTGCTTAAAAAATGTGCTCTTCTTAAAAGGTGACTGATTTTAATCCTGAAGAATTTAACTCTGTTCTGACAAGAATATTTAGAATGTTGATGGAAAACATCTCCATTTGAGTGTCTAGAAGCATATGAGCAGAATAAATAAATAAATAAATAAATCTGTTTTCACTAAAGAGAATTCTTTACAGTCATATATTTCTCAGTTAATTGTATATTGTGAAAAAATATTAAAGTTTTAAAGAAAATAACACAAAAAATTCTATTACTTGTTATTCAACACTGAAGACTGGGCATGAATCTGATTAACCTGATAGATAGACAGCCAATTGAAGAAAGTTTTAGAGTACCCTAGGTGTAGAATTTCTTTATATTCCTTTTGTTTCTTAACCATTTCCTAGCATTTGGCCACTGCTGAAGGCCTATGAGTGTTCTGAGTGGAAATCTCAACAGGACCCTGAAGAGTAATTCTTCTATCTCTCACATATATAGAAATCACAACTGCTAAATGAAAGACTAGACAAAACTTCAATTCTATGGCAAAGTATTAAATGTTCCTCTTTATTTTAGACTCTCTCAGGGTTGACTATTAAAAGTTACCAGTATCATCTCTTTATCAGATCGCTATAAATTTGTTAACAAGTACAGAAGGTAAGCACTTTTTTGACTTTGACTTCAATCTTTAGGATAACTAACAGGAATTTAGAACAAGAAGCTAAGCAGCACCATTGTATATGTGATTATCTATGAATGGATATGAAATATGAATGTACAAATATAAAAATATGTATGCACTGAAGAGATGTAAGGTCAATTTCAACATCAGAATGAAGAAAAAAGAGAAAGGAAAATTAAAAAAATAAATAAATAAAATCAGGAATTCACCCCTGTGAAGTTTTTGTAATACATTTCAAAAATAATACCGGTGGAAAATCTTTTTCCAAAAGTTCTGTATCTGTTTTCTGCAGTTCCAGTAAATTATTTTACCTCAAGCTCTGACTACATAAATTTTTGCTCAGAAGGCTTAAATTAAAATTTGCTTTATTCTAACCAGCATCCTAGCTACATGTTTATTACTCAAAGCCAGTGCCTGCTCAAGCAGTAACAAACCACCTGTGGGAATATACCCAGCAAATGTGAATCCCAGCCAGCTGTAACTACAGCAGGCAAATTACTGGTTCACTGGAATAGTCTACCTTTATTTATTTATCCTTAATTATAATACAAGGATTTTAGGAAATGAAATTATAGCTGTTCCAAGGCTAATCTCTCCCAGCAGAATAAGTTCAAAATGTATAGAAATATATATATATATATGTATATTTAGAATAATACATAGCACCTAAACGTTAACATTCATCTATGAAGATTGACCAAAAAAAAAAAAAAAAGTTACTTAGAATTGTAAACCAAGAAGTATAAAGGACAAAAATAAAATAAAATAAAATAAAATAAAATAAAAAATCCCTGGAGAAAGAAATGTTCAGGCTCTACCATTCAAATTTACGATCCAGACAGGGGAGAGACTTTTGAATGCAAGCTTAATATATACATTATCAAATGGATTCATGCCATGTACATTCTTAGGGATGAAAGGTTTATTTGAATATTTTGATTCAATTTGAAGTAGAACTTTGTAACATTTTAGCATTGTAAAAATAGGTTTTTACAGTGTTTGATATGTGTAAAATGAGTTGGTTTCTCAGCTTTTGTTCTGAAATATTTACCAAATTCCCATATTAAACATTGTGCTCTGAAGTATTCTACACTGTGTAATAAAAAATCATAGCCTATTTTATTTCATTTTAATCTTAGATCTCTATAGGGTGCTTTCAGATGAAAAAGTCTTGTAAGTGTTTCTTATGAAGGTAGAAAAAATTGTCACTAGTTGCATATCAATGAAAGTTACTTCATCTGCTGTGACAGATATTTAGGTTGAAGTCCATAAAAAAAGAAAGTATAAAAGCTACTAATATGTTTCACAAAATTTGAAAACTCTCTTAATGAAATTTTTAATCCATCCTTTTATTTTCTAGATACATATACACTTCATTCTTTGGTCTTTGGTTTCTTTTATTTCTTTTAATTAAAAAATAAAAAAAATAAAAAAAAAATAGGCAAACTGAATGTCAATCCTGTAGTTAGAACAGATCTTGTAGTTCTTGTGGTTTTGCTCATGAATTCATAATAGATTGTACTCTGAGCTCATATTTTTTCCACTTCTGAAAATGGTTTCCTGAGCTGAATTTCTATCTGTCTATTCAGCAAAATAATTTTCAACTGGAAAAGCAGATTAAATAAAACTGCAGTATCTCACAACAGTACACCATTGTAGGCAACAAAATGTAATTCACCAGAAAACATTGACAATTATAAACCAAGACAGAACTGAACATCAGTAGAGTTACCATGCTGATGTATATAGAAGCTCTATACAAAGCTTTTTGAAGCTTTTTGTAAGCTGGAAATAATGGCAAACGTCTGTTTGCCTTTCTATACGTGATTAGATATTGAAAGAAAACTAAAATAAAAAAAACTTACTGTTATTCTATGAGTTGGAGGAAACCCAAGAAATGAAAAGCACCTTGATTGCTTGTATAGGCCATAAAGCCACTAGTTAAATTAGAAAAAAAGTTTGAAGAGTAGAATTATGATTTTTCTTAATTATTATCTTTTCCTTATAAGTTCTACAAGTATTTGTAATTTAAAAAAAAAAAAAACCTACATTTCATTAAACAAAAGATTTTCTTAAAAAGTTGTTGAAATTATTTTACTTTTACATAAGTTCAAATTTCATCAAGTTTATTAACAACAATTTCAATTTTTATTTATTTGTGGTTTTTTTTTTTATTTACTTCATTGTTAGACAAAAATTGGTAAAGGAGAAATAATTACTTAAAGATAGTTAAGTATGTTTAATTTTTAAATGATTCTTAAATTATAATTTCTATATACACATTCTATAAGCACAACATAGGTTGGGCAGAGAATGGCTTGAGAGCAGCTCTAAGGAGAAGGATTTGGGGGTGTTGGTTGATGGAAGACTCAACATGAGCTGTCAATGTGAACTTGCAGCCCAGACGGCCAAATGTATCCTGGGTTGCATCAAGAGAAGTGTGACCAGCAGGTCAAGGGAGGTGATTCTGCCCCTCTGCTCTGCTCTCATGAGACCCCATCTGGAGTACAGCGTCCAGTTCTGGGATCTCCAACATGAGAAGGGCACTGACCTGTTGGAGAGGGTCCAGTCCAGAGGAGAGACACAAAGATGATCAGAGGGCTGGAGCACCACCACTTCAGGGATGGGCTGAGAGAGTTGGGGTTCCTCTGCCTAGAGACCAGAAGGCTCCAAGGATAAACTGGAAGAGGTTTAGATCTAAACTAGGAAGAAATTCTTTACTGTGAGTGTGTTGAGACACTGGAACAAGTTGCCCAGTGAGGTTGTGGATGCCCCATCCCTGGAAGCATTCAAGGCTAGGTTGGATGGGGTTTTGAGCAACCTGGTCTAGAGGGAGGTGTCCCTGCCTGTAGCAGGGTGTTTCGACTTGGATGATTTTGGGTGTCCCTTTAAACCCAAACCATTCTATGATTCTGTAAATCTGTAGCTGTTCCATCATCTTGAACAGTGGCTTAATATCCAGTTAGTTCATAACAGTTCTAATGACTTGATGCCAAAGAAATTATGTATCTATAGTTTTATGATGATTACAGGCTGTGTTTAACAAAGAATTAATGAACAAAAGAAATCCTAATTTCCACAAATCAGAAACTGCTGTTTAAGTGTCTTACTGTAAACAGTAAATACTCTGGCATAGTCGATGATTTGTTTTACTTGTTTGATTAGATGCTTCTGCAAATAATTTATTCTGTTCACTGAAGAAAAATGTAAAAATGTTTACATTCAGGTTGAAAAATAATTCTGATTAATTTTTTTTCTGATAAATATCTTTTCTGTTGATGAAAATAATTTTCTCTAACGTTTTAGCTTAAAAATAATATGCCTTTAATTTTTTCATTTGTTCCTTTAGGTATTGTATTAAAGCTTATGCAATTTTCTGTGATCAGAACTGGAAAATGCAAAAGATGATGAAATCTACAAAGGTTCCCCTCATCTAAGGCTGGAGTTGATTCTTAAGAACAAAAAAAATGTTTGTGTTATTAAGCAATGAATATATAAAGTAAAAGTTAAATAAAATATGAATGGAAAGCTGGCAGTATAACGTTACTGGGCATGGTCAGCGATCACTATATGTGTTTGGTAATTGATTCAAAATACTGTTTTTGTTCAGCAAAATCACAAATGTAATGTATATTCGGAGAGTATTCAAAGTAAGTATTTGTTTCTCTTTCAAATAAAAAAAAAGTATTTGCTTACTACTTCTTGCATGCTCTTTGTTTTATTTCCTGGACATAGTAATACTGAGAAGGCTCAGGCAAGGGCAAGAAGGATGAGCAAGTATGTGCTTTACAAGTAGTGAGAAAGCCAACCAAGAGTTTTCAGCCCAGGAAAAAATTCCGGGTGAAAGACATGGGGATAGAGGAATATTGGAGAAATTTACAATACCATAGCATTCTTGTAGGAGATAAACAGATTTCTCACTCAGTATGGCTATATTATTGTTCTTGATTGCTATAGGATGTTTGCTTAAAATTAATGTTGTTTCTCCCTAAAGAAATTCTGTTTACATCAGAGGAAATGCAAACTGAATTTCTCTCAGGTGAAAATAAACTGAAAGCTCTTCTACAGAACATTCATTCCATGGATATGAACTAGAGATGAACTGAAGCAAAACCTCAAAATTCATATATAAACTGACGGTCAAATCCTTAGCATCCACTGTGTTTTTCTGGATGCTAAAATTTATAGGAATTCCGAAGGAAGGCTGGATAAATTAATAAAAGCACAATCCACTGACTACTCTAAATACAAAACACATTTGGTCTCTGAAATTTTGGGCTCCCTCAGGGCTCAAAAACTTGTACTTCAACTTACATCGACTCTGCTTGACAACTATTGTTGTCACTGGCCTAAGCAGACTTTCTACACTCTTTCTAATCTGCAATAGGTATTTTTCTTTGAAAAACTCTTAACAATTAAAAAAAAAAAAATATATAGGAAAAAAGAAAAATAATGATGTTCTGCCAGGATCCTGAGTGCAGCAACAGACTTTAATGACACTGTCAGCCTCACTTGGAATCCCTACCCACATCTTCTGACTATGATTCAGGAAATCAACTCCTGCCCTGATCTATGTCATAGGTAGTCTGCTAGCAACAATTTTCCTTGCTTGTCTATACTGACCTTTTGGAAATGACCTTGTGCCTGATGTGTGGTGTTGTATTTGGCTGATGGTCACTTGGCTGTTGACAGAGTCTGCTGCTGCTAAGTGAATGTGCTGCCCACCCTGCTCACCCTATTCAGGTGCTATTTGACTATGCCTCAACGATGACAAATGTTAGAGGGGAGGAATGGAGAGTGTTTGCTTTAAGTTTTTTAGATATCTAACACTATCTTCTCAAGAAGACATTCATTGGAAATAAGTATGACTTCTACAATTTTTCAGGTAGACTGTAAATATAAAATAAAGAGATGAAGATTGAGCAAAACATTTTTCTTATTTCTGTTATTTTCTCTCTTTCCTTTTCATTTTCTAAATTAAGACTTGTCTTTGAAGAAAACTCTCTGTAGTGAAAAATCTGTAGATGCCAACCAAAACAAAATGAATTTTTTTAATTTTTTTTTTTTTTTTTTTTTTTTTTTTTTTTTTTAACTGCAGAGGTCAGGGTTGTTTCCTACCTTAGGAAATTGTGGTAGTGGTTAGGTCAATAAGATAAGCTTGTTTTAAGGAAGAAGAGGGGAAAATGAAACATAAGAACAGTGCATTTAGACCTGCAAGCCACAAAGAGATTGTATGCAGACTTGTGGAAACTAATATTCTATGGACTGATGTAACTGACAGCAAGTCTTCAGTTAGGGATTATTTGCAGAGCTCAAGTGAAGTATTAAGTCCTAATTTAAGATGACAGTGTAGATATTTTCCTTGGAGAGGATAAATGTGAAAGAAGAGCCTAATAACCATGATAGTAGACTAGAAGCATCAGCAAGTGCAGAGAAAGGTGACAAATATTATCACTTCCTTATTGATCTCTTTGTAGATATATACTAATTCAGCTGACGTTCCAGTACAGTCTTTCCAGATTATTTCAGTCCCAATCAGCCTGACTGTCATGTAGAGTAATGGCTGATCTTTGGGAAAAAATATTGAGAAACACCAGTAAAATATTCAGAGAAAAGATGAAAATTACTTTTTCAGAATGGAAAGAGCTATTTTACAAATATCAAACTGGAACTAAGTGAAAATTATTATAATATTGTTACTATAAGAAAATTTTGGTAATGTTCTTCTGTTTCTAAAATGAAGATAAAATCTTCTATACCACAGTACATTACCTTAAAAAGTGTGAATTTAGACAAGAGTTAATCGTGTATTAGGTTATGACAAAGTGTCAATAAAAAGATAAAGCAGAACTTTTCTTTATTTCTTTGTGTCTGTGCATGTACAGGAGTGCATAAGTGGCTTTAAGTTATTTTGTATCAGTAGCTTTCAGAGTGTCCTTCATATCGCAAACTGCTTTCGTAGCGGTGATGTGCTTGTAATCAAGTCTGCTGCTGAGACTGAGGTTATAACTGTGCTGAACCATAAACCTATCTCATACACCGAAGACCTACAGATTAACTAAAAGTCTCCAGATATTTTAGAAGACCTTTGATGACCTCTTCTAGTTTATTTTTGATTTTTCAAGGCCTTTGAAGAATAAATAGCAAGTCAATAGCAGGTCTGGTGTTTAACAGAATTCACAAATCTACCATCCTCCTTCAGTGCTTGGTAGTCCTCCCTGGCTACCCAATAGTAATAACCTTAGCACAATCTGTCACAAGATATCTGTTTTATTTCTTCCTAGTACATTAACAGAGCAAAAGGCTGTGTGGTGCTTAGCTGACTATAGGCTAAACCACAACATTCCTTTTTGCAAGACTGTTCTCAGGCTTATTACACCCAGCTCTGTACACAGATCCAGAAATGCCTGGGCCTAAATGCAGAATCCAGAACTTGACAAATTGAAATCAAATTTCATGCAGTCATAAAATCTAATTTATTCTGAAATTAGGGGGAAAAAAACAACTATTAAAACAGTTTAAATTACAGATGATATATTGTAACTTTGAAAGCAGTTACAGACTCATAATGTTCCCACAAATCAAGTGCATGCTTTCTTATAAATACATCATTAAAATGTTTCCTGTTGCTTATAGGTAAGTTTGCAGAATGAAAAAAGAATACATCCATACAGTATTAAGTCCAGGTCTTTTCTGTGGGATAATTATCAAAGCTCTAATCTCTTACTGAAGCAGCAAGACCTGGAATAAATGCCCTGTGCCTGAGAGAACATCTGTTGGAGTTATTAAGCTGGTAAATGTTCCCTGAAAAACATCAGCAGGAGAAATAAAGGTTTTCAAATGTGGCTGAATTGAAAAGATTAAAGTATGTATTTGGTTGTGAAAAAAGTAATGGGGAAAAAATAGTTTGTTTTTAAAAAGAAAAGTAAGCTATCAAGAAATTGATATAATTTCCAGAAAAAAAAAAAAAAAAATTCCAGCTTTACTGTAAGTTTCATCCAGATTGCAAAATCTGTTGAAGTAAACAAATAAATAAATAAAATATTACAAAAAAAAAAAAATATTAATGAAAGATTGCATGATTGTTTTACCTTAAAAACATAATAAAAGAAACAAACAAATAAAAACAAGCGACTAGTCAAGAGGATGAAATTATGCAATTTAATTCTTACACTAGTACATTCTGCAATATCAGGGGCTGCCTTTAATCATCTGATAACTTGAATATCATGTGACTGTTCAATCTTAAAAAACAAAATTGTCAGATTTACATAGCTTGTTTTCACATAATAATAGTGCTCTTTTCCTTCAAACCAAAAAGGAGTTTCAGTAACAGCTTTGTGTCTAAAAGTTCCTTATACAGTTTCTTTTGCATTTTGGTAATTTTCCTTGTGGCTATTTAACTAAACCTGTTATACAGATGTCAGCTTAAAATGTCCAAATTTTATCCCTGTAATGATTCAACCAAAATTCCACTTCTGCAACAAAAGAACAGAACTTCCCTGCCATGTTCTAGTTTGCTAAGATAGCACTTAGAGATGTTTCTGTCTTGCAAAGTTTTTGACCATGCATTATTTTCTGCAAAGAGGTGATTCTGCAGCAATAGGTTGCATGAGGTCTCTAATTCAATATTTCCATGGGAAGGGAGTGAAAAGCAAACTGCCACAATACCTCTTTTTATTCTTAAGAATGCTATTTTTTTTTTTCCTTCTAGTCAAACATATCTTGTGGGATTCAAATCTGCTACACTGCTAGATATGCAAAGGAAAGTCCTCATGAGAATCACAGAGGTAGCCTATTCAAAAGATCTCTAATGAGAATGTGAAACTGTGCACTGCCTTTATTTCATTTGCTACAGGTACTACACATTTTGAAGTCCGCTGTACAGCCAAACTCATATCCTGCATCAAAAACCAATAAGAATATATCTTTTCAATGGAAGATAACCTCAAGGATCACTGAAGATAGGAAACCTGGCTGTGTTAAATGCTAAGATACATGCAATATTTAAGAACATTCATTGTTTCACTTTGGCTTTAGTCTACATAGCAAGACTTATAAATATCCATTGAGCTACGGTGTATGATTTTGTAAGAAAATTCCTGTAAGAAATTGATCATGGCATGCAATAAAGAATACTTTTTACTCAAGTGTGTCTATTTTGTTGAACATTACTCAAAAGTTCCAAAACTTTCCAATACAGTTGCGTTGCAAGAGCTGCAAGAGCTCTGGACTGCAGAAACAACCTGTATGGTTGCCTTCAGTTTACCAAAGTTGTATAAAGGTGAAATGCAATTTGGTACAGCTCAACAATGGTATGATCTGATATGTAGAAGGTCCAACAGAAGAAGTTAAAGTGTCTGGAAACAGGAATGTCAGAGAGAAAACGACCTCATGTAAAGGAAAGAAGTTTCCCTTGAGATAACAAAGTCCATTGCTTTTTCTTGTAGAAGTTATGGAAAGTGAATGCTCAGGGGTTAACTGTAGTGAGCAGAACTGGTGTTGGGAAATGAACCAAATGAACCCCAAAATGGGGTTATGTCAACCCATTTCTGTGTTCATGATGCATCTATGCATACTTCTTATAAATCTGCTTATAGCAGTGGGATTCTGTACAATACCTTCTTCATCACCTCTTTTTAAAATTAAGAACAAAAATGTATAGTTCATGTCAAGATTTGGATAATAGGAAACAAGATATTTTAGTTGTTTCTCACTACATAATTTCATTAATTAACAAAAATCATTTTTTATATAAATGCATATTCACTTATATTCATTTATTTGTGTCATTCCAGATTAACAATTGACTTTCTCACTCTTTGTTTTACTGCTAGCCTCTTGCTACCCATCTAACTGGTATACATCACAGCCTGTCCTTGATGACATAATTTAGAGGTAGTAATTTACATTTTTCTCTGATAATCATTAAGCAATGAAAGTGTTTTTCAAATCAGCAGGAGCTCTTCAAACATACAGTACTCTCATACAAATGAAGTTAGAAAATTAGAAAACAAGTTGTAATAAAAATCAAAGGTCATAGAGTCATAGAATAGTTTGGGTTGGAAGAGACCTCAGGGATCATCAATTTCCAGTCCCCCTGTCACATGCAGGACTGCCAGCCCCTAGATCAAGTACTAGACCAGAGTGCTCAGGGCCCCATTCAACCTGATCTTAAAAACCTCCAGGAATGAGGTATCCACAACCTCTCTGGGCACCTTGTTCCAGTGTCACGGGTTATCCTTAGATATAAGTCCGTTCCTAGGACACAGGCCCCGGGAAGAAGAGAAAAAAAAAGGGGGGGGTACGAACAGTCCCAATCGGCCCTGGGCCACGTGCGCTCCGGGAGAGGGGGAAGAGCAGAGAGCTAGCCGATAGTTATAACAAAGAGAAAACACAACGGCAACGATCTGAGGAGGAAGGGTAATTTACTGAATCTAACTAAATCAAACAAAACGAGAGAGAAAAGAGTATCAAAAAATGAGAGTCAAACCACAATAGTGCGAAGGGAAAGCACGTGCTTTCTCCACGGCGAGCTGAGACGGCTGAGCCGGGCAACACGGGGAGAGGCAGCCGCTCCGGATCCTGTCCGCAGCTCCATCCCACTTCTTCTTCCTGCCAGGTCCTCCGGGGATGCTGCCCTCTTCCCTCCCCTCACATCAGGATGCTCAAAGAGTCCACAAAAGGCAGTAAATGGAACCAGAATATTTACTCTTTTACTGCCACTGGTCCACATGATGTTCTGATGTGGAATACTGACAGCAAAAAATCAAGAAACCACAACATCCAGCAACTGACCACTCTCTCAGTTGAAAACTTGCTCCTGACGTCTAACCTAAATGTCCCTCCCTTTAGTTTAAAACGGTTCCCTCTTGTCCTATCACCATCTACCCGTGTAAAATGTTGATTTCCCTCATGTTATAAATTCCCTTTAAATAATGGAAGTCCACAAAGGGATCGCCACCCAACCTTCCCTTTTCCAGACTGAAAAAGCCCAGTTCTTTCAGCCTATCTTCATAGGAAAAGCGCTCCAGCCCTTGGATGATCTTCATGGCCCTTTTCTTGACCCTCTCAAAAATCTCTACATCTGTCATGAGTTGGGAGCCCCAGACTTTAACACAGTACTCCAGCTTGGGCTTCATGTGGGCATAATAGATGGGGACAATCAGCTCAATCACTTTGCTGGTCATATCTCTTTTGATGCAATCCAGGATCGTAGAATCATAGAATCATTGGAGTTAGAAGGGACTTCTGACAGCCATCTAGTCCAACTCCCCTGCAATGAGCAGGGACATCTACATCTAGATCAGATTGCCCAGGGCCTTATCCAGACTCACCTTGAAAGTCTCCAGGGACAGGGCATCAAACACATCACTGGGCAACCTGTCCCTGTGCCACTCTCACTGTAAAATATTTTTTCCTCATATCTAACCTAGATCTTCCCTCTTTGAGCTTGAAACCATTTCACCTTGTTCTATCACCACAGACCCTGCAAAAGAGTTTTTTTCTGTAGATCCCATTAGATACTGAAAGGCCTCTATCAGGTCACCTCGCAGCATTCTCTTCTCCAAGCTGAAGAGTCCATCTTTCTCAGCCTGTCCTCACAGGACAGGTATTTTATTCCGCAGTTTCATTCTGCACAAAAATTTCATTTTTGTGGCCCTTCTCTGGATATGCTCCAGCAGGACCATCAATCTTCTGGGCTGCAAGCCCACACTGCTAGTTCAAATTACGTTTTTCATCAACCAGAATCCTTAAGTTTTTCTCAGCAAGGCTACTCTCAAAGAGTCTTTCTCCCATTTTTGTACATATGTGGGATTACTTTGACCCAAATGCAAAACCACCACTGGATTGTGCTGTTTGAACCAACAAAAAAGGTAGTGTGCTTCCCCAACTTATTTAAAAAAAAAAAAAAATCCTTCTGGCAAAATCCAAGGAATGTAAGTTAGAATTATGATAGAATTATGAAATTCAAGTCTGTCTCATAATCTTAGTGTAGTTGGACATCTGTCTGTGTATATACAAGGTCATACACAGTCATCAAATGAATCAAGGCAATATCTCAGCCACTATTTTATAGAGGTGATAATGGGCTGATTTGAGACAACTTGAGACAAGGTGGCTGATGGGACTTGCTTCTGACTATTATGGCAGGAATTCCCCAGGCAGGAGTTTTGAAAAGTCCCAGAGACTCCCCAATATGAATTCAACTCTGTCTAGACAAACAGGTAGGCACTAGCTGTACCCATTGATATATTAATCAATCACTGATTAACTAACTTCCTGGACAAAGGATCTGGCTATCCAAGGAATTCACTCATGTAATTCCTTTTTTCACATTGCAGGTGCAGAAACTGATTGATCTAAACATACATAATTTTAAAAACTCAGCAGAAATTCTTCTCTTAACTACAGAAATTGTTGTGTAGGACAGTTTTCTGCACAAATTTAAGATATTTAAAAGGTGTTTTGTATGTGTTTTAGGGTAGTCAGTAGCACTTAAACATGCATGTGCCAAACAGCATGGAACCATACACAGTCTTAGAAAAAAAATAGCAGAATAGTTTGGGTAATCTCACTTAATATGGCTAAGTATATGGTGTTGCATGTACCATTTTAACAGACATCTGTCAGCACCTGAACAGCCTCTGAGCTTCCTATCTGAGAGATTCTCTTCCCCACATGAATGTTACCCATTGCAAATATCACATGGATTTTTTTTTCTTTTCAGTGCTCTAACCATGAATGTCTATTCAATACCTACTCTATTAAAACCACTGGCATGGAGGCAATATTGATTTGTTCCTATGAAATTCTGATGACTGTTCAGAGTCATGTTACATTATTGTCTCTACTCTTCTGTCTCCCCACTTGCACTGGTTATAAAGCAACACTACAAAAGCTCTTTCATCTTGTTAAAAGTCAGAGCATACTATACAGAACAAAGATTTAATTTAAGCACCATGGAGACAGCATCATTTCTTAATATCCACCACAAATATATCTTTATTTGCTAACTCTTTAAATCCTAATTTGGAATGCAGAAGACACAAAAGATAATTCAACATTTTCCCATTTCAGAACATTGAATCTACAGGCTCCCATTTTTCAATAGAGAGAGAGAGAGAGAGAGAAGATCACTTCAGTATATAACTGCTTAGTCATTTGTCTATATAAATTAGATAGCATGATATGCCCAGCTGTCATAGGGGATGCATGTTATCCAAGGAGACTCATAAGATACTTGTGAAATAACCCAGCAGTGATTTCCACTTTCATCAGCATCACAGAAATATTGTCTTTATCTACACAATATGATATAATTTTACTTTTTTTTTTTTTTTTTTTTTTCGGTAACACACTTTATAGATTTGTCAAAATATTTTTGGAGCTGTCAGAGATTCATAATAAAGCATACAAATATTATCATCTTTGTATTTGAGAATATATCAATATAGTTTATAGTACAATAATTAGACCAGTAGCAAATAGTACTTTGATTTTAAATAGCATTTGGATCATTTTTAAAAAAAAAAATCCCTCTAAGAATAAAATGAAAGCATTAAAGATATTCAGCAGAGCAGTTTATGTAGGTGTTCCTGTGCACTAATACCTAGCTGAAATAATTGGTTAAAATCAACTGTTTCTATCTCTCTCTCTCTTTCCTTTATTTATTTATTTATTTATTTATTTATTAAGAATAAGAACAAAGCAGAAGTCAAAACATAGTGAGTAGAACTGTCACTGTTTTAGTAATAGTGTAGACATTTTATTCCACAGTCATTTTAGTACTCATGATGTCTCAGTCCTTACACTAACCTGAATTTGGGAAAAGAAAGAGAAAATAAGTGAAAAAGAAAGGAAGAAAGTGAGAAGGAAGGAAGGAAGGAAGGAAGGAAGGAAGGAAGGAAGGAAGGAAGGAAGGAAGGAAGGAAGGAAGGAAGGAAGGAAGGAAGGAAGGAAGGAAGGAAGGAAGGAAGGAAGGAAGGAAGGAAGGAAAGAAGGAAGGAAGGAAGGGAGGAATAGAAGCATAAAAGAGGAATCCTGAACAAAGTGAATTTTGCTTCACATTCACATTAAGATATGGAATATTTCAAGAGTAGTAGAAGGTTTGGTGCTTTAGATAAATCAAAATATATGTAATATTCAAGTCAATAATACAATTCATTATTAGCATGTGTATGCTATTATTTAATTATTTGACTATACTGCATCTTGTTGGGATGTTGATTTTCTTTCCATCAGATTTTATGGTACTTTGTTTCAGATTTACAACCAAAACAAAACTGATAGCACACAGATACACTCTGTTTACTGTTTTTGAAGTGTGTTTTCACAGCATCAAGGTCTTGTCTGTTACTCACTCTATCATTTGTTAAGAGACATTGAAAAAGAATTTATTGCAAAAATTATCTCTCTTATTGAGACACTTATTCTGGCCTATAATTTTATCCAGGAAATCCAGAAGGATCACCGATTTCCTATCCCAAAAGACAGCGCACATCACTTTTCCTGCTGAAGGCTGTGTCTTGAGCTTTTTCTTTGATAGGGAGATTGAATGTCATAGAATCATTAAATCATAGACTCATTTGAGTTGAAAGGGACCAACTCTCCTGCAATAGACAGGGTCATCTACAGCTAGATAATGTTACTCAAAGCCTCGTGCAACCTGACTTTAAATGTCTCCAAGGACAAGGCATCTACCACATCTCTAGGCAGTCTGTTCCAGTGCTTCATAAACTCATCATAAAAACTTTTTCCTTGTATGTCATGGTTTTATGATTTTTGTTATTGATATTCCACATCATAACATCATGTAGTGCACTGGGAATTGAAGAGTTAATGCTCCAGTTCCGCAGAGTGCCAGTGTTTCCAGGTACCTAGTTCTGAGAAGAAAAGAAGAACTACATATCCCAGAGGACATTGTATTGTTCTATTTCTGTTTTTCATTCAAAGGAAAAGATTAAAAAAAAAAAATCAGCTCACAAGATGCCCTCTTTTCCCTTTTGTTTGTTCTGGCTAGATGTTTAGGCTTCAGCATTAGAGTAAGGCCTTTGGTTTCTAGACACTCTCTCTCTCATTTATTAGCTACAATTATATTGTATTATATTGTATTATATTGTGTCATCTTGCATTCCTTTATCTTTTTTAGTAAATTAGTTTTCCTCCTCGTACTGTTGCCACTGTTTTGTTTTCAGACCCATTTCCCTACCTTTTTCCCCTTTTCCCCTTTCCTTTTTCATGGGGCATGGAATCCAGATACAATGGCCCATAAATTGAAAACACTTGCATACAACCTTAATCTCACCTCTTATAGTTTGAAACCGTTTCCACTTGTCCTATCACAAAAGGTCCTGCCAAAGAGTCTGTCATCTTTGTTCTTATATCCTCTCTATAGATACTGGAAGGCAGCTACCAGGTCTCATGACAGCCTTCTCTTCCTCAGGCTGAACAGTCCCAGTTCTCTTAGCCTGTCCTCATAGGAAAGGTGTTCCATTCCTTGGATTATCTTTGTCTCAAATTCATATCTTTCCAATTTGGAGAGACTGGGGACTGTTCAAAGGCCTTACTGAAGTCCAGATAGATGACACCTCTCTTCCCTCATTCAGTGATGCAGTTACAGCATCACTGAAGGCCACAAGGTTTGTCAGGTGGGACCTGCCCTTGGTGAAGCCATGCTAGTTATCCCATATCAACTCCCTCTTTTCCATGTATTTTAGTGTAGTTTCCAGGAGGATCTGCTCTA
The DNA here is from genome assembly GCF_987193195.1 of Phasianus colchicus. Lineage (NCBI taxonomy): Eukaryota > Metazoa > Chordata > Aves > Galliformes > Phasianidae > Phasianus > Phasianus colchicus. The sequence goes on from NC_143436.1 coordinate 102,171,691, forward strand.
TGATCTCTCCTGGTAAAGAGGTTAGGCTGAAAGTTTGGTAGTTTCTGGGTTACCCTGGGTGCTATATTGCCTTTTTTTTCCAGTCACGAGGGCCTTCACCTGACTGCTATGACTTTTCAAATATCATCAAGAGTGGCTTAAGACTATATCAGGCAATTCCCCCAGGACACGGGGCTGCATGTCATTGGGAACCATAGACTTATGAATGTCCAGTTTCCTCTAGTGATCACAAACTTGATCTTCACTTACATGGGAAGAAACACTGTTCTCTTCCCTGCCCTCATCCCCCCATCCCCACTTTCCAAACCATTTGCTTGAGGCCTGTGTGAAGAGCAGTCACCAGTGAAGACTTGGGCAAAAATGCTGTTGAACACCTCAGCTTTCTCCATGTTTATTGTTACCAGCCTGCCTGTGTTGCTTAGTAGGAGAGGTACACCCTCTTGGACTCTTTCCTTTTCCAGCTGATGTACCCATAGAAACTTTTCTCATTCTTCTTTGCACTCCTTGCCAAGTTTAGTTCCAGTTAGATCTTGACTTTCATGTCCCCATTCCTACACAGACTTGCAGCATTCCTATACTATTCCCAGGGTACCCATCCCTGCTTCCACTGCCTGTGCATTTTCTTCTTGCTCTCCAGTTTGACCAGTAAGACCTAATTAATCCACATCAGCCTCCTGCCTTTCTTTCTGGACTTTCTACATAAGCATTACATTTGGAGTAGCTCTAGTAAATTTATTCAAAATAGTTTTGATTTTCATACAAGTTGTTATAACTTGAAATCTTCTGATTAGAAAGAAAAACAACAAATAAAAAGGGATCTTTGCTCAGGCTGAAAGATGCTTTACAGTTCTTAGCACTGTAGTTCCCAGAACAGCAAATGAAAACTCTGTTCAGCATTTGGTATCCTAAACAGAATTAAATGTGTCATCATTTCTGACTAGAACACAGCTCTGTAGGAAAGTTCCTTGTCTCTCTCTCTCTCTTCTCTCTCTCTCTCTCTTTTTTTTTTTTTTTAATGGAAAAGCAGGTAATCATTTCTAAGTTAGACTGGCTCAGAAGAGACAATTTTAATAAAGATAATCTTTTTTTGTATGTAATTTGAGAATATTCTACATCAAAAATAGACATTAAAAAGCAGTTGGGTCTTAAATTAATATGTGAAAGAAGATGCCACAAGTGAGTGTGGGTTCTTCTCAAGAAAAAGTGTTTTCAGAGCATGACTCTATAGCGAGTTAGAAGATTTTTTTGCATCTTATTGAAATGCAGACAAATATAAGATTTGTTTGCTACTGCAACTTAGAAATCAGTTGTAGACTTTAGTGGCATTTTAGGTGAAGATTTTACTACTCAACTGAGAATATTTTCTAATACAAAAAAAGAGATGAGACCCCTCCAAGAAAATGCAGCTCTGTTCCTTTATCTTCCTTGACCAAATTGATTTTCTGGTTCTGACCTACTTTGTCATTTTGACCCATTGTCATTTCTGAGGCCTGGAGTATTTAGGACAGATTTTTGCTCTTCCAGGTAAAGACAATTAGAATTTGTTCTAATTTGTTACCATTTCCTGCCGTGAGCTTCCAGTGAGCTCAGCTGCTTGCATGCTAGGCTGGTAGTTTCTGCTGCTGCTCTGTGTATTTCAAAATTTGCCTTCTGTCTTCAAGTACATTTAGGGGCTCTCTCAGCTCACACCTCCTAATATGTGACACAGCAGTAAGCCAAATCGAAAAACAGAGAGCAGCATTAGATTCTCCTACTAGCATTCTTTGTCCTAAAAAAAAAAAAAAAAAAAGCAATCTCTTTTTGCTACGGCCTTTCTTGCTCTTCAGTATTGTCTCTTAAAGATATCTGAAGATGCAGACATCATGTTTTCCAGCTAGATCTTTTTATTGTTCATAAGCTGAAGGGCTTTAGAGAGGATATATTTTAAATCTTGGATTTTTCTGAACATTTCTCTGTAGGTCAGTTGTATCATATGTTTTATAAAAAAAAAATAATCTTAATAAAGTTTATACCATCAGATAAGGTACAATATAAATATAGTTTTAGCTACAAAACAAACAAACAAACAAATACAAAAAAACAAATACTTTATAAACAAGTTCCATTTTAGGTATGGTAAAAATTGAAATACTTGATTATCTTGGTTTAATAAATAAAATAGTTTGACTATTTAATGCTGCAGTAGCAGATGGATTAAAGAAATTTTGCAATTATTTTTGTGAAAAGTGTTATATAATAAGAGAACTATGAAGACAAATGACAGTGAGTTAGTAGAAATTTTTGCCATAAATGGAAGTATAAGGAATGTGTATTTTATGTTACAGTGCTTGCCATTAAGTATACATGAGAGCTTATACTCTCTTACATAATATAGGACCGTGGCATTCCATTCATTTTTCAGGCTAGGCTTTTCATACATACATATGATTCACACATCATGAATAATTATGATATCAGAATTACTTTAATGCCTTCTGAAAATTCATGGAGAACAACTGGCTTTAATAGGCTAATACCATTGTTACACATCATCGTATTTTACCACAGTTATTGCTTATTTAGGTATTGTAGAATTTACAGTTATCAGTCATGACTGATTTTGTTGAATAGAAGTCAAATTAAAAAAAAAAAAAAAAAAGTAGGAAGAAATATATTTATATATATAATTAATATAATTAAGGATGGCACAGTTGAAAATTGGAAAAACTTGTGGGGACCCACAAACCAGATCTCTGATCTTCAGTTTTATGCGTATTTTATTAGTTCGCAGGGGAAATTTTATTCTGAAGAAAGGAGATTTTATAGCTTTTATCCATTCTGTCACCAGTGCTGTGGACTCATTGGCTATTCATAGATGATCGTATCTGTAATGTTATTAGTATCTTTATTTCCCAGAATCATTGGATGCATTTCCTGGGGAATCATTGTATATAGTGGGTAAATAATTCTCATTCCCAAACCACTCTTTCAGATTTTATCCACGAAGAAATACAATTGACATTCATTTGTTTGGAGGACGTAGAAAAGTAAACACCTCTCATATATCATGTAATGGCAAAGCTCCTTAAATGGCATAGAAGAATTTCTGATAAGGGACAAGCTTGCATCTAGTTGAATCCTGTTCTCAAACAGATATAGGAAAACAGAGGAGAGAGAAAAAGGAAAGCAAAGGAAGATATTACTTTTCTACCAACTTTAACAATTATTTTCACTTTTTCTTCCCATCTCAATTTTTATTGTCCCCTTTTCCCTTCTATTAATTGGTAATGATTGGACACATATAAATATAGATCTTTGGTACAAGAGTAGTTTTCCTTCAAATTATTTTTTTATTCATTAGTATTGTACTTTGTGGGATAAAAAGATCCTAGTTAATTCTATCTTTAAATGTTAATTTTATTGGTATTAAGCACTGTTAATATTATATTGAATTTATGACAATAATTCTGCTATTATATATATTATATATAATAATTCTGCTACTTCCCTTTAGAAAAGGCTGGGCTTTTTTTCAGTGGAGATTTTTTCTCTGAACTGAAAAGGGTTTGTAACCCCAAAACATGACACTGATTAAGTCTAATGCAAGTTTTCATCCCAAAAAGAATGTTTCTTAAAGACTTGAGTGTGGTACTATAAGGAAAAACATGAACTATCAGATGCTCTACCAGAAGTAATACTGGGAATAAGTCTTCCCAAGCAGACTGAATGTTGACCAATAAGTTGACTGCTTCACTATTTTCATTTAATGTATGATTTCCATGGTGATACATGCTCCATGAGTATTGTTAAGTTCATATTCTAATCAAATAGGAAAACAGTATGCTTCTTTTTCCCCACCAATACATCTTTCTCCCCTCTTTTTTCCCAAATTCTTCTTCAATTATTTTAGCTTAAATCACATTCCTCAAAATTTTTATATCATGTTGCAAAGCATATTAGACGCTTTCAGTTGTGTTTCCTAAATCTAATACAGACTTGTAAATGTGGGAAAGCTGCATTGCTTTGTATTCTCCTAGCTTATGACTGAGTAAGACGTTTATCTGTTGTACAGATAAGGAAGAAAAATGTCAATATTTTATTTTAACCTGAGTCCACTAAATGTAAAATATGTATTTATGCATATATTTGTATCTACATATAAACATACAAATATATACTCAGCCAAGACATTTTTTCTAGTGCAATATTGTCAAGTCAATAGTAATCAAACAAGGAGTTATTCATCCAGATATAATAATAATATTCATATTCCAAATTTATAAAAAATAACATCAATTATAATAACTTTTTTTATTATTATTATTATTTTTTTTTTAAGAAAACTTGTGAATATGTTATTTTTTTCTTGTTTCCATGAAAGGAAGACATGTATCCCTGCTGCCCTCTTGAGATGGCCTGGGGCTGTCGGATCTTTTCCCCCATGACACTCCCAGAGCTGAAGCTCAGCCAGGCCAGGTAATGGACATTTGGCAAAAGATTGCCTAATACATGGCATTTATTATTCATACATATTCTTTTAAAAACTTATCACCTAACTGTCATCATGCAAACAAAAAGAAGTGATTTTTCTTTTTTTTTTTTTCCAGAATCAGTATGTATTGATATATATTTTTTTAAATGGAAAACAATATCCCAGGGAAAACTCTATGAAATCCAGTATTTGCTTTCCTGTCATTGAGAGGAAAAGGAGAACACACAAAGTGAGAAAGAGAGAAAGAGTAAGAGATAAGGAGGTGAAAACTTGATCTTTCAGATCACTTGTTCTACAGAATCTTGAAAAGACTTTTTCTCTTGATTTCTTGTTGAAGAAAAACAGATTTCAATCATTTTAAAACAGAGCTATCATGACCATTCAGGTGATATGTATTATATATAAATTATTTCAAATGCATAACATTCTTTACCCTATAATTCTTGCTTCCTTTCACTTTTTTCTTCCATATATATATATATATATATATATATATATATTTTACTACAAAATTCAAAGAAAACTGTATATTATTTGAAAAGGAGAATAAAATAACTTAATTAGTTCAATTAGAAGAAATTATTTGTCCCGTACCTACTCAAGTCACAAGGTTGCAGACACTACTGCATCACTACTTGGGACACTACATCAAGCAGTGACCCTCTAAATCCTTGGTGTTTTTCGTAAGGTTGTAATTTATACATTAGCTTCTAAGATGGAATTATCAAATGCTGTCAAATACATCCTTTATTGACTGTAGCAAAAATATCCTCAGAGCATTCTAATAGTTTGATGCAGCTTCCCACCTCAATTCACAATAACTGTTGTTTCCCCAGCCATATTTTCCACTTTCACAATAAAGTCCTCTTTAAAATTATTCTGATGATGTCTTGTGTAGCAAGAGACTTCTTTTTGTGCTTGTACATTAATATTGATTGTTTGTTGTTGCAAATGGACATAGGTTTTTAATCCATCATTGCATCTATCCAGATGGCTCCTTCCCCAAAGACACCATCTTTTTTTCTAAAAGCAATTCCTACAGAAAACAAGATCTGTATAGATGAAAATGTGGGCAATTTGATGTGACTTTTTTTTTTTTTTTTTTTTTTTTTTTTTTTTTTTGATTCATTTGTTTTTCTTCACTGCTTTGGTACTAACCAATATGCACAGTATTAGGCTTCTTATTTTCTCTGGTTTGTTTAAAATACTGCACCACTGAAGCCTGGCTTAAATAACTGTAAGACACTGACATTTTAAAATACATTATATAGGAGCTGCATGTTTATATATTAGTTTAAGCCAAGATATGATTAGAAGGATGAAATTTCAATTGAAAAAAAAAATATATATAGAAAAATAAATATAGTTTTAGGTGCACAATTTCAAGTTAGCTCTGCCTTTGACTCCCCCACTGACTTGTTATTTGTATTAGGATTTAAATATTTATATATATATATTCTTCTGAGCTCCATCAGAACTTTTTTTTAGAAGAAATGCATATATAAATCTTGGCATCTAGTACTGGGTGTGTAGTGTTTACTGCAAGTGCTCATTTAATATATTCTACATAACCTTAAATAAGTGATCGTCATCTTTTTATAAAAACATTGTGTAAGTATTATATAACTGTACATGTTTTGAAAGACAAAGTTAGTGAAGATATTTAAATATAATTATGTAGAATAATAATGTAGAATAATTAGTACTATTTGGCTATGACTTCTACCCAAAAAACTATGCCTTGTGAGTATCATTCCTGCAAGTTCCATATGCCAAAGAAGTCAGTTCTCACTTCTGTAGTCCAGACAGAAAGTGAACACATGACTACAACAACAACAACAACAAGCCTATTAAAGAACCAAGGGATATTTATTAGAAATATATATCATGTTAAGTATCACCATAGCTAATAAGAACATATTCCTGTTTTCTATATACAAATTTTGGAACAAGATTCTTTAGCTCTAGTCATTGTCATTATTTTGATTATATCCTTTGGCCCCTTAGGAGATATTCTTTGTTATCTGGCTGTTAATCAACTTCACCTTGATTTTTTTTCCCCTTTATATACTTTTGTTTCAATTATGATTTCAAGGTTTTGTAGCATCTCTGTATGTATATGAAAATACTGCCTTTAGTACCTGAAGATCAGTTGTTTTTTTTTTTTTTTTTTTTTCTCCAAAGTCAGTGAAGCACTGTACATCATTCAGTCTGGTCTGGATAAGGCACTGCCAGGACTAGTCCGTGTGAACCTTAGTTATATTAAATGCAAGTACAAAGTAACTTCTTAAATTGTATACTAAATTGTTTCTCCTTTCCACAGTTATTCTTTAATTCTTCTAACAATTTATGCAGAATCTAGTTTTACTGAATTGTCAGTTTTTTACAAGCTTTTAATCTTTTGAAAATCGTTTTCAAAGTTTTCTTTGAGCTTCCTAATTTATCATATTCATCACTTTTGTCTCTTGGCATTTGATTCTTGAATTATGCAGATATCACTCTTTTCATCTGAATAAATATCTGAGCAGGACAGCTTAATAATATTGCTATTTCCTTATCTCCTTTCTGTAAATTCTCATAGATTTCCTAGGAGGGATGATCTTTTCCCTTTGACATTTGTCTGTTCTACTCATACTTACATGCGTTTTCATTTTTTCTTGTTATTTTTCATACTTTTTGATGATTTTCATTTTCACTTTAATCTCAAGAGGACAGCCTTGTGTTAAGGCACATGCAGTAGATATAGAACTTGTTAAAGCATAATGTAGCATTTCTCAAATTGAAGTTCACAAAAGTAAGCAAAAGGGGAAACAAAATCACATAGCAGAAGTCAGCAGCCATTCAGTGCTGTCTGATTTGGCAACCACTTGGAGTGAGAAACTAGAGTGGAGCTTTGGGCAGCAAATGGTTTCGTGAGCTGCCTACCTGTAAACGGTGTCAGCAGTGCAGTTTCACCAATAAACTGGAGTGAGCACAAACATCTACATTTAGTAACTACAGTGCATTCTCACTCCAAGGCCTTAGAAAGAAATCCACAGCATTCCTCCTGAAAGCTGCTGCTGCTAGTACTACTGTAAATGAGGCTGAGAGTGTCAAGGTTTAAAAAAATAATCATTTACAAGTATCTTTGCAAGCTAAGGCTGAGTTTATTGGATAACCACAGTCTTAGGGGGGGAAAGTGTTCTAAAAATCTGTTAAACCAGCATGCAAAGACAGAAACATATTTACCCTGCACATGAAGATATTTGTACAGAATTCAGATGAAAACTGATAAAGATCTTGCCCAAGGATATCATGACCTGCCTCAATGTGGCAATAAGACATTTAGTTGCTCTTAGTGAGTCAAAAGGTTTAGGTGGAATTGGGATTGAAAAGAACAGTCAGGACCCACTGGTGTTATCCACAACTCACCTGTATGTTAATCAGATTTAACATTAAGCAAACATCATGCAAATGTTTCTTCTCTCTGTCTGATTCTTCCTTAGAGCAATAAATTCATCTGATTCCCAACTTCCAGACTCAGCTGAGCAATAAAAGGAGTGTGATAATGTTTGCTGGTAAATTAATTTCACCTTTGAATTGTTGCTTGTTTCAGTCTTTTCAAACTTGAGGTACTTTGTTTGTTTGTTTGTTTTCGTATTGTTTCCCAAACTTTTTTTCCGTTCATGAAATAATGGATATGCTGCTGAAAAAAATACAGGCATTAGAGAGGAGATGGGATGGAAGCTTACCTATAGTCAGATAGCTAACATGACTTCCTATTGTGGCTGGAGTCAATTTCAGATAGAACTGTTTAATTGAACTGAAACATTATAGTGTGTGAGAAGAAAATTAATTTTAAGAAAAACTGAATTCATAGGACATAGAAAAAACACAGTAGTAAGATAGAAAAAAAAATGGTACATGAGAGAAAGAGAAATTATAATAGTTGCTACCTTTTCTCTTGCTTTTTTTTTTTTTTTTTTTTTTTTTTCTTCTAAATCAAAGAATGAGAGATCTGCTAAGGACACTCTGCTTTTAAGATAAGCAGGTGAGGGATACGGATTAGTGAGACTGTTCCATGCTATCAAAGGAAGAGCAAGGCTCAACTACAGCAGAAAGATACATTTGTTTCAATCACAGTAAAGAAAAGCACATGCAGAAGTTGGGTACAAAGCCAAACTTCTAAAGCATGTTCACAAATTAATTTGTTCTAAGACAACAGGAGGAACTTAAATTTCTCCTTTTGTAAACCTTTGATTACTCTGTGTCCCGGATTCATATTCTAATTAACCCACTGGGAGGAAAATGCTATAACTAAGTAGCCTGTATGGCTTTGTTTGTTCCTTAATGAGCATATACATTACCTAAGTAAATTTTAGAGTCTTAATTTTGTCATCAGTATAGCCCCCCGCAAAATAAGGAATAGATGCCAGGCATTGTAAGCCAAAATGGTCCAAGAATCCCATTTTCATTTTAGTGAATAATGTTTTTTCTTCACCTTTTCTACCATCATTATAATGTGTGCCTCTGGACAAATTTTTAACGTAGAACGTTTTATTTAAGTTGCTCATACTTTATCTTCTAATTTCTTTAACTATTATCTGAATACCTACTTGGATGGAGGTCAGTTATGCATGTCAATATTTCACAATCACAATAATAAAGAGTCATCAATAATCATTGACTCTGTTCAGACAGTATGTATTACACACCTGTGATGACCCTCAGAAATCCCTCAGATTCCCATTTGTTTCAATCCCAGTTGTTCGCTGTGAAAGATTATGATACTTACCGAACATTTTGCATGAGGCAAAAAAATATGCAATTAACCTTTTTTAATTAATCATGTGGATAGCTTACAACATTGGTTCATTATTGGTTTTTTTTGTTTGTTTGTTTTTTTGTTTGTTTTTTGCCTTCCATATTGAGACTCTTAGGTTCTTTCTTTTAAATATGCCTATATCATTTCTAAAATGATAATAAACATCATGTATCTATCTTTAATCCAGATCTCTCAGTAAATTCCTGAATTTGTTAGTCCTGATAACACTGCATTTCATATTAACTTTCACTTTTTTTTCTTCTAGCCAAGGTCATAAACATTGCCAAAACAAACGTGAAAAACATAAGGGAACAACAGAATGAAATAGATTGTAGGAGTTAACAAATTTCTCTTCAAGTAAATTATTCCAATCACACTGTTCCTTGATCATACTGAAACAGACAATACAAACTGAATTTCATACTGAGGATTGTAATTTCTGATAAAAAATGCACTCTACATTCAGAATTTTAGAACTTAACCACAAATAGACACTTGTAATTTGTCTACTACGTTGCCTTGTCAGACAATTGACAGGCTATAGTCTTTTTATGTTATAAAGCATTTAATGTATTTTTTGGTTTACAGTTTGAACTACTAACATTTCATGAAAATTTTGGTTTTTCTTATCCAGTGAACCCTAGTTCTGCATATCACGTATTCAAAAGTCACTACATGGCTGAAGTGTATTAATATGAATGAATTTATTAAAAAATAAAGCCAAAATGTAGGCCCTGATAAAATCCATGCCAGTCTCACCATCGACTTTAACAGACTCAAGTGTTTACCCCAGGTATAAAAGATGTACAGATTTCTGCTTTATTATATACGCCTTTAGAAAAGGAATCAGTCATTCACAGAGAACAGCAATATTGCATAGGGCTTTTTATTTTCTTTCTTTCCCCATGGAATTATTCATCCATAGTCAGTAACTAAAATGAAATTGTTCTGTTGTTGTTTTTACTTTAACTTTTAAGGCATACAATAAGAGGACAGATCTACCTAATAACATTGCTGTTTTCTTTCTTTTATAGTTATTAGCAAAAAATAGCATCAGTAAAACCTGAACTATGAAATATGTAAATATCAATTTTAATCAGAATAAACCTAAAGCTGAGCATAAATTAGTGAAAGATTTGAATGTGTTTCTAGATCAGAGATTCTGGAAAATCTTGGCACTTACCAGAGAAGTTCTACATACCATACCATAGAAATTCATCAGCAATATTAATGCTGTGCAAGATACATGCTTGCAATGCATCTTAAGACTGCTTGTGTTGAACCACTTCTTATCTACAGCATAGGAGATCACTGATTCTAGAAGCAGAACTCTGAATGATTTAAGTTTATGACCCAGATCTTCTTTGATAATTTTTTTCAGATTCCTGGAGAAGGATGATGTTGCTTGAAATGTGCAGAGACAACACACTGGACAGACCTATAGCATCAATTTAATTAAATTGTCTTCCCTTTGTTGAATTAAGTCAGACTCTTAACATTACTTAAAGTAATTTATAGTAGTTTAATAGCTGTAAGTCAATCTATTCAAGGCACATTTTCTGGTTTCTTAAGAAAAAACACTTGGATTAATTCTGGTCATTTCAGTTTACATTATAATTCAACCGTAGCTAACTTTAATTGGAAATGTCATACATACCAATATACAAGACCAGATACATTTAAATTCTCAGAATTAAAATTGTGCACTGTATCTATCTTTTGTTACTTTTACTAGAGAGGAAAATAGGAAAGGTTTAATTTAAAGCAATAGTTTGGTTTCCTTTATTTTTATTTAAGACCAGTAAAGTATTACATACTATATAAACACCAAGCACTTCCAAACTAAAAGCTGTACAGATTCTTCTCTTTGTGGCATGACATTTCAGAAGGTTCCAAATAATGGAAATCTTAGATGAAATGGTTCTCATACACTAACATAAATGAGGAACTTAAAGCTGAAATATCATCCTTATTTGCTTCTGTATGTTTAGTTATTTTTATTCTCCTGACATGAAGCTAGTAGTTTTTAAACAGTCCAAACTTGCCAAGGATTCCATGAGTTTGGTCTGTATATACAAGATCTAAGGATCAGGACCATGTGTTCTGCTATATGAAATCTTAAACTACTGAGAAAATTCTTCTAAGAGTTATGAAAATATGTCAATGATTTAAAGTTGCCTATGAATTTACTCCCTTAAATTAAAATAGCATTCTAAGGTCTCTTATTTACTACTTTGGATTCATTAGATTATTCATTCATTAGGATTCATGGATTAGGTTAATCCATGTGGAACTTTTTAAAACCCATATTTTTGCTTTTCTAGATCTTTTACAACTTTAGAAATCATTATTAAAATATCTTTTGATCCATCAGAGTGTAAGAGCTCCTTTGAACTGTTTTTAATTGATTCCACCTATGAATATCAAGAGACTCTTAAAACTCTTGGTTATATGTCTTCTGATAATTCTTGAGAATTCACATAATGGCAAAGAATTTTGAAAATTTATGAAATGTTTATGGAAAAACAGTTCAGGTTTGTTTGCAATACTTTTCTTAATTAAATAACTGGGATTTTTGTGGGTTTCTTTGTTGTTGTTGTTTGTTTGTTTGTTTACTTGCTTTTCCCCTCTCACAGACATATATTAGCATCTACTTGCAGTGCAAACCAGAAACCTTGCAGTTCGGCTCTATCCAGCTATGTCAAGAGGTTCTGGCAGGAATCTTTTGTTATTAGAAAGGAATCAGGTGGCAGCACACAACTCATGCTCTGTAGTGCTCTTCTTTTTGTTCCAGTTACATCTGTGTGGATCTTAACTCTCTTAATATTGTATTTTCTGTTTTCTAAAATCCTAGATCTATCTTGCCCTGTCTAATTTAAAGATTTATCATGCAAACCAGAAAAAATATATATATATATACATGATAATATCCACTCTGTCATCACAGATCACACAATTATCTTATTGTGATTTCCTGCAGCTGTTCTGATATTTCCATAATATTCTTTTTACCACAAAAATAAGCAAGAATACCTATTCCACTTTCAATGATGAAATGAACAAGCATGCAGAACTACAACACGTGTTTGCAGTGTTAATTACTTCTTACAGAAAGGAAATTTCATTGGGGCTTCCTAAGTTAATGTATTTTGGGCATTTTTAACAAAAGAGAATTTTATCTAGCCCTCTAAAAGAAGAAAAATATAATGTAAATCATAGTTCTATTTTTGTTTTTGTATTTAAACTTAAATACATATTTTCCTAATATATTTCTAAGAAGATATCTCTAGATGCAAAATTCATACTGAAACACAATTTTTACTGATAACCTTATAATCCTGCTATGACTCCATTTTTGCCCATTATATCTGACATAAAATATTAGAACAAGAAAGTATGTCCAAAACATCCATATCTGATATAGAAAACCTATTCTAAACATGCTCTCCCCAATGAAACTTTCCCTGTTTGTAGAGAAAGATGAAAAGAAAGAGTGGCAAATAGAACATATCACTGTGATACGCTACATTGCATAATAATCAAACACAATAGATAATACCATATTTTTTTTTCGGCATGACCTAACTGTTCATGTTAAGTTACCTAAACATATTTAATCATCTATATTTTGATTTACAAGTCATGAAAATTGTTAATATCTTTGCTTCAACAAATGCAAGTAAATAAAAACTAGGCTTATTATTTCTGTGACAAAGTCTAGGTTTTTCACCAGGTATCACATTTAAGCTTCTAGGTATGGAAGCCTTTTATGCAGTATATATGTGATGGCAATAAATGCATTTCTTTTACCAATAAAGGGAGACATATATAATAACTTCTCTATGCAAGTAGATGAATCAATAAGGCATTGAATAGAGATTAAACATACTAAAGAGTTCTGTCGTCATTAGTTTGTTAAATCTAATATCAAATCCTCCTTTCTTTCTATTTATCACATTGTTTTTTTCTTCCTCTCCTCTATCACTTCTTTTCCCTGCCCCTTGCTTTCTTCTACTCTTGTATTGAATATAAATGAACATAAAACAATTTTTTTAACACTAGATATTATTATTCTCAATGGCACTGCTATAATCTAACTGCCATAAAACATGTTCTTTTTCACTTTCTTCTTTAAACCAGTCAGGTTTCCCAAAAGTATATAGAACTTATGTAACTAATCTGTAAATCTTACTGTAAGAGTTTCTTAAGTGCCTTGAATATATCCCATGTGAAAAAAGTCTTAATGAAAAAAAATATATATTTCAACATTTTAATATCTTTACTTACCTCTTTTCCCTTTAATTTCTTTGTCTATAGAAAAAGTCCAGCAGCGATTATTATTTTATGTATCATGACATCATATAGATTCCAAATTTGCATCCTTCATAAAATTATCCTTGCACTATCCCTGATAACTCGTGTTTCACCAAAAGCCTAGTCTTTTACTTTATGCAAATTGTCAAGACTTTCTTTGAAAAGACTGTAGAATAGAAATACCTTCACTGTTGGCCAATGAGAGTCAAAGAACAGTTATATATTAAATGATAAATCTCTAGCAATGATTTAACAATAATTTGCTGAAGTAAGTGGAGCTCCATGAAAATAATCAGAAATAACTTCACGAACGAATGTTTAGCCCATCTTAGGATACAGGTAAACATTCTAACTGTCCTCATTACCATATTTAATCCATGGCAGTCCTAAAGTATCTATTGGATTCTAACCTCTTCAGAGAATGAACTGTCTTCTTATAGGTCTGACTAATGTTATTCATGTATTCATAGTACTGTATGAAGACTTAAAACTCTGTAAATGTATGGTTTCTTTAAAGAAAATCTGATAGATTTCAAACTAAGAGCATCAGAATGAAGTGAAATAACTGAATTTCATACAAGATTCTTAAGAGAGAAGATGACATTTTCAAATATGATTTCAATAGTATTATTCGTGAAGCAGTTTCATTATAAAGAACTACAGGTTTTAAAAAATGAATAGAACTTACAGAAAGAACGTGTCAAACATTTACTGAGGAAGACATAGCAACTGAGTTTATGAATACAGTCATAAATGATATTATTTAGTCAAAATGTTTACATAGAATTCCTAAAATTTCCAAAATACTGCAGATATTTTCCAGTTGTGCCTTACATTATGCATCATGTCTTTGGCTGCAGATTTAAGACTGATTCTGTGAGACATGAAATATAAATAAATTCAATTTATAAATGTATTTTCTACATAGAATTTAATACATATTGGAAATTTTGTGACTAAGTTTTTATTTCTCAAGACTATTGTTTCCTTTCCACAAATATTGTATCTAGACAGTCTTTGTGCAGCAACTGGTTTGAGTTTAGTCCACCTATTTTCAGATGAATTTCAGAATGGAAAGGCACAGAGAATTATTTGGGGAATGTGGAATCTTTTTATGAGAAATGATTGAAAATGCTTGACTTGTTTAGGCTAGCACACAGCTAGCTGGTGCTCTATAAATTTATGGCAAAAGACCTGAATATAGAACAGAGGGAATTTTTTTCTGGGATTGACAGAAGCTTTAGGTACAAAAATGAATCAGTGTGATGATTATATTTAACACAGGACTCGTGTTACACTTCAGGGTTTTCTTTCATAGGTACAGTGCTTGAAAAACTATGCAGTCTTTTCAAACCTATGGTTTTCACATCTTTATTCAAAGCAGTCTAGAAATCTTTAGTTTTAGCAATTCTCTTAGCCTTATGTTTCTCTAATCTATAGCCACTCTCCACTTTTCTAAACAAATCCTCAGTTTCTGTTCCTCTTGAATTATATCCTCTTTCCCTTTTATTTTTCTTCCTTCTGTACTCTGCATGTATCAAATTCCTATCCTAGGTTCCGGTCATCTCTGTTTCCATCCATCCATTTGTGCTTTTTATTGACGTTCCAGTATCCTTTTCTTCTCTGCTCATTTCCTGTTTCCTGCTCTTCAGTCTTGTTTCCTTGCACAAGATGACTTGTATTACATACTTTCTACACTTTGTCAGGCTTCTGCTTTTCAGCTTTCAGATTTCTGCATTTCCATGTTTCTGTTGAGTCCATTTTTTCCCCCAAATTTCCTTGCAAGTAGTCACTAGACATGTGAGGGATCACCAAGAGCACAATAGAGGGTGTTTTTCTACATTTTCATGTCACAGGTGCCACAACCAGCACTGAAAATGCCATCTTCCATTCTGAAATGTCTAGTTCAGAAGAATTCTTTAGATCATTTACCTGTAAAACTCTAAAAATACTATGAATATGTATGAATTTTTCTGTTATTCTTTCATGTTATGGATGCATAGTCTGACTAGCAGATTTTCCCTATGCAAGGTAAATGTCTTGATGCTGAACACTACTTCTAATAGTCCTCATTGTTCAGAGAATAAAAATCAGCATTCCTTCAGAAAGC
Organism: Phasianus colchicus; assembly: GCF_987193195.1. Classification (NCBI taxonomy): domain Eukaryota; kingdom Metazoa; phylum Chordata; class Aves; order Galliformes; family Phasianidae; genus Phasianus; species Phasianus colchicus. The sequence goes on from NC_143436.1 coordinate 102,187,390, forward strand.
AAAAACAGCTTTCTCACCTACTCTTTAAATTCTCCTAAAACATTTTTTCCCTGTATTTATTCCAGAAATAGAAAAATATTTTCCAGAAAGTTCTTGTAAAATTAGCTTTGTATTAGACACTCAAATAGGAAGATACATGCAATCTGGTGAAAATGTTGGTCCTTTTAGTGTAGAATTTACCTTTATAGGGGAACAGTTTCAAGCAATTTGAAGTACAAATTCTGTTACCTGCAACTAATAGCAACAACCACAATTATAATAATAGTAGTATAGCCTGCATAAAGTGATGAATGTGTTTTAAATGGCTCTCAAAACTGCCAAGCTATAATATGTGTCAACAGTTCTCATAGTATTATATACAAATACATTTTTAAATTGTACAACATTTTAGTGGAAGAAAAGAAGGTGAATCAATAAATAATTTATTTTCTAAAAATGCTAATGTTAATTATATGTAAATTCGTACCAGTAATTGGCCACATTCACATGCACCTTACTTTCACAGTCATAGTATATGAGGTACTTTAAGAAAATATCAGCAATTTGTTTAGTGAAAAATACTTTAATTACTGAAACCAATACAAAAAAATCTCTGCCTTAAAATGGAAATTCTAGTCTTGACCCCAGCAGGAAGATACAACTTGCATTGATTATGTGGAAATGTATAGGAAATAACAGTAATTACACTGATTTGCATACCTGAATTAACATAATTGCTTTTAAATGCTAGCAGCATAAAATCCCAAGTGAGTTTTGGACTATAATTGTAATGAGCATGGGTTACAGGAAAAGACAACAGTTCGACTTCCCCAGTGATCCATCTAACTAAGGATATAATTTTAATTTTGCACTTAATTATTGTTAAAAGGATATGTCACACAAGTGTCTTTGTACATAGCTGATTCTCTAAGGATTAGGGAGATTTTATTACCACTGGAAATAAAACACTATCTAAAGCTTTGCTTACCTGTTTCCTGACATACAGCGGTTTATGTTTAGAGTACGGACTGAATTTTAATGTATTTTTCAAGTGGTAGATCTTGACAAGAAGTATTTTGAATCTCTGTAATGCTATTGATTGGATTCACTCTTCAGATATCTGAATGTGATCTTTCTCCCCTCAGCATTCTTGGTAGTAAGTAGAAATCGAGAAAGATTGAGAAGTACGAGAAACACTATCCTCTGTCTAAAATCATAACTAAGTAGATTAAATTCAACAGTAAACTGGAAAAAAAAAATAAAGAAAGAAAACTAGATTTTGTCTCTAAACCTGTTTGCTCACTCCCTCATTACACTTGCACAAAAGAGATTAGTGTTGTGGTGTTTTTTTTTGTTTGTTTTTTTTTTTTTTCCCCAGCAACATTCATTCTTATTCATCAATGCAGATGTGTTTTATTATTAAAAATTCTGTGGCCTATTAAAAAATGCTTATAGTATAATGAATATTTGTGGCTACCCACAAACTGATTCATGACTTTGATTTTATTTTCTTGTTAAGTAGTCTTTTAGATCTCTATGAAGGAATTCCTTGTAGTTTGTCATCTTGTGCATACCGTGTATGCAGTACTTTTTATTCCTTTTTCAAGTTTTTGAAATATCTTAGATTTAAATGTTAATTATATTAAAATATTGTAAGAATATATGGTATCTGCAGTTATTTTGGAAAAAAAGGTGAATTATTTCCCTTCTCTTGTTAAGAGTTTGGGAAAAAGACATAGATTACTCCTAAAATAATGCCTCCTATTTGTTTCCATGAAAACTACAATAGATATAAAGAGCAAATACTCAGCTATGAAACACTCTTTTTCACGGTAGTGAACACCATTAGCTGTGCATTTTTAACAGCTGTGAACAAGTGCTTTTCATTCCATGGTATGACAGCTTTGCATGATCATTCAGAACATGGCTTGTATTTCACATCACAATCACCACTGCTGAAATGCACCACCCACAAGTGACTGTGCTCACATCTACTGTTGTTTCCAGAAATGGTCAGCAACATCAATGAATGTCAGTGGGTGCAATTTTTTTCTGCATGAAGGAATTCAATGTCACCTTTGATCCATACACTCTTTCATGACAGATGCCATTTTGTCAGACGGTCCATCTACTGCAATCTATCAAATGGCAATAAAATGTAATGCAATATTGGTGGGAAGGCTCAATCCCTACTGCCATATCAACATTTACATCTGATATCCTGGTCTAATATAATAAAACAGAATACTTCACTTTCTGAACAGCCTCTGTATATGTTTAGAGAAATCTATAATATCATGACAAATACAGGACATAATCTGCTGTTCCAGAAAAAGTGCAGGATGAAATATTTAGTAGTAATCCTTAATAAGTTTTAATTTGGTTCTATTTTACTTATTTTCAATATTGTCAACATTAATTCAAAATATTTTTATGCTCTTTTATCTTCTAAAAAGCCCTGAATGTTGAAACACTTGCCTGCTTTTGGTGAAACCTAAAGAACTTAGACTGTAAAAAATTATAATACTGTGTAATGTGCTTTTTTTAAGGGACCAAAAGTCAAAATCTTCATGTATGTCAATGTTTTTAATAGTATTCGTGGTGAAATAATAATCAAAGATAATACTAAAAAACACTAAAAGAGTCAAAATTTCTTTAATGCCCGGTATTTAATTCTAAAGTTTTGAAGCAATTCATAGCAGAAAAAAAAATTTAGAGGATATTCAAAAGAAAACTATTAAGAAGCGTATTTTCTTCTTATAAGGTTGTCATCCAGAACTACTCCAAAGGCAGAAACTTCAGAGTACAAACTGAGGCTAATGATCACATTGTGTATGACTAGGCCCATCTGGATCCACTGAGTTAAGTCTTATTTCATGCTTATTGAAGATTCTGTTCATAAGCAGCCAGTGAGAGTCATTTGAGGATCATCCATCTCCCAGTCTACAGAGACAGCTAGAAAGAGCCTTTTGGCTAGCACGTCCCTTTTGGATTGATAGCAACCTCAGTATTCAGATATAGTTAAGCCTTTAATGTTTCATTAGTCTGCAAGGCAGATTATCATTCCTCCAAAAAGAAGACATTGTCATACAAAAAATGGCTTTATAATGTTATAATCTGTATTTGAAAAGTAAGAATGAAAGTTGCTTAAATCCACAGGTCTAATAGAAGTGTTTCTTGAAGTGCTCTAATAGAATTACAATAAGTTGTAGCAAAGAATTCCTGTGACAAACACAAATAGTCTCCTAGAAAAAGATTAAGTGCTCCATACCTCAGTTTTCCTTCCATCTCCTTGCTTAAGTTAATTCATGACAGCATTTACACTACTGCCTAGAGTGTTTCTAAATAGTGTTAGCTGTCACTAATGATTTTCTGTAGGAAAATTTTCTGTGGGATCTTTTCATGTGAAAGTATATAGTCGTACAGAATATGTTCATCATAAATATCATATCATGAATTTCAAATTCAAGTTAACAGTTTGATTCTTTGTGATTAAGAGGAATTAAGTGTAATTATACAGTCATTTTATCTTTATACCATGCAAGATGGCTTTGGCAAGCTTGAAAACCTTTTTGCAGTTTAACATCAAAAGTCTGTCATGAAGAAAACCAGAGTTCATCATTGTAGTTAGTGCAGTAGACAGGGACTTTGCCATAGGTTTTAGTAATGTAGAAAAAGTCCCTAGCTCTTAGTTTAAAATGTTAGCATTAAAATTTTTATGACAGTGTTGAGCATTTTGGGGACCTATTTTTTGATAATATTTATATTTCATGGCCAAATACTATTTCAATAGCACGTGTTTCAGTAAAAGTTTCTCTCTCTGCAGAAGAGTTTACTTCATCTTTTAAACATTCAGGTGACAAAAATATTGATGCTTTGTGGGATGATTTTGTAAATGAAAGAAAATCAAGACATTGGACAAAAACATATTTTAAAATTAAAAGCCATGGTTGAAAATATCTCTCCTTTAACGAAGACAGCAATGAAGAGAAAACATGTAATTGTTTTTATTGTAATCAAGAACAACTAATGCATAGATGGAACGAGAGATGAAAGATAGCTCTTCCTGTTCTAATTGACATAGGTATTTTATATATACATTTATTTATTTTTATGCATTTTACATAATTTTCTATCTTTAACTTCTCAAGAAAGTAATGCAAAATTATCATTAGCTTTAAATGAAAATTAGCTTATGATTAGTTAAATGAAAAGTTAAGTTCAGGTTTGTATCTAAATTTTCTTGTACATTTATAGTTTTGAATTTATATAATTCTGATACTGTCTACAGAGTATTTTCAGGTATACAGTTATACAAAAGACAAATGTAAGAAAGGACTGCTTTTTGTGTTTTCTTTATTTTCTCAGCTAATCTTCTTGACCACTGTGTGCTTATAATCATTCTCATTGCATATCCATCTGTTGAAGGTTAATGCTTTGCTACTTTATGTGAAGTATAGCCGAAACACAAAATGAAGTGACTGCGAGCACGCAATATCTTAGGTTACACTTTCATACAAGCTGAGGAAGACCTGATTTCTTCTTTCTGCTCAGAACCAAGTGGAATTTATGTCTTCAAGCAGAACTGCATGTGTTGAATCTTGCTATGTATAGTTCATACAAAAATAACCCTATGCTTAAAAAACAATAGGTCAAATGAGTTGGGAGACAGTCATTAGTTCATAGATAATAAAACATCCTTGCAAAAATGTATATATTTTTTTTTTATTTTGGAGAATTTATTTCTTTATTTATTACAAAGATGTTGTATCTTTGTAGTGTAGTGTGCATGCTATTCCAAATGTAGCTATACCAGACACTTATGCATATTTTATATTTTACTCTTGAAAGCATTGATGGAAATTATTACAGTTATCAAGTTATACACTTGAGCTTAGTAGACTTTTGTTATTTACAATTTAGTTATAATCAATCAGTACTGCTCTTAGTCTCCAATCTCTTAGTGGTATCTTGGTCATTAAACATCTGATCCAGATGCTAGGATGTCACTAAATGACCAATTGAAAAACTCTAAACAGAAGTTACAAATAGAGTAAATAAAAACACACGATCATTTCAAAGGCTGAAAGCTTAACTCATTTAAAAAGCAGATTCTTAGCTCCCTTGGTCTTCTAATATGAAAAAAAAAAGTGCACAAGACCTTCTCCTCTGACACAATTTATACTGCAACAGCAGCAACAGCAATTGTACTGAGCAAACTCTGCAGTGCTCCCCAGAACCCTCAATCTTGTACACACATTCAGGAACAAATGAGTGCCAGTTGGTCATACATCCAATTAGAAGAAAAAAAGGTCTTCTATATTTCTGATCTGGTACCACTCAGTAAACTCAAACTTAGGAATTACTTAAAGAAGCTGCATAACAAAACAATAACGTAAGCTGAATTTACATGGAATCAGAATCTGTTAAGCTTGGTGCTCAGTGTGTGCCACAGCTTTTTCTGAAATTCTTTCTAAGTAAATTTATGGAGATGCAGAAATAGAGCCAACATCCTTCTATCGCAGTTCAGTCCATGTACTGGAGTCACATGGGAGTGCAAATAATAACTGTCTACCTACATTGGCATGGCAAATGAGCTATCCAAAGACAAAAAGCTAATTATACATAGTATGTTTAGAGTACTGTCAAGAAAAGGCTGCAAATAGTAAAAAGTCTCAAAAAAGTTGTACTCCCATATTTCACTGGTAGCTTCTTTCTGAGCTTTTTTCTGGATTTCTTCTAACATTTTCCTGAATGAAAGAAATGATGTGCAATTGGGATAATTTTTGAGCTAGAAATTAAATTTGAGACCTGGGTGAAATTTTTTCTTGATGTTTTATGAACTGCTTGCTCCTTTCCAAGAGCTTTCTTCCTGTGTTCTCTAATGCATTGGAAATCAAACTACAGCTAAGTCTTCATGTTCTGTAAAGCTACTTGATTATTTAGTTAGGGTTAAAAGTATTTCTATAGTTTTCTAACAATGGGAATCATGAGAGAACTACAGAACATCCCAAACAGAATGTTCCAAGAAACTTGTACATCAGGCACTGAGTAACACGGTTTAGAGACGCATGGCAAAGATAGGTAGACACTTGGACTAGATGATCTTGGTGAACTTTTCCAACTTTAATGATTCTATGATTCTGTGATTCACAGTAAATTCCTGGTTTTACTTCATTGTTCTTTCAAGGTGTTGTGACTGACACATTTAATACTTCAGTGAAATTTCCTGAAAATAACTTCTCATTTAAATGATGAACAAAAGCAGTAAGTTGCCTTCTGTTTTCCACAACTTCCATGGTAATTATATAGGAAAAAAAAGGAAAAATCATTTTTCTACATCTCCCTAATAAACTGCAAAACAAGTAATTTAATATGTTTTAAACTGATTTCCTTACATACGGACTTACGCAATGTAGTAGAAGAGTAGATAAACAAAACTTTCTTCAGTTCTGAACCCTGGTTTAGGCCACATAAACATCATTAAATTTAGTAATTTCCATATTTCAAATACTGGCCTGATTTGAAAGATGTTGCATTTGAGTAGAACAATGAACTACTAATTATGCGTTATTCTCTTTTTTTTTCCCTGCTCATCTTTTGTTCAATCATCTTTCTATGCAATACATAGAGCACTGTATCAAATTGTATCCTGCCAGTAAAAACAGACTAATCATTTTAATTCCTTTCTTTGGCAAATAATCCCTTGATTCATTGCCATCTGCTATACTGTATTCTCTGACTATTTCTTCTTTCTTAGAAGAAGATTATTCTTATTTTCTTCTACAGCTCAAGAACTTTCTCTAGTTTGATTAAGGTTTGAATTTCATGTCATGTTTCTCACAGAGTAAATGTCCCTCATATTGCTCATGATAGCTGGTCAAAATTAGCTTCTTTTAATGTATCTTATATTTTTCTCTTACATTTTATTAGCTCATAATATTTTTTTCTTTTTTTAGTTAAAAATCCCTTGGAAGATTTTCTGTCAACTACCAATGGTAGCAGACATTGCAAAGAGGATTTTCATTGCTGACACTAATGCCTTAACTCTTATGGAATGTAAGCAGATGAGAATGATTTCAGATCAGTCTTATCTGCTGAAAGATGAAATCAGGAAATGCACAACTAATAAACACTTCCACATACTAATGCGTTAATGGAAAATAGGAACCAGAGAGAGTTAAAAATATGAAGTTTTCATGCTTCCTTAAACAGATTAAGACAATTTTCCATAATAATGAGTCAATATTGTAAAATGTACTGCAGCATCAAGGGGAAAAGTGTGAGGTGCCTGTTTTATTACACAGAATTAACTGAAAGGTAGTAGATTTAATTTCATAAAACATTATTTTAATAAATCCTGATTATAACAATCTGACATATAACAGGAGAGTTCATCGCCTGCTCCTTTTAGAATACGTAGATCACTCTAAAAGTAGTGCCTCCTATTTATTTAAATGGAAGCTACAACATATGCAAAAGCACAAAAGTACTATTTAATAGAGCAAATTCTCAACTACAAAGAACTATTTTTCAATACAGGAATTATCATTAGCTATACATTTTCCCAGCAATGAACAAGAGCCTGTATGCTGTGCAGATAAAAATCTATACTAGTGGAGGTGATCCAGTGTAGCTGTTGCTACTTCTGAAACACACTATCCATCACCTCACTGTACTCACATCCACTGTTTGGTCCCCATCAATGTTCAGCAAGCATGAATGAATGTTAGTGGTGCCACTTTTTCCTGCATGAAGGAATTCAGTGACACACCTTTGCTTCATACATGTTTCCATGTCAGACATGATTTTGTCAAATTGTCCCTCTGCTGCCTTCTGTCACATGGCAACAAAATGTAATGAAATATTGATGTGAGGGTTCGACCTCTACTGCCATCCTATCAACATCCACCTCTGATGTGGGCCAACATAATAAGATAGAAGGCATTATTTCAGAGCATCCTTCTTACATTTTTGAAAAGCAGAATATTTTAGCTCTATTTTGAAAAAGTATATGCAATGAATGCTGGGAATTATACTTTCAAGCATTTAAAGTTTTATCATTTTGCTGATTAGGTTAGTATGAAAATGAGATTTTGGGCAATTTTAGATTGCCATCACCTTCATCTAATTTTGATCAGCAAAAATGAGTAAGTTATAGATTTTTGGAGGAAAATAAATGTGTGTTTGAAAACTATTGGTAAAATTTTCCAGTGTTTGCATCTGCAAGAGTACAAAACACAGAAAATATCTTTAAGGTCTCTTTAGATTTTTAGCAGAGACCACAGTTCTTCTAAAGTTCTCCTAAATCTTTCACATCAAAGACTGGATGTGATCATTTGTTCAATTGTGCAACTGCCATCATTACAACTTGAAGTAATACTGTATTGATGCTCTTGATGGGATTTCCTCTCCCTCTAACATTTCACTTAATCTGAAAAAGGGATTGCAATGTCCAAGATTAAAAGCAGGTAGCACTCATTTGCACTAAGAAAAATGACTCTCTGCCACCACTAGACAGTAATTGAGGGGCTACCAGGCAGTCTCAAGGCTAATTTTCCCTCCACATCTTCATTTACAAGTCACGCATGCACTATTTCTCCAGATCAACAGGCAGGCTAAACAACCTGATTTTCTAAGCTCAACATTTCTATACCTTGGGTCTCCTACCATCAAAATCACTGTCAACAAGATAAATGTTCAGTGAGCCGTTGGTAATGTGACAAAAGTGTTAAATTCATCAATATACAGCCTACACTAGAAGTACTTATGACATTATGACATTTTTTCTCTAAAGTTATTTAAATTTTATTTTTTACATAGTGTTCATGAGGCAGAAAGTACTCAGAGATGGAGATAATATCTATTTATCTAAATTCAGAGCAAGTCCTACAATACAGACAGTCCACTCTCAAGTCTATCTATGATATTTCTCCTCATTTTGCTTATAAATCTTAGAAGGTTCTGATCAAGGAAACATAATTCCAAGTAAACTGGGAGATTTGCTGTACATTTGAGTCAGATGCTGAAGTATTTTCAGTGGAGAATCGTTGGTTAACAACATCTGAGCAGCAGTGTCATGCTTAATGATATCTGTGTTTTCTTGTGAAAACAAAATGATTTGTTAACTATAAGAATATTAAACAGTAACTTGATAATAAAATTTAACAAGTCCCTACATCTTGGCCTGAAAATTTCTTTAAAAACTCACCTAGAAGCACTCCCTGACACAGACTGCTTCTCTATGTGTATTTAGAAATCAATGGAAAGATTCCAACAGTTAGAAGTTAATTTCTTCATAATGTTTCAAAATATATGTGAGATGACCTTGACAACATAAAAACAAGTTAGCATGACATTAATACTGGGCAAATTTTCTAAGGGACAAAATTCATACAGTATTAAAATACTGCAACTTAATTAATCATAATGAAAATAGCTTTATAGAAATTTGATTTCGAGACAAAACTGATGCATTATTTCATGAGATAACTTGGTTACCACAGAAACATAGTAAACTTAAGAATTCTGCTTGATGAAATTAGAAGTTAGAGTGCACAAAGGCAGTGTTTAGAGGTAGTCAATTTCATCCCAGAAAGAAAATTAAAATAATTCAACCACTTATAGAATTATACTGATTTACCCCAATTCCATACAAAAATATTAGACAGAATGATTTAAGTGGAACACTATATTTACTTTGACAAATGTGAGATTAAAAATGAGCTGTCATCTTCCACCCTTGTATCGTTTTAATTTTAAAGTAATTTGGTCATGCACAGAAAACTTAAAAACAATTTCGCAGATGGGCAACAGACATCATGTAATTCTAAACATTTGCAAAATAGCTGTTTGGCAGAAGAATTGCTGATGAGCATTATGGAGTTCTATACATGCAATGTACAGTTCCTTTTCTATTATTTTACACCTTGGGAAGTTAAAAGCAAAAGAATCCTTTGCCCTTTTACATTTCTTTCACATTGTGGCCATAAATAAGCAAATTTTCAAATAATTTGTGGCCATTAAAAGCAGCATCATGGTTTTCATAGGAATAGCAATGTTTTGAATCCCAGTGAGCTGTTCAAATACTAATTCAAGGAATAACATTCTGCCTATCTCCCCCAGTGTTTCATGAGGAATACCACATTCTCCATTTCCAGCCCTAAGCAGGAGCCTGATTATGAAAATAGTAGTTCATCTTGATGATTCTTATGGGTTCTTCCAACTGAGGATATTCTCAGTGATTCTTTCTCAGCAACTCATTTGATCTTGAGGGAACTGTTTGAAGCAATGCATTGCTGACTTCTCTTCTGTCACCTTCCGAAGGTCAGTGGTATTTGAGTTGAAGTAAGGGCTAATATGTGTAGCTACACCTGATGCATAATAGCAAGGAATAGTATTTCTGTTATTGCTGTACAAGCTGTCTGGAACATTGGGTCACATGGAAAAAAGGTCATTCTTTCAGTGAGCCACAGAAAAGAAGAAGCGCTACAACTGGAGTGAAACGTCTGAGATTGACATAATAAAATAATAAAAGTGGAAACTAGAAATGATACTTAAGAGCATAGGGCCTGGCTAAAATTTCCCAAGTGATTAAATAAGGAGCCATCAGATAATTTCTGTTCTGTTCAATCCTTCTTTCCTCAAAAGCTAGCTTGAGTTGAGATTAGCAGTAAAAAGTGAGTCATTAACAAGCTTTGACTTATCTGTAAACATTTATTTACATTTATTTTCTCTTACAATAGAATTTAGTATACAAGAAACTGTTTTGTATTCTCTTTTGTTTTTCTTTTTTTTTGTTGTTTTGGAACAGAAAGCTAATAATCTCAGTACATAGGGAATCAGACCTCTGAAGAGAAAAGAAATGTTGATTATTTGTTGAAAATATGGAAGATAGGGAGGTAGAGGGAACATGAAGCTAACCTTCAGAAGGGGTAGGAGGCCCTACTGGCCAAGGTCAACATGCTAACGCAAAGCTTTAGGGAGATGGAAAATGAGCTGAATTTCTTGCAGCAGAAAAGTAATACAGTTTTTTCACAATATAAGTTTCTCTAATTAGTATCAAAATGCCTCAGTTCCTCCTCTTATGAGATTGGAAAAATAACCATTTTCATGTCTTGACAGAAAAGCTACTTGTACTTAATTTTAGGAGAGGTCTCAAAAAAAAAAAAAAAAAAAAAAGGAAAAAAAAAGATGATAAGGTTTTGAATAGAATTCCCCAGAATGAATGGAAGGCATCAGTGAATAAATTCAGAGTTAGTATTATTTATCATAGGCATGAAGAGGTGCTAGCTAATGAAATTTTGTAATAAAATCTGTTATTTTCCTCTTAGTTAAAAAGTAATATCACTTTTAAAACACACATGTGCATATGTATATATATGATCCTTTCTTTTCTGACTGTGTTTTTGTACTGCAACATGGACTTTAAAGTCTGTATGTTTAAGCAAAATTGCCTAATTCACAATCCCAGGATTTAAATAGAATGTAATAATACTCCCTTTTGATGCATTATAGTATTAAATTTTCCTTTTCTTGCTGTAGTACATTAGTACATTACAGTCAGTCTGGGGTGAAGCAATTTATTAGATCTTCTTCATTTGTCATTTCTACATGATCAGTACCCATCATAGATCAGAAAATCTTATTATTAGTTCCAGTGCATAAATATATGCCCTGTTCATTTTACAGAATTACTGTTACTCCAGGATTCAAGATCATACCCACCTTCCTGTACACTAATCCTGCTGTGTATTAAAGATACTTTCTATTGATATTTTCCCACTCTGTGTATCTGTGAAATGAAGATCTCAAGGACAAACAAAAATTTCAAATAATATTTATCACAGGACAGCTTCTTGAGAAAGTACACTACTAAATTCCACCTTTAGTGGAAGTTTTCCTTCAGTAAATCTATCTGGGACTTCTCATATTTTTTCCAATTTTCTATCAATTTCTATTTTAATTAATTTTTCAAATACCTTAACATCATATGTGAATTACAGACAGGTTAGATAAACAGTAATCTATTTTTTCCTAGCCAAAGAAGAAAGATTTTTCTTAAAAATTTAAGAATAGCTTAGCACGTTTTTTTCAATTTATGCAAAACTCTTTTTTGCATTTTTTAACGACTTCCCACATTTTTCCTTTGCTTTTCTACTTTGATTTCTCTCTGAAGATCTCATATACTTCTGAGATTAAAATCATACACCTTTGTTTTCTTCCTTATTTCAACTCTATGCTCCTCTCTTTTCCAAAAATCTTGAGATATTATCTTTGTAATATTGTCACAGTTCTTCTTTGAAAACACTACATGCTTTCTCAGAAAGCCAAAATTAAATTTTTTGAGCTTCTTTCTCAACTTGAGTGTGGGCATTCATTCACTATATATGCCAAGAGTATTGATTTTTAAAACTTTCCATACTAACACATAGAAGTTCTGTATCATATTCTTTATATTATTTTTACTTGCACTTTATTAAATTTCCACTTTTTACAATGCATTTGCATTAAAATATGTGTTTTCCTGTTTCTTTATTTGATTTCATTTCTACATAAGATTTTATTACCAATCAATGACTCAGAATAGGAAAAAAAATCACTACAATTTCTGATTTTCTTACTAAAGAATGTAGCAATGTAAAATAGATATAGTTTCCTAAACAAAAAGAGAGAATGCTTGAGAACATTCTCTTGCTAAGGTAGCTGTTTATATTGCATATGCTAAGGAGCATATCCTGTATTACAAAGCAGGATATCTAAGGCCTTGTTCACAGGAAGACAGTTTGGCAACATATCATCTGAAGCAATTTAGCTAAAGTAGAACCACTAAATGCTATTCAAAAACAGAACTGAATTTTGCTAAGCTTCTTGGTGTCAGTAAATGCCACTGGCAAATCTTTAATGTTGATATAAAGCTACAGAATACCAGAACTGATACAGTGTTTCATTTTCTACCTGAATTCAAATCAAAACCACAGAGTATCTGGGATGACTAAGCTAGTTATATATAAATCTAAGTTTATGTATGATTTAGCTATGAATTAAATCCATTTCAGTAGTGAGTAGAACATAGTATCAATTAAATCCTATTCAGTTGCTTATCTACACTTTGCTGGGAAATAAATAAATAAATAAATAAAGACATCTTCAAGCACCTTGAGTTCTTTGTCTGTTTGTTTGATTCTTTTTGGCAGATGTTCTTATGATCTCTATCACACCAGAAAAAATTAATCTTGCCTGTTGCACAAATGCACTGAAATCCTGTACCTAATAATTACAATTTTTCTGTCAAATAATATCATGTTCAACTTGTTTTTTTCTATGCTTTGGAGTTTATCCATCTTGAATTCTGTCAAGAATCTTGACCCCATTGTTCAATATCTGGCCCCTTGCCATTAAAATTGTTTTTGTCTTTTGTACAATTAATGAATATACAGATGCTACAGTATAGCAGAGAGCTTGGCTATATAGTTGTTACACCAAAGCAGGAAACAGAAATGATAGGTACACTCACCCATACCCTGGGCTCACATAGAAAACTCTGGTGGAGTGGATCTCCAGAAGAGATCCTTCCCCATTGCTCATGTCTCCATTAATCACATCACAGAAGGAACATCCCATATCAGCTGTTTTTTATTAAAACTGCATAGCTCCATTTAAATATTTAATTCTTATTTATCAATCACTTCACAGAAACCCTCCCCCAAGAAATTATTTAGTATGAAATTTCTTTTTTATTCATATTAGCTATGACCTCATTCTAAGTGGAAAGCCCAAGGTAAAATAATAAAGGTAAGTAGATATTCTTTGAGAATCTTTGAACGACTCAATAGGAGAAAAAAAGCTCTGTTGCACATATACCTGAGATAATAGCAAAAATTCAGAGATTTCTGGTTAAAGGAAGTAGAAATTTGTCATCTTGCAATCTTTATTAATCAGAGCAGATTTTTTTCACATTATTCTCAGTATGGAATAATGAGAAATTTAAGCAGAAATATTTATTGTTTAATTATAGGTTTAGAAGTTCCAGTAAAAGAACTGACCATGACTGTTTTAAATAATTTTAAAAAATAAATTGTGATGTCCTTTTTTTAATGGCAGTTTTGTTCTGATATACTAACATTCTCAAAACCTTTAATAATAATACAAGATTTCATTTATTGTCTTTTCTCAAAAAGTACAGAGTATTTACCCTAAAATATAAATATTTCTTAAATATATGTGTTGTCCAAATAATACAAACACTCATAATATGTGTAGAACCCAGCTCTCTCAACTCCCTCACATTGTATTTATTTGTAACAGCAGCATCAGCACAATAGTGGGAACAAAAACAATTAAGAAAAAAAGTGAAAGTTTTATTGGATTTTTCATTTTCTTTTATTCTTGCAAAGCTCCATAGCTGCAAGGTAAGGTGGTAGCTTATTTATAAAACTGACATTACAGCAAAATGCAGCACAAACAGGATTACTGTTGGAACACAGTTTTTAGATGATAGGTCTTCATCTGCCTGAGGCTTCTACTGAACGCTCCTGTGTGCTGTAAGTAGTAGGATACTTTTTTTTTGTAAGCTAACAACAACAGTACAATAAAAAACAAACTACTCCAAAACTGTGTATCAATATTACCCAGGAAGTCTGATGGAAATCAAATGGACCATCATACTTGTTACAGTCAGTCAGTCATTCAGTGACTCTTGGCACTGCTATTGATTTTCACATTTTCATTACTTAAGCCTATAGTTGGGAGAGCCAATATTGTTCAACTTTGCAGCTCCGTACACATACCACAAAAATGCTGATGGATCATTTTCTAGCTAGAGAGCATCCTGTTTTACTGGATGATAATAAGAAAAATTTGTAGGATAGACTTGGATGTAATTTGGTTGTTTTGCTTTAGTTAAGTACATAGAGTAGTCATGGAATATTCCAAGTATAAAATTTGATAACTCAAAAATGTGTGATTAATGAGTGCAATTTAAGATTGTAGGAGGACATCACTCACCATCTTTTTCTCCTGCTTTCCTTCCTTCTTCCTTTTGCATTCTTTTCCTTCCTTTCCTTTCCATTCTTTTCCCTTTCTTCCTTTCCTTTTTCCTCCCTCCCTCCCTCTCTCCCTTCCTTCCCTCCTTTCGTCTGTAACTTTCTTCAAACATTTATTATGTGTTTATTCAACAAATAAATGTGTGTGAAATAAAGTTAAGATCATGAACTGATTACTATATGAACAAAGCACCTCATTATGACTTTAAAGCTTTTGCGAAGCTTTTTTGCAAGTTTGTGCACTTGATATCATTGCTGTTTTAAATATATATTTACTTTTTAAACTTAAGCAATTGATTCTGTATTTACTTTCTCTATTTTCTTGATTTGATTCTTTTTATTTTTATTTCATTTATATCTTTTCTTATGTTCTCAGAAATTTGTAAAGCTGTAAGCATCGGTAGTAACAACAGTATTTTCATTAAATACTCTAGAAAAAATAAAGTGAATTGATCTATTTTAATTTTTCACAGCAGGTAGATTTTCCAGACTTCAATCAATTTCTTGCAGTCATTTTATAAACCATTTTAATTTTGTAATATGTTTAAAGTGTGAAAATACCAGATTGCTTTTGAATGTTTTCTTTATGATCTTCCAAAAATACAAAGACCAGGGAAGATACATTATTAGCACACAAGGAGGTACTATATTATATCTTCACTATGTATTTGTTATGAAAATAAGGCTTATGTTGTTTTCCCTTATGACATGAGTTTTGCACTTTTCTAGATCTTTTTCCTTTCCTTTCGTCTTTTTTTTTTTTTTTTTTTTTGTCTTTTTATCTTTTCAATGCTGTGAACAAATCTGTGTATTTCTGGTATTTCACATTCTTTGGTATAAAAATGAAGTCGCAAATGAACAAGGTGCTTACTGTACAAAATGCTATAAGCACAAAGAGAAAGATCTGAGGAAGTCTGCTGTGTGCTCTCACTATCACACAGTCTGCCCCAGCCCAAGGTCCAGAAGTTTCACTTCACCTCCAACTTCATTGACAACTTGTGTCCAGCACTGGCCCAGGTAGGCCCCTGTCCCATACTGATGGATCATCTTCAGTCCCAGACCTTGTCCTAGTATGAGTCTCAGTCCATCCTCTCTTGGCTTCAGGGCCTGCCAATGGACCCCTCCTCTCATCCCTACCCAATGCATTCATGGACTGGAGGGTGACAGCAGAGTGCCTGCTCCTAGGTCAACTCAGTTTTCAGTCATAGACTAATAGAATCAAAGAATGGCTTGGGTTAAAAGGAACCTTAAAGATCATCTAGTTCCAACCCCCTGTCATGGGCAGGGTTGCCAACCACTAGATCAGGCTACCAGAAACTCCATCCAGCCTGGCTATGCAATACCACCAGAGATAAGGCACTCACAACTTCTCTGAGTAGTATGTGTTAAATCTTTTGCACCATCTAACTGAAATTTTCTCTTTTAGTTTAAATCCATTTCTCCTAGACAATTAGACTGTGTAAAAAGTTGGTCCTCTTCCTGCCTTCAAGTATTGGAAAGCTGCAATGAGGTCTTCCAAGAGACCTTTCTTCTCCAGGCAGAACAAGCCTAACTCCTTCAGCTTTCTTCTTAAAAGAGATGCTCCAGCCCTCTGGTAACCTTTGTGGCCCTCCTCTGGACCCAATACCACAGCTCTGTATCCTTCATGTACTGGGGGCCCCAGGCTAGGACACTGTACTACAGATGGAGCCTTATAAGGATAGAAGGGGAAAATCACCTCTCTCTCCCTGATTATCACTCCTATTTTAGGTGCAGCCTAGGGTATTCTGGGCTTTCCTGGCTGCAAGAACACACTGCTGGCTCATGTCCAGCTCTTCATACGTTGGGACCCCCATATCCTTCTCCACTAGGCTGCTCTCAATGATTCCTTCTCCCGTGTTGTAAACATACCTGAGAGTACCCTGACACAAGAGAAACACCATTCACTTGGCCCTGTTGAACCTCATTATGTTCTCATTGACCCACTTTTCAAACATGTCCAGGTCCCTTTGGATGGCTTCCATCCATTTGATGGGTACCACTCAGCTTGGTGTCATCTTCAAAGTTGCTGAGGGTGCACTCAATCCCATCATCTATGTCACTGATAAAGATGTTGAAGAATATCTGTCCCAAGACAGACCCTTGAGGGACAGCTCCCATGACTGACCTCCACCTGGACATAGAGCAGCTGACAACAACCATCTGGCTACAACTATCTAACCAATTCTTTAATCACTGAATAGTCCAGCCTTCAAAATGTTCTCTCTCCAACTTAGAGGTAAGAATGTGGTGTGGGACCATGTCAAAGGCCTCAAAAAAGTCCAGATGACATCATTTATTCTTCCTTTGATCACTGAGGCCACCACTCCATTGTAGAAGGCTACTAGATTGGTTGGGCACAATCTACTCTTGGTGAAGCTGTGCTGCCTATCTCAGATCGCCTCCTCATCTTGCATATGTTTTACATCTCTTCCAGGGTGACCTGCTCTGTGATCTTCCCAGGCATAGACAAGAGGCTCACCAATCTGGAGTTCCTCAGATTTTCTTTTCTGCCATATCTTTAAAATGTGAGTGATATTTCCCTTTTTCCAATCAAAGGGGATCTTGCCTGTCAGCCATGATATGGTGGAGAACAGCTTGGCTACTTCAGTCCTCCACTTCTCAGGGCAGCCCCCATCTTTCCATGCTTAAAATCCTCCTGGCTGTGACCTAAATCTCAAAACAAAGAAAAGAGAATTCCTTGGGCTCCCCCCAACCCACTGCTGTATTGCCCTAGAACACCAGTGCTTTCTTTTCTCCTTTCTCTTCCTCATCTTCACCCACTTGACATAGCTTCTGGGTGAAGGTATACCTTCTGTGAAGGTATCTGGGTGGATGATTAAGCCCTAGACTGGAGTCTTAGCTCTCCAAACAGAAGACGAGGATTTACTGATCCTGTAAGGGTCTTGTGAGGGATCACTATGTATTACAGAATGTGAAAGGCTTGCAATTCACAGCAGTGTCAAGGCTAGATTTTACAGAAATTTAAGATACAGCTATGCATAAAAACAAATGACCTTCAGAGATAATTGCAGGGAAGTTCTGGAGACCTTTGCATCTCCATGCAAAACTAGTAGTGAGCTGGTATACTCATCAGTGACACCATACAAGACAAAGACTATTAACCATAGAATCATAGCATCATTCAGGTTAGAAAAAAACTTTAAGATAACCTAGCCCAACATTCAGCCTGTCACCACCATGTCTTTAAGTATCATATCTACATATTTCTTAAACACCTCCAGGGATGCTGACTCTATTACCTCCCAGGGTATCCTGTTCCAGTGCCTCATCACTCTTTTAGAGAAGAAATTTTTGCTAATATCCAACCTGATCCTCCTGTAGCACAACTTAATACCATTCCTTCTTGTACTATTACTAGTTATGTGGGAGAAGAGTCTGATCTCGACTTCGCTACAATGCCCTTTGAGGTAACAGTAGATAAGATCTCCCCATAGGAGACACCTGGAGGAGGAGGCCATTAGTATTTGGAAATAATCAAGGTCTGAGCTAGTGACTGGGTAAGGGCTCTGTGATCTAAACACAGGTGTAAGATGATAGAAGTAAAGTCAAAGCCAGTATTCAAGTGATCAATGAATATAGAATTTTTGGGAATTAAGAGAGTGAGGGTATATTTACATACCACCAGTGAGCTTCATGTATAATCAGTTAGAAAGAGGTGTAGAGTTGGGCCATCCCTTTTTTTTTCATCTTATTTTCATCACGTTTTCATATGCTTGCTGAAAATGGGTAAAAAGTCTCCTGCATTGATCTGGTCTGGAAGGGAGGGAGTCACCTGGGACTCTAAGGCCACCAAATCTGGCTTTCCTCGGATATCATTATTCCCGTCTGGTAAGTCATAGGGTGTTTTTGCAACTGCATTATCACATCACAGAATGGTTTGGGTTGGAAGGGACATTTAAGATCATCTAGTTCCAAACCCCTTGCTATTGGCAGGAACACCTCCCACTAGACCAGGATGCTCAAAGCACCATCCAGCCTAGCCTTGAACGTCTACAGGGTGGAGGCATTCACAACTTCCTTGGGTAGTCTGCGCCAGTGCCTCAATGCCCTCTGAGTAAAAATAAATTTTTTTTAAAAAAACCCTAACGTTCAACCTAAATCTCTTTTCTTTTAGTTTAAACCCATTTCCCCTTGTCCTATCATTATTATACCATGTAAAAAAATCACTCTCCTTCCTGCAAGTACTTGAAGATCACAATGAGGTCTCTCAAAGCCCTTTGCTCTGCAGGCTGAACAAGCCCAGCTCCTTCAAACTGTCCCCAGCAAAGATGCCATTGAGCACATCAACTTTCACATCTAATCTCTTTTCCTATTTACCTCTTCCTAGACTGTATATTGCACAAGGTGAAATGCAGACACTCTGATACTGCTCAGTGGAAGAGAAACAGGAATAACTGAACCTAAACTATAATACTCCTCTTATTTCGTTTTGCGTCAATCCAAATAGAATGGCAAACAGATGAGGCAATGGGCTACGAGGAAGGATATGCCTTCAACTGGCAATAAAACCATGTACCACTCCACAATCTAGCCTACCTTCATAAATTTTTTTTCAGCGTCTGGACTGAAATACTTTAAGTAATAAGCTCTAGATGAAGATCTGAGAACTTAATACCTCTGAAGTACTTTTTCCCCTCTGAAAATCATGGAAGTGAGAAATTACTTCCCAGTTTTCTGGGATTTTAAGTGTTTTTTTTTGTTTTGTTTTTTTTTGGTTTTTTTAAAGATCATTTTAAGGTTTATCGCTTTTGTTCCTGAAATTAGTTTTCATATTTTGCTGGCTCTGCTGGATATTATGTAATTATGCTAAGAGCTCCTGCAGTTCCCATTATTCTTTCTTCATTGCTGTTGGTGCATATAAATAAATTTCAGACTTCCCTTGTGGCCTGCACAGTTTACAGCCAAATTATTCTTGGCAGGACTATATTAGGAAGGATACAATGACTGTTCTCATGAGCCCATGCAGAAGGCAACTGTATTTTACTAGATATTCTCAAGGGATAGCAAAAAGAACACTGGGCACTGCTGTCAATTTTTGTGACTTCTGAGAGTCTGCAGGAAGGTATGGTATGATCTGGATTCTCTGTATCTGGGATTACAGAGTGTTATTTCACTAAGACAAAAGCCAGTGTGAAAGTTATATTTTAAAATTAGTTTTGTTAGCACAGTATGCTTCCTACAGTCTGGGGGACATTAGTAATACTAATCATTATGTCTCTGCTTGTGCAATACTGCATAAGACTTTTCCCTAAACAATCCACAGTATTTACCCTTATAATATTATCATGTTCATTTGCTGCTATGAACAATAAGAAGGAAAATATGCTGCTACCTCAAAATCTCTTTTGAAATCCTACTATAACTGAACATATGGAATACAAGGTTTAGCCTCATGTTACAAACTAGAAAGAGGGATCAATAATATATTTTTTACTATTATTATTATTATTATTCCTTCTTGTACACTTAGAAATCTAAGAAAAATAAATTAATAAATATAAAAATGCACATATCAAAAAGACTTATCTTCTTTCAGTGACTAGAAAAAACCTGTCATTGAATGGATTTTTTTAAAGAGACATCTCTAGCTGTCAAGAAGATAAAGCACAGAAGAAAATAATGTCATGCATGCAAGTGAATGGAAGATAAGGTGAGAAAAAATTCCCTTATACAACCTTAATTGTTACTGATTTTACCTAGAAATCTAACAAGTCATTAGTAAGACTTTGGTGAAGTCTATATAAAAAGGTTATCACTTATCTGTACCATCTGAACATTACATCTGAAAGGAAAGAAAGATCTGCAATAAAAACTAGTACACTTAATAAATAGATTTGTAATAAGAACTCAGTAGATAGTTGCATTACATATTAAATCTGAAAACAACTTTATGATGTGAGAATATTACAGGATTATCTTCGGAATATTTTTGTTGCTCATATATGGCTCAGGATAAGAGCAATTATACTTCTAAGAAGCTGAGTACAAATAATATATGGGATTATTTGTGTTTGTAACATCAAGTTTACAATCATGGACATAAAGAAAGAAATAACATTTTTAACAATTTGTTTATATAAAATCTGAATAACAGCAGATTTATTATAGCTTTAACTTTTTTAACCAGAATCATTCTGCTGGAGCTCTAGGACTTCAGAAGTGATTTGACTTATGTGCATTAAATCACCATTTGTTTTTACAAAGTATAGTATTATTCAGAATCAGAGATTTTCATCTTTAGTAGGGAACACAGACATTATTTATTCCTAAATGATTTAAATCTGACATACATGTGCTGTAATTTAATTACAGCTTAACATTTTTGACATGTGAAGCTGAAGCTGCTGCTAAAGAATATATAAAGCAGGAGAAACAATTTTAGAGTCGCTGAGTTAGTTACTATTGTAATTCTTTTAAATTTTTTTGTTCTTGCCCATCTACTTTGCAAACACTGTTTGCAACCTCTGCTCTCTATATATGACAGTGTTTTAAACTTTTTAATTAAAAAGTACAGTAATTTGTAGTATTTCTTATTCTGCATTTATTTCCAAAATTTTACAAAACATACTCATGAATGAAATGCACATTTCTATTGTTTCTAGTCATTTTGGTGCTCAGGGACATGATTTAGTGGTGGGTTGTTAGAGTAGCATAGGTTGATGATAGGTTGATGATAGTAGCATAGCACTTGATGATCTTTAAGGTCTTTTCCAACCTGAGCAATTCTATCTTTCTATGATTTATTACAGTGATCATAAAATCATTGAATCTTAAGCTTAGATTAGAAGGGACCTTAAAGATCATCTAGACACAGCTGGGCTGCTACCTACTAGCTCAGGCTGCCCAGGGCCCCAAGCACACAAAATTATTATAACTAATAATTAAAGAGACTTATTCTAGAATTACTGCAGTTTTGAAAGGGATTCAGATCACTTCAGACTGATAAACTTGTTTAATTTTGTTTTTCAGAACAAATAGAACTAAGAAATTTATGAGGAAATAGCTGTCTTCTTAGCATTTCCAGCCTACTGCCAAAAACTTAATGAGAGGGCTTACATCCAGCTCAATTTCCCAATCAAGGAAGCTAATAGAACTTCAGTTAAATCTTAATCTCCACTTTGACTCATCGTTCCAAACAAATTTCTTTCTTTTTTCATTCCAAACAACTTCTTCCTTTCATTTCCATATTTATTTTATATTCTTCATACAAAAGAATGGAGATAACATCAGAGCGATTTCTATGGTAGGGAAGAGATGAAATATTAATGACAATATTTCATATCTGTTTTGGGTCAACACTAAACAGTCAAGATTGAATTTTAATGTGAAATGTTTCAGGTCAGAAGGGTGAGGAATTAGAAATTATCCATCATAGATTCCTTATTTGAATACTTCGTATAGTAATTAATTCATATAGGCAGATATTTTATTCATTTTAATTCATTTAGTTTAATTTAATTTAATTTAATTTCATTTCATTTCATTTCACTTGCCAGAGGTAAACATAAGTGTTTGTGAAGTGACTCCTAACTTTAGTGTGTTTAGGTGCGTTGTATCACAGGGCTGGCAGTCTTGCTTTAGCTAGTCAATATAAAATCATGAAGGAAGTGATCAACTTCAGACTCCAGGACAGGCAAGTTGGACTAGAATGCAGTGCTTATTTTCTCTCTCACTTTACAATGATAAATTCATTTCTACTGTTAGGAATCCAAACCAGGGAAATCATTCCTTTTAGTCCTTCATCAAATCACACTTACGATGCCGTAAAAATCCAGGTTCTTCATTAAGGCCCTTTGCTTTGAGATGTTCAATAGCAAGGCTGAAGTCCACACTGAATATTATCTCCAAAAGGATATATTGGGCACAAATTCATGCCATGAATATTGCAACACTATCAAGGACTAACATTTTACATACATTTAAAATTACATTCCTTTAAAGTAACTTAGAAACTTAAGTGGTTCTTCATCATTTCAGAAGACTACACTGTTCAGAATTTTCTCGTTTCCACGTCTTTCCGTTTTTCATCTATACTCTGTTTGAGATAAATTGGATATGGAATGAAGCAATGTTCTTTCAATCACCTTTTTTTTTTTCTTATTTTCTTTAAATCTTAGACCTTTAGATCTAACTTAGTAGAAATATAGTTTAAAGAAAACCCTGTAAATGTTTGTACAGCAACATTTTAATTCAAGCTAGTAATGACAGGAAAGTCTAATAATTTCAAAAATCACAGCATACTTGTATTACATATCTTATATGTAGTTGCTCCCCAGAGACATAAGACACAGACAGCAAAAGACAAAACAGTGGTAGCTTATTAGCTGAGAAACAAAGCTAGTATTTTTACAGCAGTAAAACGTCAGGCTGTGCCTTCTGTCTACAGTCTTTTGTTTGGTGCCATCCTTCACTTTCTGGCTATTTTTTACGCTTTTATTAGACAAAATATTTTAAAAATTCCAGCCCTTCTTGTATTATTTTCTTTCTATGTCCTTTTCTTTCCTTGTTCTTGTCATTTTAACAAATACTGGAAAAAAGTTTCAAGATTGTTTCTGAAAAAGAAATGTTACATAAAGAGTTCTTTTTAATAAAAACTTAAAAAAGATGGAACTAACTGTAATCTTTATATAATTTCTATTTTCAAAATTTCTCTCTTGACTAGAAATTTTCTGCTCCATTTTTTCCATCCTCATTCCAGGGCCGACATATATGGAATTTCTTTAGAAACATAAAATTCAAAGGAAACACAAAGATGTTGTGTACTCCAAAATTCATTCGTGCTTAAAAACAAATGTTAATATAATAGGAACTTCTCACAGATCAAATTTATTTACCCATCTAAAAATTTATAAGTGTTAATTATTGCTGTAGTTTTGATTTTGAAATGTTATCTATGCAATCAAAATAAAAATACAAAATGTTAATCATGATTAATGTAGAACAGGAACCTAATGAGGTTACAAAAGATAATTAATTTAAACATAAGTGAATAAATTACTTTGCTAATCAGGAATTTATTGTGATATGGTTTGTATTTTGAAAAAAAACATACCTTGAGAATAGTAATATGGTGCAAATCTTTTGGGTGTATCTTCTAATTTAAAACAAAAATGAAAAACTGTTTTGCTCTTGAGGAATCCTTCTATCTTTTTTCTAGAAAGAAAAATGTTTCCATTGTGGCACCAGGAAAATGTGTTTTCTGGAAATGCTAGTTTCAGAACCATGTTTATTTTAAAAAGAAAAAATTACACTGTTATGCAAAAAAACTTCCATACACCCCCTATGTGGGATGAGTCAATAATTGATAGGCATAATGTTGCCCACACAGCTGTGTTTTTTTTTTCCATTGAGCCCTAAAAGAAGCTGTAACAAAATTAATATTCCAGACACATGTTTGTGCACACTGAATAGCTGCTACCTGTGCTTAAATGGTGTTTGAGTTATGATATAAAAGCTATCACATATGAAATTTGATCTCTTTTCCCAATGCTCCAAGCATCTTGTCTGACTATCAAAGTTCTTTGTAACTTGATTTCCATATTACAATACTTGTTTATGTAAATAACCCATTAAGGTCAGAGCTACATTCTATGAAAACAATAATTATTGCAGAGATTTCTTATTAATTGCAATATGATCTGTTACTACATATATATTTTTGAGGAATGGATTTGGTGAATCCTTGATAGATGTTTTCAAAGGTATTTCTTTTTCAGTGATCATCCTGATACTGAGCAAATATGAGAACATCTTTTAAAAACCATTTGGGTCTGACTGCTTAGGATATTATTTCTGGAACCTGTCTGATCACCTGAATACTTGATTTTTATGGTGATATTCTTAGATGACTAAGAGATTGGTTGAAAATTGTTGATAAGAGTCTATGAACAATAAATGATATTTCCTCCTGTTAACAGAATATTTTAGGAAATAATCCTTTATTTTATTAACCCTGATGAGCATCTGGGCCCCAGCTGCTTGCTCATTCTTGGGAAAGAGAATCTGAAAGGTAAAAATGGTAAAACTCATTGGTTTAAGGTAAAAGGCGACTTTTGAACTAGGCTATATTTGAAGAATTTTCATTCTTAGCCTGAGAGACTTGGGCTTTCCTGCAAGCCATAAAAATAAAAAGTTTCATTTAATATATATACTGCCATATGAAGAGTCACCACTAGGATTAGAAGTGCTTTGCTTAGTAAAGGATAGTAAGTAAAAACACCACATCCTTAGTCATGCAGCAAAGCACACACATATATACATCTCTCATCAAACAATTACTTCTTGAGTTTACACATTATATCTCACTGCAGTTGATAACATACAGCATACAACCTTTTGTTGGCATGTTACACATTGAAAGAATGTGTAGCATCCAGAAAGTCAAACAACATCCTAAATTAATTGTTGAACCAGGCCTGAAATTTATACATAGGACAGAAGGATTAATAAATCAATGTTTTCTCTTAATGCAGGAGGGGGAAGAAGAGGGTGAAGAACTTTAATATTAATTCTTGGAATAAAAACTTTCAAATATGTTCTCATAATTTATTCATGGTAGTTTTTGTTTGTTTGCTTGTTTTGGTCATGATAGCATTTTTTACTTCTTCAGAATTTCAAGGGAGAATAGTTGGTTTTACAACCTTGCCCAGGAGCATCATAAATCTGTACTCCATATTCTCATTCATTCATGGTTTTGCAAAAATCTCATTAAAATCTATCATTGAGTTTCAGGAATTAAACTATCAGATTTCTTGTCATTTATAAATATAATATCTTAAAAAGGTACTAGATATTTTATCAACTGCATTAAAAAGATATTCAACTTCTTGCAGTATGGTTCTGGAACACATCATGCACTGTTAAACCCACTTAGTCTCACTTGTATTAAGAGACTGTTCCATTAACATAGCTGAATCCTCAAAATCTGGTTATCTGCAATTAACCCTGATCCTTCAGAACTTCAGTTATTACTGTAAGCTTTTGAATAAGACTAAGCATTCCCCCGACCTCTTTTTTTTCATTGTACAATATATGCACAGTTGCAAAGACCTTTTGATTGCCTGCTTTTAATTGGAAGTAAAACAAAGACAAAACAAATAAATAAAAATTTCTTAATTTTTGTCACTTTTGCTTTCTTAGTATCCCTGTCTTAGAAACTGCTGCATAAGCAAAAGCATTATATCAGTAGACTTAACTTATGTGAGTAAATCTTACCCAAGTAATCCCATTGAGAAGCAGTTGCAGATAAATTATTGATGATTCTATAGCAAGGTGAAGTGACAACTATGCTTTCAAACAACAGCAAATGAATGGAATGACATTTTGTTTACATTGCTGTTCAAGCTCTGGCATGCTTTGTGTTTCACCACTCCCCAAGGACTGGACTTGCTGGAGTCAAATCCTGTGGAGAAATTGCTGCTCTAAATATTTTTTTATAAAAAATAAGTTGACAGTATTTTCTTCCATGTTCATTACATTTCCTGAGCATTAGCTCGAGTCTAACATTACTTTTCTGGTATGCTGTGGGATCTAGAATTTCTTTGCAGCACCCCCCAGCCCAGCATAGTTTTCATGCTGAGCACAACAGTTCAGCTTGCTCTTTTCATGAATTGTAGAGAAAAGGTGATATGTAACTCCTAAAAACTTTGAAGTCAACAAAGAATAATTAATAACATCTAATATAAAACAAAAATAAAATTCACAATTAAAATTTAGAATTTATATGCAGATACATAAATATATATATGTATACAGCACGCACATCTAAAGTTATTAAAATTGGAATTTGCCAACAGCAAAGAAATAAAGCTTTCAATCCCAGGAGCTAGGAAGCAGAAGAAAAAGGGCAAGGAGAAGAATTTTTCTCTTTAAAAAAGACAGTACCTTGCTGTGCCCATAGAAATAATTTAAATTAGTGCACAGCATGAAAAACACAGCAAGGTACTAAGAAAAAATGTCTATTGTGGGTTGCAGCTTTTCTTTTGGAGTATTTTTTGTGTTATAGAGGAAGTCTTCTTCAAAAATATGAATGGTATTTCCTCAGAAAAGTACCCTCCTTCGGCCCTTGCCCTGCTGATTTTGCAGTGGCTGTACTTTGTTTGCCAAGTTTGCAGGAACTTGTATAGCTCAGAAGTCAAAGGGTAGAACAGAATCAATGGAGACTCTGGCAGAAAGTTAAAAATGGCAATGTAAAGCTTAAAAAAAGTTTTGTACAACAATCCTTGTGAGTCAGTAACATTTCCAGTTTCCTTTAAGCCCTATTGGTAAGATCTTAAATTTAGAGTATGATATAGATTTGCAAATGTATATCAAGTGATCATTATTATAGATTGCTGAAGTGTTGTGAGTTTCCAAATTATAAATTTACAGCAGAAAATATGTTTTTCTTTCTAATTTTTGGCATTTTGTGCATGTTTCCTACATGTTCCTGTTTTAGAGATAAGTGATGTATGATTATTTTCCAAAAGTGAATACTAGAGATTTATTTTTCTCATTTAATAGCACACACACACACACACAAAGAGGATAAAAAAGGAGCATGTGTTTTAGTAAGAACTGAAGTAGTTATATTGTACAAATAACATTCAAGTGAGTAAGAATCCTAAATTACTTTTGCATGCTAAATACCAGAATGAAATCAAATATATCTTATGAACACGTCTTTAGAGTAAAGCAATTGGTAAAGTATAAAGTAGTGGGTTATTAGTTAATAAAAGCATGGAAGTACTCAATTTTAGCATACTAAAATGAAGTATATTAGTTTTAACACTACAGTCATGGAATAAAGATGGTATAAAGATACAACAAAAGGACATACAAAGTATATTAAAGTATTTTAAAGAATACTGTGAAAAAAAAATCTGTTTTATACAATTAATATATTAGAGAAGAAGAAGCTGGGTTTAATTTAAGGTACATGCACTGAAGATCAAACATTTATCTTTTTATTAAATTGATACTGAAATTCCTTTCAGCAAAGAGTAAGTCAGACATTTATTCAGATACTGAGCAGTGGGTGCCAAAGATTTCAATCAATCCATTTATAGTATCGGCCTATCACTGTTCATGAGCAAGCACAATATTTTGAAAGTCTATACTCAGCAACAGTATCAGATTAAATCAGTAAAAGACATTTTTTGTTTTATCTGTGTGGGAAAACTCAACAGACTTTTTTAGATAATATGGGAAAATTCAATTTTGTATGAAATGAAGTGAATTGAATAACTCTGAATTATTAAAAATTGGATAAGATTCTTAAAAAAGACAATTGAGTGCCTTTGTATCAATTCTTCGCAATACCATATGATTACTTAGTTAAAACCTTTTTGGTCTATAGAAAAGATACTAAACACACAAAATGAAAACATTTTGTGGATGGGTGAAATATTGCTGATCTGAAGCATGTTTCCAGAGGCCTGGCTAGCAGAGCTTCAAAGTGAATGATACTGGTAATTTAGCTGACTAAGAAAGGTAAGGGCTATTTAGTGCTGCTTACATCTTTCATATCAGTTTTCATATGTTATACTTGTTATCTAAGTTAGTTATCTCATGTCTGCCTCAAGAAACAGGCTTAGGCTATTCTCTAATGAAATCAGCTGATTTCCCTACTTGGTTTTACTGAACCAAGATTTATGATAAATCACACACTTACTTCCAGCTAGAAATAGTATACTGAAGTCCATTAAAGTCCAATTGTGCCTCATTAATGTAGATTTAGGCTTGTGGTGGTGTCTTTTCCAGATATCATTTATATGTTTATAAATAGGCAAAGAATTAAAGACTAATTCAAGTTGGAAGATATCTTGTGAGGTCTTCAGTTCCAGCCTCCTGATCATGCCAGAGTCAGGTCCGAGATTGGATTAAGTTGGTCAGGATTTTACCATACTGGGGCTTGAAATCCTCCAATGACAGATATTGCACAACCTTATTGGACAACTTGCTCCAATGCTTGCTTGTCCTCATGTAGAAAAAAAAATAGTGAAAAAATGTCAAGGACATTGGCCATTTGTCTTTGTTCCCTGCGATACAGCCTGTTCAGTCCTTAATCTTAAGGATTAATATAGTCCTGGAATCTTAAGGATTGAGTTCTCAAAAGCAGTCCCTGACTTGATCCTCATTCATTACAGGCTACTCTTCTCTAACTTAAATCTTGCCTATAAACATAGTGCCTGGGAGTCTGTTGATGAGAACTAAGGGAAATGAAGCCTTCTGTGTGTCTGCTGTTCCTAAACCACCAACACCATGCATCAACTGACTTATGCTATCTCCTTTCAATCTCACTACTGATGTAGTGCTAGAAACTTCTGCCTTTGATGTTCCTTGTAGATCTTATCTGAAAGTGAGTTTTGGCTATTCTAAGCAACATCACCTCATGCCCAAGCAGTGTTTCTAAATTCCTTCTTTTTATCTCTTTCTGCTTTTACCTCTTA
Organism: Phasianus colchicus; assembly: GCF_987193195.1. NCBI lineage: Eukaryota > Metazoa > Chordata > Aves > Galliformes > Phasianidae > Phasianus > Phasianus colchicus. The sequence goes on from NC_143436.1 coordinate 102,216,884, forward strand.
ATATTGCTTTTTTGTATTGGAGCTCTTGTATTGGAGTTGAGTTCCTTATTTAGCCAAGCCAGTCTCTTAATACACCTACCTATTTTCCTTACTATTCCTGTACTATTTTCTGTACTGTTACTGCATTCCTAGATACACTACTACGTTAATTGGAGCATGCAATCTTTAAAGACGTGTCAGTTTCCTGGGGTCTTTTGCGCTTCAGAGATGCTTCTGTTGGAATTCCACCTACCAAATTCCTGATGAGAATTGCAATTGCATTTACGATTAATGTTAGAAAACATTGACTTCTCTTGTGAATTAAGCAAGCTGAATAATAACAGTCAAATTATACTTTCAAAAGAATGCTTTTGAATAAAGAAAAAGAAATAAAGAAAATTAGGTATTTAGCCCAGCTTCAGTTACGCGTTGTGTTCATAACTTTGGTTATGAAGTCACAAACATCAGTTATTAAGTCATTAATAAAATGTAGATATTACTTTTTTCATCTAGTTGTTTCTAGTTGAACATTTTCTATTTATCCATAGTTAAATGCACACAGCTTTGTTCTTCCCCCATATAAACACAACTTGCCTCTTCTCAGGTGTCTTATCTGTACTGCATCTGTGATTTCACTCTTGGTATATGTATATTTTGTTGCATACACGTGTTTTAAAGATTGAAACATCTTACTTAACAGCATTTCAAAGACTATCTGCTAGAAAAGGCATTCTCATTACTTTTAGCTTTTAAACATCTTTCTTCCACATTTTTTTAAACAGGTGTTACCATATTTTTCCCTATCTATCTATGTATTTCCCTATCTATGAGGATCTGTGACAGTTAACTCCACTTTATCTGGAAGCTGTTGGTATGTATTGTCAACAATATAACTTCTGCCTTAATTAACCCCAGTTTTTTTTTGTTTGTTTGTTTGTTTTTTGTTTTGTTTTTTTTTTTTTAAACTTGCCATTATCCTTAATCAGTTTGTGTTGACTATTCAACTACCAAATAGTGGAAAGGGACCTGCCACTCTGTCTTTCACTATGTTTAGAAGAGTAAAATCCTTCATAGCCTCTGTGTAAACCCTTTATAATGACAATGATGAAAGTGTCTACAGTGAGTGATTAATGCCATCAGCTATGGTATTTCTGGAGCTACTTCCTGAGCTGTATCTCAGGAAATTGTCATTCAATCATTGCAGTTTTACAATGCTTTTTTTCTATACTTCGCATCCCATGAGACATTGTTCAAGTGCAGGCTCTTAATCACTCACTGGGTTTAGTTTCTTCTGTTGATGGAAAATCTAAATTGGAAGTTGGTAAGCAGAAGATGTAGATTCCCATTCAATAGATCAATAGGACTGACAAAAAGTTTGTCTGTCAGTAATGATGCTTACTGAATAGTTTGCAGATCAGCCAAACAGCTTCTGAATGAAAAGAGATAGTTTCTTCATTAGTAATACAACTTCCACAGATTTGTTACTGTTTTTCACCTTTACCGTATTGCCTAAAGAGAAGAAATGGAAGATGATAGCAACAGTTGGCAGAAATTCTATATTTGCCAAAAATATAGAGAGGATATATTTTTAACTATAAACACATCTGTTTTCTGTGTACGCTAATGGTTTTCATCCCTACAACTATTTTCTCTCCACTCACCGGTAGATTTTAATAATTCCCTAGTTTTTTTGTAAAGAGGAAATTAGAATTGTGAAATCCATATGCCTCTGAGATCTAACACAGGCATACCATTCTAAAATGCTTATATACCAGCAAGAGAAAAGCCCTCTGATGTATATGTTCTGATTTTGCTCATAAAAGCAAGTGTGACTACTTATCTGTACACAATTTAAAGAGAAATTCTCAATCCAGACAACATTGTTTATAGATATTGTTCAACGAACAGGAATTCACAATACATTTGATTCATTCTGTCCTTCCAGACTGTACCGTACTTTTTCTTCAAGGACTTGTTCTTCTGGGTGAGTCCTTATTTGATTCACTGGGGAAGAAATGCCCTCACTTTCAAAAATAAAAAATAAATATAAAAAATTAAGAGTTTTAAAACTCAGTGATCTCAGTGATTGTATATTTACAAAACACAGTGTAATGCACTACCAGAGAAATCTGAGATTGTATAGAAATTTCCCATATCACCCTTCAGTATGTATTACTCACGTGAGTAGAAGGACTGAGTAAAATCTCTTTATTGCTTTAAATCAAAATGCTCTTTTATTCAAATAGATGAAAAGATCATTCATTTGGCAAAGTATCATTTAAGTATATTAAATTTCAGTTACTGGAAATATCGGTTGACCAATATTGATTGATAAACATACACACAAATATGGAGAAAATTAATGATGGCCTTAAGATCATTACACTTTTCTGCATTAACATCTACGGTTTTGAATTAATTTTCTATGAAATAGGTAATAATTTGAGGGTTATTTGATTCTAGTGTGAAGAAAAAAAAAAAAAAAAAAAGATAAGCTGTGTCTCAGTTTCAGCTAGGGCAGAGATTATATTCTTTACAGTATTTGGTTTGATGCTGTGTTTTGGCTGTAGGAGAAAAATAGTGTTGATAACATACCAATGTTTTAGTCATTGATGAGCAGTTCTATACAGAGTCCAGGATATTTAATTTTTTTCAGCTTCTAGTAATGTCCTGCCAGCAAGTGTTCTGGAGGGACACAAGGAGCTGGGAGGGGACAAAAATGGTGGGAAACTGGCCAAGGGAGCAGCTGGTGTTTTGGGACTGGCTGAGTGTATTTGTTGACAGGTAGTCAGCAATTGCTTGTGTATCACTTGTTTTGTTTATATATACATTATTATCACTACTATTTTGTTTCTCTTCCTTATCTGTCTTAGTAAATAGCTTTTATCTCAATTCACAGGTTGCACTTTTTTGTGTTTTTTTTTTCCTATTTTCTCCCCTCCCCCCCATTCCACTGGGAGTGTGGAGCACATAAATGGCTGTGTGATGCCTACTGGGTTAAAACACAAGTATTTTCCCCAAAATGTTTAGAAGTATAAATTTCAGATTAAAAATTATTTAAGTAAGTACTTCATGGTCTGAAAAATCCCTGTCAAAGCAGATATACTACTCCTTAAAATCTTAGCACAGTGATTAAGGCTCTGAGATGGATATTCAGAAAATATACCGAAACCTCAGAAGTTCACAAGTATAAGTGCTACACTACATAAAACACTGGTTCTGTGAAGAGTAACAAAATTATATAGATCCACCATTTTTATTCATTTTCCTTCTGTTTTCATATCCTTATGTGAGATATCCTTCCCTAGATAAATCATTTTAACATTCATTTTATTGCTGGTTCTGCTCACTTGCTTAATGCTGAACATGTGATTAAATATTACACTAACAGAGCCTCTTGCTGGATTTAGGAAATGAAAAATTATCCCATTCTTTAATCTTTAGTGATGAAGGGATGTGTCACCATATCCAGCAATACTTTTACAATGCATAGAAAGAAAATGGAATCTGTCATCATAGGGCTGACTAAGCTTATAGTTACCTTCAAACTGTTATTATGTTTAGTATTCTAACTTCTGTTATAATTATTGTTAAAATATTAAAGTAAACTATTATAGGAGCTCAGCTATTCTATCTTTAGTTCTATGGCAAAAAAAAACACGGGGTAATATGATAGGTTACCATGCAGCAGAGATGTTCTGACTTACATCTCTGCATGAAAACACGTTTCTTTTGATGTCCATGATGCCATCAAGATGTTGATGATACTCTAAGATTTCTAGAGTAGTGCCTTTCCTGCTATCTTTCTTTGATTTTCCTCAAGAAAACCTCATTTATCTGGCAAGAGAAGTAATTAACTGTTTTTTTTTTTTTTTTCTTATTACCACTCATAATTTCCATTGTCTCTCTTTTTACGAGAACAACACCACCACAGACATCATCTCTCTGTTTTTCTAAGGACATAGTGACCTCTCAAACTGTAATGACAGTCACCATCAGTTAGACTTAAAATGCAACAAAATGGAGCAGTATGAGGAAGTCATAAAAGGCAACAGAAAAATAAAGCAGAAAATGTGTTCATTATACTAATTCAGATGACACTAAAATATACACAGGTAGACCTTTGTAGTGTGCTTAGGACAAAAAGGCAGGTAAAGTAGAGAAAGTTCTTTGAAAAAATGAGGAGTTGCTGAGGCTCGATGATTATATGTCTTAAGGCTGTTTCAAAGCAGCCATTAGATCAAATGTAATTGCAGCCATTAGATCACATGTAATTACATTAGACTTTTCAGATTCAAACTCTGAACTTGGCATAGAATCAAGTGTCACAAATCCAGGTCTATCTTGTATGTTAATTCTGTCTAGATTAACGGCAATATTCCCAATCTTCCGATATCCAAAACCAATTGCTGATAGGTCTTTCTGTTGGCCTTCTGGAAGAAAAAGAAATAGGATAGCGAGTTCAGCTTTTTTTTGGTAGGCCTTAACAGCTGAATATCAAATGTTTTTCCTTGCAAACAGTTTTGTATCCTCTCTCAAGAATGGACAGACTTATTGACAGTCCTTCTTACAGACAAAAGGGAGGCCTCTGCAAGCACTTAAACTCTCTATGTAAATTAAAATGGCTGGTTTTTCGCTGACTTCATGATGACTATAGTAAGTTCAGTGTAATATAGTACAGCTCGGGACATTTTTATCTTCACTTGAATTTGGTTTGCTAAATATGGATTTGAAGATTGAACTATTTGGTGGACTAAGTGTTATTGGGTGGTCACAGCTAGAAGGTTGTGGTCAAAGGCTCTATGTCCTCGAGGGGTTCATCTTGGGTCCAGTGCTTTTCAACGTCTTTATCCGTAACATAGACTGGAATCAAATGAATGCTCTGATAGTTTGGTGATGAAACCTAGCTGAGTGGTGCAGTTGGAACAACAACAGAAGGAAGGGATGCCATCCAGAGGGACCTGGAAGGATCTGGAAGGTGGATCCACATGAACCTAATGTGGTTCAGCAGGGCCAGGTGAAAGATGTTGCACTTGGATCCAGGCAATCCCAAATATGTGTATAACCTAGGTGAAAAACTCATCGAGAGCAGCCCAGTGGAGAAGGTCATGGGGGTCCTGGTGGATGAAAAGCTGGACATGAGCCAGCAGTGTTCTTGTAGCCAGGAAGGCCAACAGTATCCTAGGCTGTATCAAAACAGATGAGTGGTCAGCAGGGAGAGGGAAGTGATTTTCCTCCTCTATTCATATAAGACTCCATCTGTAGTACAGTCTCCTAGCCTAGAGCCCCAGCACAAGATGGATGTAAAACTGTCGAAGCAGGACCAGAGGAGGACCACAAAGATGATCATAGGGGTGAACTACTTCTCCTGTGAAGAAAGGTTGAGAGAGTTGGACTTATTCAGCTTGGAGAAGAGAAGGCTCTGGAGAAACTTCACTGTCACCTTTCAGTACTTGAAAGGAGCTTACAAGTAGGTGCTGTACTGAGATGTTGCATTAATACTGATAGGGCAAGGGGGAATGGATTTAAACTAAAAGAGAGAAAAATTCAGTTAATTGCTGGAAAATAAATATTTGAGGAGAGTGGTGAGGCACTGGCACATGCTGCTCAGAGAAGCTGTTGATATCCTGTCTCTTGAGATACTCAAGGCCAGGTTGGTTAGGGCCTTGGGAAGCCCAATTAGTGGATGGCAACCCTGCCCATGGCAGAGGTACTGGAATTAGATGTTCTTTAAGGTCCCTTCCCTTGTGCCATTCTATGATTGTGTGAATTTCATTGTGTGCTGTACCTAACTTTTAACACTGATTATTGGCCCCAACATTCTTGGAGATTCTAAGATAAGTTGTAGAGCTCCTGATTTAAGAAAATTACAGAGCTTCATCAGATAGGGAAAAAACAAACAAACAAACAACAAAAAAAAACAGCAATGTATCCAACATCATTTTTTTATCAGTTTGAGGATATAAACTGGTTGTGTCAATAAGAGGTACATGACATAAAACAATTTATAAAGTGTCTTCCTTTTTTTAAATATAGGCATTGAGTAAAATTTTCCAAACGATAGACCCTTCACAGCAATGAGAACATGAATATCTTAACACTAATTTGCCTCGACAGCATTTATTTCTTAACTTTAAAGCATTGTTTGTAACTTCAGCACCTTCTCCAACATCCAATATCTTGACAGTAGAATCTTTAATAATAGATGGTGTTTGTTCTTACTTAGAAACTGAAGGGTATGGCTTGATGAACATTGTTTATGTTCTCTTTAAGCCACTGTATGTTTAGTGAGTGTGAAAATAATCATGTTAAGAAAATGCAGTTGGCCAAATTTTGTATTACATTGCCAACTAATATTGTAATGATCAGAGTACAACAATACTTTTTATAATTTTTGCTTTCACCATACAAATAAAATAATCATATTATAAGATCTTTGAGCACATGGATAAAAAAGTTGCTTTGTGTTTCTCACAAACACACAAGTACTAGATTCCCAAACTGCTCAGCAATTTTGTTGTGGTGCGTATAGAGTAAATACTAGATATTAATCTCTCTAACTAACCAGATTGTTAGCGTGCACATCTTTAGTAATAGATTGATACATTCAGAAACTATAAAACTGTACATAGAATGAAGTAAGACAGTCTCAGGTGGGTGAGCCAGTAAAGATGCTTCTTATGTTTCTCTAACAATGACAATTTTCAGGTGATTTTACAAAAGTCTGCATGCTCCTGTGGGTATTAAAGCCCAGGCAAACTCATAAAATAAAAAGTTAAACAACTCCACAAAAGACAGAAATAGCCTTTTAAAGATTCACCAGAGTACTTTTTCTGTGTCTTATCTAAGCAGCCATCGTGGCTAGATTGATGGGCACTGGCAGAGATGCATTTCATGAGGTGGCTGTCTCCTCAATGGTATTAGAATGGAGCCATCTGTCTTCATTGTCTTCCATTAACATGCCTCTCAGATCTATCAGAAAAATGTCTACATCTCTATGACATAAATTATTACCTCTGACAGTTAAATATTTTAGACCACATTTAGTAATATTTCTCACTGATAATTCTTCATTTTCCTACAAATTTTTACAGTTAAATTTTCAGCGATTTCTTTACTTAAAAAGACAGAATGCTTTGTTTTTTCTTCTTTTCATAGGGGTACGTTCAGTCTGTGTGTGGTAAAAATGATTTTTCATTTACTTAACTTCAACAATGCATTATATAGAAAAAGTATAATTGAATAAAATCTGTAAATGTACTCTGTGTCAGAAGTAGACAGGTATTCACCAAGAAGGATATATCTTGCTTAAAGATAGGCATGCCTATCACTGCTCATTTAAAGGTGAACAATCAGTGTATGGAAACAATGCTTATAATTGCTTCCAGCAGTGAACATAAAGCAGACATCTGACTCCATAATTTTGCTGTCATTAACTTGGCTATGTGAGGTCTTCAGTTGTCCTTTTTTTTTCTTCATTTCCATCAGTTACATTATATTAATCAAATTTGAGAACTACTAGCACACCTCAGTCTCTATATTAAAAAACAAACAAACAAACAAACAAACAAAAAAACAGATATTTGTTATCTTTGCCTTGCAGACCAGACAGACTTTAATTACATGAAATGTTATTCAATCTACATTTACCTCAGTGTTCTCTCAAGCTGCACAGCTAAAAGTTTGCAGTGCATTTTTTTGGGAGAAAAGAGAAGTAGAAAATAGTGCTCAATGTTTAAAAATTATCAGCCAAAATTTCATTTCACTTGCAGGCTATGTATTTTTTAGTTTAAAATATTTTAGTCCAAATTACTGAGTCTTTCCTGTATGGAATAAACAGTGGATCTAACAGCAAAATGGTCCTTCCTTTTTTAAACAGTAACCAAGAAACAAATAAATAGCAATGTTTGGTAAGGTAGAGGAGAAATCAAAGAGAACTTATGAGAAAGAGACAAGTAATGCTGTTGTTGCACTGCCCAGGCCCTTCTATGTGGCAATGTACAGGTGATACTTCAAAAAGAGAAGAGCCTAAAATGTCCTCGTATATAGGTGTTTGCTTAGAAGTCAGACATAATATTTCTTTTTGTTGGTTTCTTGGTTTACTTGTTGGTTGGTTGTTTTTGAAATGTGGCTTTCTCCCATTTGATGAAATATTAAAAAAAAAAAAAAAAAAAAAAAGACAGAAAATTTGAAAAATAGGAGATAGAGGAATAAATTTCCAACCTAGAAAGTTATCAATTAAAATGCATTGATCAGAGGTGTAAGTGAAAGCAACAAGGAGGACAGAATATAATAAGCAAGAATATTTATAAAATGGGAAGTGCACACGGAAAAATATGTACATATAGTGACCACTTATGAAACTACATTCAAAACAATTTAGCAGCTGAAGAAAGAAATTTTTAAAAAATCTTTTGATTTCTTGACAGATCTCTTGACTGCACTTCCTAATGAAAATATGCTATATAACTAATAAAATTTATCAGCATTCAGTTTAGAATGGTAGTACTCAGTTTTAAGGGTTTTGAAAGCCTTAACTCTCTAATATGTGGCTCCAGCTTGTCAATTCACTGTAACTCTAGTCACTGAAGTAAAAAACTACTGAAAATTTTCTTCCTTCCACACATTGTATATCATGTTTAATATAATACCTTAATATGAAAAAGATTTTTATTTCTGGAACAGAACAGATTGTAACATTAAGCATACATAGAGTTTAGAAAAGGCCTTACAGAAGCAGGTGCCTTCATTTTACCAGTCATCATTACATAACCTCATGTAGGCCAATGAAGATTATGATAAAAAGCATGAACATAAACCTGCTTAATCCTGAGAGTGTAACTGGTAAGAATGAATTGGTAGATGACCTTATCAACTTTTCACAGAAAAGTCTGTTGCTAATACTTTTAAATCATTATGTATTCAACTAACATTGAAGCTGACTATAAAAATGAAATTTCAGGATGGGCTTGCCTACATTTCATCACAGAGTAAAGAGCTCCAAATCAGTACAGATTATATGCTTTGACAAAAATTAATAATATATATATATACTTTTAATCTAGACTGAATTAAATGTCTGGGCTTTTTGTTTCTTTTATTTTTTTGCTTGTTTACTAAAAGATTTCTACAAATAAAATACTTATTAAAAAAAAAAAACAGTCAGATTTATCACTAAATTACTTACTAACAACGAATACTGGAGCCTGGAGATTTCACTCTTTTTATCAGTTTCATAGCTAGTATTGAAAGAGAAAGTTCAACCTGCGTAAGTTACCTTCAACAGCTACCCAACTCTGTTTTCAGCTCTGTTTAAACAACAATTCATTATCTGCTCCAATGGGAAGCTAGGATCTATATTTTGTTGAAACCAGGTCTACATGACTTCTTATAGTGATGTTATTCAAATTCTCAGACATTGCAGGCTTCTCAGGTTCTCTTCTTGCAATAAGCTACTTGTAAAAGTACATGGGGAGTGCAGTTCATCCAAATAACTGCACTCCCTACCAGGTGAGGTTATATGTACGGACCATACAGCATCTTACTTAGAGGGTATCCAGTACTAATACTTATGGTAGATGATACAGAATTACAAACTAGAGTGGGCCAATTACCTTCAGAGAAATCTTAATCTACTTCCAGTCACATATTACAAAACTGATGCATTCTTACTGTGTGAAATATAATAGGGATATAGAAATCAAACCCATTATGTTTTTTGTTTTTTTTTTTCTTTTTCATCTATATCAATTAAAAAGACTCCCAGTAAATAACTGCTACAACCAGTGGCATCCAGTTAGCCTGTCTTTGAAGGGTTTTCAATGTGGTGGTAGTAATGGGTGGGCTGTAAACAGGTTGGTAATCCTCCTGGATAACAGGACAATCACTTACTATAAATAAATATTCATATCAAATTAGCCATCTGATACAAAGGACCTAATTCAAATTAATTGCATACTGGCAGAAGAAGAGGGTATTTAACTGTGAGTAGTGTTGAATGTCAATGAAGTATTAGACTGAAAATCAACAACCATCTAGTAGACTAAAAAAGAGATATATTTGTTTGAAGACTTTAAACTGTGCCTTGAAAAGGAACTTTAAATGAAACAAATTCATGCTTAGTACATTGTGCCCTCTACAATCTACAAGTCTCTAGTTAGTTGAGATTAGTAATACATCATATGTGCCTAAACAGTTTATCATATCAAACATAGATACAGAGGTTGGTAGCCCTACCTGTGGCAGGGGGGTTGGAGCTTGATGATCCTTGAGGTCCTTTTCAACCCAGGCCATTCTATGATTCTATTATTCTATGATCCAACAAAAAACACTTCTGTGTTTCAACCAGGCAAGGAAATAATTAACCATCTGTTCTATTTGTAAGATCAAAATTATATTTCTTCCCATTTAGAAGCATAATAATTGTAATAAATTGTAATAACAAGGATAGTAGAAATAGAAAAAAAAAATACTTTGTCTTGGATAGTTTACAGTCTGGATTGTGGAGAACATAAAATGAGAGACTATAGAACTTAAGAGAAAATAAAGTAATATTTTAGCTACAGGAACATAACGTCCACTGAGTGGCTAACTAGACTCGAGTAGCTTAAGGTAATGTCTGCTAACCTTAGTGAGAATGGCCACTGCTGAACTGTAATAGTTGAAATGGTAGGGAAAGAAGGTCTTAGGTTTGGAAGAACTGTGAGCAATCTTATATTCTGATTCTACAGTTTTCACTCATGGAAATCACTAAGACCTAAGGAGGCCAAAAATATGTTCATGAGTACATCTCAATATTGCATACCCTGGAATACCGTAGCTGTACTATCCTTTATTTTCAGAATGTAATTGAAACAAGGCATTATGCTAATAAAAAAACAGGACTAATTGTAAAATCAAAAAAAGATGATGTTAGGTAAATATTGCTGCTACATTTGATGCTGCAGCTTAAATTTTCCAAACCAGACAAGGAGGAGTTGCAGAATGGCTTTCAGTTTCTAACTGAGCAGATGTGTAAATGTAAAAAAAAAATAAAAATAAAAATGAGAATAGAGTAAGAATACAGCTAGGAAAACTGTTTTAATCACCTATGCACTTAATATCACTGACTATTACAAGTACTTTTATTTTTAGAGCTCTATTCATATACTCAGTGGAAGATAGATAAATATTTGTATACAAAGTTGTTAAGATATTGTAAAGGACAAACTGATCTCGTGAATCACTTCCAACCAAACAGTTCTCTACTATAGAAATGTTGAATGCATTCTTTCATGTCCAACCACCTGGGTTCAAAATTCCTCATTCCTCTCTTCTCATTGTCAGGAAAACCTGAGTGTGTTTTATTACATAAAAGGTTTTTTCAATTGTGTAATTCAGAAAACTCTCTGTAATTGAGAGAGTTGAGATAAATTGTCAGTTTCAGTACCAGAGCCTGGAAGCTTTTCTATTTTATTCAAATACACTCCTATAATATTATGTTGACAAAATATACTTGTAAATAATCATTATAGTAGATGTAAAGTTTTCAGATTTTTTTTTCTACTTTGTAAGACATATATTTAAATGACCTCCAAGCTTCCTATGCTGCCAAACATTTTACATTCTTATCACAACAAAATAGAAAGGCAAAGTTCTGTAAGTTATTTCCAGTCCTTTTTGTTTGCACATAGTATTCCAGAGATACAGCTATGATGAAAACTAATTGAAAATTCTCTGGAGTTTCTTGTGTATTTCTATGTTCTAGAGGCTTCACACAAAAAATGTCTTTCTGACAGTCCCCTTGAGAAAACTAAAGAACAGAAATATTGCAAATTATTGTTCCTAGCAAAGTCAATATTTTAAGCATGGCCAAATGGTACTTATTGTGATCCAATATTCCAGAGTAATTATTTTCATAGTCACTGACAATTTTTCTTTATATCAGCAGTGTATTTGCACTTACTATTACCTTAGTTAAGTGTCAACGGTTTACAGGCTGGTTTGGCCCGGTTCCATGACTAGCGGGGCGGAGGGATCCGCAGATCCACGCCTCCGGAAAAGGGAAACAGGGGACCCAAAATAATTGAAAACAGTAGCAACGATCTGAGGTGAAACAAATTAATTTACTAAATATAGTATCAGCAAAATATAATGAGAGAGAGGGAGTGTGTGCGAAAGGTGGATAGGTCTCACCACAACGCTGAGGTGAGAAGTGCAATCCAGTTGAGCCGATGAAGAAAAGCAGATGGAGAAGAGCAGACGAAGAAGCGCAGGCAAAGAAGAGAACATCAAGTGACCTTGACGGGAGTTACATCTCCTTGCTGACCGCAAAGTCCCCTGGGGAATGTAGTTGTTCTTCTCCTCCAGACAGGCACCCGGAACTTGAGCATCCACAGTCAAACCCCCAGTGCATTACATGATGTTATGATGTGGAATACTGATAACCAAAAATCATAAAACCACGACATTAAGGCATCACACTTAAGCATTTCTTTTCTGTCAAGAAGACAGAATCCTTGTAAAATCTATACTTCTTAGAAATACCAAATATAAAAATTGTATGAGTGTGCTTGTTGGCAAAATTGTCTTTCTAACGTTCAAGGATCTCTATTCCTTGTCCATTCCTTAAATGGACCTGTAGACAGGCACTGATGACATCGTACTACATAGAGATAACAGAAAAACAACTTCATTGCAATTTATGCTGATAATACAGTCCTTCCCTTCACTATTTTTCTCCTTCTGCCTGACTGTTTGTTACGGACAATTAAACAGGTGATAGATGAACCCTTGGTTCTTGGATTATACTGCAAATTATACATAGTGTGAAAACACCAATATGTAACATGAATTATGACTCCTTACTGACTAGTTTGCATTTCAGTTGATTTTGAAAAGAATTACATGTATGGGCAATAGACCTTTCACTGTAACAGTTGAATCTGAAGAAAATAAAAATCTTTTTATCAACTGACTGACAACAGAAAGTTCCATGAACCCTCAGCCTACTTTTCTTCTGAAACATCCAAATGCTTTAATACATATGTCGCTCTAACATAAGAAGGCAAAATAAATGATATGTATCTCAATTTAAAATATTGCTAATATGTAAAGAAACTGGAACAATTCTCACAATTAAAAAACATTGCAGATAACTTTGTAATTTCAAGTATACACTTTCCCCATTATGAGGTGCTCTACCATAATAGTACTATCTGGGTGTAGGGGGTGACTTTTATTTCATTACTGACTTTATTGATTCCCGCATTAAATGCATTTATTATTGAAGCTATTTCACTTGATGATGTGATAAAGGAAGCTGATGAATGTTTGTTGTTTTTTTACATTACCACAAAAATACAGCGAAGCAGATTTTACATATGTAAGAGAGATATTAGAGGTTTATTGGTTTCCTTTTAATTCCATGCTGTAGGGGAGTAAAAAAATAAACAAAAACACTAAAATGCAAACACCATAAGATTTGATAGGTATATAATTGCCTTGACTAAACTAAGAAGATTAAAACTCTGTCTTCAGATTGCTCAGGGACCAGTTTTACAAACTCTAACTCCACTTCTGTCAAGAACCTCTAGTGATTTTCTGAGAAGAAGGCCTTTTATAATGAAATTGTAGTTTCATTGAGGTGCCACTTCTAAATATGGTTTTCCACTAAATGTCTGTGTTCCAAAATTCCTCTGCACTGTGTCTTTGGAATTTATGAGAATTGTAGTGGATTAGGCTTTTAATTTAACTGATTTGAATCCTAATATATTGAGGTTTTCTTTATTTTAATTGGTTCTTAATGGTACACAAAAATGAGTGAAACCTAGCAAAATAAAATCATTGGAAGGAAAGAAAAAACAGGAAAGCATTTCATTGTTCTTTGTCATCATGAATAATGCTAATGAACTGCAATTAAATCCATTCGGTAAGACAATTATTTCTTTATTATTAAGTTGCTGATAGGAACTGTTCTATATGAATATGTTTTGTAATATTTATCTGCTCTTTTAGATAGTCATGATACTAAAGCATAGAGGAGGGATATAATGTAAAGCTTCAATATACTTCAGAATGTCAACTGATATTATTTAAAACTTAATATCTTATTTAATATTAATACATTTAAAAGCCCTGAAACAATGTAACTAAGAATGCTCTAATAGAGTGCAAAATAATTATTAGTATTATTTTATGTAAATATATCCAAAAGTAATTCTTCCTAGCACTGTTTTGTTGCTTTAGAGATTATAAACAAATATTTTTTCTGTGATAAATCAAAAAATTACTTAGCATTATAAACTTATTTTCTAAGAAATTTGAAAAGTAAATACACTTAAAATTTATACTCCTAATATTGTGAGAATGAAACGTTTTTTAAATAAAATATGCTGACATGTTTTATATATATATATATATAAAAAACGCAGCAAAAATATATTTTCATTGTATAGACAGTATCTAAAACCAAGTATCAGTAGATTATTACATTTTTCTGCAGCCTTACTGAATAAAAACAAATAGGATAGAATTTTACCCCTTGGGAGGGAGTGTTCTGTGATGGATTTCAGTGGAATCCTGGTTTCTGCTTCCACATCTCCCATGTAACAAATCAGAAATTTCTGTCTCCTCTTCAAAGCGGAATGAATTCATTACTCAATATGAAGCATGATTATAGTGTGGTGTTTTCTCTGTTCATCTTTACTGTAATAAAGTGCTAAACCTTGTCATGTAGTACTTTAGAGATATAAAATTCAACCACTCTATATATACTGTTTTGTAAAGGCTACATTTCATAGTGGCAGAAGCCTGGGCTCATTCTGTCCCCCAAGAATACTTTTGCCCATTATGCTAATCATTTCATTTTTAGCACTATAGCCCTTTGTGTAATCAAATGTAGAACCTGATCCCTTTTTTTATTTCAGGTTCAGAGCCAAAGTAAATGGCTATTCTTAGACACCTATCTCAGTTAAACTACTTTGACTGAAGGTATGATTTTCTGCTGAAATATTTATCTCCCTGTAAAACTAGGGTTACTTACCACGTATCAGTGCCTGAAGAAAATATCTCTACTACTTTATACATGGAGAACGGGTGTGCCAATTTGAAGAATTTCTATTGTGTTAACTATATCCATGTAATTATATTGGCATTATTTTTATATGAAAATAAGTAAGTCTCAAAGGAGTTTCAAATAAGAAAAGGTTTATCAAAGCTTCAGCTTTAAAGGGATGTGTCTGAAATGCACAGAGGAAAAATAAGCAGGAAATCAATTACAATACTGGTAAGAATGTTACTGATGACAGAAAACTTGAGGAACACTTTTAGACAGCAGAAAAAAAAAGAACTGCAAGCAGACAAATAGAAAGGCATTGAAACTTTTCCTCTTATGAGGATTTGTGACCCACTTACAGGAGAAAATTCTCTAACATCATTAAGGTTTGAGGATAACTTAAGGGTACAGAACTGAAGTCTGCATTTATAAGAAAATAATTTTTTTGTAAAATTTATAATATTCAGAATGAGTTTATAAAGAAGTTATTGACAAATTGTATATCACTGTTCATTTTTCACGTTACATATATATTCTGACATAAGAAGTGATTGCTTTTCAACAAAGACTTGTAAAAATTACATGAAAATATATATCTATATATATTTCTAGTATTGTTACGTATTGCATTTGTTCAGTAGATTGCATTCCAAAGCAGTGCTTTCTGCTGATTTATTTCATGGCATCAGGATATTTTTAAAATGTAATGTAAAAGTGTCTGAAAAGAACTAGATTTTACTAGAAAAAAAATGCTGCAGGAATAAGTCAATAAGTCAACCAAATAAAGTCAATATGCTGTATGACAGTTCCACAGACTGTTTAAAACATACCAAAATCTTCTTTTCTATTTATGGAATGCCTACAAATATCTGAACAGACATGTATGTGCATATATATCCATACACACTAAAGGAATCCCAAATATCAGGGGGAAAAAAAAAAAAAAAAAGAATATTTTTACTCATTCAGGCTGTGTTGGTCTATGAAGAATCAAAGTTAATAACATTCCCACTGGTGTGTGCCACAAGAGGGAAAGTTCTGGAACAGAATGCAACATTAGGAATACAGTGGGTAACTTGGAAAAAAAATAACTAGCAAAAGAATGCTAATTACATATATTCGAGACGTGAAAAAATGAATACAAGTGTATTTTGCAGAAAATAATTACCTAAGGGGACACAAATGAGAGGCAATGTCCTGACCCATTAATTACATGCTATATTTAACACACAGATTTCTTTCTTACCAAATCTTTATTATATCTATTAGTATTTATTATATGAATCTGTAGATAAGTTGATAATATTCAGGAAAAGTTGTACAAAAATTAACAAACAGAAAATTATGCTAAAATATGCCAAAAGATACATCCTATATATTTGGTCAATAATTGATTTTTTAACAGTGTAATCAAAATACAACAAACAAACAAACAAACAAAAACAAAAAACAAAAAAACACCACGATAACTTCGAGTTATGTTTGGATATAAACCAGACCAGATCATCTCAAAATAGTAACTATAATGTTATTACTTATTATTTTAAAATCTAAGGAAAACAGAAGTCAGATCTATTGTGTTCAAATGCTGAATCCATCTATAGAAAATGCTGGATGAACTACTTTAAGATGTGTTAAGGTGTTTCTGCAGTTACCAACAGAAAGACAATTATTTTTGTTCTACTTTCAGTGCACAATTTAGCTCCTGGAGTGCAAGAACTGAACAACTATCTGTATTCAAATACTTTACCAGAAGTAATGTTCCCTACTTTATTATGTTTGCCCACAACATCAGAGGCAGAAGTTGGTGGTGTAGCAGTAGAGTTTGAAACTTCCCACCTACATTCAACACATTTTGTTGCCATACGACATAAGTTAGCAGAGCGGCAGTCTGACAAAATGGAGTCTGACATGGAATTACATATGAAGCAAAGGATGTCATCAAATTCTTCCATGCAGAAAAATTGCGCCCACTGACATTCATCAACATACATGAACATTTCTGGAGACCAAACAATGGCTGTGAGGACAGTGAGATGGTGAGTGGTGTGCTTCACCAGTGGCAACAGTGATGTGAAATATAAGCCATACTCCAGACAACCATGCTGTCATACCATGAAATGAAAAGTATCTCATAGAATCATAAAATCTCTTTTAGTTTAAAGCAGTTCCCCCTTGTTCTATCACTATTTGCCCATGTAAAAAGTGAGTCCACTCCTGCTTATAACCTCCATTCAAGACCTGGAAGGCTGCAATGAGGTCTCCCCAGAGCTTTCCTTCTCCAAGCTAAACAAACCCAAGTCCCTCAAGCTTTCTTCAGACATGCTCCAGCTCTCTAATCATTTCTGTGGCCCTCCTCTGGACCTACTCCAACAGTTCCACATCCTTCTTGTTCTGGGGATGCTAGACCTTGACACAGGACTGCAGATGGGACCCCATGAGGGCAGAGTAGAGAATGACAATCCCCTCCCTCTTCCTGCTGGCCCCTTCTTTTTTGATGCAGCCCAGAATACTGTTGGTCTTTTGGGCTGCACGTGTATACTACTGGGTCATGTTCAGCTTTTTGTCCATTAGAACATCAAAGATCTTCTCTGCAGTGTGAGTTTTTCTCCCAATCTTGATCAGCTCATCCACACAAATCAATTAATGGTTATGACTATGTTGAAAAATAATATTTCGTAACTGAGAATTTGCTCTATCAATTAGCATTATTGTGCTCTTTGCATCTGTCGTAGTTTTGATGGAAATAAATAGGAGAAATTACATTCAGAGTGACCTACATATAACTCACAGCAGAGGGTTTTTTTACATAGAATATTCTATAGAAATCAGTAATGTTGATTCTACTAAAAATTAATCTTTTTTTTGTTTGTTTGTTTGTTTTACTAGTCTTGGCAGTTTAAAATTACTCTGTAAATCCATAAAATTTTTAATTTTGCAAATGAAAATACTTATTTTGCATTTTTTTATGGCAATGCTTAATAAGGAGCTAAGAGAAGGAGGTATTAATTTTCTCTTATTCTTGTAGAAAATAAATTAGTCTCCAAATAAGACATCATATTTTATGAAAGATCTTATGAAACTGTCCTCTTTGGTACTATTAAGAACAAGGCTAGACAACTATTTTGGTTTTAATCCAGCAAATGAATATACATTCTGGCTCTGATCCAGAACAGCATTTACTCACGTTGACTTACTATTAATCTTTTACAAGTATACTCAAATGGATGAATGGATTTGGGAAAAAAAGAAAAAAGAAAAGACCCCAAAAGAGCACATGACTTCTAGCAGTAATATCAGTTTGATGATGCCTATCAGGATAAAAAAGTATCAGAGCAGAATATCAAGCAGAAGAAAAAGAGAATTACAAAGAAATAAAAATGACTTTTGGCCGTTTTGTTTATAGAAATCTTTTAATGTCAGTTTTTTATTTCCTTTGTTTTTGTTTTTGTTTTTGTTTTTGTTGTTGAATTTGTGTATCTTTATCTTATCTCAGACAGCACTGAACTGTGTCTCTTGTTACAAATGGCACTTAAATGTGGTCTCTGAGAAATTGAACTGTGCATTGAACAGCATTGAACTGTGTCTCTTGTTATAAATGGCACTTAAATGTGATCTCTGAGAAATATGTTCTTTCATCAGTGAAAATATAGGATTAGTTAATATTTTGTGGAAGTAATTCAACATTCATTTTATTATTTCATATTCTAAAAAGTTTTCAAAACTATTTGGATGTTTATTGATAGTCAGACAAGAAAGTTGTCCTGGTAGTATTTTCAGCTCCATTTACAGTTGCAAGGGGGAATAATCCGAGACTACTTCTCAGGTGTACACAGATAGGCTTCAACCTATATAATGAAGGAAAGTAGAAATTGTATACTTACATTCATTCTGGCCCATTCACAAAACATACTTGATTAAGAAACCCCAACTAAATCCATAGTACTTTTAGAATTCATGCTAAATTTCAGAAAGTACCGCACAACATCTCCTGCTTCTGTTTCAAAAGCCCTTAAGAATAGAAAAACTTAATGAGTGAAATAAATGATATACTGACATATTTATCAGATTGGACAATGTGTTTGACATTAACAGAAAGAGTAGAAATATGTCACTTAAATAGTCAGCATAATGTACACATCTAATGATAGCTGACAGCTAAATATTTATTCTTTCAAATGTGTTTTGTACAAGCATCTGAGGACTTTCAATACTTTGTTCTGTGAAAGGGAAGAACACTTGAAAACCTGAAGGATTTCTGTTGATAATCTTGAAGCAATTTGCAATTAGCAGTATGTTCCTTTAAAAAAATAATAATAATAAATGCCATAGCAGTTCAAAAATGCCTAAAGAAATGACTATAGAATAAAATATATTCTAAAATATCTTAATTCTCCAAGGAACTAAATTGCAGTTTTCCTGGAAATAACATCAGCACACACTTCTAATTTTCATGAGTGTAAACATATAGAGTAAGATGGTGAGCAATCTCATGAGAGCTTTCATAAAGTTATATTATATAAGTGAATTATAGTTTTTGTTGTGATAATTTCACTTCATCCAACATCATACAAGTTTGGTCTAGAAAAGTCACTTAGGCTTCTTCTGTAGTTTAGAGGGTATCTGTAAAGGGTGATTCATTCCACTGACTTTATATTGCTCAACTAGAAGGGTACCTTTCCCCACTGACCATGCCTTAGACTAGACTCTGGTTAACCTAATGATAATCTTTGACCATCAGTTTCACTCTCAGTAGCTAAAATTAGATCATCTGTTTTTTTTTTCCTTTAGTTACAGTAAAAGTAGATTCCTTTTCAATGAGATTCTGTTTTTGTTTCAAATGCAAAGTGTATCAATGTTCTTACTGTTATTATTTCTAAAATAAATGAAATGACAGACGTGTTTTTCTATATAAGTTCTTGTTACAAGTCTTCACATAAGACCTGAATAATATGCAATTTTTCTCTTCTTGTCATTTCCTTTTGATTTCAACAACACTGATGAGAAAGGAACATGAGACACAGAAAACTTTAAATATTCTCTTTGATAAAAAATCAAGAATATTGAGACAGACTGAGAAATGATGAAGCAGTTAATATAGCAATTTCTATTAAATTCAAGTTACTAGGGTTTACATAGAAGTATATAAAGTAGCTGAAATTGTTTTGCAAATGGTCCTTTCTTGCATGCGAGTCACAAAATATTAGGTGATTCTCACTTGTTTGCAGGCCATTTTCATCTGAAAACTTACTATACAAATAATAATAAAGAAAGCAATCTACACAGCATTTTGTTGCCTGAATACATTTTTTTTCCTTCACTTTTTTTCTTATTTCATAGGTTTTAACAGCTATCACTATTTTTATGTGTCTTTTTATGTAAGAAAGGAATCTAGAATTAAGTAAAAGGCCTTGGATTTACTGTTTGTTTAATTCACTTCAGATGGTATAAATAGTTTACAAAAATCATAGACTATTTGTGCCAGTGGTTATGTAAACATATTGAGGTAGCAGCAATTCTGGAAATGGTTTTAAATCATCACTTGGGGAATGAGGGCAGGAGGAAAAGCGTGGGATGTCATTGATGTAAGAGATTGGGTCAGAAGTAGTAGACAGCCTGGGGTCGGTCACTATAAGCAGTTGCTTTAAGTAGCCTAAGGGAAGAACTGTAATGATGTGCAGCAGAGGGTCATCTACCAAATAGTGGAGCAGATGGATGGGTTAAAAGGTGATCCGAGGAAAAAAAGGCTAATGCTGAAGATGATGTCTATAAAGAACTCTCTGAGAAGGAGAAAAAAGATATGTATGTATACAAGTAGCACTTTCATCTGTGAGTGATTTTATACATGCTAGATAGAAATTATTTTACATGAGAGGGAGGTTCAGGGTATTGTAAGGAAAATTTTTCAAGCCTTGTGTTTGGGTTGATCCAGATGAAAGTCACTTCTAATGTCAGCAAGTGCAATGGATTTGTTATCTGAAATGATTTTCTTTTCTGACAAGACAGATTTTTGAACAGGCAGTTTATCTTTTTGTTTGCTTAAATAAAACTATAGAGAGTTGCCTAAATAACAGATTGTTAGATTAAATTCACACACACACACACACAAAAGAAAAAGGAAATGAAGAACGAAATGAAGAACGAAATGAAGAACTTTCAAATTAAAAATATGATTATAATTGTGCCGAGATTTAAGGGAAAGATAAGATGTTTTCCTGTTGAATGAAGATGATGATTTTCCTTTGAAATATATTGTAGATATTTTGATTCATTGTACTTTGCATTGTGAAATATTTACTATATATGCAACATATTTTGACCTATACTTCAAAGGCTACATTTCATTATCTATTAGATGTTTGACTTAGAAAGAAAATAAAATATATGTCAAGGTGTATATAACGGTGGAGTGTACTTCAGAGATTTGACAGAAGATTCTGCTACTGCTGCATATAATTTACCACACAGTTAAACAAACCAAATTAATGCTAGAAATTGCACCACAAAGTTTAGCATATTTGGTCATGCAAATATTCCCAAGCTCCTCACTGGCCAATACTTGCAGTGCACAAAACACCGCATAATCCCTGGCATGGAAACAAGATCTGCAATTTGTGAGAGTGGTCACTACCCATCTGGAATTGCTAAACTGCTGAATGATGTCAACAGATTGTGAATTCTACAGCATGGGGTGCATTTTTACCAAGAGCAATTTGAGGCAGTTCAGCTGATTCTATAATAAAATTTATTCCATCTCTTCATCTCAGGAAGATATAGAAAGGAACTGGCTCTAGAAGGAGCATAATGAAAGCACGTTTTGGTTAGCACAACGGATATGTGAATAGGAATTAGCCATTTTTGAAGAAGAGAGATTTATTATTATTAATCTGTTGGACAGTAAACATTCATGTCTTTGTAACATGTTTAGACACACTAGTGAGTATACTTCAGTTTTATGTAATAATGATGCTTTGACAAGATATCTTTGACAATGTCATACTTCAACCATGAATATTTCATCGTGATATTGCCAATGGCTTACGGGTTGGTTCACCGCAGTTGTGTGACTAATGGGGGAGGGGGAGTGATGGACCCATGCTCTGGGAAAGGAGGAAAAGGAAAAAGGGTAAGGTTAGGGTAGATATGGTCCTAGAAACAAAACAGTAGCAACAATCTGAGGAGGAAACTAATATCCTAAAAAAGATACAGGAATGCAAGATAATACAATATAATAGAATATAATACAATTGAAGTGAATAAATCAAGTAAAATCAGAGAGAGTGTCCAAAAAACCAAAGGCCTTACTTTAAGTAAGCTGAGGAGATAAGGCACCTGCAACAGAGATAAGCTGGAAGATTGAAAAAGGGGGGTCTTGTGATCTGGAAACTGTTTTTATCTTTCCCTCTGAGTATGGTAACCGAACAGTGAACAGCCCTCTGGGGAATGTAGTTCTTTTCTGGGACAGGTACCCAGAATTGGCGTATTAACTCTTTAACTCCCAGTGCACTACATGATGTTATGATGTGGAATACCGATAACAACAACAAAAAAATAAAACCATGACAGAAATAAATACATTCTTATTGTGGTGGTTATAGAAATGTAAGTATCCAAAGGAATATAACACGTATATACCATGGGGCATACTTTAAACACTGAATAATCTTATAAAAAGGATTTCTGAAATGAAGAATTTTTTTAAGCAAAATTATTTTGGAGGTGTTCCCACAAGAAATATCTGTTGCTCAGTTTTTGTAACAGAAAATGAATAATGTGGATATAGAAAGGATAACAAATGTCTTGTAAAAAAAAAAAAAAAAAAAAAAAAAAAATTCTTTAAGATAAAAATTGAAGCAGCCTGTGTTGGATTCTTCCATGAACAACCAGAGTTCTTTCTTACAAATGACTTAGTTATTTGTTGGCCCTTGTTTAAATTCAGGTTAATTTGACTTAAAACTCAATTTAATAACCATATTATTGTTACAATTCTAGAATTCACAATGATGGCTATGTTTCACTCCTGCTTTTCCAATGTCTTAAAGTGTTGCATCATATGAAAACCTATTTTTTTTATTTTGTTTAAAAAAACTTCTGTACTTCTAAAGTATATGCACTAATACTTTTAAAAAAAATTTCTTTTTTTTTTCTTTTTTTTTTAAATTGATGCATTATAGATTTTGCATAGACAATTAAAAAAATTAAGGTAAACCTTGTTCAACAATTTATATACTTTTTCTGCTTAGTATATGATTATTTCAGATTTTTTTTTTTTTTTTTTTTTTTTTAATTCATGTTTGGAAATGTATTTTTCTCTTTTACCAGTTACAATACAACTTAACAAGATAGCTTAATTTCTTTCTTAAAAGACTGCAAGTAAGTGAATTAGTTGGTACAGCATACATTGATAGCTCTGTCAAAAGCACTGATTTTTTCATCATTAACAGGTATATAATAACTTTTAGATCCATTAAAGTATGCATTACAGTCTGTTTAATCAAGTCATTGTAATTTTTTTCTGTAATTTTTATTAAATTTTTATAATTGCTATGATTGATCCAAAAGTTTCAAAGACATTCTAGAATTTTGAAAAGGTATATGTCTAACTACAATAGTCCTATATCAAGACTGTCTTGTGCTTAGTTAGCACTGGTTTCAGTAAGGGCATATTTAGTAGCAAACCTTGGTTTCTGAAAGCAGTAGCAGCTTGAAATGTTTTAAATATGTAAGAGTAGGTGAACTGGGGGTATGGGGATGAGGGGAGGAGGAAGTGAATCAGGGATGAATAAAAGCTCAATAGTTAAAACACGGAAAGACTAAAATTAAAATTAGTGATTCCTATTTTGCTGGAAGATCATTCCTTCTCTTATGTAAAGAATCATAGAATTATTTAAATTGGAATAGACTCATAAAATCAAGTCCAATCATCATATAATACTCTCAAGTTCATCACTGAAATATATCCCTAAGTGCCACATTCAAATATCTTCTAAGTACCTCCAGGGATAGTGACTCTACCATTTCCAAGGGCAGCCAGTTACAATGCCTAACCACCCCTTCCATGAAGAAATTCTTCCTGATGATTCACCTGATGCAGCTTGAGTCATTTTCCTCTCAGTTGTCACCTGAGAAAGGAGACCAACAGCCACTTAGCTACAGTCTCCTCTCAGGTAGTTGTAGAGAGCACTGAGGACTCCCCTCATCCTCCTTTTCTCCCTCATCCTCCTCTTCATGTGTCATTTCCTCTTCCTTGCAGCAATTTTGTTGCATCTCTCTGAATGTGCACCAGCAATTTTATATCTTTCTTGCAGCGAGAAGCTAGGAACTGAACAGTGATGAATATAGAGGGGCAATCACTTCTTTAATCTTGATATCAACACCATTTCTGATGTAGACCATTCATCAGCCCTCTGTCCATCTTGTCACACTGCTGGCTCATACTGAGCCATCTGTCAACTTGCATCCCCCAGTCCTTTTCTGTTGGATAGCTTTCTGACCAACCTTCTTTGAGCCTATAATACTGTACTGGGTCATTGCGACCCAAACAGAGCGTCCAGCATGTAGCCTTGTTGAATATTAAGCTTCTGAATGTGTCCCATCAATCAAACCTATCATATCCTCTGTAGTGCCTTCAGAGAATAATCACAGAATCACAGAGTGGCTTGGATTTCAACAGACCCTAAAGATCATCTAGTTCCAACTCCCTGCCATGTGCGGGGTTATCAACTACTAAATCAGATATTAGATCGTGCTGAGCAGGGCTCCATCCAGCCTGGATCTGAATGCCTCCAGTGATGGGGCATCCACAGCTTCTTTGGGCAAATATTTTCTGGTGCCTCACAACTCTGAGTAAAGAATTTCCTTCCAACACCTGACCTAAATTTCCTCTTTTAGTTTAAAACTCTTCCCTCTTATAACTGTCAAACCATGTTAAATGTTAGTCTTCCTCCTGACTGTAAGTTTCTTTTAAGTATTAGAAGGCTGCAACGATCTCTCCCCAGAGCCTTCCCATCTCCAGGAAGAACAAGCCCAACTGCCTCAACTTTTCATCATAAAAGAGGTGTTCAAGCTCTTTAATCAACTTTGTGGCTCTCCTCTGGACCCATTCCAAAATCTCCAGATCTTTCTTGGTCTGGGGGCCCCTTCCTATCCTCCAGCACATCAACATTCCCACCCAAATTGGGTTCATTTGCAAACGTACTGAGAGGGCACTCAACTCCCTCATCAAGATAGCTAATAAAAATATTAAATAAGACTGTCCCCAGAACTGATCCATAAAGAACATTATTTGTAACCATATGCAAATTTCATTTTAAATTAATTAATACTGACTCTTTGGGCCCAAAGATCCAGCCTTTTTTTTTTTTTTTTTTTTTTTTTTTTTACCTAGCATAAATGCCTACAACATGAACAGCCATTTTCTCCAGGACAAAGCTATATGAAACAGTAAATAAAGCTTTGCTAAATTCCAAATAACATCCACAGTTCATACATATTTTCAAGAATTTTTTATTTCAATTTGTGTGTTTATGTGTCAGTAGTTGTATAATTTTATTTCATAAGAAAATATTAATATTTCATAGAAATAAATTCTTACTTATTCATTGCTATTCTTGACCACATGGTGTATGTTTAAAAAGTTCTTAGAATTATTCAGGGATCAGACCTCTCCACAAAATTAACTCTTTCTAAAGTCAGACGTTATGCATTTATATTGCTGAAGTACATGACACTTTGCTCCAACAAATCTTATGCAATATGTTAAAATGGGTTTGATTTTTGCAGATTTTTTCTCCACAGAAGTCAAGGTCCCATGTGAAATCTGCATCAAAGAATGACTTAATAACATTGAAAAAAAATTATTCAAAATATATAGATTTTAGAACAAGTACATATTTTTTGTTGTTGTTGTTGTTGTTAGAAATGTATCATTTCTAATCTCAGCAAGTCTGACTTCTAAAGACATCTCCAGTTGGTTTTCTTCTTCATTTGATTTAAAATCTAAATAAATAAATCTTCAAATGTTCCTTTATATATTCATGAAAGATTTCATTATATTCTTCTGTGTGTGATCGCTTCCTGCCTTTTCACTGTCTGATCAAAAATCAAGATTTTAATTGATTTATTGAGCTTCCCCCCCCTCCTTTTTATTTTTAATTTTTATTGTATTTCTCTACCACTAATTAAGGCAACAAAATCAGAGAGTTTAAAGAGTTCCAAGTGTGTAGGAATATCTACAAGCTTCCTGCTAGCCTGGTGGTACTATCTAGATGAACTCCTTGAGGATGAATTCTTTTTTATCTGCTAGGCTTTTTACCGTTTTGCATTAATGAATACTATGTAACCTACAGAGTATTAACACTCACATCTGTCACAAAAGGGAGTACCTGCAGGTGGTAATCAACCATCTTATTGAATACTGGAATACATTAGCAGGAAGATAAACAGCTTCATAGTAACGTTTATCTGTCTCCTTTCAATGAAGTGCTCAGAGTTGCCTGCTCTGTTTCTGAATATTTCCTTCCTGTTCTCTGGAAATATTTGGTTTCAAAACTTGTACAACTTTCTGAATCATGCAAAACCTAAATTATTTCTCACGAGCACATCAGCTCTTTTTCTTTCAAGCCAACAGGATATAGAAAAGAACTGTTCATACCACCATGCACATACCAGAGAAGAGGAGAGTGGGGAGTGAGGAGAGGAGAGGAGAGGAGAGGAGAGGAGAGGAGAGGAGAGGAGAGGAGAGGAGAGGAGAGGAGAGGAGAGGAGAGGAGAGGAGAGGAGAGGAGAGGAGAGGAGAGGAGAGGAGAGGAGAGGAGAGGAGAGGAGAGGAGAGGAGAGGAGAGGAGAGGAGAGGAGAGGAGAGGAGAGGAGAGGAGAGGAGAGGAGAGGAGAGGAGCCCTTCAAGTACTGGAAGGTCACAGTGAAGTCTCCCTGGAGCCTTCTCTTCTCCAAGCTGAGCAAGTCCAGTTCCCTCAACATTTCTTCATAGGAGAGGTGCTCCAGCCCTCTGATCATCTTAGTGGCCCTCCTCTTGACTCATTCCAAGATCTCTGTGTCTTTCTTGTGCTGTGTCATCTAAGCTGTTTTAAGAGTTAAAAACTTAAACTGTATATTGGATTGCAGTTTCATGCACCTTGATTAAAATGATTTTCTGTGAACTGTGACATAAACTGAGAGGGCATTCACATTGATGGACTACAGTATAGCATCCATGCTCAGTGACCATCATTAAAAACACTAGGTACATAGAATTCACACAGGAAATTATAGAAATCTGCTGCTGAGCTATTTACACTTGCCTCCCTTTAAAGTCCGTAACAAGAAAAAGACAATTAACCTTAACTTGAAACAGAAAACTAGAATAAATCAGGAGTATATAAAGGGAATCATAGAGATATAGATAGCTGCTGAAGAATCACCCTCAGCGAGATAAATTCCTGCTCAAACTATCCTGAATATTAAACAAGTTTTAGATTAATGCAGATTTTGAGCATGGTCAAACCACGCAATTAATTCAAACTGTGTTTATGTAATACAAAAGATCTCAGATTACGACTACTATACTGTCACAAAGGTGAACGTAGCTTGCTTTATTCTTTCAGAGATTGTGTAAGAAGGCTAGACACCAGAAAACTGCTAAACACAATTACTATTTTCACAATTTTTTTTTTTTTTTTTTTTTTTTTAATGTACCCCAATGGGATTTCACTGCCTTCTTTCTTACATCTTTTAGATTTTCTTCTGCAGCAACTTGTTTCACTTTGAGGTATTCCAGCTCAGACACCTCTGTGCTTTAGCATTCCTTTGTAAACTGATCCTCAAAGGACTAGAAGCGGAGGACCACACCATTCCCCCAACTGGTAGAGAATTAAGAAGCTCCATACAGGAAATGCTGCTGTAACAAAACTAAGAAGAGGTCTTTGCATGATGTGAAAGTTATCCAGAAAGATAAAATAAAATAAAATAATAATAATAATAATAAATAGAACAAAGCTGCTAAGCCGAGAGAAATATTCAAGAATACCGAAACACCATTCTGCAGTATTTGATGATTCCATAGCCTTTTTTTCAGTAATTAAGATAATACAAATCCAACATGTAGATAGCCTATAAACAGGCAGGAACAATGTGGGAAATAGAGGACATGTACTAATTCATCACTCAGTCATTTGCTGACTAAATTGATTACCAGGATACGAATTTAAAAATTAACATTATCCCCTCTAAAAATTCTATTTTCTTAACATTTCTCTTCAATAGTTTGAAAATAAAGAGAAAATGAAAGAAAACACACTGCAGTTCACTGACAAATTTACAGAGTGAGGAATAAAACATGTATTTCAGATTAGGATGTCAATTCTTATACACAGTACATTTTATGAGGCTCCAAAAAATAAATATCCACTTCAAAATATCACCTTCATCCTCATCTGTATCACATAATGTTGCATACATAATTTAACTGAAATACATTGTTACTAAATATCAGGCTGTTCTTATAAGCTGAACTTGTGACTTTGATACCTGCAGTAGATTGTCATGTAAATACACAAATATATATGTACATATATGTAATTTCTTATATGTAAACTATTATCACAGATTGTGTTAGTAAATTTGAAGATACCTATGGTTTTAAAGTTTCCATATGTACTTAGAGGTGAAAACTAAACCATTTTTAATGATAAAATTGTTTTCTGATTGACCTATATTTCACTGGGACATCAGTCATGACATATATATAACATGTATTTTACTATGTAGTTAAACTACATCGGTTGCTCTGAAAGTAGTGCCTCCTATTTATTTCCGTGTACACTACACCAGATGCAAAGAGCACAATAACACTAGTTAAATAGCACACTCTCAGCTACAATACACTCTTTTAAAATGTGGTTACCACCATTGGCTGTACATTTTCACCAGTAATGAGCAAGAGCCTGCACATTCTCCTCATAATAATCTACACCTGCAGAGGTGACTCACTGATACTGCTGCTAGTTCTGAAACACATCTCCTCCTGTGTTCACATACATTGTTTGATCACCATAAACACTTAGCAAGCACTGACTAATGTCAATGAGTGCAATTTTTCCAGTAAGGAGGAATTCATTTCCCCCCTTTTCTTAATATGCATTACTGTGTCATATGCCATTCTATCAGGCTGCCATCTGTCACGCACAACAAATGTAACAGAATATTGGTAGGAAGGTTCAGCCTCTATGGCCATACCACCACCGTCTACCTCTGACTTCGCGAGCCAACCACATAAAATGTGTCTTTAAAATGATGGAAGATCAGATTCATAAAATTTCCCACTTATTTGTTACAGAGTTTATATTTTTCTCCTGTTGCAGAAAGCCTAAAATATAAAATCTAGCAATACCATGAATTACTGTTGGATTTTATCCTGTAAAATTATACAGATTTTCTAACTTTCATCATCACAAATATATAAAGGGAAGACTTTCTTTATGTAGAAAAGGAAGTTAAATTTAAGGCTGAAATATTGTGTTCTTATATCGTGAAATATCGTGTCCTGAGTACAAGAAGACTTAAGGCTATTCCACTCATATCTAGGCTGACACTACAGGAGAGAAAACAATAGGAATATTTTATAGTGTTTGTATCACATCCTTACAGTATGGCACACAATAAACATTTCTACTGTGCTAACTGTAACAGCACAGCTTAGCATAGCTGTAATTTCCAGCTGCCTCATATGAGGTTTTTACTTTTTTTGCAAAAGTAAAGATTCATATTTGTCTTTGATTCTAAGCCTCTCTGTACTTCTCTTCTTTCTCCTTATCACTTACCACTTGCCATATTCTATGACAGGATGGAGCATACAGTATCTTTGAACCTTTTGTTTTTGTGGGAAAATATTCTGGAAAATCTATCAACCCTGTACCAGCATCCTCTTTTCATATCCTTTCTCCCTCCAGATAAGACTTTTTCCACTCTCCCCACACAGAGTAATGTGAGGAAGGAGTAATGCATCTGAAGCAACATAGATAATTCTAGATTGTTGTATAGAAAAAGAGGACTTCTGCTGTCATACTAACACTTTAAATTTCATGCACGTTTCTTAAGTAGATACACAGGCCTCTTTATGTAGATATATACATAAACAATTCTTCTATGTAGATAAATATATTCTCCCTAATACATACAGTTTACATACACATAGGAACTTAGAACTGCAATGAGGGACAAATGTTCTGTAATCTTCATGTTGGAAATGGGTAATTTATATATCATTGCCTACTGACATATTACTGAAATAAAGTCAGGGAAATATTTACGGTTCAGTTTTTTACGTATATAAATAAATGTATGCCTCAGGTATACTCCTAGATGCTAAATAGCAGTCAGTGGCTAATTCTTACTGAATTTCAGTGTATGTAAGGCATGTCTGTGCATTTACAAATTCTTCCACATAGAAACTTAGATTTTTAACTATGTCACATGCTTTCCTTTAGCAGCATTAGGGACCACCATTATAATTAGAAACCTGCAATGAAATCTTAATGAGAAACATGAGATAATACATCATAATCTAATATAATGATACCTATTAGAATGTTAGAGCTCAACTCATCAGTAGTATACTTACGAATACTTATCTTCATTTTTATGGAATTTTTGTAATTTAATGGATGGGTGTAATCACTGAGAAGACTGAAAGAAATACCTGATTGCAGACTGACCCTGGAGCAAACTGTGATATAATTCACGTTTCAGGCAGGACAGGACTAGTTTACAGTGGGAGAGTAAGACTTTTTAATTTCAGTAGTTACAGTTGTGTAATGAGATAATTCAGCAATTCTTGCAATATCTGTTTTTTAATGATAACAGCAGCAGTAACAATAGGCAACGGATGTACTTTATTGATAGGAATGTAGACTGAATGATCTAATCAGTACTCTTCACCTTTGTTTTTTGTGTCTAATAGAAGATGAAATTTTCACTACTGATTTGGAAAGACACTGCATATACATTGATCAAAGATTTTTTTCTTTTTGAATTGTAGATCAGAGACAATAAAAGGATAAATAATACAGGAAAAATAAGCTTGTTCAGAAAGTGGTTACAGAAAAGGATTCCATAAGCACTACATGATATGCTTTCACATCTCTCTGAAATATATTTTCATGGAATTCCTAGGGATGAAATTTTTCAGAGCACTTGCTTATTTCCACGATTTGCCCTCCTGCTATCAGGAGTCTTTTGACAGAATTCATAAGGCACTGCCAATTGCAGATAGCTGCCACGAGTTTTTTAATGTATCAATAATCCTTCGTATGGCAAAATATTCAGAAAATAAGATTTTAGTAGCCTACAGTGAATGAAATAATAGTCTAGCTATATAGCAAACAGTGAAACATATAAAAATGTTCATTTTCAACATTAATATATTTTCATGTAATTTATCTCTTTCCTCCTAATGCCTTTTCCTGATTCCCCCTTTCTTTTCATTTTTATTTTATTTTTATTTTTATTTTTATTTTTGCAACTATTTCTTAACTCTTTTCCCTTTTATCCTTTTACTTTTCCCTTTCTTTATTATTCTTCCTCTTTCTTCTTGACACTCTCATTACATTTATTTTTATAAAGTTGCTTTGGAGAGGAGAGAACACTATTAGGAGCCTGAGATTTTCACAGTGAAGAATTTCCGGAAATGAATGTATTTTATTTAATGTTTTTACATTAAAGAAAATAAGCTGAAGCATGAAAGCATGACTTGAGGCCAAATGCTAATTTCCTTTTTAAAGCTGCTTCTTCAGTCTACATTATGTTAGGAAAATTGAAGCTATTTTCTCCAGAGAGCAGTCAGGTCTGAGGTCCCTCTTTACTCCTTTGTTTAGTAAAACTTCTTGTCACTGTTTTCGTGGGTCAATTAGCTCAGGCAATTCAAAAATACATGTACAGAGTGTTAGCGTAGCATAGTTATCTATTGGCTAATACATACATAGAAGATAGCCTGGATGAAGAAGCTACTAGGCTAAGCATAAACAAGCTCTCCAGGATGTATGACACACTTGATGAGTATCTGCTGACTGACCAGTCATCAGTCAAGGATCAGCTTATGTTGCTACTTGGAGATTCTTGATATTGCTAAGTTACTACCATCTGATTCTTTCTTTTTTGGATGCCATCCGAAGGGGGTTATACTTTTTCATATCAGTATTTTTCCTTTTGAAAGTCTAAACTACTATTACCTTTTCAGCAATGACATTTCTGGGCTTTTCCTTTTATAGCTTTGTATGTCTTTAGATCACATTCATTCTCTTATCTAAAAAACAAATTATCCATAAAAGCGGGCCAAGACAAAGTGCCACGCTGCACCAAATCCAGCATGGAGTCGCAGATAGCTGAGTCTTTGGAAACCTCTTCTTTGGCCCTTTCTTGCCCCAGAAGGCTATCCCCTGCTTTGTCTGGGGACAAATTCTTTACCACATGCAGCTGCTGCTTCTGTGCTAGAAATGACTACCCTAATTCCTCCAAAACTTCTGGAGCCATAGCAGCCACAATTAACTCTTGTACAATTTGAGCCTTTAAACAGGCTCATATGTCTTAGGAAATAGATGATATTTCTGCAAGCCTATTTTGTTCTCTTGAGCCTGAAAATCAATGCTGGAGATGTCTCCTTGTCTGCAGCATTTCAGCATTTCCCTCCCTCTCTGTTGATTGTATATGTTGTTTTTTACAATGTATTTGGAAAAGATCTCACATAGGGCAAATACATAAAATTCATCTGTTAGAGGAAAGTATTGGGTTTAGGCTTTTTAGATGTTATCCTCTTCTGTTGTCTTTCCATTTCACTATCCCCATGTAATGCTGAAACAGAAAAAAAAAAAAAAAAAAAAACACTAAAACAAACCAACAACCAAACAACAACAACAACAAAAAACCAAAACAGTTGCATAGGTCTTAACATAACATATACTTTTAGTAGCAGATTGTCTCTGTCACAGAACTCATTTTACTCGAGCATATATGTTAAAATAGATTGCAAATTGGATCAGAATAAAATGAGGTAGCATTGCAAATGGTATCATATTTGAGAAAACAGTAAAAGCATTTCTGAGGATGACAATTTTACCATGAAGAGTTTGTCTCCTTCTTTAAGGAAGAATAGAATTTGTGCTACCAAAAAGATGAGTAAAAACTTTTCTATCTCCATTGCTAGATAATATTGCAAGATAATATATTTCCTAAATAAAAAACTGACTAAAACAGAAAAAGAATAGTACAAATGCCAAACTGTCAGCCAGAATGCAAGAGACACAGCCAGTGGACACTGATGTAAACTATAGTAGCTGTGGGTTGAAGTGGTGTGAAATTCTGTGTGCAAAAAAGGGATGGCTG
This sequence comes from Phasianus colchicus, assembly GCF_987193195.1. Lineage (NCBI taxonomy): Eukaryota > Metazoa > Chordata > Aves > Galliformes > Phasianidae > Phasianus > Phasianus colchicus. The sequence goes on from NC_143436.1 coordinate 102,250,269, forward strand.
TACTTACGCTCCAGCATGATCAGAAACTATGAATCCGTTCCAAAAACAGTATAATGTACCTTGCTTATCAGTAGACTCATTTAACTTTTATACAGTTTAGCATGAATGCTTCTTTTCACCTCCTGATGCCAGTACAAACTCAGAAATATTGCACAATATTGTTTTCTTAACAGATTCTTCAGTAAACAGCTGCACAATAGGGAAAAGTATGGCTAGAAAAGAAGTAGATGTCCAAAAGATAGTTCTAGAAAGCCAGCTCAATTATTGATAATTGTGTAAGCATAGCTGCCTGGAGTTAAGCGTTTGAGATGAGTTTACTTCCTTTCCACTAACAAAGCTCTCCTTTTTCTATGATTATGTAGGTAGCTTGTTGCTCTAAGGGAAAATTTCACCATGTGTTTCATCTTTTATTCTGGTTTGTAAGACTGAATGAAACAGATGCTTCACTCTCTTAGTCATGAGATCCATCAATAGTGAGTTCTAAGTGTACTGAAAAGATATTCAGACTAATTATTTCTATTTGATAGCAGCTATATAATGAAGAGTATGAATGAAAAGCAAAGAAACAAAAACGTTAGCCTAAATGCTCTTAAAAATAGTAGTTCAGAGTTCAGAGTAATCTGTGTTAGATCTTTAAGTGCACTGCTGTGAATCCATTCTCCATTTTATCAATCTTTAAAAGGATCTTTGTTCTGAACTACAAAGAATACTTTAAGATCAAACACAATAAGAAACACAATAAGATGTTTTAATGGCTAAAGCCATGTGGCAATAAAATAAAGTCCTATTTCTAAAAACAATATGTTTAGAACTCTCTGAAACAATATGATTTCTTAATTGACTGACAAAAAATAAAGTACAAATACATAGTGCCTTTTCTGTTGTATCAAACTGTGATAATATCATTTCATTGATGTGTTCATATGATGTTTGTTTTTTTTTTCTCCAAGTATATATTCAGGTTTTGCTTTTGCTTTTTTTTTTTTTTTTTTTTTTTTTTTGTATCACATTTTTCTGCATACACAGTGAAATAATTTCTTGAGAATGCATGTAAACAGTTATATATATGCTCAAAAATTTCTCATGAAATCTAAGAAAATTTCTGAATCATTTTAGAGATTTTGTTAGTCAAGTATGAGTAAAACTGTGAGAGTTAATCACAGAAAAAATATTATTAGTAAACATTCCCATTTTCATCCCTTGCAAATCTTTCATGAATACATTAAAGTTTTCAATATCCATCAGGTAAACAGATACTCTGATTGTGAAAAAACAATTCAATCCAAAACCAAAAGCCAAAATCCACTGCGTTTTTAATGAAATCTCTTACTATAAATTTGTCAACAGGAAAAAAAAAAAAAAGTACAACTAAAACCATTATTGGTTATTTAGAAGTAATTTCTTTCAGTATGTATGATATTCACACCTAGACTCAGACCTAACTACTTTAATTATTTGTATATGTCAAAATTACTTGACCGCTGATTATGAACTCAACAAATCTTCTTCCTAAAATTTTTAGTTACTAATTATATATATAAAATTTCTATAATGGGACCTCTTTTATAAGTATGTTTCCTGGCATGCATATTTACCTAATTTCTGCTACTTAAGCAGACTCCTTGCAGGGAGAAAATTAGAGAAGCCAAAGCCCTGCTAGAACTGAACTCGCCCACTATGGTAAAAAACAACAATAAATATTTCTATAAATACATCAACAGCAAGAGGAAGGCTACGGAGAATCTCCATCCATCCCTCGTTGGACTCCAAGGGCAACTTGGTGACCAAGGATCAAGATAAGGCTGAGGTGCTTAATGCCTTCTTTGCCTCAGCCTTTAATAGTAAGATTTGTTACTCCCTGAGAATACGGGCCCCTGCGCTGGTAGATAGGCATGGGGAATAGAATAGGCTCTGCATAATCCATGATGGAAAGGGACCTTTGTGTACTGATGGGCAATCGGCTAAATATGAGCCAAAAGTGTACCCAGGTAACCAAGAAGGCCAGTGGCATCCTGGTTTGTGTCAGGAATGGTGTAGTGAGCAGGACCAGGGAAGTAATCCTGTCCCTGTACTTGGCATTGGTGAGGCCTCACCTTGAGTACTGTGTTCAGTTTTGGGCACCTCAGTAGAGAAAGGACATTGAGGTGCTGGAGCAGGTCCAAAGAAGGGCAACAAGGCTTGTGAAGGGCTTGGAGAATATGCCTTATGAGAAGTGACTGAAGGAAGTGGGACTGTTCAGTCTGGGGAAAAGGAGGCTGAGGGGAGACCTTATTGCTCTCTTCCAATATCTGAAAGGTGCTTACAGCAAGAGCAGGTTTGGTCTCTTCTCACTGGTGACAGGATGAGGGGAAGTGGCCTTAAATTGCGCCAGGGGAGGTTTAGATTGGATATCAGGAAACACTTCTTTACAGAAAGGGTTGTTAAGCACTGGAGTAGGCTCCCCAGGGAGGTGAATAAGTCACAATCCCTGAATGTGTTTAAAAATTATTTGGATGTGGTGCTCAGGGACATAGTTTAGTGGAGAGTTGTTAGAGTTAGGGTACTATGGTTAGGTTGTGGTTGGACTTGATGATTTTTAAGGTCTTTTCCAACCTGAGCAATTCTATAATTCTAGGATTCTATGATTCCTTGTCAGGTGTCATTCTGTCAGACTGCCCCTCTGTCGCCACCTGTCACATAGCAACAAAATGTAATGAAACATTTGTGGGAAGGTTCAACTTTACTGCCATAACAGCAACATCTAACTCTGAATTTGTGAGCCAGTATAATAAATTAAGAGGCATTACATTCAGAGCAACCTTTATATGTAGTCATTTGTTTCCTTCAAGTTTTTTGCAACAATGCATTGAACCAGTAGTTCATCTTTGGGGCTGCATTACCAAAAGTTTTTCATTTTTACTTTGTTTTACTTCATAATTTATAGTACATTAGATAAATTCTAGAGCAAATCATCCCTTCAAAACTACATGTTACCCTTCTTGTTTTCATTTACATCTTAAAAGTTGGCTGAATTAATCTTTGAGCATTTGTTTTAGTATCTCATAGGCTTCACATTCTATTTACAAATGTATTTTTTTTACTCCCTATTGAGCTTTCTGTATAAGAATAGAATTGTTAGATTAAAACCTAACAGGTTTTAAGCAACATGAGACTGGCCATATGTGTATGTGTGGAGAAATATGTATCTTTCAGTGAGAAACAGAGAATGTAAGAAAGTGAAGGAGAGTGAAAAGGACTTCATTCATATTTTCCTGTTTTTGAGCTGCTAAGTAAAATATCTTGAGTTAATGGAAATAACACCCTATTAATTTTGTTTGGTTTGTGTTGTTGTTGTCATTTTTTTAGGAACAATTAATCTGAAAACAATGTTTTCAGATATCTCTGAAATCTCCATGCACATTCATTTCTTGAAAAAAAAATCCAGATTCTACTATTTTTATTAGTAAACATTTGTCATATATCTTTCTTAACATGGAACTAAACCAGAACTCGATACATTTGGATTTCTGGACAGTTCCTAAACTTGTGAAACACAGGAAATGGATAGAACTTGAAGTGAAAACTCCTTTTCCCCAGCATTGTGACAAACTGAAGTCCAGACGGTAAGTACTCTAGTGTACATTTAAGCAAATATTTATTCACAACTGACTCTTCTGCAAACATTTTTGCAAAAAAGATATTTCCTTGTATAAATATTTGCAGAATATCCAAGGGATAGAGCACCTCTTCTACAAGGACAGTCTGGGGCTGTTCAGCATGGACAAGAGAAGGATCTGGGAAGACCTGAGAGCAGCCTTTCAGTATCTAAAGGGGAGCTGTAAGAAAGAAGGGGACAGACTCTTTTGCAGGGTCTGTTGTGATAGAACAAGGAAAAATGGTTTCAAACTGAAAGAAAGTAGATTTAGAATGGATATTAGGAAGAAGATTTTTACAGTAATGGTGGTAAAGCAATGGGACAGGTTGCCTAGAGAGGAGGTTGCCCTGTCCCTGAAGACACTCAAGGTAAGGCTGAATGGATCTTGGAGCACCCTGATCTAGCTGTAAGTGTCTCTGTTCACTGCAGAGGAAATGAATGGAAGATACCAGTAAGTACTCTGGAAAACTCTGTTCTATTACACCCCTGGAATTTTCAACATCCATAGAAACTGAATGAAATTTAACTTTCTATCCATCTATCTGTGAAAAAAGATTGAGGAAAAATATTCAATTTGAAGATAGTAACATGATCATAATTACAAAAATAAAAAATAAAAAATAATAAAAAAATCTCTGTCTAGATCTTTTGCTTGTGTGTCTTCAAGATGTGTGACAAAAGACTTTCCCTTGACTAATCCAGGAAAGGCACGAAGTAGTGGGTCAGCTGCAAAACTTATTGGGAAAAATGTAGGTCCCTGTAGGTGAAGACAAATTCCTTTAATTCCCAACTTTCCCAGCTCTTCATTATCAGATGATTTTGAAAATCTAGAAAGCATTTAAATCAGTAGTTTTCAGTCTGGCCTTGGAGGTCAAGCGATACCTTTTGATATCTGTAAAAGACAACTAGGAAAATTCTTCTATGTTTTTATGATATTGTTCACACTTCCTCTTCGTGGGTCCTCACATTCCATGAAAACATTAATTAACATCAGATTAATATTAATTTCAATCAGTAATCAGGTCCCTTGTGTATTCATTGTATAGGAACTAATGATTTGCTTGCAAGAACAAATAAAGAGGAAGTTTTAATCACCACTGCTTGAGATGAAATCACAGATAAGTTAAATTCTAAAAATAAAAAGACAAAACTGAGAGGAGAAAAAAGTTATGCACCCAAATATGTATGCTGTTCCAAAAGTAATGCTTCCTATTTATTTCCATGGAGACTACAACAGATACAAAGAACACAATAACTGTTTGACAGAGCAAATGCTCAGCTACAACACACAATTTTGTCATGTAGTCACTACAATTAGCTGTGTATCTTCATCAGCAATGAACAAGAGCCTGCATGCTATGGTAGTAAAAGTCTGCAGTAGCAGAGGTGACCCACTGTTGTCGTTGATATTGCTGAAGTGGCACATGCACAACTTCAGTGTGCTCACATCCATTATTTAGTCTCCAAAAACATTCATCAAGTGTCGATGAATATCAATGGGTACCATTTTTTATGCACAGAGAAATTCAGTGGCACATGTTTGTTTCTTATCCACTTCCATGTTATATATCATTCTATTGGACTGTCCCTCTGCTGCCATCTGTCATGTGGTAACAAAATGCAATGGAATATTGGTGAGAAGGTTCGACCTCTACTGCCATATCACCAACATTCTCCTGCCATACCACCAACATCCACCTCTGATGCTGTGGGCCAACATAAAAAAACAGGAGGCATAACTTCTTGTCTTTTGGAGCAGCCCTTGCACATCATAATTGATTGAAGACTTGCAGGCTTAAAAATTGGACCACGTGTCACTGTACTTTTTTCAGTTATTTCTTATTCATATTTAACTGGTTGTTTTCATGTATTATTATCTACTAACTTTATTATCTACTAATAGCTGCATCCTTCAGCAAACATTTTTTTTTTCCTGTTCAAAACTTTCTTCCCATGAGTGACCTGCCTACTCCCAGAGAGGGGAATATGTAGTTTCTGGAATTACCAAGAGAAATACAGGAAAGACAGAGTTCTTTGATTTTTGTTATTTTTGTTTTGTTTTCTTTTTGCTTTTTTTTTTTTTTTACAGTACAGTGTGCATTTGACATTTTTTTTCTTTAAGATATTAAATAGTAATTTGTATAACCTACATTCTGAAACATTCCTCAGACATGGAAGAAAGTTTCTGAAAAGTATAATTTCAGCAGTGTAATTTAGAACATGTTTATTTATGGAAGATTCAAGGTATTCAAAACATTTGTAAATTGGCAAATGTTTTGAACTGTGGGAAAAAGACAACTGCAAAAATAAACAAGTCTTTACTTTCTTCTGTTATGAATTCTTTGAAAAATTTCATTTTATCAATTCTAAAGCAGCACTTTTCCTAGTTTAGTTATTTGTGACATGAATATTCATATCTGTGTTTACTGATCAATTTATCATTGTTTATCATTGTTTTAGCGAGCACAAATGCTGATTAGAAAAATCAAATATAAAAGAGGAAGACTTAAATAAGGCAAGTAGAACTGAAAAATCTCGCATTTCTTTACCTCTTGTAGTCTTTCTAAAGTTAACTGGAACTTCCATTGCTAAGGTTAATGCTAACAATAGCTATTAAATCTTATGAAGATATGAAGCATTATTGTATTCACATTTTTTTTTTTTTTTTTTTCAGGCCATAGAGTCAAATGGAAATCTTTATAGTGTCCTTTCAATATTTAAAATAGTCTTTTTAAATATTAATAGTGTCCTTTTATGTCTAAATAAGGTTCAGATCCACTGCAGGCATTCCTCATGGATCTACTCACATTTTATTAACTGTTTGACTAGATGAAAATTTACAATCAATCAGAAAAAATGTTATACTTTCTAAGAGGGCAAAGCAATGCCAAAGATAAAGGAGAGTCCTGCTTTCCTGATCATAGTGAAGGACAAATGAACTGCAATGAAGTCACAAACGAGCCACCAAAATACCTGGCTTGTGCTCAGCTCTGCAATTGCTACTCCACCAGTATAAGAATTCTGCCTGTCCTCAGCAAGCCAGACGGTCATGGAGGAGGTTAGTTTTAAAGAACAGCACTTTTTATTTTCCTTTCTTCTCACCTTCTGTTTAATGAAATATTGGTGATTGAAATGTGAAAAATAAAACATGAAAACAACAACATATTGCTTAGATTTACAGCTCTTACACTGGCCCTTATTTACACAGAAGAGAATAGAGATGAGAAGTTCTTCATTTTCCTTGTTTGAAGAGGAATATTTGTTCATTTATTTACTTATTTGTGTTGTCAGAAGTCACTAAATGCCTTCTTAAATAGGATAAAAGTCACAGTGAAAAGGATTTACAAACAAATGCTGCTGATGTTCTTTTAGTATGTCTCTTGGTGAAGATAACTTGGAATATATATGACATTGTACTTATAATAATAAGCATATTCTCAAGTGCTGCATGATCTAAATATTGTCATCTTTAATAACATGGAAGCAGAACTGACCAAAATGTTTAAAGATATATTACTTTTTTTTGCTCAGACATCCCTTTAAAATTATTTATTTCTATTTACCAGTTTAACATCATTTATACACACTCTCCCGAAAGGCGACTGGAAAGTTTTTTATTTGCTATAGATCTTCAGTTTTTATATAGGATAAAATTATAGATTTCTAATGGTGAAAATATTTTCTATATAACTTGCTTTTGATATCATTAGAGGCTGGAGAATTCTTTAAAATAAAAATGATCAAAAAAAACCTGAAATGAATTATAAAATCAAAGTTGATAAAACTATTTATATTTGTAAAACTGTTTGCTACCATTTGTCTAGGATAGAGTTATTTTCTTCACAGAGGCTCATATGTGGCTGTATTTTGGATGTGTGATGAGAATAGTGCTGATAGCACACCAATGTTTTAGTTGTTGCTGAACAGTGCCTGCACTAAGCCAAAGTCTTTTCTGCTCGTCTGGGTGCACCAGGAGCTGGGAGGTGACACAGCTGGTACAGTTGGTCCAAACTGACCAAAGGAATAACCATATTCACATCATACGACATCATGCTCAGGAATAAAATCTGAAGTAAAGAAGGAGGACCAAAGATACATGGAGAGTGATAGCATTTTATTTCCAAGAAACTGTCAGGAAGTGATGAGCTCTGCTTTCCTGGGAGTGGATGAACACAGGCGTGCCAATGGGAAGTAGTAAATTAACTCCTTGTTTTGCTTTGCTTGTGTATACAGCTTTTGCCTTACTGAGTAATTTCAACCCATGAGTTATTGTGCTTTCATCTTTCTGATAATTTCTCACATTCCATCTGAGGAGAGTGAACAAGTAGCTGTGTGGTGCTCAGCTACCTGCCAGGATTACAACTGCCACTGTTCTTTTCATGCACATAAGAACAGATATTACAGTGATTATTTTTTTTTTTTTAACTCTGTATTTAACCACCTAAAACAAACCTTTGAAAGAAACACAAACAGAATCATGCCCATTCAAGTAACTGAGTGAGGTTTCTCATTCAAAAATTAATGAGCTATGAGATAAAAATGTTCTCTTACGGCTTGTGATATTTTCCACCTAGCAATTAAATCCATTTTAATCTCAGCTAATCATTTAGAAGTATCTAGGATCTCTAGGCTGCATTTTTCATGAGTTTTATAGAATTACTAGCTAAGACTCTTGATAGAGTCTGCTTTAGATTTGTGCAGGGCAAAATTAATATTCCAATATGATGACAAATTCCAGTGTCTTTTAGTAAAGTGTTTAAGATAGAGTTTGTTTAGATACAATAGTTTATTTTCTTTTTTTTTTCTTTTTCTTTATTTTTTAATATATGACAGAAAATAGGTGAGAAAACACAGCAAATAATGTGTGGAGAAAGACAGTAAATACTTACAAAATCCTCAGAGAAATTACATATTAAATAACTTCCCTATGGAAAAGAGTTTTCAGGAGAGTTGCTGTTTTCCTCACACAGCTTCAGATAGTAATGTCAAAAACAATGATCCAGAGGAGAGACAACAAATACCTGGGAATGCTAGCCACTAAGAAGTTTTTTAGGTGTAAGCAAGCAATTAGGATTTCAGGTTTCATTAGCATATCTATGTCTAAATGCATGTTCAAATTAAGTGTTCAGCTAAACTTCATTTCCTCCAAAAAAGAACATGTACTATGTACTATTTCTTCACTTTAATTCATGAATTTTTAAAACTATGTAGCCATCATTTCAAGTAGTTAGCAACAGCATGTTACACATACTTCAATATGCTCACTCTGGAGTCCTCTGTATCTGTACTGACCATGCCTGACTGGTCTTTCATCATAGTTTCAGTCCCTGAATCCCCAAGTAATTTTTGTTGTCTTCTGTTGCACATCCTTTTATCTGTCTTTTGAATGTCCTTTCACTAATGTTGTGACCTATACCATATGCAGTGTTTCAGATAAAGACTTATCAATGTGTTAGTCCCTGAAAAACATCTGTTATTCACGTTCTGCTTCTAAGAGGAAAATTTGCCTTTTTCTCTGCAAGGGATAACTGAAACTTGGGAGAGCTATAAAAAGAGTATATACCTCTTGTATCAAGTAGAAATTGGACCTGAGGAGCCTTTATGTGGCAACATAAAAATGGCTTTTCATTGAAGTCTTTCAGCAGTGTGAAGAGGAGAAAAACCATGAAGATTATCCTAACCATTATCTATTGTTCTCTCAGTCTATGATTTTTGGGTGAGTGGGTGATTCCTCACAATAGTTATTATGAATATCCATAATATCAAGTTTATGTTTCAAGCAGGACATCTGGATGTCAAATGGAGTTGATATCAAACAAAATAAAAAGACTGCCAATATGGTGGAAAAGTTTTTGTATTTTCACTAATAATAGAAATTTACAACAGAATATTAGGTAGGAAAAATAACATCTAAGACATCTAACTTACTTTTGCTTACACAGCAAAACTGTTGAAAGACGATCAGAATCTGTGTACAGGATACAGCAATAAAATTTACCTACTTCTTCATTTTTCTTTTTCTTTCTTTTTCACTGTTTCCTGAAGGTTTATGTTATTGTTGTTTTGTTTTGTATTTCAGTTTCACAAGCTGGAAAATTTTCTTCTAATTTTAAATTCTATGTTCACATATTTGAAACTAAGTATTCTTTTAGAAGTATGCCTTATTTAAGATTTTTCAACATAATTGAAATAAATATTAATGAAAGTTGTACTAAGTTGTAATGTACTGCACTAGTAACTCAAGGTCTAGTTTTGAACACTGCCAATACAGTAAATAAATGGAAGTCTTTCCTACAGATGGTTTAAATGATGAATGGAAGACATGCAAATATGGTCATTATCTTACTCTTACATAGGGAACAATGAGAAGGGATTAGTGTTAAGTGATAAGAGTAATGAAAACAAGTTTCCCAGAGAGAATGGACTGTTTAAATTAGTTTAGATCCCTTTTTTCATCTAAACTTTATTCTTCTCCAGATCATTTCTGTTTTCAGTCTTCTGTCAGTATATAGTTCATCACAGGCTTTCAAAGTGATTACCTAAATTATTTCAAAATGTGGTTAGGCACTGGAATGGCCTGCTAAGGGAGGTGGTGGAGTTGTCATCTCTGGCAGTGTTCAAGAGGCATCTGGACAAGGAGCTGCGAGATATGGTTTAGTAGCTTGTGGTAGCACTGACAGTGTGAAGACGGTTGGACTAGATGCTCTTATAGTTCATTTGCAACCTTGTGATTCTATGATTCTATGATTCTATGAAAATATCTGGTAAAATACAGAGAAGAGGAGGAGGAGGAGGAGGAGGAGGAGGAGGGGAGAGGAGAGGAGGGGAGAGGAGGGGAGGGGAGAGTAGAGGAGGGGAGAGGAGGGGAGAGGAGGGGAGAGGAGGGGAGAGGAGGGGAGAGGAGGAGAGAGGAGAGGAGAGGAGAGGAGAGGAGGGGAGAGGAGGAGAGAGGAGAGGAGAGGAGGAGAGAGGAGAGGAGAGGAGAGGAGAGGAGAGGAGAGGAGAGGAGAGGAGAGGAGAGGAGAGGAGAGGAGAGGAGAGGAGAGGAGAGGAGAGGAGAGGAGAGGAGAGGAGAGGAGAGGAGAGGAGAGGAGAGGAGAGGAGAGGAGAGGAGAGGAGAGGAGAGGAGAGGAGAGGAGAAGAATATCTTGATTTGGATGAGACCCACAAGGATCATGGAATCCAATTCCTCAGTCCTCACATGACCACTCAAAATTGATACCTTATTTCTCAGAGTGCTGTCCAAATATTCTTTGAAATGTGCCATTTCCTCTGGTCCTGTTGTCAGTACAAAGCAGAGTTCAGTGCTTCTTTTCTGCTCCCATCATGAGAAGTTGCAGCTGCCATGAGGCCTCCCCTCAGCTCCTCTGCTCTGGACTTAACAAACAAGGGGACTTCAGTCATTCCCCAGTTGTCTTGCCTTCTATAGCCTTTGATTCTCATTTGTTTATCTGATTGTTCATTTGATTTTGCTTATCCTGAAAGGCTTCAAAGAAGTATGTCCAGCAGTTGACTGTGGCCTGATGAGACTTAGCAGTGTGAAGTGAGCTTCTCTGTGAGGACAGAAAAACAAAATATACGCACAAGTATTCTTTATTTCTCCCATGTAGGAGTGTCAAATCTATTAATATTATTTTATGTAATGGACTGCAAAGACTTTTATCAGTACTCACAGAAAATTGGGAGGATCAATATGCTACCACACTATCAGTACAAACTGGCTTTGAATTTAGGTGATGGTTGACAAAATGATTCAAGACAAGCACACAGAGGAAATAATTGCATCTCCCATTAGAGAAAACCCTTTGCTTTAACCAGATTTCATCTTGCTAGTTCAGCTGAGGTAGCAAAAGCAGTGAAAGCTGGAGGTCAAGACACAAAGCACTATTCTCCCTTCTCAAACACAGAGATAAGGGAGATCTTAAGGATGTGAAATACAGTGAGTTAGAAATTGAACATACTCAGTGTGCTCAACTTCAGATTTTTCACCTCCACAGACAAATGAATTCTACTGAAGATAACTGTAGTTGTCTGACAATAATGGTTCAACAGAGGCATTGTGTAAAGGTCAAATATTTTGCTCAGCCATGTCATAATGCCCAGTTCAGGTGACAATTACACATAGTTACCATGCTAGGTGTTACAGCTGAGTCCAATAACTTAGTACATATGCTATCTCATGTACCATTAATGTTTTTTTCTATACCAATAGAGTTTATGAACTCAACACTGCTAACAGCTTTGCTTGGGAAGAATTCTGTACTTACATAACAGTGTTACCTCGACTACAGAGAGCTACCTGTCTGAGACTATTCCTATCTCTATATCTAGTTATTTACTCAGAAGCATACCTTCATACATATTTGAAAAGCTGCCCTAGTATGTAAGTATATATACAATCATACGATTGATCAACATATCTGAATGAATGCTACCAGATGGTGCTATAGGGAAAATTCTTGTTTCAGTCAAAGATCTCCCTATGGCAGCCACCACACAAAGAGATATTTTTTTATGGTATGCAGCCACTTAATTGGATGGTATGTTACTTCACTGATGGTACTAAGGAGATCTTCATTTCCTTGACTCTTACTTCCAGAGCCCCACTCAGTCTCCCATGGTGTGTTCAGAGATGGCCCAGCAATAGCATTAGTGTCCATGTTCATTCACAGCAGAGGTTAACAGTCGAAGAGCAAGGTAAGATTCAGCATTCTCTCTATAACAACTCATATTTCAGAAATTTACGGTCAGAAACATGTACGTGATTTGAGCACATAATCACATACGTGAATACAGAGCTGTAGTTCTCCAGATATAGCTGTATATTAGTAAATGATAAATAGAACGTTATATAAGTAACTAGTGAAATTTCATTCATGATGTGATTGGAGTAATCTGATTTGGCTATGCTACATCAAAACACAGATACTATATAAAGTAGAAGTAGATTTCTTTTTTTTTTTTTTTCAAGATAAACAAATAGTATTAATATTAGCATGCTAACCTACTTTGCTAGGAAAAATGATATACAAGTATGCAAGAGCTACGGATACATGAGCTGGTAAAAATGTAATGTTGCATGCTTCATAATAAATTGTAATTATGTTTTAATAGTCTTTTCTCATATTAACATAATAATTTGCATTTCTTTGATCATTATAAGATAATGTTTATTACTATGTTTATGAAAATTACATAAATATTAGATGAAACTTGGGAAATGAAAACCAACAGGTTTTTTTATCTTCTAAATGTGAAGTGATCCAGATTAAATTAATGTAATTTTTGCTTGGGAATACTCAAAATGTTGCAAGAAAATCATATTGTGCTTCTCAGCAAGAAAGAATGGTAAGAATACAGATTGTTCTTCACTACTGTCTAAACAAAACACTTCCTAGTTATTACTGCTGGAGATGACAAATCTTAACCATTACAGGATTAAATCAGTGAATATACAGATACCAATTTATGCTTAACGTATCTTGTGATCTGTTTTAAATGTTTCTCCTTCAGTGTTAAGTGCTCTGTTACAGGAGAGGACCTTATTTTAGTTAGTAAAAGAAATCTTACTCACTCAGATCTATATATGTATTTAAATACATATTACTCAAGTCTTAATCACAAATTAATATCTTTGAATGGACATTTACCCCATAAAACAATCATGCATACCATTTTCTTTTGTTATAACATGGAAGGCTAGACAGATATAAACACTAGGGTATACTGATTGGATGCCACATTGCCCCAGAGAGACTGCTTTCTGTTAGCATTATGTTCTATTAAGGGAGTAAAGCAGTGTAAAACCTGCTTGTAATAATTTACAGAAACACGGACTAATTCAGAACAAGGGTATACTGGTAACTGTATTCAAAGACAAAGGGAGAAAGCAGAGCTGTGTTTGGAGTTCTAATTTTATTGTTGTTGTTTTCTGGTGTCTGAATTTGTCATTTTTAAATGGGTCTACTTAAAAGAAAATAAAAATAACAAGCATTTCCATAGTTAGTCTGACAGAATTTGTGTTGTATATGAGGAGACAGTCTACACAGATACATCTCAAATTCTGACTAACTACAGGTCTCTTCAAAATTATTAAGGCACACCAGTGGAAAGTCTGCTTTCAGATGGAGACAAAACTACTCTTTTATACAGTGGAGCACTGAAAACTGTAATACTATTTAAAGTCTTTATTCAGAGACCTATATTTGTTCATGAACAAGTTAGTGTTCCACATCTTCTCCATTCTTTTTGAAGTGATTAATATCTCAGTGATTTCTGGAATGATGCATGTTCTCTGTTCTCTCATGAGACAACTGTTTAAAGGCTGTCACAATATTTGTCCTTTGCATTAGATGCATAATTAGCAGAAAAAAACTTTACACTATTTGTGTACTGGTACATGAGGATCCACTGTTGTGTCAGAGATATTTGAGTTTATAATATAACACTTTGTAAGAGTTTGCTTTTGCAAAAAAATTAAAAATAAAACATATCTATTACAGTTAACTTTAAGAAAAGAATAAAAAATACATTCATACATCATCCTGTCCCCTGTTTCAGTTTGAAGTTCAACTGAGAAAAGAATTCCCTTATGTACAGTGGGTGTCTGGGACATGGAAACCCAAACGCAGCCTATGAGTTTTCTTGGTTATATTATTAATTTTGTCTTAGTCCAACATTCTTTCTAACATATGTATGGTTTTCAACAGGAAATTAGTCAAATGATGTTGTTTCACGGTTTTTAATCCTAAAAGTTTTCTCTTCTGACAGTAAAGTTAGAATGAATTGTTCTAGGAGCTTTCTAGTAGAGAACGTCAAAATCATTTTCTGAAGTTGAAATATAATATTACGTTGGATATACTATCAACTTCTTATTTTAATCATAAAATCATAGAATAATAGAATGGCTTTGGTTGGAGGGGACCTCAAAGATCATCTAGTTCGAACCCTTCTGCCATGGGCAGTATTGCCATCCACCTGATCAGGCTGCCCAGAACTCATCCAACCTGGCTTTGAATGCCTCCAGAGATGGGACATCCAAAGCCTTTAAGGGCAACCTGTTCCAGTGTCTCAACACTCTCTAAGTAAAAAATTTCTTCCTACCATCTGACCTAAAATCTCTTCTCCTTAAGCTTAAAGCCATTTCCCCTTGTTCTCTTACAATTAGATAATGTAAAAAGTTGATCCCCACTCCCGTAAGCTCCCTTCAAATATTGGAAGGTCGCAACAAGGTCTTCCTAGAGTCTTCTCCAAGCTAAACAAGCCCAACTACTTCAACCTTTCTTTACAGGGGATGTGCTCCAGCACTTTGATCAACTTCATGGCTCTCAGTAGTGGATCACTTAAATGGTAACTGAATTCTGTACATCTTGTTCACACATTAGGTCCACCTTGCTGTGCACAAACACAATTTAAAATATAAGAGGATTATTATGTTCTATATCCAAGGCCATTCTGATTCCAAAGCAAGTAATACTATGAAATATTCTGTATACAAAAGATCTGTTTATCTTAAAATGAAAACAATTCAAATTTTGCTGTTTCTGATGAAAATTGAGATGTATTGCTGTTATGTGAGACCAGTTCTTCCCAGAACAACCTTATCTTTCTCTTCTCAGTCTTCTATACATTAATAATACCTAGACTTAGAATGACACACATCCATACTTAAATTACAAATGATTACAAAGGAAATTTTGCAACGTATCTGTTCCTATTTATTTTCTGTGCTAATGAAAGGGTGTTGGCAGTGCTGATATGCCAGAACTTTCCTTAGATATCAGTTTGTAATATGTAGTCAGTTCTCTTTCATCTTTTCTACAGTAAACTTTGACTTGGCCTTGTAATAGCAAAAAGTAGTTACTATACAAAAGTTATCATTTTATCTCAAAACTTTGGGTTTATATTATTCAGTGCTTTTTTAGTTTACTAGATAGCAGGTTTGCATGGTTGTAGGTGAAAAAAAAATAAATCATTCCTGTTTTATGCAGTTGTGGCATGAATGACTTGGTGTAATAGAAGATATATTATCAGGCTACAGCAATACTCTTAAAATACTTAATGACATCATTCTCAAGAGAAATTATGCATCATTGAATTGAATTAAACTTAAATTTTAAGTGTGATGGAAATTACTCCCACCAAAAAGTAATGTTCAGGTACCTAACATGTTTCATTTCAGTAACCCAAAATACTGTCCTAGTCATTATAAAAATGATATTTAAATATACTGAATAAAAGTCTATCTTCTAAATTATCTGTTCTATCTAACTTTAACCAATAGTAACAAAATATTTTACATAAAATGAAAGAATCCGGCAGCAAGTGAATGCAAGAAAATTTCTCATACATAAATATGCGATCTTAATCTTGCATATTTGGAGATAGATTTAAAGTGTGAATCACAAATTGGTATCAGTCTTCCAAAGCATTTGAAGATACTATATATTAGAAATCTGATGTATTTACAGTCAGAATATACAACTGCTATATCTACCTAGGGACAAAGAATACCCTTGCAAAGTCGATTTTACCTTGTTTTCAACTATGACATGAAGAAGTTAAGAAATTCCCCTCAGATCTCTATGGAAACCTTTCATTTGACACACTGTGATTATCGGTGCAAACTTCTTCCACTGTTTGCAGTTTCTAGTATCTGTACAGCTAAGTAATGATTCCTTTTTTTCTTGTCAATATCATCCTTTAAACTAGAATGAATGTCTTTCATGTTCTCATCATACAACAACATGAAAGATATTCCGAAGTTCTAAAGCTACTCATTAGAAAGGATATTCATTCTATCTGTATTAGTATTAGTCAGTAAATGAAGGCCCATTCCATGCATTGAAATGTTTGACTGTACTTGCTGTATGAATATCTCAAAATGACAAATACCAATTAGTGATTTCTCCATCAGCTTCTTCCACCTTTTAGTCATTCACATAACTAAGAAAGTATTATTTACAGCAAGTCAAGAGTATAAAGTTGTGAGAAATTATGATGACAGACAGGATTTAAAAAATATGAATAGAATAGGTTGACAGCAATTCCAGATGGGCAGGGAAAGAAAGAGGTGTCACTGGTCCACTAAATTTTCAGTAAACTGGTTTTCAGTCACTGTGATACTATGTGATGGCACAATGAAGATTAAACATACAGGGTTTAATGCCTTTTAAAATTCAGTGTGTCTACTCAGGAGGGTAAAAAGTGTTCCAAACTGGTTTCACACACACGTGAAACAATGTCAACACTGTGTATCGAGGTGCATAAATACCTAGGTGTGCAAGCAAAGCAAAGTCAGGAATTCATTCTCTGCTTCCCACTTGCACACAGATATTCAGCCATTTTCAGGAAAGCGGGGTTTCATCACACATGATGATTTTCTAGAAAAATGAATCATTCCAAACTTACTCTCTACTTTCATCTTTCCCCCTAGTTTTTATTGCTGAGCGCAGACACTTGAGGTATGGGACTTCCATTTGGCAGTCTGAGTCAGCTGTCCTGGCTCTGTCCCTCCCAGTTCCTGGTGCACCTCCAGCTCCCTGCTGGCAGGGCAGCATGAGCAGCAGAAAAGACATTCACTCTGTGAAAACACTGCTCAGCAACAACTAAAACTTCAGTGTGCTATTAAAATTATTTTCATCACATATCCAAAATATAACAACAAATTTGTCACTGTGAAGAAAATAGACTTTATCAGTCAGAACCCCACCAGTGAGACACACTGATAGATAATAAAATAAAAATTGTTAAAATGACTTATGAAATGAAAAAAATCTTGAGCAGAATCATCTCAATTTTCAGCAAAATGTTGCTATAGATGAAAACATTCCTTTGTAATGGATGAGCCATTAAAACTTTAAAACATTAAAAAAATATATTTTCAGAACAAATAATTACTATCCAATTAACCTAAAACTCCTTCAAATCTCTTTGTAGTCTTGAATGATTTATTAATAAAGTGCCAAAAATATTAGAATCACTTTATTTGTAAACATTATTGAATCTAATCAGTTATTAACATAAAAGGAGTTTTAGTAAGTTTAGACAATTACAATATGAAACCTGCATATGGCTTTAAAGTTTTAAGTGGGTTATTTCAGAATTACTTGAAAGAGCTGATCAATATTTTATAGAGTTTCATCACTGTATGCAGTTGTTTAAAGCACTTTGATCAAATTGAATTATGAGTCTTTTATCTCACTGTGGCATTCAACATTTCCAATAGATAACTGTTGACAATAATGGTTTTGAGTCTGTAATTATATTGTCACCAAAAAAGAACACTTTTTGAATAACAACTGAAACAGTCATGAACCTGGCACTACAAAAATAGCCACATTTATGGACACCATATACAAGGAATAAACTGAATAAATGGGAAAACGTACAAGAAATAGCAAAAATATGCAGGGTCCAAACAGTTGTTCAGCGGTGTTTTACCAATAATTCTAATAGTTTGGAAAAAGTCACAGAGGTAATTGCAACTTTTTGACATACTGAGGAATCAGCAATCCTGGTATGGTAACTATCCAGTCTGTAAGTACGCCAAAGCTATCTGGATTTAAAGATACAATGTGTTAAAGCAGACAAACCTAGCAGATGCAAAAGATTAAGCGAAATAAAATGTGCAGAACAGCTGGAATCATTTTAACTTTGTTGGTACATACGTTAATCAAATATGCATTACAGTATTTATTTTGATATTAAATTCTCTGTTTTACTGTGAATTATTAGTGTGTTTTATTGATCTATAAACTAGGTCCGTTAGATTACACACTTCATTAACAATACTTCTTTTTCTCTCATTCACTCATTGCATGCTTGAATTAATACTGTATGCATTTTGCTGTGTTTTCAGAAGTACTGAAGAGAGAAAAATCCAAAATAGTATTTCAAAAGGTCTTTGTTGCTGGGTTGAAGAAACCCTAGTCTAATCAATTATGCCCCATAATTAAGGTTAATATTCATAAATGACAACAATGTTTCTGAGGTTGTCAGGTCAAACAACCTGTGACAGAAGACATAGTAAAGAATAGCTGATCAGGTTTTAATATATATGCATAAAGGATAGCCTATTTCTTCTATCAATGCAGTTCCATTCTTCCATAAATATTTTGTTTTGTTTTGTTTTGTTTTGTTTTTTGTTTTTGGTTTTTTTTTTTTTTGCTATTATATCTACTCTAAACACTCTCTTATCCTTTTCTGATAGCACAGCAGTCAGAAACACTGTCATGTTCAGTTGCACAATGGTTTTGCAACATCCAGTGAGATATCACACATCTCAATCCCATGTTTCTATCTACATTGCTTTTGCCTGTTCCTGTATTTAACGATGTAAAACGAACAGTACAGAGAAAACTGAGAAAACAGTGAGATACACCGGCCATCTGTATAGTTTTACTTTTCAGTAAGTGGTAATAGCTCAACTTCAATAAAAAGATCAATAGATAGCACATAAGCATCCTGAGAGCTGCTAGCTTTTATTAAAATTAAGAGGATAGTTGTGTTGTACCAGGAAGAAAGTAAAACTGAAGAATTCAAGGTAACTGATTTTGGGAGCAGGCAAGGGAGGAATTGTTTGATGGAACCCTTTGGAAATCACTAAAAGCAATGCATATACTGTCTAAGACAGGAAATATTTTATTTTCTCACAACTCACTCCCTGCTGCTGTTGCACACCAATTTTTCTCCCTTTCTTTACTTTGTTCTCCCAGAGCACACACAGCATAGCTCACAGCTTAGTTCGGGCAGTGACGGGTCTCTGTTAGACCTGCTCTGCTCTCAGATGGGTCAAGGCTGGGCCCTACTTACATATGACCCCTCTGCAGCTATCCATTACCAAAACCTTTCCATGTAAGCCCAATACAAACACAGTTACAGCATTACAGTAGGATGAATATACTTAACACACTTACTTCAGTCAGTTCATTTCTCGGGTAACTTACACAGATTTGATGAAGAAACTCAAACATATTATATGATTATGTAATCAAATGCTGTATTATAATGATCATGCTGTGCAAAACAATGAATTGAGGTCATAGAGAAAAAAACTAGCTCTGACACTTCCTACTTCAGACAGCTTGTTTTTACGGGTCTCATACTCTATTAATAGCTATGCTTGTACAAATTTGTAGATGTAGAATGACACTATGTCATGTTCATCTTACATTCAATCCCCGGAGGAATAAAATTAAACTGAGAGGCATGACTTCAAATACCTTAAAATAATGTAGTATTGCACCATAATAATAATAATAATAATAATAATAATAATAATGAAAAAAAAAATCTGTTTAACTGAAGATTCTTAAAACGATGACAAGAAATTCAGCACATTCAACATCTGCAAGTGAACTACTGTCCATGTGTGGTTTACAAGTCATGGTGATGATCAGAATACCTAGTTTGGAAGACATCAGAAAAATCTGGGAATAATTTTATGCTGCATAGATTCAATTTTGTTTTAATTTTGTTTTAACTCACTGAGAAACAGTAAAGAAAACTCTTTTATGTCCTGACTATATTTAGGCATCTGTTGTCCACTGATGTTATTATTATGAAGCACCAAAATTTAGGATTTGAATCACTTTTAAGAGAATACAAATTAGATGCATTGAGTACTGCAAACTCTTCTGGCTTTCAGTGGCTGCTGACTGAGGTGTTGACATGAGAATCTCAAAATGCAACTAAATAACTTTTAAACTGTGTAAAAATAAAGAAACCCAACAGGATAGGAATCTAAATTCCCAATGTAAAAGTCAGATTTGGTGGTTCTCACAGTGATACTGAGGGTTTTTGTGGGGTGGGGGAAGGGTGGTCAGAGATGGGTTCTCTTGTTGGCCTTTGTGTCTCACTGGTTTTCATCTTCCATACTGCAGCACTTCTTTATTCTGTTCTTTACCATCACCCTGCATCCTGCATGTCTAAAGTCCATAGTGTCAGGTTATCATGTAACTTAATATTATAAATCCCCAATCATTATTATTATTATTATTATTACTATTATTATTATTATTATGTGATTTGTATAATGAAGCACGACCTATCAAACATTTATTTTCAACCTGAAATGCAGAAATGATTATACTGACTGGATACTACGGTAAGAATTGACATTTATTTCACCATATCAAGCCTTTCAAATAAGAAAATTTTTTTCTATCACAAGAAGTTCTCTTGGCTTAGAGTCAGGTTTCTCTCTCAGGTACTTTAAATTCCAGAAGCAGCATTCTTGTTTGTATGACTCTCTCTCTCTCTCTCTCTCTCTTTTTTTTTTTTTTTTTTTTTGTATGCAGATTGAGTACATTTTAGCAATAGGTAGCACACAGGTTTGCATTCTAATTGGTGACTTAAAATGCCCAGCATCATACTTCAAAAAAATCAACCCTTCATATTGAAATTCTGGAGTGTAAAATGACTGAAAATAGATGGAGAATTATTAATTATCATTATTTTAAATCATCCCAGAGTTTCAACAGCTCTCTCCAGAGCTATTGAAGAGTATAGCATTTAACTATGTGTATAGATGTGATTTAGTGTTGATATTTTTGTCTTATTCCATAAGATTTTTTAAAAAAGAGACTGTATGACCTCTTAGCTTTGCATTTTCTTTCTAAAACCATTTTGAACTGTTATTACTTTCTCTTTTGGTGTCACTATATTTGGTCATATTCTAGCTGAGCAAGAAGAGTCTTTACAAGTAGGATAGATATGTGTATACATATATGTGTACAAATGTATACACACACCCACAGGTTGCTCTAAATGTAATGCCTCCTATTTCTACCCATGGAAACAAAAACAACTACAAAGAACACAGTAACACTAGCTGATAGAGCAAACTCTCAGCTGCAAAACAATATTTCTCAACTAAGTCAACACCAGTAGCCAATTTTTCATGGATGAGCTGATCGATATGCCTTTCATTTCATGGTGTGACACCTGTGCATGGCCATCTAGAAAGTAGCTTCCAGTTGTCACTGCAGAAATACATTACCCACACTCACTTTGGTCACATCCATTGTTTAGTCTCCATGAATGTTTATTCAGCAAGAATTGATGAATGTCAATGGGTGCAATATTTTCTCATGAAGGAATTCAGTGATATATATTTGCTTCATACACACTTTCATGTCAGATGTCATTCTGTCAGACTGTCCCCCTGCTGTCGTCTGTCACACAACAACAAAACGCAATGGAATATTGGCAGGAAGGTTCAACCTCCTTGATAAGGGGATTGAGTGTACCCTCAGTAAGTTTGCAGATGACACCCAGTTGGGAGATGGTGTTGATCTGCCTGAGGGTAGAGAGGCCCTTCAGAGGGACTTAGATGAGCTGGATCGCTAGGCTGGGGCGAATGGAATGAGGTTCAACAAGGCCAAGTGCCGGGTCCTGCATTTGGCCACAACAACCCCATGCAGCGCTGTAGGCTTGGGTACAAGTGGCTGGATGACTGTGAAGAGGAAAGGGACCTTGGGCTGTTGGTTGATGCTCAGCTGAACATGAGCCAAGCAGTGTGCCCAGGTGGCCAAGAGGGCCAGTGCCATCCTGGCCTGCATTAGAAATAGTGTGGCCAGCAGGAGCAGGGAGGTAATCATCCCTCTGTACTCAGCACTGGTGAGGCTGCACCTCAAGTACTGTGTTCAGTTTTGGGCCCCTCACTACAGGAAAGACATTGAGGCCCTGGAGCATGTCCAGAGAAGGTCAATGAAACTGGTGAGGGGTCTGGAGCACAAATCCTATGAGGAGCGGCTGAGGGAGCTGGGATTGTTTAGTCTGGAGAAGAGGAGGCTCAGGGGAGACCTCATTGCACTCTACAACTTCCTGAAGGGAGGCTGTGGTGAAGAGGGGTTTGGCCTCTTCTCCCAGGCAACAAACAGGTCCTGGGGAAATGGCCGCAAGTTGTATCAGAAGAGGTTTATGTTAGACTTAAGGAAGAACTTTTTCTCCCAGAGAGTGGTCAGGCACTGGAATGGCCTGCCAAGGGAGGTGGTGGAGTCGCCATCTCTGGCGTCTGGACGAGGAGCTGCGAGATCTGGTTTAGTAGCTTGTGGTAGCAGTGGTAGTGTGAAGACGGTTGGACTAGATGATCTTATAGGTCATTTCCAACCTTGTGATTCTATGATTCTATGATTCTATGATTTCTCTTCTGTCATACCACGAACCTCTGATGTTGTGGCTCAATACATATATATTCATATATACGTATATCATGCATTCATATATATATTTATATATATGTATTTGTATATACATACATACACATATAAAAGAAATAAAGTATAAAGTAATTCCTTACTGAGCAACGCAGACACAGAAGATCACCACAATTTAAGAAGCTGCAAAGCAAAGAAGCAGTGGTTCAACATTTCAGTGAGATATCTGAAGGGCCTTTACTGTGCAGACAGGCATCCATTAGGCAGGATGGAGACAATTTCCAACTCCTCTGCCATTGACACTTTTCTGCATTTTCACTTTACAGTTTTAAACCTATCCGTCCCATTGTTCTTTCACTTTGAATTTTGAGGTACACTGTCTCCATCACTATGGTCCTACTCTGTACATTTAACTTGCATGGCCCTGTTACTCAGACATTCTCATAGTTATCCCTTAAAATGTAGTAATTTTGTGTCATCTCTGAGCCACAATATCAGTTTTCGGCCTTGAGTCCTTAAGAAATGTTTGTATAATTCCCAATTTTTGTGGAGAAGAAATTGAAGAATGACTTAGGAAGGAAAGGGATCCCAATTACAGAATTAATTGCAGCTAACTCTGTTAGCTTTATCAAAGTAGTTTCCATCAGAAATAAATTTTACTCAGGACAGAATAAGCAAGTGGGTTTTCTTTGTTAAGCAGGAACATTAAAATAAAACAGTAATTTTTGAATATTGAAGGAGGCAGCTACTGAGAGTTGTTCATTTCAATTTATACTAGGCAAAAGAGTATAACTTCAACAAACAAGTCTTGATCAAACTGCATCATTTTCCACTTTCCACTTCTCTTGCTTCTGAGCTTCAATGGTAACATTTTGGAAAGCTGGCAAATGTCTAGCAGCAACAGACGTAGAACTGGAGTATGGCAATATTAGTTGCAATGCATAAAGAAACATCATTTCTTTGATGTTAAGTGTGTGATTTTCTATGTGTCCTAGACTTAGTGTCATAATAAACTACTTTTAAATCTCAGACTCTTTTAAAGACAAGAAGTAGATTCTCAGCTTACGGATGAGAAAATTGAAATCACAGAATAAAAACAGTCTATCCAAATTCATACAGGATCGAGGTACAGAGGACTTAGGGAAACTCAAAGCATGCGTCTCAGTTCAATACTTTTGTGAATTCAGTGCACTCATACACACACAATTCCTCATAGTACTCCAAAGTATGTAATAAAAATCTGATGCAAATAAGCTAGACCACTGTGTAAATTCATGTTACTAGCCATTAAGTTTTCTATTGTTGAAGAAGACACTTAAGTCCTAAATTAATTCACTGCAGTTCTCTAAGGCAAAACAGATTCCAAAATGGCATTTGTGTAACATTATTTGTGATATTTGTTCAAAAGGTAAGAGGATTTAGAAATTAAATCTTTTCCTGTCTATCATCTTTGGTCACAGATTAGAATGCATCCTTCACTTTCTTTGTATCTAGAAATATGATACAAATAAGTTATTGTCAAGTGATGTGAAATCTGTACAAAAGTTAAGATGGTTTTCAGATGTGAAGGAAAACATGGTGAGCCAATCAGTCCTGATGTGTAGTATTTGCATAATACTTGTTTTTAGGAAGAGGTGAAGAGTAGAATGTTATAAACAAAAAATCAAGGAGAGTGAAACTGATATGGTATACTCTACATATTTCTTCAGAATGTCCTCATGCTTCTTCAAATGTGAGAAAAAAAACACTATTCTGTGCAAAAATAATTGCCTTCTGTGTTCCTCTAGCATATGTTGTAAAATAAAAGGGAACCTAATATTTTATACTCTTTCACCACAAGTCATAGAAGGCCTTTAAAAGATTTGTGAAACATCCAGTAATGTGATTTACTTTTTTGGCAGCAGTGGGTCATTGAAGTACCTTAGACTGTCTTCTGAAGGTTAATTAATTTTATGCTAAGAGGCTAGTCTTTCGGAAACAGCCATCTAGTGGAAAAAGAAAAGTCTGTAATTAACAAACTTCAGATCTCATACTAAGTAGAATTATATGAAGAATCATAAATGGGCAGTCTTTATATTATCTCATCATACAGTTCTTTCTCCATATCTTACACTATCCTGTTTTTCATCAGAAAATCCAAAAACAATTAGGTTTGCTCCAATTCAATCTTGTTTTTTATTAAACTGCTATTAAAATCAGAAGAATACTTCCAAATACAGAATTCTTTCACGTGAAATAATGCATGTTAACTCTCCACCTTCAAAGTCTGACATTTATATGTGAGTTCTTAATTCCAAATATTAGGAAACAAAACTGTAAGAAATTATTGATCTAATTTTTAGATCTCAAGAGAGATCTAAATCTATATTGAGATTAATCAATCTAAATCTAAAATTGAGATTCTCAAGAATCTCAAGAGAAATGCAAAAATATTTTGCTTTCATTGTCCAAAAACTATATTAACATTACAAGCATAGATAGTGTAGGACGTTAAAAACTACTGTTTTTATTACTTATTGTTACTACTTATTATATTTGAATTTTAAGGTTCTGTTTTAGCACAACTTCACTCTGCTAAGCATTTAAAATGTACACAGTGAGTGTTCTCTGTTGGCCTATAGTTTTAATAGGTGAGAAACTGTGGTAAATGTGAAAGGCAGGGAGAGAGAGAGAGAGAGTGAGAAAGAAGGAAAGGAGAGGGGAAAGGAGAGGGGAAAGGAGAGGAGAGGAGAGGAGAGGAGAGGAGAGGAGAGGAGAGGAGAGGAGAGGAGAGGAGAGGAGAGGAGAGGAGAGGAGAGGAGAGGAGAGGAGAGGAGAGGAGAGGAGAGGAGAGGAGAGGAGAGGAGAGGAGAGGAGAGGAGAGGAGAGGAGAGGAGAGGAGAGGAGAGGAGAGGGGAAAGGAGAGGAGAGGAGAGGAGAGGAGAGGAGAGGAGAGGAGAGGAGAGGAGAGGAGAGGAGAGGAGAGGAGAGGAGAGGAGAGGAGAGGAGAGGAGAGGAGAGGAGAGGAGAGGAGAGGAGAGGAGAGGAGAGGAGAGGAGAGGAGAGGAGAGGAGAGGAGAGGGGAAAGGAGAGGAGAGGAGAGGGGAAAGGAGAGGAGAGGAGAGGGGAAAGGAGAGGAGAGGAGAGGAGAGGAGAGGAGAGGAGAGGAGAGGAGAGGAGAGGAGAGGAGAGGAGAGGAGAGGAGAGGAGAGGAGAGGAGAGGAGAGGAGAGGAGAGGAGAGGAGAGGAGAGGAGAGGAAAAGGATAAATTAAGTAATGCATCACTTTGTGGATTTCCCAGGATATATTGAAAATATTTATTTTATGGTAAGATGATAGTTGCCAGGGACTTAAGGGGTATTTTGTTCTGCTTTTAACAAAAAATTACCTTGAAGTAGTTAGAATTGAAAAAAATATATAGCAGACTAGTGAACACTTTCATTCTATATGCATCAGAAAGGCAAAAGAAAATCTGTAACACAATCCAAAAATACACAGCCACTCTGTGTAATAAATCTAATGCTCAGTCCTCTACAGAGGGTCAGTCAGGTTTTGCTTAAGGTTAATGGTAACAACTATATCAGCTGTGTACATTCCTTTGAACACTAACAAAATTGATTTCTTTTAACCTTAGATGATGATTATGTCAAACATTAAGCTTCTGCAGTTTACTTTCAGTGCAGATAACACACTGCATAGACTCTCAGTGTTGGACAGGAAGTTGGTTAAAAAGAGAAAGCAATTTATTAAGATCTTGGCATACAGTAATGTTCATGTGGTGAGTCCAATCTTCAGAATAGGTCATTCATCCAGTGTGAAGTGGAGACAAGTGTCTTCATTGCTGATGGCAGCACCTTTCTTAGACCAAACTACTGTCTTCCTGATTTCTTATTCTCCAGCTGACTATAGTCCTAAAAGACACCCCAGCATATGCACTTGTCCTGCTCCAATTCAGAGGAGGGAGAAGAGGTTCATTTTAATATATGTATACTCTACGGTGAGATTAAGACACAACGGGTCAAATGTTAGCCCTACCAGTTTAGCCAGCAAAGGGACCTGTGGTCAGTCCCTCTCTGCCATTCTTTCCTCCTCAATTCTTTTCCCCTGCTCCTACATGTGTCCTTTCTACAAGCTGCAGGTTCCTTTGGAGTAGACTGTTTTCTTAGCTAGATGCAGAAGACACTCAACACAAAGAATCCGGTCCTTTTTTAGTTACTCACATGCATGCCCTCTATATTATAGTCAGTGCAAGGCTAATATTTATAATTATTCAGTAATTATTCTGTTTAAGAATCTTTCACCAGATACTGTTATCTGAGTCCCCTCATCATGCCTATCTCATATCAAATTATTTTAGGAGCAGACTTTTAAGTTCCTACATCACTTCCACTTTACTTTGAAATCATTAAAATGTGAAGACAGCTGTATGTCTTGATTTGGATGCATATTAGAAAATTAAAGGATGAACAAAAAAGGAACATATTTAAAATTCACTCATTTCAGCATTTAAAAGAAGTGACCTCTCTTTCACCTAAATAAATGATGCCTTTCTTATGCGAAACATGTTATTCTGGGTCAGGTCAGAAGAATCATTTGATTACTTATTCCACATCTTAATTAGCTATCTCTCAGATAACATTCCTCTTTTACCTTAGTCGAATTAATCTTGAACTTCTGAGATAACTGTTTGTTCTTAGTAGTTTCAATTAGCTGCAATTTGGACTCTATCCCTGATTTCATCAAAGTTAAGAAAAGCCATACTTCCCTGGAAGGCAGCTGCTCTTAAGTAACTGTAGGAAGTGTTTCTACATCATGCATTTTTGAATGTCGGTCTTGTGTATTACACACTGTGTAAGTCAACATTTTTAGGGACAATCCATCCTCATACTGGCCTTGCTGCTGTTGAAGGCATTTCCATTTTATTGACAATGACTAATGACTCCCTTTAACAGGGAAGGGTTTTCTATCTGGGAAAGAGCTGTCAAGTGTGGGACAGCCTTGTTCTCAATTAGAAGGCAGACAATTAGTATAGCATTGCAAAACTTCATGGAGTATAGGGATTGTTTTAATGAGTCTATATAGATGGGGAACACAGCTTAAGTAATAATCTGTCTTTGATTGTTGGCAGAGATACATATTTAAAGCTCAGCACATGCTCCAAGGGCTAAAATTAATTCAAATTAATTAAAACAAAAGAAATAATGTAATTTACATCACTTCTATCTAAAGATATTATTGGCTCTGAAAGTTTCTTTATTGGCACAAAAAAAAAAAGTGTTTCTTCAGTTGTTTTTCTTTTTTAATTCTTGTTTCTACAGTATTTTTAAGTAAATGAAACTTCAACAGAAAAAAAAAAAACATTTTAACAGAATTTCTAAAAAAATAGCAAGAGTAACACTGAAAATTAAATAACATAGTAAATTAATGCTTTATTCAGAGAGAAATGTATTTCACTCTGTTGCCGTTCTCTCTGCAACACTCGTTTTCCACCCCATAAGGTGCTGCTTTGCCAGCGAAACCGACCCCATACCAGGTCGGGGCCAAATGCTCACACAGACCCCAAGTATAGGTGAAGCAAAATGGCGTTTATTAAAATGTAGCAGGCACTTAAATATTCTCGTCCTGCTTTGTCTACACCCCTTGCATTCACGCTGTCCTATCGTGGGACAGCACCTGGCAAGCCCTGAGCATAGGGAACCTGACCCCGTCACACACCGTGTCCTCGCTACGCCTACTACATCTCCCCCTCCCTATGCTCAGTAATATCCCGTAACAGCGCGAACACAAACGCTACAATTGTTCCCGATACCTGTGATACTCTATACTCTATGCATTGATCCCTAAGCTACTACATAATCCTTAGCAAGCAATTCTGAAAGCACATAATCACACACGGCAGAATAGCAGCAATACACACAATTACTGAGAGTGCTAATACTATGTCCTTAACGATCTTCGCAATCCAACTCCCGAAGTTGCCAAACGTCTTCTTGAACCCGTCTCCAATGGGGTCGTCGTCCATCTGGATCCTCTCCGTATGGTCTCGCAGGGCTTTCAGCGCTTTATGGATGGATACGCTGTGGTCGCTAAGATTGAAGCAACACATTCCTTCTAGGTCTTCACATTCATGCCCCTGTGCCAGGAGCAAGAAGTCGATGGCTGCTTTGTTTTACAGCACCGCATGCCGAATGCTGTTTGTGTCCTCTAGCATCGCATTCAATACTAATGTTGTTAAATTCGCCTGCTTAACTGACCAACATGCTAGGTGTTCTATCTGAGCCAAGCTCTGTGCTGCAGCAACCCCAGGGTCGTTCAGAGATTTTATCAAACATGCCGTTTGGCTAGCTAGATCGGTGTTGTTACGGCAGCTGGAATGGTTTGTAGTGTACTTAACAAAGGCTTCTAACGTGTATTGAGAAATGCCCATTAGGCAAGTGCAAAAGAGTGAGGTAGCCGATTGCAAACTAAAGCAAAAGTTGTTTTGGCTCGTCTTATTTACCTAAGTAACCTGTAAATTCCCTGACAGTGACAAAAGGTGAATTCCCTGACAGTGACAAAAGGTGAATTCCCTGACAGTGACAAAAGTGAATACCCTGACAGTGACAAAAGTGAATACCCTCGCTCCCTGTGATAAAGCAATAACCACCACACACACTAAACATAGCATTTGCCTGTTAGAAAGGCATTTTCTCGTTGGCAGCAACGGTTGAGTCTTCCTCCACACTTCTCCCGGCCTTCTTTCGGGGTTCCTGGGCTGTCTCCTTCTTCGGTGTTCACAGGAGCCATACCTGCAAAACTCAGAGTCCCCCGTTACTGTTCTCTTTCATCAGATCTGGTTTGACCTTTCTCGCCGGGATCCACATGACACTTCCCGTATTGACATGTTTTACAGCAGCATACCCTCTATTCTGGCCCTACACTGGGCCCTGATATGGCCCCACTGGCCGCACCTAAAACATGGGCCTTGAGCCCCTTGATCCACTGCCGGATAGCCGGGGTGATGATAACCAAAGCCCTCGTGCGCCATCATCACTCCAGTCACTGCGGCAGCAACCTCGCCTGCCACAGACGGATTTGACTTTTGCTTCTCTACGATATACTTGATGGCCTCACCGGGGGTGTGAAACTTTTCCGGCGCCGCTCTTAGCAAAGCACGTACGTCCCCGTTCGACTTTTGATAAAGGCAGTCCAGAATAACAGGGTTATGGACCGCCCTAGGAAGGTCTGACCCTTCTACGGCCTTTATCAGCCTATTTGCAAAATCCTGAAATGACTCCGTGGGGCCCTGTGAAATTTCTGTCCACGGAGTAGATGGCTCTGCATTCCTTGCGAGCCTTCTAAACGCCTCTAAAGCGGCGTCAGATGTAGCAATTAATTCCCCAGGTCTCAGGTTGGTAACTTGTGCCTGGGCAGTTAACAGACCTGGTGCGCTACCCATCAATCTCTGAAGGTCGGAGTTGTGTAATACGTTCGCTGGATCATTTTGCGCTGTAACCAATAATTGTCTGAGCCGGGCCTGCCACTCCTCCTTCCACAATGTATACTGCACCGGCTTCAAAACCATACGCATTAAATTCTCTATATCATAGGGCAAGAGAGGCCCCTGTGCGGTAAGGTTCTCGAGGGCATTCATTGTTAAGGGGGATTTCAAACCCTTTTTCTCAACTGCCTCAAGCACCCTCGTGATCCCTTTCGGGTCTAGAGGAACCCAAATTGGGCCGTTTTCTGAGGCTACAACCGGAAACGCAGCTGGATTCGCTAAGCCCTTTTCTTCTGCTGCCTCTTTAATTTTAGCCCAGTCAGTAACCGGGCCCCCCCACCGGCGCGGGCTCCCTCCCGGGTGCGGGCTCCCACACCGGCGCGCTCCGCCTACCGCCCTATCGCGTTCTTCAAGGGGCGGTTCTGGCTGTGACGTTTTCTCCAAAGAAGGGCATAAAGACGGAGCAGGGTAAGGCGAGGGCGGGGCTGTCGGCTCACATGACTGACTCGGCGACTCCTTCTTCTCCGTCTCTCCGCCTCTGCTCTCCGCCGTCGGCGCCATCTTTGCCTCGCTGGATCTATGAGAAAGCAAAGACCCGCTCCCGGCAGCCCCCGTCGCGCTCCGGTCCACCCCGAACCCTCCTTCTGCCTTTGCCGCTTTAAGAGCCTCAAGTATCAAGCCCCACGTTTTAAGCTCTGAGGCTTTTTGGTCGGACATGGCGCGCTGGCACAGCGCCGCAGTGAGTGAGTCCCACCGATTTGAATCGAGCACCTGTTGAGGGGAGTCCAGCTCACCCTCCTTTTCTAGCCGCGATAACACGGCCGCGATCTCCTTCTTAGAAGGAACGGTCTTACCGCAATAAGTTTTACAAAAATATAAAAGTACCTTAATTACTTGATCCATAATTACACACGCGACCTGCCGCCACCTCACAGGTTCCACCGCAGTGTGTCTTCCGCAGGCGACCTGCCGCCACCTCACAGGTTCCACCGCCTTACGGGCACGCCGGGCAGCTACTACTCACAGGGTGAATCACGTCGGGGTCACCATTTGTTGCCGTTCTCTCTGCAACACTCGTTTTCCACCCCATAAGGTGCTGCTTTGCCAGCGAAACCGACCCCATACCAGGTCGGGGCCAAATGCTCACACAGACCCCAAGTATAGGTGAAGCAAAATGGCGTTTATTAAAATGTAGCAGGCACTTAAATATTCTCGTCCTGCTTTGTCTACACCCCTTGCATTCACGCTGTCCTATCGTGGGACAGCACCTGGCAAGCCCTGAGCATAGGGAACCTGACCCCGTCACACACCGTGTCCTCGCTACGCCTACTACACACTCTGTAATGGTATCTCTGAGATATCATTGAAAATTGGGTAGGAAAAGCTCAGCAAAACACACTTCCTAAAGCATATGCTTTAGAGTTGTTGGAAGTAGAGGTAATCCTTTAATTTCTTATTTTTTGTTCATTTTTTTTCCTTTTTTTCCACACATATTTGTCAGCCTTCAAGATCAGGTTCCAGAAAAGAATCCAGAAAACTGAAAATACAAATGTTTCTGGGGAAGTTGTCAGATACTGCCAGATTTCTGAAAAAAAAGCAAAAAGGACTTCCAAAATTCCAAGATAACTGTAGAAGAAAGGAATACATTTGAAAAATCTGAAGGTAGACACAGATACTTTGATTTCTATTCTGCATCACTGGGAATTAAATGCTTAAGTGCAAGAATACTTGTTTCCTAGTTCTACATGTTGATTCTACTCAGTAATGACATATTTAAAATTCACATAAAGGACAATGAGGACAAGGAACTTCCTTTTCTCTTATTCATGAAATTTTCAAGGTTCCAAAGCTCAGTAATTTCTAATCAAAATTCAAATATCTACAAAATGCTACTAATCCAGCTGTACTACGAGGAGTGAAATGAATCTAATAATTTGTATTTGAAGCTCCTGTTCTGCTTGTAGTTTTGGTGTTCTGTTCTCAGTCAATTTTACTGAGTTCAGTAACTCTGAAAGCATCCCAAAAATAAATAAAAGACTGCTTTTGTAAGATGAATTCTCTAGCTGGAATGGATTCCATCCACTGCATCCATATGCAAATTAGTTCACAGAATCATGGAATCATAGAATGGCCAGGGTTGGAAGGGACCTCAAGGACCATGAACCTCAACCTCCCTGCCACAGGCAGTTCCACCAACCTCCACATTTAATACTAGATCAGGTTGCCCTGACCCTGGCTTTCAACACCTCCAGGGACATGGCATCTACAACCTCTCTGGGCAGCCTGTTCCAGTACCTTACCACTCTCATAGTAAAGAACTTGCCCCTGATATCCAACCTAAATCTTCACTCCTTCAACTTAAAACCATTTCCCCTTGTGTCATGGGTCTGTGATTTTTGGTTTTCGGTATTCCACATCATAACATCATGTCGGGCACTGGGAGTTTAACTGTTAATGCTCAAGTTCTGGGTACTTGCCCGGAAGAGAAGAAGAACTACATTCCCCAGGAGACTTTGCAGTCACAGACAGGAGATATAACTCCCGGCAAGGTCACTGGAAGGTTCACAAGAAGATGCGCTCTTCTTTGCCTGCTCTTCTTCATCCGCTCTTTTTCGTTTGCTCTCCTCCTGTCTCCCTGCTGCTCAACTGAACTGCGCATCTCACTTCAGCATTGTGGTGAGGCTTATCCACCTTTCGGACATTCTCTCTCTCATTATATTTGATTTATTAGCTTCAATTCTAATTATATTGTATTATAATGTGTTATCTTGCATTCCAATACTGTATTTAATAAATTAGTTTGTTTGACCTCAGATCATTGCTGCTGTTTTTAATTATTTTGGGGTCCCCTGTTCCCTTCTTCTGGAAGCGCGGATTTTGCGAAATCCCTCTGCCCCACTGGTCACGGAACTGGGCCAAACCAGCCTGTAAACCGTTGACACCTTGTCCTGCTGTTATCTATCTTGTCAACGAGTTGACTCCCCTCCTGTTTGTAGGCTCCCTTTAGGTACTGGAAGGCTGCAATGATGTCATTCCGCAGCCTTCTTTTCTCCAGGCTGAACAAGCCCAGCTCCCTCAATCCGTCTTCGTAGGGGAGGTGCTCCAGCCCTCTGATCATCTTTGTGGCCCTCCTCTGGACCTTCTCCAACAGCCTCTGTCTTTCTTGTACTGGGGGCTCCAGACCTGGATGCAGTATTCCAGATGGGGTCTCACAAGGGCAGAATAGAGAGGAACAATCACATCCCTGTCCCTGTTGGCCACTCCTCTTTTGATAGAGCCCAGGTTACCATTTGCTTTCTGGGCTGCAAGAGCACAGTGCTGACTCATGCTGAGCTTTTCACCCATCAAGACCCCCAGGTACTCGTCTGCAGGGCTACTCTCAAGGACTGCTCCTTTTTTCCACACGCTTCTGTTGAATGAGAAGGAATCTTGGGATCTAATATTTTTCCCCCATATCCAGGTTTTTAGATGTGACTTAAAGGAAAAACTCCAGATATCCACCCAAACAAGCAGACTCACATTTGACTCTAGACCATGTGAAAGGCCAGTCAATTATAGTACAGATGCTGGTGTTTTCAAAACCAAAATTCAAAGAGTAGCAGCTCATACTCACTTTTGCAGAAACAACACTTAATTCATTTTCATCAAGGGGTGTGAGATTCTGATGTAATACTGTGGTAACACTTTTTTCATAGTGAGAAGAAGAGATGTTCTGCATACTTCAGATATTTAGAAATCCATTCTATCATGCTTATAAGTATGATTTTGATTCAATTGACTAGTTAGTATGGCATTATAACTAAAATGTGGAGAACAGGGTGATGGCTCCTGGCAAGGACAGGAAAGGAAGTGAGATGAAGTAGCATCTACAACTGATGCAAACAGAGAACAGATATAAGAAAAAATATATTCAGATTCCCTGTTTTCAAGTCCACTGTCCCTCATTATCCCTGTTTTCACCGCTTCCAAAATGAGAAATGGTGGAAGGGACAGTGAACACAAGCTAGTCTGTAGGGCTCATTCACCAGAGCTGTCAAATAGGCTGACACGTTCTCCAGTATTAAATCTATCCTTTCAATCCATTCTATGGTTTGGTACATTTTGGAAATATAAGTAAAATTCACCAGAGCTGTCAAATAGGCTGACACATTCTCCAGTATTAAATCAATTTCAATAAAGGTGAGCATATGCAAAACACACGAATACGTAAAATATATCCTTAGATAATTTGCATAAATTCTAGACATAGCTATGCAAAAATGTGGCAGTTATATAAGACAACCACCCTCTAAACAGGTAATTTGTTTTAATGTTTCTTTTTTCATGTCCCTTTTCATAAGTAAATTAAGTATGTGTAGGATTTTGGGTGCTGTAATCATAAAATTACTTTCATTTTATTCCAGTTCTTATTGTCACCGAAGCTAAAACTTGGTCTTCCCTGTGTGAAGATTCACTGCAGAACCAGATCAAAACTCTGCCAGGGTCAGGTCTGAGAAGACGGCAATACCCTTTTCTGTATCCTCCCTTCATTCTGTGCTTAAATATACTCATTCATCACTTCTGCTTTTCAGTCAGCAGATGCAAAAGAAACAAGTTAGACATTCCAAGGAGGAGTTCGTTCCACCTTAGTAAACATATATGTGGCTATAAAGATAATGAGTACAAGTGTATTTAATTCACAGATATGCAGGCAGTGAAAATTTTGAATTAGGTTTTCTTGAAATATTTATTAGTATTAACATCATCCTTTCTTTTCCTCCTTTCAAGAAGCACAAGAGCAGCAGATAAAATGGATCAGTATTTGTTTGGATTTTACTTTCATTTTTGAAGCAGGCATGAAGTAGAAATTAAAAAATGAGCTATTTTTTTCTCCTCTTTCTTTACAAAGAATTTCTGGAAAAATAGTTTATACTTTCTGGTCACTGTAAGGAATGTGTTGCCTGTAAAATGTTACAAACCTCTGAGACCAGATCCTGCTACCTTAATGCAGGATTGCAAAGTGAAATGTTGTGAACTCTTTAAGATTTTCACTATATCCATTCTATGGTTTGGTACATTTTGGAAATATAAGTAAAAAAAGCCAAGGGTAAAATAGATCAGAAGTGAATAGCCTGATTAGAGTTAACTGGGGAGATGTGATGATCTTCTGTTTACATTCATTTTCTATGATCCAATGCTGCAAGTTTCACTGTTGACCAAGTATAATATTTACCATCGTAGCAAAACACAGGCACCAAAAAAACAAAAAAAAAAAAACAAAAAAAAGCATGAAACAATGAAACATTACAGTTTCAGTGAAGGTATTAGTGAAGGTATTGATAAATTGGGTTTACACACATACACAGACACACACATATATATAAGTTTTGATAAATATTTATAAATTTTCATTAACCTTTTCTGAACTTAAGCTCATGAAAGACACCAGCAACTTGTTCCTGTGAATCAAAGGTATAAGTGAAAGAGCTATGGTGTACTGGTACATTACTACAGAATCACAGAATAGTAGTGGATGGAAGGAACCTCTAGAGAGCATCAAGTCCAATCCTCCTGCAAAGTCAGGTTCCCTAAAGCAGGTCACACGGGAGGCATCCAGTTGGATTTTGAATATCTCCAGAAAGGGGGACTCCGCAACCTCTCTGGGCAGTCTGTTCCAGTGCTCCATCACTAATAGTGAAGAAGTTCTTCCTTGTGTTTTTATGGAACATCCTGTGCTTCAGATTCTGCTCATTGCCCTTTGTTCTATTGCTGCATGCACAGAAAAGAGTACACCCCCATCAACTTGACTCCTGTACTTTAGATATTTAAAAGCACTTATAAGATCTCCGTTCAGTCTTCTCCAGATAGGAGAGTCCCAAGTCTCTCAGCCTTTCCTTGTGTGGGAGATGCTTCAGGCCCTTAATCATCTTTGTTGCTCTCCACTGGACTCTTTTTATGAGATCCCTGTATAGGTGAGCTGAGAAATAGAGATAATACTACAGATGTGTCCTCACCAGGACAGAGTAAAGGGAAAAGATTATGTCCCTTGACCTGCTGGCCATGCTCTTTTTAGTGCACCCCAAGTGCATTGAATAAGCTCCCAAATGCTCTAACAATGGCAGCTTCTCGGTTTCCAAAATGTCCTTGAGCTTCTAAAGAACAAATGCAACTACATCCAAACTGCCATAAATATTTCAAGATTTTAAAATATTGTTCCTAAGTTCAAAAAATGATGTAATTAATATAGTTTGGCACTGGTCTAATGAAATAAGTATGGCTTCAAGGGAGACATTTGGATACTGGCAGCATCGAAGATGGCAAGACAATGGCATAAATCCTTGATGATACTTAAAAGGTTTAAATAACTCCCTAATGAGACTGGATAAAAAGATGGGATTGGACAACAGTGTTAAAACCTGCCTAACACAATCTCACAATTTAGGTAGAAAGCATACTGATAAGTGTGGGCTTGGTTCAGAGCATTTTTAGTCCACCTTTAAAAAAGTGGAACTCAAGTAATTTTTGAGCATTTTTTTGCTCAAATTCAGCATTTTTTGTTCTGATTTATGCCAGTACAAATGAGAGAAGAATTTACCCATATGTCTTCCTGTATGCCTATAATAAATCCAGCAGGCTATCAGTGCTATATAAATAATATGTTAAGGTAGGGATAAATTGCCAGACAGAGGGTTACGTATAAATATTGTCAAAAATTGGGTTTATAAGGTGATCTTATGACATAGCTTACAAATATTGTCATCACACGCACTTTGTTTTCAACAGAATATTCAGAAACAGTTTGAAATAGAAGAAATTGCATTTCTATGATGAGGGGGTGAAAAATTTGGGGTTCTAGTGAAATTTCTAACAAAATTCTGTGGCAGATTTAGAAGCTTAATTTTAAGTTGCTGATTTCTCTGTGTATCTTACTATGTACCTATTTATTGATTGATTTATTGATTTATTCAGGTAATATGTTTTATGATATAAAAAAATAAGACCCTTACGAACATCAGTAGGGAACAAGAGGAATCAAAGATTCTTTGTAAATACTGAACTAAGTTCCATCTAGTTTGTAATGTGTTGAGAGGTCGAGTTGTTTAGCTTTTGTCCTCTTCAATCGCCACCCTTGTTTAATCTGATGCTTAGCTTCAAAGTTGTCAGTGTCATTTAGAGAGCATTTAACAGTGAAGATAAAATCACTACTTTTCTTTATCCCCCCAAGGCACTCTAGTGAGGGCTTTTCCTTTAGTGGTTTG
The DNA here is from genome assembly GCF_987193195.1 of Phasianus colchicus. Taxonomy (NCBI): domain Eukaryota; kingdom Metazoa; phylum Chordata; class Aves; order Galliformes; family Phasianidae; genus Phasianus; species Phasianus colchicus. Next base: position 102,287,760 of record NC_143436.1, read on the forward strand.
CTAAATTATACACAAATAGATACAAATGAAATGAACATGAAAATGGTCAAGCTGTTATTAGATTTATGCTTCTTCTAGTTAATGCTCTAGGCTTTGGTTTGCCTAAAATTATTTTTTAAGTATGTGTTTACATCTGAGCACTGTGAATTTGACCAAATTTTTGTCTGTGGCAATCTACAAATTGCCAGCATGGAAAAGTTAACTTATTTGATCTCTGTATATCTTGTCCACTGATGTTAGTAGGATACAGCTATTGTACAAGAACAAGACAAGGGACCATCCTTAAAGCATGGTCCCTTAAAGCATGTGGTAGACTCCAAATTTTTGGGCCATGAGAGACTGAAATGCTGTCCTTTTATGGTTTAATTATTCTGCTCTAGTATCACAAAGAGATTATAAATCTCACTCAACCAACCATCTTCGAATACCTCGGCATAAGAAAATCCTCAAATGGTGGACATTCTTTCTCACAGTCCTTTCTTTTTGCTTGTCTAGATGCACATTTTCCTCATAGGTACATAAATATCTTGCAGTGCTAAATGTGAGGCATTCTTCTTCCCTTTTTTCCTTCCTTCCCTTTTCTCTTTTTCTTTTTTAATACTCTACATCATGCACAGTGCAAAACACAATATGAAAATGATAAGGCACTCACTATCTATTTACAGACCTTGTACAAGAAATTGTAGACAGGTTTGAACCCAGACCTGTGGACTATCAGACCCTCTCCTCCTCTAGAGGCCATCTGAGCCTGTATTTAGAATTGAGCATAAGGCAGAACAGAATATCTTCCCCTCCCAGACTCAGTCTACCTTGATGATGTTTTTTTGTTTCCTTGTTTTATATTTATGAAGTATTTGTTGTTGGTTTGGTTTTTGTTTATTTATTTTAAGATTATTCAAATTCCAATCAGAATTCTAAAATCTTAAAAAGTCCACCAAACCATAGAAGTCCCAGGACATACTACTCTGTAACGAATGCGAGATCATCACCACATTTGTGTTGTAGAATTCATATTAAAACAGATCGAAATGTTCAATTATTAATGGAAGGAAACAGGGGAGATAGAAAGCTTTGAGGATGGCATAATGAAATAACTGCAGGAGATACAATACTTAGGAAAGGATGCTAAAAAAATAGAATCATAGGGTTTTGTTATTTTCCCTGGCAGTCTCTCAAATACCAGCATGGAAAAGTAATATTTACTTTATTTGATCCATGTACACCACGTACACTGATGTCAATAGGAGATTTTTATTTTTTTTTTTTAACACAGATTTTAGTGAGTATATCTGGCTAGAGACCTATTTTGTTTTCTGTTGTTTTTAATGAAGAACTTCTTAATTTTAAGAAGAAATTAAACAATTAAACAGTATTTTCTGAGATAAGATAAATAGTATGTATTTGCTTCTCTTGATGCACTAAGAAATCAAAAAATCTAGTCCCCAGTCACTTATATTAATTAAAAATTTTCTAGGGCATAGTTTAGTGAATATCACATGCTATGGGGCATTCATTATGCCCAAGAGTGGAGTAACAAACTAATCTTGTGAGAAATCCCAATGCTCAAAAATGAAAAGGCTAAGCAAGTAAAGAACCTTAAATAACTTAGAGTACATTTCAAACCTAAGAGGATGTTTTGCAGAAGATCTAAGTGACCTGTTATCTAAAAAAAATGTGAGTGTCTATAGTCTGCTGATCTATGTGTTTTGTGAAGTTAATGGAAAATGCAAATTCCGCATTCTTGAAAACAGTGGTATGTTTTCAACAATTTTAAATTTGAGGCTTATCCCTAAATCACTACAAAACAACTTTTAGACCAATTCACAAGCTTTACTCTTCAGGACTTTTCGACAACTAATGATATGATCACATAAAACTACTGTTTTGCCTTTAGTTGCTCACTGAAATCATGAATCCATTTGTTGTCTCTCAAGTTGATTTTAGTTTTCTTCATTATCTCATTCTTAATATTCATCCTTAATATTATTACTGACCTTTTATGGTATAACTATTTTTTCTGGCTTTCGTTCTGTAACTCTTTTATGATATGTATATCATTAGCTGATTCTAGTTAAGATTTGTAATTAACTGGCTCATTGTATAGAATCCTAGAATCACAAGGTTGGAAATGACCTGCAAGATCATCTAGTCCAACCATCCTCCCATACCATTTCTACCACAAGCCACTAAACCAGATCTCGCAGCTCCTCATCCAGACACCTCTTGAACACTGCCAGGGACGGCGACTCCACCACTACCCTGGGCAGGCCATTCCAGTGCCTGACCACTCTCTGGGAGAAAAAGTTCTTCCTTAAGTCTAACATAAACCTCTTCTGATACAACTTGCGGCCATTTCCCCAGGACCTGTTTGTTGCCTGGGAGAAGAGGCCAAACCCCTCTTCACCACAACCTCCCTTCAGGAAGTTGTAGAGTGCAATGAGGTCTCCCCTGAGCCTCCTCTTCTCCAGACTAAACAATCCCAGCTCCCTCAGCCGCTCCTCATAGGACTTGTGCTCCAGACCTCTCACCAGTTTAGTTGCCCTTCTCTGGACACGCTTCAGGGCCTCAATGTCTTTTTTTGTAGTGAGGGGCCCAAAACTGAACACAGTACTCAAGGTGCAGCCTCACCAGTGCTGAGTACAGAGGGATGATTACCTCCCTGCTCCTGCTGGCCACACTATTTCTAATGCAGGCCAGGATGGCGCTGGCCCTCTTGGCCACCTGGGCACACTGCTTGGCTCATGTTCAGCTGAGCATCAACCAGCACCCCGGTCCTTTTCTTCTTCACAGTCATCCAGCCACTCATCCCCAATCCTATAACACTGCATGGGGTTACTGTGGCAGCGCTATAGTGCTGTACTGTCTGTCCATTTTATTAATGTGCTTACATTTCATTCTAAGCTTTCTGGCATGTGGCACTATGTAATCTTGATGATGTACCACATCATGGAGTTATCTCTAGATCTGAGTCCGTGACAAGGGCACAGGCCCAGGAGGAAACAAAAGAGAGGGGAAAAAAAAAAACAAAAAACTAGCCCATCTTTTTGGTGTGGTCCGACAGGCCCCGGCCCCTGCAACTAATGAGGTAAGGCCGTGTAGGGAGATAGCAGATGGGTCTTAAAAAAAAGCAAACAACGACACCAACTTTTTTTCCTGTGTGCACCAGGTCCTCTGGAAATGCTGCTCCTCCCCTCCTGTCCAAGAACCCCAAAAAGCCTAAATGCCTAAAAAAGGCATAACCTAAAATGCCTAAAAAAGGCAGCCCACAGAACCAGAACATTAACTCTTTAATTCCCACTGTTTTACATAATATTCTGATGTGGAATTCCAACAACAAAAATCACAAAACCAAAACACCAAAGAACCGGCATTAAGGCTACAATAATTTATGCAGGAATAGTAAAAGAATACATATTATGATTACTTTTGCTCAATCCAGCTAAGTAAACTGATGCCCAGAAATCCATAGAAATAGAAAAAATTCAAGATGAGTTCAAATTTCTTGGACTGTTGTCATCATGAAGAATGTTCTTCCTTTGGAATATAAATTGTGTTAATACTGTAGTCAGTACAGTTCTGCATTGATGTTACTTTCTATAGCTATATGTATGCAAAAGTCTTGTGGAATGTTCATTTGGCAAGTGAATTGTATCCATGCTTTCATTCACTTTCTGAAGAACCGTGTTAAATTCTTGCTATATGCAAGACCGACAAGTAAGTTTTGTGGTCTCTTCTTGTGTCCTACGAAGGAACACTTAAGTCTACATTTTATGGTAAATAATAATGACTCATGAGAATTGTCTTGGTAGAGTTTTGATTTTGCTTAATTAATCTGAAAAAATTGAAAATGTGATGTATTAAGGTACAGATCTCATTCTACCCAGATCATTTTGTCTGTGCTCTTCTTCTTAAATGTATTTCTTCAGTTTGACATTGGTCTATCTTGTTAATACATATACTCTCAATAAGAGAGACTACGATCTGTTTTCGTAATCTGCCAACTCTGTTACAGATCTGAATGGCTGGATATGGATGCAATTGGCTAAGAGTTGTCTTCATACTGTCTGCCATCAGCACAGTCAGAATTAAAGGAAAGAAGAGTTAATTTTTTAGACAGTGAACTGAGAAAAAAATGTCCCAGAGAAAGGGCAGTTACTGGGAGCAAGTGTGGGAAGTGCACAACAGAGTACAGTAATCTGAAACAAAATTCCCAAACATAAGATTTACAACTTCTGTACTAAAAGATTGTATTAGTTAAAAATAAAATAAAATAAAATAAAATAAAATAAAATAAAATAAAATAAAATAAAATTTTCAGTTGGAACATCTGTTTCTGTGATGGCTACTTAACTGAGAAAGGGAAAAATAGACTTATTCAGAAAGCACTGAGGAGAAAAAGTGTAGTGATTCTGTGAAGATATTCTTCTACTGTGTGACAAGTATGAAGGTAGGAACTGTAGGCTTTTAAATGCAAGTAATCCATCAAATTAATTTTTCAAGAGGTTATTGATTATAATGCTGAGTATAATCTCAGTTCATCTATGTTCTGTGGCAAGACTGGATTTCAGAAAAAAACCTACTGAGTTTATTCTGACACATGAAATCTCTTTTACTGTGGTGTCAAAGATAGAGATGATTTCCTCTGAACTTCCTTTGTGGTTTTCTCCTTTACCTATTCCACTATTTCCTGCAAGTTCTGGTTAGAAAACATGAAGAAGGCACCAACCTTGCTCATGATTGTGGGATTTTTCCACAATAAGAAAAGAATTAAGGAAACAAGAAAGTTAATAAGGGGGGCAGATCCCTGTGGGGGGGCTGTGATAAGGAAATTTGTAATATTCAAAGAACAGTGGGAACCTTTTAGTGATGATTACTGAATTCCTGAAGGAATAAAGGAGTTCTACTTTATTCTTCTGAGAACTCAGATTTTATGGATAATAACATTAATACCTCAAGTACGTAGACAACTAAGAATTCAAGAATTTATATCAGACTCAGAAATTAAAAAACAATTTTCTACAGCATGAAATCTAACAGCTTCCAAAGAAACAGAACTGTCTTAAAATGGTGTTTGCAGACTTACATTTTGTTTGTACATTTGTGCAGAGTTTCTCCTTAATTTAGTTCTGTTAATGTCCACTGATCATATGTTTAATATTCAGATGCCTAACATTTTTTTCTTTTTAAATTTAGCAAGATGGCTTTCTCAGTGGTATTGAAATGTAACAATACAGAAACAACTGACAAAGTCCTTTGTTGCTGCTCATGTGTTAACAAGATGAGATTTTTCACAGTTCATATACAGGATAATAACTTCTGCTACACAGAAGAACTGTAGATTCTGAGGACAGCCCATGGTGATCTATTCTAAGCCTCATAACAACCTCACAACATGAGCAAAGGCAATTTTCTCTGATAAGCTGTGGCAGGTACCCAGTGTTACTGTTTACAGTATTTGCATACCTCAAAGATAGCATTTTGGTTTTTTTATTATTTTAAACAAAAGAAAATCAAACTGACTTGTTGGATCTTAAATGCTTACAATTTAAAATGGGCAATGGAAAATAGAAAATGTTAAAGTTTTTAGTAAGTCATTACAGGTTCTAATTCCCTATAGTTCATCTTGTTTATTAATTTATATTTATCACTACAAATGTTCATGTGTTTGTTCCCTTAAGAATCCTTAATCTGAAAGAAATTTCAGCGGTGAAACTTCCAGCATAAGAAGCTGGATCTGTTTCTTTCATAAGGAAGAATAAATAAATCAATAGTAAACAATAGTAAACAGTGCACACCAATAAAGGTATTTATCTTCATAAAACACAAGGTCATAGAAATAACTGAAGAAAAGGAATTGTCAGCAGGACAAGGGGAAGTAGCAGGACAAGGGGAAATGGTTTTAAGTTGAGGGAGGGAAGATTTAGGTTGGATGTCAGGGAGAAGTTCTTTACTGTGAGAGAGTGGTGAGGTGCTGGAAGAGGCTACCCAGGGAGGCTGTGCATGCCCCGTCCCTGGAAGTGTTCAAGGCCAGGTTGGATGGGGCCCTGGGCAGCCTGGTCTAGTATTATATGTGGAGGTTGGTGGCCCTGCATGTGGCAGGGGGGTTGGAGATTCATGATCTTTGAGATCCCTTCTAACCCTGGCCGTTCTGTGATTCTGTGATTCTGTGATTATATACTGTCTTATCAAACTCCATGCATGTTTGTGTTAGTTTTTTGTGTCTCCAGGGTATTATCCAAGTTTTAAAAATGAAGGAAGATCTTGAAAATTTAATTTATAAATTGAAGACAAAAGTAAATAATTCAAGAATGAAATACTAATTTGAAGAGGATTATTTTGTTGAAAAAGAAAAAAAGAAATCACTGCTTTAAATGTCAGAGGTGTATAAAGATGTTCTCAAGCTTGTAGAGGACTGAGAATATCATTGAAATTATCAAATTTCCCTTATAACTTTACACTTCACTTGTTATGTTGTTCTTCTCCATTCCCTCCTCCCAGGTCATTAACGTCCATCTGCTGTCTGTGTTCAGCATCAGTACAAATTTACATTGATCTTGATTAACTAGAAGGCATAAATCATGCCTAAGACATAACTGTGAGCAAGCATACAGAAATTGTGTTTGTCTCAACCTTTCACCAGGAATTTCAACCATCCCAGGTTCAATCACAGTTTTAAGAAAAAAATATGTGGGGAAAAAAAAGAAAAAAAGAAAAGAAAGAAAGAAAGAAAGAAAGAAGGCCATCTGCAATGAAGAAAGAGTAGCGTCTTCACATTTTAGTTGTTCTGTTCCATAGACATGAATTTCACAAATCTGCATGGCCAGCTAATGAGCGGGAGTGGTAAAGCATGATGGCATACCACCCATGAATGCTGCTACAAATGTTAATCTGCTGCTGGGCAGAGTTGGGTACAATTTCATCTTAAATTGCTGATGCCTGAGCTGATTTGCCAGAGCCTGAAATGACTTTCCAAGGTACAATGCAATGTATCAGCTTTCAGAATGATTCATTTTTCTGAGTTATTCTATACATGAATCTGGCTGTAAAGGAAAGTTGATTAGTCAGTTCCTCCATGCACTAAGTTCAGTCTTTTGCCCACAGTTCAATATAGATAGGAAAGTGACTAACTTGTCATTTTTTTCTTTTACAAACAGCTGCTGGAGCTTAATTGGTGAGGAAGAAAATGCATCATCAGTTATAATTTGTAAAGCCTTGAGGCTGGCAAAAAAAAAAAAAAAAGAAAAAAAAAAAGAAAAAAATCAATGAAGGAAAATCAGGAGAAAGGGAAAGGCAATAGAAAATTGGGGGAAATTGGAAAACAATCACTTTAAAATAGAAAGTAGAGAATTATGAATAAACTGGAAAAGAACAAATGTGATGGAAACAGGGTGAAAATTGCTGTCATCATGCTTTAAAGTTAAAAAAATTTGGATGTATATATATACAAAACAGAGATACAGCAGAGGTCCCTGGAAGCTCATCTGGAAGATGTATTACTATATAATGTTTAAGAGGCAAGTTACTATAGTTTGCCTCTAAATAAGCATTATTTTCCTCAGGCAGAGTTGTACTGTGGCAGTTGCATACCTTATGGCTTGTATATAACCAATTATATGCAAATGGGACTTTGGGTACCATTCTTTCCTTCGAACATCTTTGAGATTGCAGCTTGTTATCCTACTACAATCTTTGAGAGAAATTTACACTGGGGCTCCAGATGATCTCTGTAAAATCATGCAGTGAGATTGTGATAAAGCAGGTAATTGAATATAATTTGCCCCATCCTCAGCCAAGTCAGATCCTGCTGAATCATTTTCTCTTCTTTCAGGGCTGGAAGGAGATATGGTTTGATTGCAATTATAACTGATTATAACTGCATATATATGTACCATACACAGTAGGTATATATTTTACCTACAAAATAATCCACTTTAATTTCAATATGTAAAATGAAATTAACTGGTAAATCAATGCAACCTGTCTGCTTTAGACTGATTTCAGGAGGAACAGGTAATCATAAACTCAGAATCACAAAGATGTTCAGAAAAATTCCCAAAGATCATAGTGATGATCTGTAATCAATTTATGTACCTTGTTTAAGCAACCAGACAGAGTCCTGGACAACCTGCTTGGCTGACTCTGCTTGAGCAAGAAGGCTGGACTAGATGCTCTCAAGGCATTCCTTTCTACCTCACTGATTCTGTGAAGCTGCTTCCTAAGGTCTCCAAAGAACACTGAATAAAAAGAGGTGTGAAAAAAATACAACTCTCTCTCTAATCACTTCTACTTTGTTACAACACTTTCCAAAATCTCTCTGTGCCTAGATCCCTGGCCATCCCTCCCTTTGCAATTCAGTAACAATGGTTGCATTTTTTTAAGAACCCACTATCCTTTTTCCTTCAGTCTCGGCATGAAGCACCCACTGTGACATAAAACTTTTTCATGTAACAGTTGAAAAAGTGATCTGAACATTCTCAAAGTTAAGGTATATTTGATCTTTTGACATATTTTTGTGAAGTAGACGTTTGGAAAATAGTCAAGCAAGCAAGAAGACAAGAAATGGACACACTGAAGACAAAATATTATTGTGTTTGCTCATAAAGCAAAAACAAATTATGATTAAAAAGTTTCATATTTTCAGGTTTTAGAATTCATACTTCAGTACTGCACTCTAGTCTCCAGTTTGGTCTTTGTAAGCCTTCAGCTTCAGGTCTTCTGTTCTTTCAGATCTGGTAGTCCAAGATAAAATTAGCAGGTAACTACTCTTCAGCTGAGTCACTTTCACTGATACCTATGAAACATTTCACTCCCAAAATAAAATGCTTTTAACCATTTCAGTGCTGACTTTGTATGACCAATATGTAATAGTTAAAAAATGAACTACCCATTAATAATTATTCCCATTTTAAATTGCAGTCATCATCTGGTGACATTTAGATCTTTTTCATTGTATTAGAATACCTTGAGATATGACATCAAACCTTCTTCAATTCTTTGCTTTTTTAATGAGAAATATCATGCAATGGTTTTCCTTACAAAGAAAAATAGACATAGCCAGTTGCTGGAACTAAAAGCTTTTAACTTCTCTTTCAGTTATCAAGGAGATTGATGTACAAAATCTAAGTTCCTCAGCTTCCTTTTCCACATACATATTTGCAAATGTTGCCCTTAAAATTCACAGATGTCATGGAACCAGTGATTCTGTCTGAGTTTTGCAAAGCAGACATTAGTATGCTTCATCCATGAAATGCAAGGTTGGTCTGTCTTTGAGACAAACTAAAGTCTTGTGAACATAACTAGTGAGGTGATAGTCCAAGCTAATAAATGCCTTTGAGATTTTGACTTCAGGGAAGGACACCACATTCAAAAGAAAAGCTGTATACAGTAGTCAGCAAATTATGTGCTATAGGGGTTAAGACATTTTAAAGTACACTTCTTACATTCAAGATCTATCATCTGCTTCTCCATGTGTATCAGTAGCAAGACTACCTGGTCCAACAATTGCTAAGCAATGACAATATAATCAATTCCGATTTTATGGTTCTGTTCCTAACACTTGACTGATTTTTACAAGATAACTAATGTGACAAACTAGACTTACAAATGTATTATTAACTACAGTATTTTATTCAAATAATCTATCCATATACATTTTCCTTTCTGAAATTCATCAAAAGATACTCAGTAATATAATATTATTCTTAAAAATGTGAAAACATAACTACAGGAACTATTAATAATATGTATCTAGATTCACTACATGATTAGTAGAGAACTCCTCCTTGGAATGACTGTCAACAAGTGTGAGTACTTTGTCTTACATCTTAGAGAAACTTACCTTTGCCCACAGAGTATGAGTGTGCTTGGGAATCTTTTTTCTACATCAAAATAAGACTTTTTTATGCTAAACACTCAGGTGAAGACAGTGAAGCCAGTTATTCCTTATACTATGCTGGAGACTCCTCAAAATGTTATTTAAAGCTTCCTTTCTGTATACATGAGGAAGATCACAAAAAGTATGTACCATGTAAGTAATTTATAAGATAATTTTCTGCTTAATGTCCATATCCTCAAAAGTGTTTCAGCATTTAACTTTCTAAGAGATATTTAACCTCTCAACTTTATGGAGGCCAGAGTCTGAGTGCATTGAATATACTTCGGAAGGGCAAGACCTCACATGTGTATTGGGTAACACGTAAGGAGATAGTTGAAGGTTGGGGATACTCACATGTGTTTGAACAGTAAAATAACTGAAATAAGTTCTAATCTGCTTCGGGTATTCTGAAGTAGAAACACTGTGATGTTGGAGCTGCCATTAATAAGAGCTAAATTAAGTCTTGAACAATAATTTTCTTTTAATAGTGTAAAGTCACAGGGGATAAATTTATAGTGAAAAATGGAAAAACAGTGTAAAACAGAAAATCTTTGGATCTGACAATTTCTTCTAAGAATAGGGTGAATTCCAGCAAGAATGCAACAGTAAAAATCAGATTTTGCACACAAAGGCAACGTGCTTGCGGCTATTACTTTATTTAAGTACTTTTTATGAAAGATAAATACCATGGTTAGATTCCCAAGAGACTGTAAAACCTGTGAGTAACCATCCTTTCAATCTTGTCTGGAAAGTCATCCCTTTAAGCAGAGTTGGCAGAAAATGAGTCAATAAAATCTTAGTATGTGACATTTAATCCATGGCATAGACCACAATATTGAGATCACTTGGATATCTTTCATACTGATGAGGTACTAGAGTGGTTTTGCAGAAACATCTTCTTACTTCTCTTGTACTGGGGAAAGTCTGTCAGTACCAGCTTCACAAGGTCTGATATTGTGGTATATCCCTAACCAGAGAAGAAACTTGTTGTGTGGTAGCTCTTTAGCCACTTTCCTCTTCAGAATGACTAGTTATACTGAATTTCAAATTTTTCAGCAATAAGCCACATCTTCTAAGTCCAGTTGCATCTTTTTACAGCTTATGGCAAACTATGGCAAATGTTATTTTTTTAAAAAACTTATATTTAAAAATATTTGCTATGAGAGTTGGGTATTTCCTACTCTGGTGAGAGTATGTATTTCGCTTCACAGTTAAAGACTATTGTGATTTTGCCAGGAAGGTAGCTAATTATTGTCTGCCAACACAGTCAAGAATGGTCGAGCCACTCCACAGTGACACCAGCATCTCCAAATCAGAAAAAAGACAAAGGTACACTCTCAAGAAATACTAAGTAAATTGCCTTTATAAATAAATAGCAGTAAATGTGGTGAAGATGTGATCGAATCTACTTGATCACCTGAATGGATTTGAACCTTAATGAGACTAAGATTTCCCTAGATTAAAAGTCTTCTTCAAAAACAGTGGAGTCTTCATCTAGCAGTACTCTGAACAGATGCCCACTCTGTCAGCTGAATCAGGTAGACAGAAAAATTTTGAGCTGATCAAATTATAAAGTGTAGAAAGACATCTTCTATTACTGTTTTTCTTTTAAACTGCAAGTATCTCCATTTTCAGTTATACTAAATAACATTGTCATTTTATTTTAACCTTGGTGAAGATTGAAGATAACGATACTGGATGTTTTATATGCAGTGCCTATGCTTGTACAATGAAAAATGGCAGGGAAAATAACTAGGACTAGAATTTAATGCTTTGTACTAGGAATATGTTATCATTTTTCCAGTGTAGTTTTGACCCAACATCTAGTCCAACTCCCCTGCAAGGAACAGGGACATCCACAGCTCAGTCACGTTGCCTTGCCTTGAAAGTCTCCAGGGATGGAGCAGCGACCACATGTCTGGGCAACCTGTTCCAGTGCCTAACCACTCTCACTGTAAAAGATATTTTCCTTACATCTCACCTAAATCTACCCACCTTGTGCGTGAAACTATTTCCCCTTGTTCTATAACCACAGATCCTGCTGAAGAGTCTCTTGCCTTCTTTCCTGTAGCTCCTCTTTAAATACTTAAATGCCATTATCAGGTCACCTCACAGTCTTCTCCAGGCTGAACAGCCCCAGATCTCTCAGCCTGTTCTCATAGGAGAGGTGTTCTATCCCTTGGATCATTTTTGTAGCCCTCCTCTGGATGTACCCCAAAATGTCTGTGTCTCTCCTGCGCTGAGGACTCCCCATTTGAACACGATACTCTGGATGAGGTCTCACCAGTGCAGAGCAAAGGGGCAGGATCACCTCCCTCAACCTGCTGGCCATGCTTCTTTTGATGTACGCCAGGATACTGTTGACTTTGTGGGCTATGGGGACACATTGCTGGCTCATGACCAGATTCCCATCCACCAGTACCCCCAGGTCTTTTTCAGCAGGATTGTACTCAAGCCTTTTATCCCCCAGCTTTTACTGGTAGTGACCCCCTGCTTGTATTGGTAGTGCACAGTTTGTATTGGTAGTGATTCCACTACCCTTTGGAGGTAAATAACTTCAAAACCTACCTTTAAATTGCAGTCTCCTGAACATGTCTAAGGATAACATAAACACTAAAAATATGCATGATTTTTCATTAATTTGTATAAGTTCAGAACATTCCCCCTGTCATGGTTTTATGTTTTTTGGTTTTCAATATTCCACATCAAAACATCATGTAGTGTACTGGAATTAAAGTGTTAATGCTCTAATTCCAGGTACCTGTCCCCTGTACATTACAGAAGTCATGGGATCTGACCCTTCCGGGTGGGGCGGTCTCTTACTGTCTGGCAGTGGGTGCTGGAGGGTGCTTTCCTAGCCGTTCCAAGCTTTTCAGGTTTGACTCGGTCTCAGGAACTTTCTCTCCTATCTTATTTGATTTATTAGTCTCAATTTCAATTAGATCGTATTATATTGTGTTATCTTGCATTCCAATATCATAGTTAGTAAAATAAGTTTTCCTCCATAGATTGTTGCCGCTGTTTTTTTTTTTCCTCCCTTCCTTCCTTCCCATTGTGTGGGGCTGAAGGGGGTGGGGGGCAGGGGCCTACTGCCCCCTGTCATGGGCATAGATTGATCTAGTTAACTTCAAGACAGATTTTGGTGGAGAATGTGGGCAAAGCTGCTTTTTAGCTTTTAGAACAAATCTCTCTCTCTGCTCTTAGAGAGCTTCGTTAGGGAGCATTATCAGTAGTTCAGGTTTTTGTGCTTGAAAACGTGACCTTGAAAGACTAGGCGTACTGCCAGTATTCTGGGATGTTTGTAAACTTTGAGCACTGCTTAGTCTGGGTAGTGCCTTTTTTCTTTTTTTTTTTTCCCCTCCTCATGTTAGCTTCAATTCATTAACCCCTTTTTAGCAGATACCAGCGATGAACCCACTCTTTATTGTGGGGGCGCTGTGTAAGGGATTAAAAGCTATGGTGTTACTCACGACTTACTGGCCAATCAGTGTCATAATTACTTGTTGTGGAACTGTGTTCATATATAACCAAATAAGGGCACTGATGGAGTCACCTGTATGCAATGTGGTATGATATGAATTTTGACATTTACATCCCAGATGGAATGGCTAATTTTACAAACAACTACATCCCAGATGGAATAGCTAATTTTACGAACAACACGATGTTCAGAACAGTTTCCAGGCTTTCCTCTCGGTTTGTTAGGCGTTTTTCGAATACTGAGTTAATGCTCATGTTTGTGGGTGTACCCCTGTTCATATTATCAGTCTCCCTGACTGTATTCCTATACAGGCGTGGTAAGTGGAAGGAGTCTCCTCCAAAACCAGAGAATGCTGACTGGCAGGGAATATGGAGAGGTTTAGGAAAAATCTTAGAAGCATGGGGACCTACAATGTCATGGGATTTCACTCTTGAACAGCTGTGGGATCCCGAGAAACTAAGTCAGTATTTGAGTCAGGGATGGTGCGGCTTACATAAATCTAAAGAGGTACAACTTATTTGGGGTTTGACTTGTGCTTACCATGCCCTATATAATACTGTTTTGGAGAGAGAGAGTTTCTGAGCTGAGGTTCAAGCCAAAGGGGAGAATCTCCAAGTCAAATCTGATCAATTACAGGAGACACCAGTAACAATATCAGTTGCCCCTGTGAAAGGTACAAAATGGAAACGAGTGTCCTCGCATCTAGAACGGAAAAAAGAAGAAGCAGAGGAGGAGGTGGAGGAAGATACAGGTGAGGAGCCCTCCTCAGAACCACCATCATCAGGAAAGGCAAAAGTAAAAATTAAGAGACATGCAGAAGAGAGTGATGAAGAGGAAGTCTCTATTACTACTCGTCGGCCTCTGAAGATGACTGAAATCCAAGGATCAAGAAAGGAGTTTACACAGCGCCCAAATGAAACTCTCGTTTCCTGGTTGGTTCGCTGTTGGGATGGCGGGGCCCGTAGGTTGTCTCTAGATGGTAATGTTAGTCACCAACTAGGGCCAGAGATTCATCTATTGACAGAGAAATTAGTTGATGTTTGGATGGGGCTGCCCCCCTCTGGGAACAAGTGTTAATAGCCGTGAAGGAAAGGTACTCCTCCAAAGACGGCTTGAAGCCTGTGAAGAGAAGGTGGGATACTGCTGAAAAGGTATCCAGTATTTGAGGGAAATAGCCATGGTGGAAATGTTGTATGACCCTAACTTTGTTCCTAACCACCCACGCCAAGACCACGACCCTGAGAGGGTGAGGACAACGACTGATATATGGCAGAAACTTACAACAACAGCACCAGACAGATATGCCGGTACACTAATGGCAATGTTTGACAGATACCAGGACCAACAGAGAAGACCCTTAGTTTTTGAATTGATTCTTACACTCCAAAACTATGAACAACAGCTAATCCCAAATCATGCTTCCATTTCCGCCATCTTACAAATAACGGACCAACTGAATGAAATGCAAGAGCAAGTGTCGTTACTGATTAATCGTGACAAACCTGTAGTAGTACCAGAAACGCTTGATGAAGATCAGGATAATCAAGAGTCTAATGAAGGAGCTGATCAAACTAATGCAAATCCAACTAGTTAAAGATGAAGAACCCTCCTTCTCACATGCACCATCAAAAATCTCAGCTGTTAAAGGCAAACGCTTTCCAGCTCCAGTAAGGAATCCTACATCACAAATTGCCTTGTGGCGTTACTTACGTGACCATGGAGAAGACATGAGGAAGTGGCATGACCAAGCTATTCCTGTACTATGAGCACGGGTGAGCAAATTACAAAGCAGATCAACCACCAGTGCATTTGCTCTGGTTACCACAGGTAATGAATAGAGGGGCCCTGCCCTCAGCTGGGGGGGGAAAGAGATAATAGAGCTTATTGGGCTGTGTGGATCCGATGGCTTGGCACATCAGAACCACTGAAATGTAGGACATTGGTGGATACTGGTGCACAGTGCACTCTGAGGCAAAAAGTTTGGAACATCACCAGCAGAAGAGGTACCACGAGCTAAAGAGGCCCCACCGCTTACTGCCCCCTGTCACAGGCATAGATTGATCTAGTTAACTCTGTGACAGAAAATAAATAAACAAATAAATAAAAACAAAGGTTTCATATATATATCCCTTTTGAAGTAGTTAGTGTCACTAGCAATAGTAAATTATGTTAATATTCCAGTTATTGTGGCATAGTTATAAATGCTATTTCCAGCCATTTCAGTGGAAATATATATCAATTAGAATCACAGAATCACAGAATTGTAGGGGTTGAAAGAGACCTCTAGAAATCACTGAGTCCAACCCCCCAGCTAAAGCAGGTATCCTACAATAGGTCATCCCAGGTAGACATCCAAATGGAACTTGAATATCTCCATAGAAGGAGACTCCACAGCCACTATACTGGCATGTAACAAAGACCCAGTACTACAGAAATGTTTAGTACTGGAGTACTTTACCGGTGCTATACTAGGCAGGTACAAGAGATGTCTCTAAAGAGACTTGAATTGGTTACTACCAATGCAAAATATTATATTTTGAGGGGCGCCCCTCTACAGAACTAAAGTTAGAAGAGGAAATATTTCCTTAACATTCAGTGGAGTCAGTCAGTTCAGGTAAACTGGCAGCTGAACACTGGTTGAAAGAAAAGTATTTTCTTAATGTGTGCTCTGACTGCTTGTTTATTTGGGTGGATATGAAACAATTTAAACATCAAAAAGACGTAGAAAAGCATAGTTCTAATGTTTCTAGTGTTGACTGAAAACCCGAAATGGCAAAACAAGAAGATCAAAAAGGCAAACATGTTAGATTAGTTTTGCCAAATACTGTGCTGTCTAGAGAGTGAAATTAAAAAAAAGAAAAATTCTATTAGTCTTTCTCAGAGCAGTTTGCTTTAAAATCAATGAAGCCACATTAGTGTATAGACTTTCAGAATCACATATCCACCCCACACCACTGGAAAGTTGAGATGAGAAGATTGAAATGCCAACTGAGCATTCACAACCCTTATTGGCTTCACATTAAGTTGTAAGTTCTTATTTCCCAGCATCAGATCTTTTACACACAAAGCATCCAATAAAATCAGTGCACTCTACATTCCTGTAACATCAGAAACTTCATCCTACTGTCTTCAGTTTCTCTCCGTAGATATTCATGTCTTCACTGCAGAAAAGACAACTTTTACTCAAGCCACAAAGTTCCAATAACCACTCAAAAGACCTTAGCTTCTTTCTTTCTACTCAGTTTTAAAACCTATCTGACAATAGAGTAGGCAATGGTTAGTGCAGAATCCACGAGATAAAATTAGGAAAGTATCACTGTCTCCTTTACCATGGACTCTTCCAATTAATCAGTGCATATTATGAGATGCTTTACATTTAAAACATGCATTATTTCCATTATATCAGGATGTTTAAGCAGGAAAGTTGTCCAGAGAAATGATGTGGATCCAAAGCTATTCAGTTTATTTGTTTATGTATGTTGGTACAGTTCAACAGTTAATCATAGACTGGAGCACTCTGCCACAGCTGAGAAAAACACCAGAAGTGAACAGAATGTGCTGTTCAAGCCACACATTCTCAAGACAGAGCCTGATGGCACTTCATTCCTTAGTCAGAAGGAAACTATTTGAGATGGAACTCTATTACTTTAAAACAGTGAAAAGTACATGTGCTATGCTTCTCCCCCCTTCACTTTAACTTATCATTCAATGCATTACATGTCTTCAAGAAAGCACCCACCTTCACATAGGAGAAGGGGTCATTTTTAATATTATTTTTTCCAACGCCAAAAAACAAAAACAAAAATATACACACACAAAAAAAAAAACCCCACTTTATAACTCTATATATTTTTCCATATGTACTTAGTAAAACATTCTGAACATACATTCAAATCCTGAATCACAGAATAAGTCAGTTCTGTGGGCCTTGGTGTGAGCAAATTCTTTTTGAATAAAGCAGAAACTGAGTCTCCATCCAAGATCAGTACATGTAAAATTCATTTTAAAACAAACAAACAAACAAAAAAAACACCTGGTATATTAAAAAGATAGAAGACTGTTGCCGCTCTCTCTGCATCATTCGTTTTCTACCCCATAAGATGCTGCTTTGCCAGCGAAACCGACCCCTAACCGGGTCGGGGCCAAATGCTCACACAGACCCCAAGTATAGGTGAAGCAAAATGGCGTTTATTAAAATGTAGCAGGCACTTAAATATTCTTGTCCTGCTTTGTCTACACCCCTTGCATACACGCTGTCCTATTATGGGACAGCACCTGGCAAGCCCTGAGCATAGGGAACCTGACCCCGTCACACACCGTCTCCTCGCCACGCCTACTACAGAAGACCCCAGAGCTGTGGTTTGAAAAAACTGAGAACTGAGGTGAACGTGGTTTCACATCAGAGCAGAGTGAGTTAATAGCAATATAACATAGCCAGAAAATCAAAAAATGAATTCCATTTTGGCAATTACAATTTCTAATAGGAAAAGGAGGATTAAGAAAGACAGCTCTTATTAAGTAACCTAATGTCTTAATATGCTGACCTATTAGTTTTCTGATGCCTACTCATTACAGTTCTCGTCCATCTTATGTAGAATTTAGTTTTTTTGTTAAAGGTGCTGATTTTTTTTCTTGCATATTTTAAACTGCTGTATGAAGAATTTGCCTGAAACTTCAGTCGTCATAGAATTAAGTTGTCTGGTATGTCCATATCATCCAAATCATATTATACAAAAGATCCCTGTTTTTCAATTCGTGCAATTTTTATCATGGCAAATTTGTGTAACAAACAGACACACTGTAGATGTGAAATGTCATGTCTATATCATTAAATTTCTTAGATTAAAATATAATACAAAAAATCTTTTTTTTCTTTTATAATAACAACAGTATGTTGAGAAAGTAATATCTATTGAAAGGTTTTTTTTTATCAGAAAATTCTTATTTTTTCATTCTAAATGCTGTAATGATAGCTTTCTCTACCTGAAGAAATCCTCTCTTTAAGTGACAAAAATAGTTCTTTACCATCCGGAGTGTTGGACTTGAAAGTGACTATTTCTGAAAGAAACAAAACTGGTTTCTTTGTCACTCAGTTTTGGTAAGCACAGCATATTGCTTTGGAATATTAAAATTTTCAAAGTGAAAGCTGGACTTTTTTTTCTTTTCATTATATTTCCCTGGTTTTCATTAGTTCTATCCCAAAAATATATTGACAGAATAAGCCCTTATAGTATGCACAGTGTTGACTTGTAAAATCTATTAAAATAAAAGCTCAGAATCTACAATGCAATATTTCCAACACTTGAAAATATAGAAAAGAAACATGTTCCTTAATGTGAGAGAAGAAAAGAGAGTTATTTGCATGAAGTTATTTAATATTGTGAAAATCATTACGATCTTACTATTTTTAAAACAAACCTACTTTTTCAATATGTAGTTGATAACTATTTGATCAATTTAGGAGTAATAACTGGAGATGTCCACTGCTGCTTCAGAATACTACCCAACTTTGCTTAGTTTCACAATTAATTTCCCTTAACCCAATTTCTTTTCATGCTTCAGGGTGGAATATATTGATTAAATATATATTTATTTATTATTAAATATATATTTATATATATATATATATAAAATTATATATATATATATATATATATGTAAAACATCTAGCTATCTGTAATCCAGGAATGGATTTATTTTTATTCACCAGCTATACATCCCAATAATCCTTGTTCTGTGTTACAACAGTGCCATAACATTGCTGCATTATATTATTGCTGTATCACAAATCAAGTTCTGCTCGTTAAAAACTAATTAATTTTAATTCAAAAAGTGTGGACTACTCTTCAACTGGATAAAAATATAGGATACTAAAAAATTTCAGTTTGGGAATTAATGAACACAGCATTTTTATCCCCCACAGCATCAGACTGTTGAGTACAGATTGTTCTGAAGTGATGAGTATCGGAGGAAGTGTGCCAAGCCTGACTAGTACTTCCTTTTTTCCTGAACTCTATCATATTTTGTTATTAGACTCATACTGAGTAGCAGTCAAAGGGACATTCAGGTGTACTGCAATGTTGGTCTTCGAATTACAGAGGGAGATACTGGGAAGATTCCTACTAAACAAGCTTCAAATCAGCATTTTTTTTTCAACTGGTGTGCTTTCCTATCATGTTGTGATTTATTTTCCTCTGTCTTCCTGGTGGATCATCAGTTATCCACACTGGAATGACATATCGAACACTTCAAAGACTGTATGAATTTATGCTTTTTAATGACTTCTACTGATCTTTATTTATATGAAAAAATGCAACTATAATTACTGTGCAGGAGTAAGAATGTAAATGATGGCAAAGTTTTTGCATGGGGGGTATAGTCTTTTTTCTTTATATTTTTTCTCAGTCGTGTAAAAAGGTTTTAAGCAAAAATTGTATATGGTCTCATTAACATAATGAACAGAGGTATAATTCTGATATTTATAATAAGCTTAGGACTGGCAATCTGCTCTCTAATGCAATGATTTCAAAGTTAAGGTTTTAGCAAAAGTACTTCAAAATATTTCTCTCCCTATAAATACATTTGCTTCACAAATCTTCACAGAGAATTAACATAAGAATCTAAATAGGCCTTTTCTTGTGTGTTTTAAAACTACGTTGCCTATCTCTTCAGCCTTTATTGACATAAACAATATACCAACAGCGATAATGCTTTCTAATCACCAATATCTACAGTCATCCTGCTTGCAATTAGCTATCAATTGGAAGCTTTACGAATTCAAACTCCAAGTGCTGGAATTAACTACTTAGTATTAATTGCTCAGTAGTTTGGCCAGGCTCAAATGGTAGACAGTTAAAACCTATGAAATTCCAAGCATCAGTCTTAAACCACATTAGGTCCTAAAGGAAAACAAAACAGAAGAAAACAAAAACAAACACAAAAACAAAAACAACAACAACAACAACAACAACAAAACAACCTAAACCAAAGCCTAATCAAAACCCAGATATCATTGCTAGTACCTATTCCTAATTGAATCAAGTTACTCAGGTCAAGGCCAGCCAAAAAAATTTTACTTGGTCATATATTGTAGTATTGTAGACATACGTCTCTGGCACAGAGAACCTCTAAGTCTAAATTTAGAGCAAAGTTTTGTTTACTGCCCCTTTCTGTAGATTGACATGATGAAGTACGTCTGTGGAGTGAAGTGGGGAATTGAAAGAGATGACCTATGGGATCACATCAGGTAGAGGTGATGGTGTGATTTAAAAGAAGCTATTATTAAATTTATAACACCTTCAGGCCATGTTCCAGCTTTGTGCAGGTGGATATCTTGCTAATTCATATTTTCAGGCAGCAGAAAAACTGCTTGTTAGAAAGGTTAAGGTGAGCTCAGAAAGACTGATGAAAAGCACATTCTGTATGTCTGGTAGGTCAGTTTGGAAAGAGCAGCAAGAAAAGTCTGTCTTGTAATGTTAGAGCTATAATAAAACACTGTCTGTATCTAAAGATCAACTTTATATCCCCTGTAGATTGGCACAAGATTTTCACTGACGATTCTGAGCTTAAGGCTCAATAGTATTCTTGCCTCTTGCTTCATTAGTGTACTCTGTAGCTGGACTACAAAATAGCCTTCTTCCAGAACTAAGACAGGTAAGTGAAATCAGAGCACCTCTGTGCTGCCAAGGGTCAAATCATAGCTCAGCATGAGCAATGGTGCTGATATGGAGTTACATCTTTTGCAAAATGAAACTTTGCTTTTACCTTTATTATTTTCTTAAAGAAAAAAAATATATATGCTATTTACAGTAAAAAAAAAAAAAAGTCATTAAATATTTTGTTATGCTTAGGAACTAGACTTAGTCTGTGTCACCATCTCTGCTAAATCTCCCTGCCTTTTCAAGGTCTTTACAGATACATAAGATACATTTTCCTTGACTGCCCTAACTTATTGCACTGAACTACAAAAAAAAGGGGTGGAAAAAGGAGGGGAAAAAGGGGGAAAAAAAGGACGAATATGACCTTTTCAACATAATTTATTTGCTTTAACAACTCTAATTACTAATAGCAGGTAAAATACTAATATCTGTTGTCACTGATGTAAACAGACTAAGGTAAAATAGTTGAGGGCCACATTAAAATAAAACAGTACTTATGTAAATGACCTTTTACAAGTAATCAAAGGCAATGCTAAATATTTTTGAAAATTCCAATCTAATAAAATGTATTTTGTGCAACAAGAAATAAATATATTGTGATATGACTCAAAACATAAACACTACTGCAGTGTGAGATATATGAAATATATATGAAATAAAATGAAATATATTTAATTTTACCTGGCACTCCTAAGCAGAAAGCACTCAATGTTTAATTTGTGTTATAATTCTCAGAGGGGGGTGATTTTTGAAAATATTCTCTATTCAATCATCTTAAATGAATACAGAGCCATTCAACTTTCCTAGAAATAAGAACTGTTACACCAATTATCAAAAGCTGGGAGCTATCATTAAATTCCTGGCTTATGCCTCTGTAAATAGTTCTTTTTTTTTTTTTTTTTTTTTATTCACTTCTTGAATCACTCTGAAGAGTTGTTTCAGAACTAATATTTGACACAAAGCTATCATTTCAAAATCAAAGGTTAAAATACTTAGTTAATATATAATATAATATAAACAAATCAAGAAAGAAGATAAATATCTTGTTTGTTGATTTATGTTTTCCAAATAGACTGTCATTTTAAAACAAGAACTCACCCAGCTCCATTCAGAGGTATCTTCCCTTTTTCACTTTCCACTCCAGTCTTAAATGTGATAAAACTCACCAATAAAGTTCAACTTCTCCACACTACAACTTGAGGTGTGAATGACAAAATGCAACTAAGAATTTGTAAAATCATCTCTGAATTTTCGTTCTGTAATCTAATTTAACTGCATCAAAAGTTATTTAGAAAAGAAACACAATATTCTGTGCCCCAGTCTAGTGAGAAAAATACCTTCCAATTATTATGTATTGTGCTTTTATCGAACCACAGTTATCCAATGAAGAATCATTTTACTAGTGTGGATAAGAAGATATTATGTGAAAAGTAATAAGTCAGCATATTTCTTGCACTGTGTAAACTCTAAGAAGAACAGATGGAGTAAAAGAATTACAATGGTTATAATGCACAAAACATAATTTACATTTAAACAATTAAACATTTTGAATGAATGCGTTAATTAACGTCCAGTGCAAAACATTAAGTACTATATATGGAGCTATCAGTAGACTCGTGTAATTTATGAGCCATGTATGAAATGGTAATACTCATACAGAGCTATGTAACTCAGACTGCATTACAATAGCTACATATGCATTTGAGGATAACACTTGATGCACTTCAGAAGAATGAGTAAAAATGATCTATTAATTCTAAGAGACAGCTGGTTGCTCTTGTTGCACAGTTTAATTAAATTCTATCCAAATGTAATGGGAATCTTGCTAATTGGCTCTAGGAACTTGCTGAGCCAGGCTCATAGCCTATTATTAGCATTTGGTTATTTTCCTTTGCATTTCTTCCTGAGCACAGAGTCTACAAGGCAATAGTGTCTGGATTTCTTTGTGGATTTTTTTACTAGATTACTTTGATAACATGCAAAGGATCAAATCCTTCTGCCACTGTATATAGACTTTTGCAATAATACACCTCTATATTTACACTACTCAAGTGTTTTTGTGGGTTTTTTTTTTTTGTTTGTTTTTTGCTTTTACGGAAGCAAGATAGCAATGCTCAATGTTTACAAATATCCCAGAATATTGGCAGTCCGCCTGGAACTTTTCAAGGTCAAGTTTTCAGAGAGCACCTGTGAAGCAGATAAACTTTCCCAATGAAGCTTTCCAAGAGCAGAGAGAGAGATTAGTTCTAGAAAGCTAAAAAGCAGCTTATTGCCCCCATTCTCCACCAGGAATGTCAATGGTTTAAGGGCTGGTTCGGCTCAGTTCTGTGACTAGTGCGGCAGAGGGATCCACAGACCCGTGCCTCTGGAAAAGGGAACAGGGGACCCCAAAATAATTGAAAACAGCGGCAACAATCTGAGGTGAAACAAACTAATTTACTAAATATAGTATCAGAATGCAAGATAATACAATATAATTAGAATTGAAGCTAATAAATCAAAATATAATGAGAGACAGAATGTCTGAAAGGTGGATAGGCCTCACCACAATGCTGAGGTGAGATGCACAGTCCAGTTGAACAGCAGGGAGATGGGAGGAGAGCTGACGAAAAAGAGCTGATGAAGAAGAGCAGGCAAAGAAGAGCACATCAGGTGACCTTGCCAGGAGTTATATCTCCTCTCTAACCTCAAAGCCCCCTGGGGAATGTAGTAGTTCTTCTCCTCTGGACAGGTACCTGGAACTTGAGCGTTAATAGTTAAACTCCCAGTACACTACATGATGTTATGATGTGGAATACTGATAATCAAAAATCATAAAACCATGACACTAAGCATATTTCTTCAGCAGATGAGCATGCCAGATTTTTTAGATCCTTGTACACTGCATCCTCCCTCTGCTACTTTGAGTTAGTCACCTTACCTGTCTTCTTAAGTCTGCATGTCTTCTGGTAGGGCTGGATAGCCCAGCTATTGGCTTTCTTGACAGTTAATAACTGTTGGATCTATCCCACTTGAATGGCTTCTTGTACTAAACATTTCTAAATAGCAGCCTTTTTACTGCTCTGTCTAACCCTTTTCACCAGCAAAAGTTCTTCTTATTGCTTAAATTATGTGTTTCATCAGTAAACAATATCATTCTGGTACCTCAGAAGTTCAAACACCACCAAAACCAATCTTTTGCAGCATCAGTCCCCCCATTTACTATTCCCAGCCCAAGCTGCACATCTTCTGAGAACAGATCCATGGACACCCTTGTCTGATGGGTCTGAACCCCACTTGGAAAAAATGATGAATGGAACATGTAAGGATGGTACAGTAGATTTTTAGGATAAGGGAAAAGATTCAGCCTTTGGCTGGTCAGCTGGGGAAAATTACTAGAGTGAAATGTACTACAGCTTAATTTTGAACCTTCTCCAGGTCATTCAAACTGATTTGACTTTGATACTACATTATTCTTAAAATTATTGGGAAGAAGTGAGAGACATTTGGGTCTGGAGAGGGGAACAACAGATGTAAGGAAAAGAAAAAAATGGAGAGAAAGACAATAAATAATTTCACTGGAGTCTCATGTGGCCAGTAGAATATAACTAATGACTCTGACAGCTTCTGTCCCTTCCCTTCTACTGTAGTTTGGAAAACTGTGTCATATTGGCCATATATATGTATGGATATGTGTATAAATGTGAAATGATCATGTATGGTTTAAATGTTGGTATATATATATATATGTATTTTAAAAAAGGTGAATTAAGTATTAAGCTGATCATGTTATGCATTCATATTATAACCAAGCTTTGAGTGTAGTATGCCAGAACAAAAGCAATGAACACTGGATCAAACAGAAACAGTGGAAGGACATTTCCCCTAAATGACAAAAAGAAAAAACAGAAAAAAAAACAAAAACAAAAACAAAACAAAACAAAACAAAAACACCCCAAAACAACACAAGTGTAGATAATAAGAAAGGACTGAGATATCAAAGTGTTCTTCTCTGCATATCTAGGCCTGATATACGTCATCTAAGCAGTGTACTGTTTTCATTTTGATCTTATATATACTATAAGGATATCTTTATATATGGTATTAATCACAGGCTATTCTATGCACCTGAACTTTAAAATTGTATGAAGCTCAGTAGTGAGCTTTAGTTATCAATAAACTTCTAGAAATCTGTATTTACATTCTTGGGGTCTCATCCTTTGCTTAGATTTTCGAAACTCCAGCTATTTTCTTATGCTTGCAGTTTCAAAAGACCCAGTCTGAACTCCATTTTCTCATGAGCAGTCCTCAAAACTATCTTGCAATAGAGCAGAGGAGTGAGAGACTGTGTGGTCAACCCAAAACCCAAAACCGTTCTGTAACAATTTAGGTGTTTATTAGGATCGGAGCAGCTCAGTAGAACAACACAGACCAAGTTTGTTAGGATTGCTAAATATTCTTGAAGAGAAAAAAACGCTATTTGTAACTAATGGATCCACAGATTTTTCTAGTATGAACACAAGTCTGGTTACATTGTGATTGGGATAATCTGATAGCATCTCCAAACTTTGTTGACAGTTGGACTCTCTGAATGTTACACAAAACCACTGCCTGATAATCACTGCCAGATCTTTGACTCTTATCCCTGCTCTGCATCTCATTCCCTCTCCATTATGTTTTTTTAGTATTATTTGATAATAAAAAAAGGAACAAAAGAGTAGATTAATTTAATTTTTAACCAAACATTAAATGATGGAGATTTTTCACAAAGGAATTTGTAAGATTGAATTTGTAAAAGTAAATGCTACAGACTATCTAGTGCTAAAAGAATTGTTAAATGAAGACAAATCATTGCATTATGATGCAAATAATCAAGGTTATGTCTAAAAGAAAACAAATTATATATGTAGAGCTTTGAATTTGTTTTAGTCCATTTAACGTTTTTACAGCCTGATAGTGAAACAATTATATAACTTACAACAATACTAAATTTCAAAATTCAAATTAATACAAAGAAAGCTAATTACTAGTGCATTTAAAAGTGTTACACATTTAAACTTATTAACATGTACTCTCTTTCTCTTGTGTTCTTACTCTTTCATTGACCCTCTGGAACTTGGCTCTGAAACTTCTGTCTTGGGAAAACAGGAGGGATGATATGACAATCATCATCCTCAGAGGCCTTCACCAGGAGTGTGATGTTGCTCCCAGAGAAGAAGTGAAGCTGTCCAGGAGACCTGCATACCCTTGGGTTATACACTCCTTGAAAAAGCTCTACCTATAGTAAGAGATGGCAATACACACAAAGTTATATACATGGTTGGGTATGTATCTGCTTCGTGTATATATGAATTTTGGAAAAATAAAAGAGAAAGTGCATGAAAATACCAACAAAAGATACAGCCATTGCAGAAATAAAACTATGTAGCATCACAAATATAATTACAATTCAGAAATTTAACCTTTATATTAAAAAGTTCTTTCAGATTTAAAAATAATTTTGCGAATATATGTATGTATATACATATATGTATGCATATATATATATATGCATATATATATATATGCATACATATATGTATGTATGTACTGTTATATGTTTTGTCAGGTTAGTCCTTTAGATGAACTGGATTATGAGGAGTGAATAGCTGAGAGTACAGAGCTAAGGGGATGACAGAAGAGAAAGGCAGGTGGCTGCAGCCCCAGAGGTCACTATGATCTATTCGTCACTGAAGTGCCTGAATGGCAGTTGTTTAGAACCAGGATAAAGATTAGAAGCACAGTAAAACTGATTTTGAGATTGTTGTGGTTTGTTTGTTTGTTTTTTGCAACTCAAACATAAATTGAAGCTGCAATTTGTGACAAGAACATAGGATTTAAAGCTGGTTAGTAACTGACCCCAATAAGGAAATCTTCCATAGGTGATATGAATGGAATTTACCTTACATCTCATATTTCTTGAACAGTAGTAAATTAGAAACTGCCTTTATCTTTTTCCTGACACTATAACAACATTTCAAAACAAATCATCATTTATTTTTTTTCTCAAAAGCATAAAATATTTAGGAATATGAGTTATACAATGAAAGGTGTATTGGCTACACCTCCAGAAATCTTTTCTACTAGTTTCAGGTAATGGACAGAGAAAAGAAAAAAAGCAAAAGTATCTCAGAACCTCTTACTGTCTTCATCTTCCTCCTGCTGTGTATTTTTGTTGTTTTGACAATTTTACTATGACACAAACTGGACAGGCTTTTCCTGCTCTTTCAAATTTCTTCTCTGGAAAGATAGCCATCAGTTTGTTCCTGTGGCTGGGAGGGCCAATGGTATGCTGGAATGCACTAAAAAAAAGCAAGGCCAGCAGGTTGGGTGATGTTATCTTCTCCCTCTTCTCTCCTGGTGTGGCCACATCTGGAGTACTGTGTTCAGTTCTGGGCTCCCTGATTCAAAAAAGACAGGGAACTTCTAGAGAGAGTCCAGTGGAAAGGCACAAAAATGATTAGGGTCTGAAGCATCCCCTTTATGAGGAAAGGCTGGAAGAGAAAGGGTCTTACCAATGTTTATAAATACCTAAAGAGTAGGTATCAAGAGGATGGGGCCAGGCTCTTTTCAGTGGTGCCCAGTGATAGGACAGGAGGCAATGGCACAAAATGGAACATCTGAAGTTCCATCTGAATATGAGGAAAAACTTCTTTACTTTGAAGTGACAGAGCACAGGAAAAAGCTGCCCAGAGAGGTTTTTGAGTTTCCTTCTCTGGAGATATTAAAAACCCACCTGAACACTTCCCTGTGTAACATACTCAAGGGAACCTACATTAGTGGGAATTAGATTTGATGATCTCCAGAGGTCCCTTCCAACCCCTGAGTCTGTGATTCTGACACTTGTCCAAGCCAACAGCATCCATCTCTAGGAGATGGAAGAAGTTTAAATCTCTTTTGATCCCATTCTAACCTTAATGAAAGTAGATATCTAAGGATGATCTCCCCTGATGATGGAGGCATTATTGCCGTTGAGGGTTTTAGTTGTATTTTGAAACATTGTCCCTCTTTCATTCACTTTGGATAGTTTCAGTTGTAATTTTCTTTGCACAGAAATTTAGTAGGATAGATAAATCACTTTACTTGACTCAAAAAGTTACCTTTCTCATGAAACATGACATGGACATTTCAGAGTTTACCATAATAGATTATAATATTCATTGGTTACTGCTTTTGGCCAATAGTAAACAATTGCTGTGATATCATTTTGCTTTTGCATTCACGTCTTTCTAATTCTAGCAAGAAATCTGTAGTGTAATCATGCAACTGCACTGAGACATGCTTGACTATACTTAGCATTTTAAACTTTACAATAAGATCACCTCCAGAGGATTTGAGGATATAAACAACTAGACCAAGCCTTTCAAGGCTTCCAAAGAGCAGCATTTTCTATTGTCTTTGACCTTTGCCCTACAATTTCTTTAAAATGAGGTATGTTATTGAATCTACGTCCAATTGTAACTGTTTGGGGATTACTGTATAAATAAGATTTTTGATAAATTGAAGTGTTAGTCCCTCTGCAACTTAATTTGTCACTGAAATTGGAAGATTTAGAGTTTCCAAATATCTAGACAGTAATGAATTCTCCCAGGTTACCTCAGTTTCTCAGATTAGAGATTCATTTAATATTTGACTTATAGACAGTGAAAAGGTTGAATCAGGACTGATCAGACACACAGTCTTTAGAAATTTTCCAAGCTGATTCAAAATAATGCTCATCTCTTGAACTGTCTGAAGCAGAACTTCATCCTTTGGGAAACAGATGACTTTCTAAAATCTCAAACTTCTAGAAAGCTTCCTTTTATCTGACATCCTATAGTTTTGTTTCATCTTTGCCACAGAATAGAAAGTGCTAGACCTTTAATAGTGAAGTTGTGCAGAAATATCACCACCTTCAATACCATAAAAAACATATTCTATAAAGATTAAAGGAATCTGAAATCTCTGAAGTAATTCCATGTATGTAATACACAGAAAGGAAGTCTGTCTGCTTACTCAGACATGAACAGAAAATGCATGAGATCTGCCAAGTGTGAAGTCAAGTAGGTTGTTTTTATGGCTATTGTACATAGAATCTTTATCATTGTAGGTCAGGATCTTTCAATTTCTTCAACACTGAATAGTACTTTAACTTTTTAAACTATATAAACAATTTAGTTTAGGCAGCTAAAATTATATAAGATGAAACTAACCTTAAATAAGAAAAGGAAGATACATGGGAGAAGTAAGTGAAGACAAAGGGCTCTTTCCTCTTTTACATTCTGGCAGGACTCAGAGGCCCTGCAAGGAAAATAACCTGTTCATAAGGAGCCTTGATTCCTTGCATGAAAAAAAGAAAACAGCATTTTATTGTTCACAGTAAAATGAAGACAATAATATTTTAAAAACAAAATAGTTATTTTATTTTATTAGGATGAGCTTACCTGGAACAATAATTGTACTACAGTATCTTCTAGTTTACTCAAGGTTTTCTAAGTTTACAAGCTGTATAAGAAGAAAACTTAAAATGTCACTCGAATTAGATTTTCATGGATATACAACATGTGTACATGTTTCACAACAGCAGGGCTTGTGCCCAGTTTTGGAGTCTACACTACAACACTTCTGCTCTACTACAATTTCAAGTAGAAAACAAAGAAAACAAACGCTAAGGAAAGTTAAATTAGACTGTCTAAATTCACAAACTCATGAACAGAATGTTGCCACACTGAACAGAAACAAGAAAGGGAAAGATCCTTGACACATCATTATCTGATTTGGCTGCCCATGAGCTTCTCTAGCTTCTTTTCTTACTTCCCTGTCTTTTGGTATACGATGTGGGATATCTGCAGGATATTTTGAATAGATGCTTCAATTTTCAGTAGACTCCAGGATTTCTCTCCAATTTTACATAGTACATTTGTTTACTCAAATTAAAGTAAACAACGTGTTTTGATTTTATTATTATTATTATTATTATTTTTTAATTCAAGATACACAGCCATTTAATAAGAACAGGTTGATTCATAAGTGTCAGCAGTTTATGGGCTGGTTCAGCCCAGTTCCATGACTAGCAGGACAGAGGGATTTGCAAATCCATGTCTCTGGAAAGGGGAAACAGGAAATACTGAATAATTAAAAACAGTGGCAACAATCTGAGAAGAAACAAGCTAATTTACTAAATATGGAATTGGAATGCAAGATAACACATTATAATACAATATAATACAGTATCATTAGAATTGGAGCTAATAAATGAAATGAGAGAGTGTCCAAAAAAGCTGATAGTCTTACACTAATTGTATGTGGTCAGGATGAGCAGCAGCGAGAGATCCTGACAATCAGTAAGAGGGACATCAGGGTGACCTGCCAAGGCCTTATATGTGGTCCCCCTGAGCAGGAATGATAACAGAACAGCAAACAGCTTTCTGGGGAATGTAGTTCTTCTTCTCTTCTGGGACAGTTACCCGAAACTAGAGCATTAACACTTCCAGTATATTACATGATGTTATGATGTGGAATACCAATAACCAAAAATAATAAAACCATGACAATAAGCCAGACCTAGGTTTTTGCATTTTTCTTAAATGTGTAATACTATTCATGTTATCTTTCTTTGAATTTAGAAGTCTTCTCAAATACAGTGAAACAGCACTTGTAACTGAACATGTATAATTGTCCTTTTCATTTGGATCTTTTTTATCTGCAGTGATGTCAAGAGAATACACCTGCTGAAGGGAGACAGGGTCAGGTCAGCTGGACAAGAGAAAGCAAGAGAAATCTGCAGGGAAACCATTTCTCAGTAGTATTGCAATAACATATCAAAGAAAACTTTACACAGAAGGACAAATGACCTGAAGAGACATTTTGGTTTTGATGGAGTTTCGCATTTTTAAATTTGTTATTATTATCACATTTGTAGTAGTAGATATTGAAGAAAAATATACTTTTTTTTTCAATATAGTAATTATTGCTATGATTTCTATGCCTCATATGTGAAGAGCTATATTTTCCTTGCCCAGTTTATTTTCCTCATTTTGGTAATCCTTTAAACAACTTGTATAATGTTTTGGTTCTCCATTGTGCCATGTCTCATTACTGTTTCAAGTTTCTCAAATGTGATCAACTCCTTTCCCTACATTTCTGATATTTTAAATGTGAATGCATTCATTCCTGAGCATTGTTGATTTCTAGATTTATAACATACTTTTTGCACAGGACACATGATGGCTTTATTAAGAAATGCTGTCTATGATGATGTCTGTGTTCATTTGGAATGGCTGCACTCCACTTTCCCATACACACTTTATCTATCCCTATGTACTACATGTCATCAAAGGCTTCTCAGAGAAGAGGTTCAGTCTGATTGCTACTTGTTTCAAAGCTCAGTAACCCTAATGCTTAAGTACGTAAAGTCATAGGTAGAGAGCATATACATGAGCATTAGGAGAAAAAAAAAAGAAAAAAAAAAAAAAAGCAGTTTTCAAGTGGAGATTTTTTTTTTTTTTTTTTTCTAGATTCAGTACTACAGATTCATATAATTATACATTCATATAGCTGCATAGGAATATACATCCACTCCCACAAAGCAAAGGGCATTGAAAGTTAGTATCTATAGGTTTCTCCAGTTCAGGATATGGTTTCACTAGTATTTCAGAACAATCATACAAAAATTTCATCCATGCTTCTTCCTAAATGTTTTCATTTCAAGAATTGTCCTGCAATACTGTTTTTCAGTTTCTCTTTTCCTCTCTTAGTTCCAATTAACTGAACACAGAAAGACACCACAATAATTGCCATAATGTTTATGTGCATCATTGACCTTTGCAATGCAGAAATGTTATATTAATGTATGCAAACCATACAAGTTAATCAGCTTCTATGTTAGCTGCTTGAAGAAATACCTCAGAATCATGACTGAGTAAAGATGCAGTGCTTTGAGGATTCCCATCCATTTCCTGGCTTAGGCTGTGTCACTGCTCGAAGATCTCATCTCTCATCTCCTGACAAGTTCAATATATTATATATTTGAAGTAATACATTTGAACTGGAGTTGCACCCACCCCTAAAGTACTGGGGAAATAAAACAAATACTAAAGGAGAAAAGTTGAGCTTTCACACTATATCACTCACTTTAAAATGCAAACATCTGTGCTCTGAATCTCCTTTGTCTTTCCATATATATTAAAGTTGTTCATTTGGACTGCTCCTACTCTTTCTGGCTGAGTACACCCCATTCTCCATGATCAGCTAGCCAGCATGCTAATGGAATATAATTTGAGTTGCACATAATTATCTGGATGGGAAACTACACGCTTGTATACTCCAATGGATCACAGGATTATGTAGCTTTATTATTCAAAGCAAACGGGAACATGAGTTACATGCTGTGTAACTGAAATGAGAAGTGCCCACAGATTCAATCTGACACTTATTAAAGCGGCATGGTATAGTTAATTCACTTGTAAAATAAGATTTATAATGGAAACATTTATAGTGGGAACAGAAACTTATCTCCAACTACTAGTGGCTAAGGAAATATTATCATATGGCAACAAGTTAAAACAGAAAACTGATGCAGTTGTGTATGTTAAAATACAGATTTTTGATATGCCTAATAGACAGAATCTTTAATAGGTAATTCATGAATTTTAATACTGTTTCCTGATATGAGGAATCTAACAACATATCCTAACTTTAGCTGCTGTGTATCATTTATGTATTGTCACAGAATTAGTTGTTTTGTACATAATCTTGGGAAGATTTTCTTAATATAGAGATCTCAAAATGAACAGTAGTGTTAGAGTATTTGTTTTCCTTTGATAACTTTATTAAATGACATACTGATGATATTTGCTTTATGCAGTATTCACTGAAGCAAACCAAAAAGTAGTGTGGTTCTGGAGTAAGATGCACAGGTGGAAAAGTAGGCATAAAGGGATATTTGGGGACATTGATATTTTGATTATTCTTGATTTCTGCATGATTGCATTTTGGTTTGATTTGTTTGTTTTTTTAACTCCCCTGTGTTTTCAGATTCTAACCCTAATCATAATAATAACTCAGTGGTGAAAGCTCCATGAAATCTAGATGAAGAATTCATCCCATTTGAAATTCCATGGATAGAGATCTAGCTGTGGGCAAAAAGTTCATTTCATACTTCCATTTTGCTTTCAGATACAAATATATATATATATCAGTAAGCAGAGAAACACAAATATGAAGAAGTAGTTGAAAGAAAAAAAAAAAAACCAACACGCTGTGAAATAGACTTTTCTTAATTCTTTTCCTTTTATTTTAAGTATTTCGTATTTTCACTATGTTGAAATCAAAAGATGCATTCTGAAGAAAACATGTTATGCCAGCATGGTCAGTATCCAAGAATCCAAACTTAAATATACTTTTGTCTGGCATGGGAGAGCCAGAATATAACTTACGCATCATTTGCACACACTAAAATCCTTGGAAATGGATACAAAGCAACATTCAAACATTTGGCTCATATGTACATATGCCCCTTGATTTTCTTGTTAATGAATACTTAGTGTAAACAGCTGGGTTCCATTTTTTCCTTGATATGGTGTCTGTGGTAATGCCACAACATAGAGGTTATTTCATGGCTTTCACCTAAAATAAGATCTATCCACTAAACATTGACAGAATTTCTGAAAGAAAGGTAGTGAGTTAGAAATATTTGTATTGTAAATCTACTGCAAAATTAAAACCTTACTTCTAGAGATTTGGTAATATAAAAAGGAGTGGGCTTGTATTTGGCCACCATTAATCTAAAAATATTTTATAACATATTTATACCTACTTGGGCATATTCAATGAGGAAATTATTCTTTTTCTACTTGTTTAAAGGCATAAGGAAAAAATTTCCCCTCCTCTTGCATGATGTGCAAGCATCTATACTGTAAGCAATGACCCTGCATATACAGGATTAAACACTGAGAAATATATTGAAACTGCAAATGCTTTTATTAATTGTGGAAGATGTTAACCACAGAAGTTTGTTACAAATGAATGTAATGACATTTCTGGAGCATTCATTATTGCTGCTAATGTTGAAAAACAACTATATGGATTCATCATATAATAGCTGACTTTCTCACAAATAGAATGTTGAATGCTGAATTTATATCAGTACTTTACAGGCAGGAATTGTACCATAATATCATCACAGAATATATGTGCTAACATGGGAGAAGGGAAATTAAGTGTATTTTGTATTTGGTGAAGAAATGAAATACTTGTTTGTTTATTTAAAAAAAACACCAACACAAAAGCATGTAATTAGAAGTCACATTTTAATGTTTTGTTACAAGTATTCCTTTTGTTTGGTGTTTAGCAGGTATAAATATTCATTTTTTACAAATAGAGTGAGGATTAGATACTTTAGAACAAAGCATGTTTTCCTGTTTACAGTATACATATTTTTACACATAGAAGTCATAAGTGTCCTATAAGCCATTTAATATAATTAGGTTGATGAGTAAGCAATTCCTTCAGTTAGTCATACAACTTTTCTCAACTGTCTTAAAAAGTTTCTGTGTGTACATGCATGCATGCTTCTGTCTGAAATGGGGAAAAGAAAAAGGGAAATATATTACACTACCCTTTTGTCATAAAAGAAAATATGCCTGCTTTCTTTAGTTGAGGCATAGCTGCAGTAATTTCTCTACAGTTAATGGAGCTCTCTGTGATATGTGTGATTTAAACCTAGTGGATTTACTTTAGAATTTACTTTAGTAACTCACTACTGAATGAAAATTACTACTGAAATTTTGAGCAGGGACAGACAGATTCTAACTGTGCAAACTAAGTTACAAGACAAAGATGCTACAAAGTGCAATAAATTTAATTACAAAAGATATACTGAATCT
Organism: Phasianus colchicus; assembly: GCF_987193195.1. Lineage (NCBI taxonomy): Eukaryota > Metazoa > Chordata > Aves > Galliformes > Phasianidae > Phasianus > Phasianus colchicus. The sequence goes on from NC_143436.1 coordinate 102,322,656, forward strand.
TAAGTTTTTGGCTGAAATCTTGCCTCTGTTAAAGTCAGTTTGCATTTTGTAATTTGCCCTGTTCAAATTAGCAATTAATTTCATCCTTATTGCCTGGGCTATCCCAGCAGTGCAATTCTTCTAACTTTGTACTGGTCTACTAAGACAACATTGACTCAAGAACCAGCATGTCATTAGTTGATTCTACAGTGTCTTTTACTTCAGCTTCCTTGATTCTCTTCAGGGACTCAGTATGTTATAAAAAATACTGTTGGGTTTTTATTTTTGGATTTTTTGTTTTTTGTTTTTTTTCCTGAGCATTAGGCATACAAAACACTATTTCAGTTTCTAAGATATTTTATATTATGCTTCATTCAAAGATGTATGTTGATATCAATTATGTTAAAGATTTTATACATCTTTCAAAGTTTTGGTAACCTTCAATTCCCTTTTTCTTACTCAAGACTCAAAACTACTACATTTAAAAATTCTTTTAGAGTACACAACAGTGAGGACACAAGTCTAGCCTTTTGTGAAGTTCAGATAATTTCAGCAGTGTGGTTTAAATCTGGCAAAAACTTTTTAATCAAAATGAGTGCTTGAGTAGAACAAGATGAGATTACAATGAGATATTCTGGAAACTATTAAAATATGTAATTACCAGCTTCCAAAAGCACCAGAACAGAATTCTCAAATGTAAAGAGCAAGAAATAATAAGACTTTTCTTAGAAGAAGTTATCAGAAAAAAAGTTTAAGATAGAATAGTTTAAATTGCAGTGCCAAAACTACTTCTACTGATTGCAATTAGGTGGAGACCAGAATACCAATACTGGATACTACCTCCTACATCTAAAAAAAGTTCTGTGAGAGTAAACATGCTGAAAAGTGGAGGGATTATTTTTTTATATATTTGCAGCCAAGAAACAGAGATGGTATATTGAAAAGCAAGAGCATAACATTTTTAGGCTTGTTATATTTCTTGTATGTAAGACTTTGGTGACTGAAAAAAAGCATTTTCTTGACTGATCAAAGAACTATAATTTGCAACTTGTGCCTAAATAGCAGCAAATTGCTTTTAGTCAATGTCTAAGAGTGCTGGCAGACTTGATAATCTTCAAAAATACCCTCAGGAAAATAATTTCAAGAGGTGATTCATTCTAAATTCTACTAGAAAAAATACTCATTTTAAAAGTCATTTTAGATGCAAACTGCAACTTCTGATTGCATATTAATAGACAAGAATCACAATTGTGGCTATGGAAGAGATTTAAATCTTGTCCCTGGATCTGAAAGTATATTAAACTCTCTGTTCATGGACTCTGACTGATGTTCTAGTGAGACTCTTGGTGAAATAAACTAACAGCTAAGATACCTTTAAAAACTGATTAAAGTGCTTTGTTCCACTTTAACTGTCACAAAGATTCTACAGATGAGTAGATTAAGGTTAGACCACATGTTCCTGTTGCCTCCAATAGGGCTCTCCCTTGGGAATTATTGCAGTAGTTACAGCTACAAGGGAGAATGTTTTTTTTCAACTCTAATATATTTTGATATTCAAAGTTCTACCACACTTTCTGGGGACATGAAGATCATGAAATTCAAGATCCCAGAACATTCCAGATATCTTCAGTGGAATAATAAATTTACATGGCACATTTGCAGCAGCATTGATATTTTATTTCAGAATTTCTGTGGATCCAGTATTTCCATAGAATTACCTGGTATGAATCCGATATAACTTTTCTTTCTTTTTTTTTCTTCTATAGTCATTACAGCATATATATATGTAATTAGGATGTTCTTTGTTGTCTGGATTTTATTACTGTTGATTGTTTTTTTGTTTTTTTTGTTTTTTTTTTGTTTGATTGATTGATTTTGTTCATCTCTGTGAAAGACTACATTTGTCTGTCCTAAATACTACCCACCATTTTATCAGTCACTACAAATTGCAAGTTCTACTTTCATACAATCTTCATTTTATCACCTGAATACCTCAGTACTGTCAGAAAATACCATACTTTTAGCATAAATTTAATTTTGAGTGTAAAAAACTCTGTGTCTTAACACAGTGATAATAAAAGCTGGATTAATTCTTCATTGTTGTCCTTTCTTATCTTCCTCCTAATTATCAGGAAACTTCATGGAACTACTTATGTCACACATGGAGCACATGGAAAAGTTTTGTGTAGTTCTTCCAGTATTTAGCATGGGACAGAGGTACTGGTTAACTGATTTTCTGAGTACCATAGTTTTTTTTTCTCATGAGATACAAAACCATGCCTCTCCTGTCTGCATTGGTTGATGAAGCAGTTCCTTCCCTTGTAATGAAAAAAGATCTGCCTACTTCATGTCTTTGAGAAAAAGAACAGTTATTATGTTATTATACTGATGGAGTGACACTGTTCTGTGAAGACAGAAAAAAATAAAGAATGTGAAAGACCACGAATTATATGTGTTTCATTGACATACATCTGAACGTGAAGAAAAACAATCTTTTGATATGGAAACCCAGAGATCAAAATTCTGTCCATCCAGACTGACCCACCCTGAGGCTGCTGGGTTGCAATACAATCAGAATCACAGCTCACAAGAAGCATCTACGAGCATTAATGTAGATGAATCCCTGACCATCTATTCTTTCTAAATGTGAACAAATGGTTATCCCAAATTCTCTTGAGTCTGAAAAGAATTTTTAGTAGAACAAATAATGGTAATAATGGTCATTTTTAATAGTACATTTAATTATGTGAGTTTTTTACAGTGCGACAATTATTTTAATATAGTAAATAAGATTGTAATAGTCTTCAGATGGTGAAGCATAACATAAAGCACTAAGCTGAGAAATGGATATTCAAAAAAAATTCTAGAGATGACATTTCTATAACTCAGTAAAAAACCAGCAATCCTTATATCAGTTGCCCCAGGTTACTTCATCTTCCATATTACATGGCTACTGTTGACATTCATTGCTGCTAATATCACTGTTTCTTTTCTGTGAGGACAGCACTAATATACTGCAAAGCTTGTAATGCTTAAGTTACTCCCTCCTCTATTTCTTGATATCTGAAAATTTGCAAGTTTCCTGGTACATAACACAATCATATAACTGTGCCATATGCTTTATGCATACAGTAAACATTTTGGAGAAGCTTTCTGTGTTGTGTTCCTGAAATCTGTGCAGAGTGTCTCACTGAGATCTGTGCAAATTGTTACAGCTGGAAAAAGATCATTTAATTATAATACAATAATTGAGCTGCTTTGGACTACTTAAGGGGAACTTGACACAGATGCTTGTGTAAAGGAACCCAGTTACTAATTTATAGAATTAGCCCTGCTTTGCAAGCTGTTCCAGGCACATGAACCCCGTTGACTGTAGTGGGGCTCTGCAAGGGCACAATGCCTTCCAGTCAGATGGACCACTTTATGGGGTCAGAGATTAACTGTACCATTCGAGATAGATAAAAAGTGACAAGAACAGCAATTTCAGGCTAACAGCCCTCAGTGTAACTATTTTATTATCCTACTTTTTAACTACTTATTTTATATTTTTTGATGTAGAAACTGATGAACGGACCTATAATTTCATAGAATTTTATTCAGAAAGTTTAGAGTTAGATTCTTAGGTAGTATTTGCTTCCGTATGTTGAAATAAAATGTAACTAGATTTCCAGTTCTCACTGGGAATTCTGACTTCTAGTCCTCTTTTTTGAAACAGTGGAAATATATTTAGATTAGTCAGCTTATTGTTTGTTAATTTTTTTTTCTGAAACTAGATTGCATATTCTAGGAACTATGAAGAAAGGCAGGATAGACAGTTGTGAATCTTTGAGCTGTTAGAATTGCTGCAGAATCAAGGATCTACTGTTTCTTTCAAAGATTCAAAGTCTGTATGTTGAGGTCTGCTGATCAACATGCATGAGAAGATCTAGATTTGAGTTCAAGATGAGGGAGCAGCATGATATTGCAACTATATGAGCATATTCACATTTCAGTAAAATTTCTTTGATAAGAACCTGACATGAAAATCATGATATGCAGACTGACAGTGCTACTGCTAGAGTACACAGTACTGCTAGAAAACACAAAAATCAGCTATCTTAAAACATTTTTTTCTTAAAAACAGTACCTAATAGAAACTGAAACAAAATACTGAAGAGTACCATAAAGTTGAAAAATATAATAAATCAAAAGATCAAAAGAGAAAGTCTCTTGCTATTTCACAGAATCACAGGGGTTGAAAAGGATATCTGGATATCATCTCATCCATCTTCCTGCTTAAAGGGGTTCCCTACAATAGACTGAACAGGAAAGCATCCAGGTGGGTTTTTTATATCTCCAGAAAAGGAGACTCCACAACTTCTTTGGGCAGGCTGTTCCAGTGTTCTGTCACCCTCAAAGTAAAGAAGTTTTATCTCATGTTCAGATGTAACTTACCATGTTTCAGCTTGTTCCCATTGCCCTTTATCCTCTCACTGTGCATCACTAAAAAGAGCCTGACTTCATCTTCTTGACACCTGCCCTTTAGATATTTATATGTATTTGATAAGATTCCCTTTCAGTCTTCTCTTGTGCAGCCTGAACAGTCTTAAACTAGTCCCCTAAAAATCTTAGTAGACCACTTCTGATCTTTTTCCAGTAGTTCCCTGTCTTTTTTTTTTTGGACTGAGGAACCAAGAACTGGACATAGTACCCTGGATGTGGGCTCACCAGGGCAGAGTGGAAGGAGAGGAGAATCTCCCTAGACCTGCTGGCCATGGTCTTTTTAATGCATACCAGGATATTATTGGACGTTTTGGCCACAAGACCATACTGCTGGCTGTCTTGCTCCAATGTATAGTAGGGCTAGTAGGTTCTTTTAGTATATGTATTCCCAACATAGTGAGATTAATACACAGTGGGTCAAATGTTAGCTTCACCAGTTTATTACAAATCCTAGTTGTTTAGGGAGATGGGTAAGGGAAGATGGCAAATAGAAAAAATATGAAACAAAAGCAAGGAGTCTTTGTAGGAAGCAAGAGATAGTCACCACCTCAGGTCCAGCATTCATAATTCAGATGTTGATCTTCAGTACTGATGAGTCATCGAAGGTTGTTGTTCAGTTGTTGATGATGATAACTTTTTTCAATGGCAGCACAAACTTATAAATAAGTCCAAAGTGTTCTAGTCAGCTCCTTTTGGAGTGACAGCTAGCTCCTAGCTTCTGGATCTCAGCAGAACTCCTTCTGTTTCCATCTTCCAGGCCTTGACAGCAGATAAAAGGGAGCAGGGAAGTGCTCACTTGTTTCTTGCCTTCACAGGTTACAATGGTATCATCCCCCAGTCTCCTGTACCAAGCTGGAGTTATTTGGTCACAGGCCATATCTTCCACTAGTAAACATTCTACAGAGAAATGCTTTCAAATATAAAACTGTCTACAGAATAATGCTGACTGCCACATGGCAACACACACCTCTCACCTCTTGGATAAGTCAGAGTTTTATTGCAAGAAATGCCTCAGAAAGCGAGCTTTGAGCCAAGAAAGAAAGAAGGGTTCAGACACTGGCTAATGGCCCACCTATTGTCCACAAGGACTCCCAGGTCCTTCACCATAGAGCAGGTTTCATTCAAACAGGTCAGCCACTAACGTGTACTGATACATGTGATAATGACCATTTAGGTGCAGAACCCCTCTCTTGCCCTTTTTGAATCTCATAATATTCCCCCCTCCCCAGCACATCAGTCTGCCAGGTCTCACTGAATGGCATCACAGCCTTCTGGACCTCAAAAGAATTAAAAACAGTGGCAACTGTCTGAGGAGAAACAAACCAATTTACTAAACATAGTATCAGAATGCAAGACAACACACTGTAATACAATATAATTAGAATTGAAGCTAATAAATCAAATGTAATGAGAGAGAGTGTCCAAAAAGTGGATAGGCCTCTGAGGTGAGATGCGCAGTCCAGTTAAGCAGCAGGGTAGAGAGCCTGATGAAGAAGAGCACATCAGGTAACCTTGCCAGAAGTTATATCTCCTCTCTGACTGCAAAGCCCCTGGGGTATGCAGTTCTTCTCTTCTGGACAGGTGCCCAGGACTTGAGCATTACCACTTTAATTCCTAGTGCACTACATGATGTTATGATGTGGAATAGCAATAACTAAAAATCGTAAAACCATGAGAACTAGTGCTTTTGATCATGAGGACCCTTTCAGCCGTCCACAGAAGGCCTCATGAACTGCCTCTTCTTGATCAGGGAGCCTGTGGTAAACATCCACAATGACGTCATTCATATTTGCCTTCACCTTAACTCTCATCCATAAGCTCTCCCCTTGTTTACTATTCATCCCAAGGCAGAGCTTGATACATTCACAGAATCGCAAAATCACAGAATGGCCATGATTGGAGGGACATCAAGGATCATGAATCTCCAACCCCCCTGCCACAGGCAGGGCTACCAATTTAATACTAGACCAGGCTGCCAAGGGCCCCATCCAATCTGGCCTTGAACACCTCCAGGGACAGGGCATCCACAACCTCTCTGGGCAGCCTGTTCCAGTGCCTCACCACTCTCTCTGTAAAGAATTTTCCCTTGACATCCAATCTAAATCTTCCCTCCCTCAACTTAAAACCATTTCCCCTTGTCCTGCAGTTATCCACCCTTTCAAAGAGTTGATTCCCCTACTGTTGGTAGGCTCCCTTTAGGTACTGAAAGGCTGCAATGAGGTCATCACGCAGCCTTCTTCTCTCCAGGCTGAACAAGCCCAGCTCCCTCAGCCTGTCTTCATAGGGAAGGTGCTCAGTCCTTTGATCATCTTCGTGGCCCTCCTCTGGACCCTTTCCAACAGCTCCCTGTCTTTTTTGTATTGAGGGCTCCACACTTGGACACAGTATTCCAGATGGGGCCTCACTAGAGCAGAGTAGAGGGGAACAATCACCTCCCTGTCCCTGATTGCCACCCCTCTTTTGATGGAGCCCAGGATACCATTTGCCTTCCAAGTCACAAGGGCACACTGCTGGCTCATATTAAGTTTTTCATCTATCAAGACCCCCAGGTCTTTCTCTGCAGGGCTGCTCTCAAGGACCGCTCCTTCCAGTCTGTATGGATGCCTGGGATTCCTCCAGCCCATGTGCAAAACTGCACTTTGCCATGTTGAACCTTATCAGGTTCACCCAGGCCCATCTTTCTAGCCTCTTGAGGTCCCTTTGAATAGCATCCATTCCTTCAACTATGTCAACTGCACCAGTCAGCTTGGTGTCATCAGCAAACTTGCTGAGGGTGCATCAATGTCATTGATAAAGATGTTAAAGAGCAACAACCCCAAGACAGACCCCTGGGGGACGCCGCTCGTTACTCACCTCTACCTGGACATAGAACCATTGATGACCACCCTTCTATCTGCAGCCTTTCAACCAGTTTCTTATCCATCAAGTGGTCCACCCATCAAATCCACACTCCTCCAATTTGAAGATAAGGATGTGGTGGGGGACCATGTCAAAGGCCTTGCTCAATGTCTGGGTAAATGACATCAGTCACCTTTCCCTTGTCCACCGATGCCGTCACTCCATCATAAAAGGCCACCAGATTGGTCAAGCATGACCTTCCTCTGGTGAAGCCGTGCTTGGCTGTCACAGATCACACACCCATTCCTCATGTAATCAAGCATGTCATCCAGGATAATCTGTTCCATGATCTTCCCAGGCACAGAGGTGAGACTCACCAGCCTGTAGTTCCCGGAGTCCTCCTTGCTCCCTTTCTTGTAAATGGGATTGAAGTGACCCTTCCTCCAGTCATCCTTCTCTACACTACTAATCCTTAATTTGTTCTTACACTTCCTTTGTCAAAGTTGAAATATTTTGGGGCAATAAATTGGTCCACTTATAGCAATAAAAATATTTCATTCAGTACCACAAGTTTTTATATTTTTTATTATATATCACATTTTCCTATAGCAATTTGAGCTGTATAAAATTTCCCAGATTTATTTTTTTGCTCCAGTATTCTTGTTGGTTATATTGGCAGATATCATGAGAACACTGATTTGCATGCCAGCTGATTCTTTCTGATGAGACAACCCAAATCCCTCCCTTTCCCTTCCTCTCCTTCCCCCTCCTTTCTTGTCCCTTACCTTTGTCTTCCCTTCCCTTTCTTTCTCTTCTCTTTCACTTCCTTTCCCTTTATCTTCCTTTCCCTTTATCTTCCTTTCCCTTTATCTTCCCTTCCCTTCCCTTCCCTTCCCTTCCCTTCCCTTCCCTTCCCTTCCCTTCCCTTCCCTTCCCTTCCCTTCCCTTCCCTTCCCTTCCCTTCCCTTCCCTTCCCTTCCCTTCCCTTCCCTTCCCTTCCCTTCCCTTCCCTTCCCTTCCCTTCCCTTCCCTTCCCATCCATTTGTCTTGTCTTCCCTTCTATCTTGCCTTCCCTTCTATCATGTCTTCCCTTATTCCTGTCTTCCCTTTCTAATGAAGGGTAGGTGATATTGTAGAATTGCTTCTACAAAGAATCTGAGCAAATCTTTTATTATTTGATTTAATCAGAACGTACTTACAGGCTATGAGGACAGTTACATTTCGGCCACATGACATTTGGTGACGTTTACATCTTGCTCCCATCATTGAAGTCATCAGCTGTTAGAGACTGTGTAAGATTTTGACAAAGATGGACTATGAGTCACCAACTGAACTATCAAAAATCTGTTTTCCCAAGCATTTAGATATTTCAATTTTTTTGTTTTGTTTTGTTTTGTACTTCAGGAAGTTACAATATGACCATTGGGAAATGTAGAGTTAGGCCAGATCTTTAAAGCTTAGTGAAGATTCTTCTGTGCCCTTTTGTCTGCACTGTATAACAATAGACATTAGCTGTATATAGCTGTATAGCCATGCTAGTAGAATACTGAGCTCTGCATCATGCTAATATTCTAAGTGGCCTTATAACCCTAGCTATCCAGAACAACCAGGTCATTTGTAGATGAATCAAGTGCAAGCCCACATTCCAAAAGATTCTTGAGTTTGGTTTCTATCCCCACTGCAAACTGCATATCTTCTATCTAAACTTCGAATCATGAACATGGAATTTGTCATGGTTTTATGTTTTTTGGTTATTGGCATTCCACATCAAAACATCATGTACTGAACTGGGATTTAAAGAGTTAATGCTCCAGTTCCAGGCTCCCCAGAAGACTATTTGCTGTTCTGTTATCATTCCTGCTCATGGCTAACACATATAAGGCCTCGGTAGGTCACTGATGTGATCTTCAGGCTTTCTCGCTGCTGCTCATCCTGACCGTATGCTATTAGTGTAAGGCCTTCAGCTTTTTTGGACACTCTCTCTCTCTCTCTCTCATTTTATTTGATTTATTAGCTCCAAATCTAATGATACTGTATTATATTGTACTATCAGGCGTTATCTTGCATTCCCATCCCGTATTTAGTAAATTAGTTTGTTTCTCCTCAGATCGTTGCCACTGTTTTTAATTATTCATTGTCTCCTGTTTCCCCTTTCAGGAGGCATAGATCTGCAGATCCTTCTACTTGGCTAGTCACAGAACCGGGCCAAACCAGCCCATAAACTGTTGACACATATTTATTTTAATTGTGTTCAGTTATCAAAGTGCATTGTTATTTTGTTCAGATTTATGTATCATTTTGCAAGAGAATATAAGATGAATTTGAGATACTAAACTAAAAATTATGGTGCAAACACATTCTTATGCAAAAAAATAGTTAAAAAAAAAATAAAAAAGAGTAACAGAAAGTCAAAGCCACTTTTTACATTCTATACTTTCAGTATTCTTCTATACCTAACTCAGAAAAAAAAAAAAAAAAAAAAAAAACACTTCAGCAAAACATAATCTGTTGTCTCTTTCAAAGAAAAAGAAATATTAAAAGATATTACAAATGGATTCTACTTCTATTAAAATTTTTCCATATCATGAAATCAGTAGCAAATTTATTTTTAAACATTAAAAGATGTTTAGAATTTTGGAGGTATTTACAACTCATCGAATCGTGTGCTTTTCTACTGATTACTTTGGGCCTTTTACTGATGACAATAAAAATTCATCAGTAGATCTGTGTGCACTGTTCACATGTAAAGAAATACTATTAAGAATCAGTCAGTGGATTTGAAAGTTGAATTATCATTAGATTTGCATTCATCTCCAGTCTAAATTTGGTTGATGATACTAACATGTTCTAGTATATGTAGGTTACTTCAAAAGTAAAGCCTCTCTTTACTGTCATGGAAACTACACAAGACAGCAAAATAAAATTATTTGATAGAGCAAATTCTCAACTGCAATATACTATTTTTCAACATAGTCAGCACCAGTAGCTAATTCTCATGGATGAGCTGATTGAAATGCTCTTCATTTTGTGGTGTGACGTCTGTGCATGACCATCCGGAACATGGTGTGTCTTTCACATCACTGTCACCATGGCAGAAATGAACCACCCACTGCCTCACTGTGCTCACATCCACTATTTGGTCTCCATAAATGCCCTGTTGAATATCAATGAGCGCCTTTTTTACACATGGAGCAATGACACTCTTTGCTTAATATACCCTTCCATGTCAGACGTCATTTTGTTAGACTGTCCTTCTGCTGTTATGTGTCACATGGCAACAAAATGTAACAGAATATTGGTGGGAAGGTTCACCCTATACTGCCATAAAACCAACATCTACCTCTGATGTGGGCCAACCGACTAAAATAGGAGGCATTAATTTTTGAGCAGACCTCATATATAATAATTTTTTTTTAAAGGAAAAAATCAACATGGAATTTACAGTAGTGTCTTTTTAGATGGACTGCATTAATTACTGTTCCAAAATTACACAGTACAGTAACTGAAAAACAAAGTAAAATTCATTGTTCATTTGCCAAACATGTTTTTATTCTAAGTTATTTAATTAGGTGATGAGCAGTTACAAAATCTTATCTTTCTTTTGAGAACAAAGAAGAAAATTTTCTGAATACAAATGAAGCACTGATTTATTGGTGTTACTGTAGCATAAAAACTGAATATAACATAAATCAAGACCATGAAGAGAATGTATAAAGAGAAGGAATGAAAATAAATGAAGAGTGGGATTAATTATTGGAGCATACAAGTGACTGGGATTTATAGTCTTCACGCAGTGAAAGAAAAGACTTGAGTAATCTCTCCATGTTGGAGAGCAAAAGAAAAGATGAGAGTAGGTGTGGCAAATATAAGCCATGTAGTCTGAATTAGTTAAATTCCTTTCTTCTTGGTTAAATATGTTTTTAAGAAATACTGGTAATATATTTTAATTCTTGCTTATACAAAATTTGCCTACATTTGACTTTTTCTTTAATAACTGACTTCATCCAACAGTTCAAAAGTTGTCAAATTTGTTAGAAAATTTACTTGATAAAATGACTGATAATTTTGAATATCTGATATCTAAGGGATGAATGGAAATCAGTTATACAGATAAACAAAAAGACAGCAAAAAGATTATTCACTGATTTTAGGAACTGTAGGAATTTTCCTAAATGCTTTATTAAAAGTGAGTTGGAAGAAATTCTTGGTATACAAAAAATTTAAACATATTCATTTCTAAAAGAGAAAACAATTTTTTTTTTTTTTTCAGTGACTTAGTAAGATAAAAATAGTGGTGTGTTCAATAAGCAAATTAGCATATACTAGGACATAGCACTATAGATAAGAATGTATGTCTTTGATATCTAGGAGAATTATGTATTCGAGAGCTTCATCATGCACACAGAAATCCTGAAAAATGAGGAAAATCACTCGGTTTCTTCACTCAGATTTTTTGTTTGTTTGCTTCCTTTTGGCTAATATTAATAAGTTGTTTTAACGCCATCTGACTAAAAAAAACCAAAAATTCTACAAGCAAAAGAAGCACTCATCCCTAAACACAAAGTGTCTGAGCATTGAGAATATTTGCAACAAATGCCCTCAAGCAGACAAAAATGAACACTGAGATTTTGTTGTAGATGCATATTGAGTGAAATGGGAAGGGATGATGTTTTGTTATTCTTCACATTAACAGTCTAAATTAAGAGGTTTTCTTAACTGTATCTAAGACCAACTTATTTGTGCACACAAAACTGTCAAAATATGCATAAAGTCATCCTTTTAAACTGCATACTGAAAGGAATGGAGAAGGCTTTCTGATTTATTTTGTATTTTTTCCAGTTTGTGACCTACAAGCCAATTCAGGTCTTCAGGCCAATTCTATGAAAGATAACCAAGGGAAATCAACTCACTGTTTGTAAGATTAAAAATTGTCAAAAAAAAATCTACAAGTGGACTAAAAGTATACATTATTCCATGTACTGCATATGCTTGCAAAAGGAGATATTTGTAGTAACAGTGAGATGAATTTGGAGAAAGTTGACTTTTTAATGGTTCAACATGCATTCAGGCAGAAAAATGTTTCTTATATATAGTCCAGTGTTGGTAAAGCACTTCCTATAAATCTTCTGAGGAACTAAAAACAATTCCCACTGGAGCTTTAGAAAATGTGCTTTTTCATCACCACTGAAATGTTGCCTTCTGGAAGGGCTGAGTAATTAAGAAAGCTCTTACCAGTTCAGCATGGTGTGGCAGCAGCTGTCTGTTTACTCAGGTGAGAGAATTGAATTCTGAAGTGCTCTTGATTCTCTTTCCCTGGCTTTTTTTCAGAAGGGAAAGTCTATGCTTCATGAACTTCCTTTGGATTTCCATCTCTACTCAACATAAACCTTAGCCCTGGGGAGCTCTGTTCATTTTTTTCCTTATTCACTATATATATATTAGGTCACGAAAATATCATGTTATAGTTAAAAGGAGTAAAAGGGGATCAGAGAAAGCCTCTGGATATCACCTGATAAGCTCAGAAATAGAATGGGTATTCTAGCCTTTCTTTCTGGCCTTATTTTATTAAAGAAAAAATAATAATAAATAGTATCGTACTACTCAATGTCTATGCAAGAAAAAGAAAGAAAACTTAGAATCTGAGAGAATTGTGGTACTTAAGTGAAAGAGAATATATCCAGTTGTTAGCAGTAAAACATTTCATTGTCAACATTGTGGAAGGCTTTTAGCATGCAGAAAAGAGAAATTTTAAAGCTAGTTTCTGATAGGGGAAGGATATTTTGCTTAAATTGGAATCCTTGCAGACATCATAAACATTAGAAGTGAAAAAGAAGTGAAAAAGTGTAATTGCCTGCAGGACTCTTAAGTCAGTATCTGGTTTCAGATCTTGCCCTTTTGTTAGGGTGGTTTTTCATCACTGTTGTCTAACTTTATCTTTTACAGTTTTCTGTCCTTTCTCTTTTGCTTCTACTTTTGCCTCTAAAGCATACTTACAATCACTTTAATTTCGAAGTTCCTTCATCATATATAAAACCTGAAGCTGACCCAGCAGCAAATTTAACTTCTGTTTTTTAAATCAAGTCTGACACCGCACTTTTCTGGGAAATCTCTTCCATTTTGATTGAAAATCACATCCACTGAAGAAAATCAGTGTCATCTCTAGAGGTGGATAGTACATTAAAAAAGAATGAATAAATAAATTAAAAATTCTATATGCCAGCCATGGTCTGTCAGTATCTTTGCACAGTTACATCACCTTGTAATACTGGAAGGTATAGCCAAGCATGGGTGACTGATTTTTTTCTAAAAATCTCATGCACTATTAGCAGTCACTTACAAGGAGATATACCATATGAAGAAAGTTAAAATGAGTCACAATCTGAAGGAGAAACTAAGCAAAAATTAGACCTTAAGTTTCAAGCAGTACCTACTATTTGTTCTAATATAAAATATATGTTTAGCATATTTAGGTCTTCCACATTTACCTTCAAACTACTGTTTTATGAATTAAATGGCCAGTGAAGCTTTTTTAAATTTTACTTTTTTCTTCTATATTCAAAATATTTTTCATTTGCCAAATCATACATCATCAATGCCAAAGTGGAATCTGGTTGATATTTTACTTCCAGTCAACAGAAACAAACATGATAAACACAAACCACTTTCTCTAATTATAAACCACAGAGTTTATTTTTTTTATTTGGAAATGATGAGACATGGATAAAAGTTCACATAACACTTATCCCTGAATATAGCAGAGGTTCATTGCTTTTATTTTCACTATTGACCACTGTATTTACCTGTTATCCTTTCCTTATTCTTACCGTTGTTATTAATTGGAATTGACTTTTTCTGTACTAGTTTCCTGTATAGCATTGATACTAATGTTGACTATGACCGTTTAGTGAAACAGTAGCTAATTACTTCATTTTAACAATTATTCAATTTAATTTTGATGTTGTGTAATGATATGAAAGCTGCTGAATTGTCTTCCATTAGGTTTCAAAAGAGTTAACTATTTTGTCTTTAAAATAATTCCCAAAGCATAGAATCACAGACTCATAGAATTACTCAGGTTGGAAAAGACCTCAAAGATCATCAAGTCCAACCACAACCTAACCATGCTACCCTAACTCTAACAACTCTCTGCTAAATTATATCCCTGAGCACCACATCCACATAGTTTTTAAACACGTCCAAGGACGGTGAGTCCACCACCTCCCTGGGAAGCCTATTCCAGTGCTTAACAACCCTTTCAGTAAAAAAGTTTTTCCTCATATCCAACCTAAACTTACCCTGATGCAACTTAAGGTCATTTCCCCTTGTCCTGTCACCTGTCACCAGAGAGAAAAGACCAATTCTGCTCTTGCTGTAAGTACCTTTCAGATATTGGAAAAGAGCAATCATCAGCCTCCTTTTTCTCAGACTAAACAGCCCCAGATCCTTCACACCATTTCTGATTCAGCTGACTGTCCATCAGTATACCAAGGTCATTCTCCATCAGGCATCTTTCCAGCCAAGCCTGTAGGGTTGCCTGGGGTTGTTGTGACCAAAATGCAGGACGCAAAACTTGGCCCAATTGAAACTCATGCAGTTTGCCTTGGCCCATCTATCCAGTCTATCTAGGTCTCTCTGTAGTGCCCTTCTCTCCTCAGACAGATCAACACTCCCTCCCAGCTTGGTGTCATTTGCAAACTTACTCAGGGTGCACTCAATCCCCTCATCAAGATCATTAATAAATATGTTAAATAAAGGCAGCCCCAGTACTGAGCCCTGGGGGACGTCGCTCCTGAACGGCTACAAACTGGATTTAATTCCACTGACCATAACTCTTTGTGCTTGGCCATCCAGCCTGTGTTTCACTCAGCGGAGTGTACACCCATCCAAAACATGGACAGCCAGCTTCTCCACAAGAATGCTGTGGGGGACAGTGTCAAAGGCTTTACTGAAGTCCAGGTAGACCACACTGACAGCCTTATCTTCATCCACTAAACTGAGCTGGTCACCTTGTCATAGAATGAAATCAGGTTTGTCAGACAGGATCTACCATTTGTAAACCCATGCTGACTGGGCCTGATCCCCTGGTTGACCTTTAATCGGTTCAAGATGGCATCCAAGATTATCCATTCCATAACCTTCCCCAACACCGAGGTGAGACTGATAGGTCTGTAGCTACCAAAGTCATCTTTCCAGTCCTCTTTCAAGATGGGTGTCCCATTTGCCACTCTCCAGTCTGTCAGGACATCCCCAGTTAGCCAGGACTGCCAAAGGATCATGAAGAGTGGCTTGGCAACCACCTCCGCCAACTCCCTCAGCACTCTAGGGTGCATTCCATCCATCCCCATGGTCTTGTGAGCATCCAGCTTTCAGAGCAGGTCCAAAACTATCTCATCATGGATTATGCAGAGCCTATTCTATTCCCCATGCCTATCTACCAGCGCAGGGCCCATGTTCTCAGGGAGTAACAAGTCTTACAATTAAAGGCTGAGGCAAAGAAGGTATTAAGCACCTCAGCCTTATCCTGATCCTTGGTCACCAAGTTGCCCTTGGAGTCCAACAAGGGATGGATGGAGATTCTCTGTAGCCTTCCTCTTGCTGTTGATGTATTTATAGAAATATTTATTGTTGTACTTTACCTTAGTGGCCAAGTCCAGTTCTAGAAGGTGAATCATTGTCTACAAATTATTGAATCATTGTCTACAAACTAATGAGCGTCATTGTCTACAAATTAGTGAGTTGTGCCTAAAGGTTGTTCAAGGAAATCTCTTTCTTTATCATATTACTCTTACAGTTTTTTACACAAAGGAGCATGTAATGACAACATTCAACGTGTTGTAAAACAAAACTAATGTTTTTTTTCTTTCATCTGTCTTCTCCCTTCCTTGTTATATCTCTATTCCTATATTTCTGCCTTTACTCTCTACTATTTTCATATTTTCCTCCATTCTTTCTTTTTCCTAACATTAAAAATAATAATAATAATAATAATAAAATAGCAGGACAGAGAGGAATGAAGTTTTCAGAAGCAAATAGATTCTGTGAAATAGCTGTTTTACAGGTCAGCTAAGTTAAAGAGAGACTGACTGTGTTCCACAGGAAATTTCAAGAACGTTATTAACCTGAAATAGCTGTTTTTGACTAAATAATGTTCAGTACCTAAATCCATTTGGTCTCATTTTTTTTCTTTCTACTTTAATCTCTCCAGTACAATCATACTTCTCAGTTATGACAACATTTTCATTTTCACCCTGTTCGTGTTTCAGAGACAGCCAGCTAATGGTCAAGAAAACTTCTGAAAATATCCTGAGTTAGTAAAAAAAAAAAAATCTTGAAACAAAAGAATAGAAAGTACCATGGTAACAAAGGTAAAGGATACTTAAGAAAGTCATCTCTCTGTAAGTGAATCTGAGGCTGTACATTTTTATAAGCATGTAAAGTGAAAAAGAAAGTACTTTTGTCACTATTGCATGCAGGATATCTGATTATCAATATCTATATCACTGACTTGAATAATGGGATTGAGTGCACCTTCAGTAAGTTTGCTGATGACACCAAGCTGAGTGGTGCAATTAACACAACAGAAGGAAGAGCTGCCTTCTAGAAGGACCTGGACAGAATTTGAAAATGAGGTTCAACAAGGCCACATTCAAGGTGCTGTTCTTAGGCCAAAGATATGTGTACAAACTGTCAGAAGAACTCAATAAGAGCAGCCCTGTGTAAAAAAAGATTTGGAGGTCCTGATAGACAAAAAGCAGGACATGAGCCAGAACTGTGAACTTGCAGCCCAGAAGGCCAATAGTATCTTGGGCTGCATCAAAACATGGTTGGCCAACAGGGAGAGGGAGGTGATTGTTTCCCTCTATTCTACTCTTATAAGGCCCATCTGTAATACTGTGTCCAAGCCTAGAGACCCCAGCACAAGAAGGATACAGAACTGTTGTAGTAGGTCCAGAGGAGGGCCACAAAGATTATCAGAGAGCTGGAGCACCTCTCCTATGAAGAAAGGTTGAGGGAGTTGGGCTTGTTCATACTGGAGAAGAAAAGGCTTTGGGGAGACCTCACGGTGGTCTTTCAGTACTTAATGGGATCTTATGAAAAAGGAAGGAAACCAGGGGAAATGTCTTCACAATAAAAGAGGGAAGATTTAGATTAGATGTTAGGAGTAAATGTTTCACTCAGAGACTGGTGAGACCATGGCTCAGGCTGCCCAGAGAAGCTGTGTTGCTCCATCCCTGGAGGTGTTCAAGGCCAGGTTGGATGGGGCCATGGGCAGCCTGAGCTGGTGGGTGCAGCCCTGCCCATGACAGGGGGTTGGAACTAGATGATCTTTAAGATCTCCTCTAACCCTACCTATTCTATGATTACTTAACAATTGTCTGTAAAGCCCTTCCTTTTTCTCAGAGGAACTGTGTATATCTGTTCGTCTTCTGGTGGCCAGAGACAATGTAATAGTAAAAACAGCTATTTAAAAATACTTACAAATAAACAGTTGTTGATAAAGAAACTAACAAACAAACAAAAATAACAATGAAATTGTTTCTGAATAGTTAGTTTGAAAGAACACACATAAATAAATATAAATATAGGTTTAAGTCTGTAAGATAGAAATGCCTGAAGCTGGATACGGGTTGATGAATTGAGGAAATAAAGTCATAGTAACTAAGTTTTTTATATTCTGACCTAGATAGAATTCAGTTTCTTCACTTCTCCTTCAATTTGTGCCTATTCTAAGTGTTACAGGGAGCAGTAGTTCCCTATCCAAACAGGATAGGAAAGTGTAGATTAGATCTCACTGAGGGAAAAAGTTGCTTTTTCAAAGCAACTTTTAACAAGACCTCCTTGTCCCCTTGCTCTCAGGCACTTAGAGATGAAGTAAAATACTTTTACTTCCATGAGGACTTCACAACCAGAAATCCACCTTTGGACTAAACAATATGTATCAGACAAATGAGATTTTCTCAGGAAAGAAGGAGAAATATAAAAAACAATCTCCCCAAAATTATAGCATCTCCAGTACCCGTTAGACAGCACTATAGTAGAGGTACAAGAACTGCTGTCTTCTAAAAAATTCACACCAGAAACTTTTCTTTTTCCACCTCAGGTAAATACATAGCCAGAACAGTGCAACAAATCTCTTTGTCTCTCTCTTCATTTTGCTAAACTGTTGGAGTTACTTCACACTATTACAGGTACAAAGTGGAACATTTCAACAGAAATGTCTGGACACACTGTACCTCAGATACCTGACATCCAGGAGGTTAAGGTGCTCTGCTAAGCCTGAAGAGAGCACAAATGAAGCCTTCTATCTGAATCAGAAGTAAACTGTATCCAAACCTGACAAAGCTGGTTTTCAACCCAGAACTAATCAGAGCTAGTTGACAATGTCTAAGAAAGAGCACCTCCAATAAACAACTCTACATATTTTTGTAAGAAGAAATCATTATCCTCTGCTCCTAGCTGCAGAGAGAATCCTTTTTTTCTTCAGGGTTCATTATTATCAGATACTTAAACAATATTGCAATGACAAAGACTTTTTCTTTCAACAGGAATAGAATGTATTAAAGAGTGCATAAGACAGATGTTTTTAAGCTGGCAGTGCTTGATGAAATTCACTATATCACAGTCTGAGAATTGGCTGCTATAATCTCAGAACCGTTTGCACTTGTCTGTGAGAGATAATAGGTAATGAGGAAATCCAGAAGAGTAAAAAAGCATAAGATACCCCACACTATCTAAGTGGGAGGGAAAAGGAAGAAAAAGGAAAATATTATCCATTGAGCTTCATTTTTATTTCCAGAAGAATGTTGGAACAAACCAAGTAAGAGAAAATAACAAAAAGATCAATACAGACCTGTATAGATTTATAATGATCTAGGCTTATGAAGATAACTTTATTTCTTCTGCAACAGAGAAACATGGTTTCAATGATTGGGGATAATTTAGGAGTAACTTGACATTACTAAAATTGTCTAACGTTGTCTGAGGTGACTTGCTAAGGAAACATGGTCAAGAGAAAATGACTATCTGAATGAAAAATGATTAAAGAGTAATTATTTTCCCTGTCAAACTGAAATCTGAGGTAATGATATTCTATATTGAGTTTTGTTCTAAATTTTTTTTTTTTTTTTTTTTTTTAATTTTGGTAAACAAGAAAGTGAGAAGGGAATGTGATCATGAAATTTACAATTGATACCATTCTGTGAGTATTCACAAGCATGCCAAAGGCCTGGTTTAGAATTTGAAATGATCACAGCTAATTGAAGACAATTTGAAATACAAAAACAAACAAATAAACAAATAAAAAACAACAATTCAATAAGGAGAAATGACAAGCTTTGCACTCAGCAGAAGTCTTCTACTGTCATAAACACAAGTAACATAAACACAATCAAACGATCAGGTATCACCACTACTGAAAAGAGCCCAGGCACTTAATGGATCACAAAATCAACATGAATCAACATGTGACTTAATTACTGTAGAGGGAATAATATTTTGGATTATGTGAAGTGGTTATCATCCATGAAACATTTGACATGCTTTTCCATTCTTCTCAGTGCTGGCATCTCCTCTGTCATGCAGAATTTGCCCTAGTTCAAGAAGGATGTAATCTAGGTGAGCAGGGTTAAGAGAATAATAGTAAAAACTATTAGAAGTCTAAAAAGCAGTTTGTTTTACATTATCAGGGCAAAGTTTCCTGCAGCGTTGAAACAGAGGAATATATTTTGATGAAAATTACAGAAAATCTATTGAAAGTTCAACAAGCAACTATCAGAAATGTCAGAATTATAGAAGATCTCCACAGAAGTAGGTGATTTGCAATGTTGACATATTTCCTTTCATTTCTGTTATGAGGTTTGCAAAGAAATTTCAATTTATTTCTATGCTTGCCTTCTGCTCATTCAAAGATTTATTTTCTTTTTCTTATCATTTATTTTGATGGTTTACTTGGAGAATTCTCTATGATATACTCTAGAATTTTTATTAAATAATTGCCTTTTGTTTCTTTTTCTTAATATTTGTAGATCTAAGGAAATATTTTTAATGTTTTGTGAAAACATTTGAAGAAAATGAACTGATATGGAGTACACAGTGATACATATACCCAGCATGTCTAAACTAAGTGGTTTCAGAGTCCACGTTAGAGAAGTCTGAAAGTGACTACATAGCTTTTACTAAGCATTGTAATGTCTTATTGTGGTGCTTTTGATTCATAGACTGAAATTTCTGAATGATAGCACAGAGAAACACTGTTTAAAATAGCAATCAAGAACTCCAGATGTATACAATAATAACAATCCAGATTTGGCTTCATTGTTTAATAAATCACTAGCTTCAATGTCATTTTTTCCATATGCAGATTTTTTATTCTGCTCAGAAATTCTATTACCTGCTTTCCAGGTAACTCCTTTTCATGGAGAAAGAAATACATCAAAGATTTTTTTAGGTGAACCCAGGAAATACTGCATGCATTAGGAAAAGATACAAATATTGTATGTGTTATTACTAGCATATATCCTTTCAATGCATAAATTTAAGGAAAAGTCTGAAGATATAATTCTAGAAGTATTATAGTGTTTTGAATTATTTGAAATCACGTGAGTCCCAAAACACTATGTTTTCAGCTGAACTGTACTGTGGATTGTTTTTTTCTCATATCAAGCACCAGTAAAGAGAAAATGTCACATTCGGCATATGTTGCTGAAATCACAAATTGTATCTGATTTGCCTGAAGTTCTTTAGTGTCAGTATTAGCAATAGATAGATAACAACTAAAAATTATATTCTTTTATTGTCATGAACTTTTTTATAGCATAGCAAGTAATATGCTTTTAAGGTTTTCTTTCCCTGCAAACTTTTCTTCTGTGAACATTTTTTTCTATAAACTTTCTTTTTGCAGTTAAATTCAGTTCACTTTGTGTTTAATTGGGAAAAGCAAACAACAACAAAAATAATCCTTTTTCTTCAATATAGACAACATGGTGCAAAAAAAAAGGTATACCATAAAATCATTCATGACTGGAAATAGTCTTTCGTGTTATTCGTAACTATCAGCAATTTCCAAGACTACTTAAATACCTTTTGTTGTTGAACTGCAAAAGTTGACATAAAGCTGGTCAAGACCATGATTATTCTTTTACCAATACGAAAATAGTAAAATGGATCAAGCAAAGAGAAATAGATCAGCAGCAAGGCAGATACATTAATCTTAAAAGTTTCTTTTAAAATCACATGTTCATAGTAAGTGATTTTCCTATGTGCATTTAATCTCCATTAGATCACTTCATAATCTTGCAAACTCACGTTCAGTCGCTGATCAACTGCTAATTGTAATCTGAAAGTACACTATAAATATGGCTGGCAACAGTCCCCTCTTTGAAGGATGAGGGATAAACAGTATGTTGTTATTTCCACTGCAAATGAATGTGATGTGCTCTTATTATTAGATTTAGGAATGTATGGATGCATCTTATTCTAAAAAAAAGTGGTTTTTGTTTGAGAATTCTCTGTTTTATTTTCTCTATAGTAGCTTTCAATTAGCTTCTCAATGGCAAGCAACAAATGGTTTATATGTTTAGCAAATTGAAAAGCATTGTCAGTAAGCTAAAGACAAAACTTCTCTTCTGGTAGGATGTTTAACTAGATGTGTGATAAATTCTCTAACTTCCTTGGAGATGACCCTTCAGATCAAACTTACCTTCTTCTGATGAATAGTGCTGAACAGACATCACTTTTCTCTGACTAGTGCAGCTATTAAAAAAGGAAAACAACATACTACCTCAACGGGATTCCTTCCAAATGAAATCTCTGTAGATTATACAGTGGTGTAATGGACACATTTCCCCACAGCTTCATAGAATCTGGAATGATTGCAGTTAGTGCAAGTAATGTCTGAAGTGCTTTGGCTGCAGGGATATTTTTTACAGTTATTCTCAAATCAAAACTTGTCCCTACTGAGAGCCTTAAAAAATAAGCGTTCCATTTTGGGCAAGGGGCAAACTGCTGTGTGTTCCCTACTGTCTAATCCTTGAAACGGGCTTTTGAAATTCTTTTGCATCTGAATGAATGAAAGTCTTTCACCAGTTTGTTTAGTCTGAGTTTCACATCCAAATAAGTGGATAAATGCCATCTGAATAAAATGCTCCAGAAAGTTCCCATAAAGAGCCTCTGAGCACAATCCTCATATATGATCCTCATATTGTGGATCCTTAATAGAGCATTTTTCTAAGGTTAAGAGGATGTATATAAATTTTAATTTTAAAAGATATGAGGAAGAAGTTCCAGTTTGCAGAATAACAGTTTACACAGGGAGTTATTGAGTTTGTCAATACAGCTCTCAAAACCTGAGCTTCGGTATAAAGCTGTTTCTTACTTTCCTGTAAGAACCACAGCAACGCAAAGTTTCCTGACCCAATAACTTCACACAAACACTGTCACATATGTATGTTAACATGTTGCAGCACCATCACCATTTAGGTTTCCACTGTAAAAAACACTTGAAAAATACCCTATTTCTATGTAATCTATATAAGGAGTTATGGGATGGGATTAAATCATATCCTAAATATCTAAAACTGCTTGAGTTAAATCTGCATTGGAATATGGAAATAGTGTCCTACCACCACCAATGAAAAGGAAACAAAAAGAATAATGAGCAAACTTCTGAATCATGACAAGGACATCCAGAACATTTCCAAGGAGCACTGGAGAGATCATTGCTAAAACTGTGCATTATGACAGTAACCCAAAGAGGTTTTTAATATGAGCTATTTCTAAGAACTAAATGCACATCTGTAGAAAAGTCTTTGAAACAGATATTGTTTATTGTCTAGTATTTCACCATTCAAGCTATATTTAGCTAAAATTCATCATAATTATCTTCATTCACTAATTACTGAGATGAAATTGTTTTGATAAAATTATGTGACCTATTGAAAATTAATTGATCCACTGTTTTTGTGGTATCATGAAAGATTCCTATTTTTGAAACTCAGGTTTATTTCCTGGATAGCTCAGTGTATTGACCTGGACAAGCTCGAAAATTGAGCAATGTGAACATAATAAGATTCAACAAGGCCAAGCGCAGGGTGCTGCACCTGGAATGGTGCAATCCCAAGTATGATTACACAGTGGATTAAGAACTCTTGAGAGCAGACCTGAAAAGAAGGGCTTGGGGGTTCTTGTGGACAAAGAACTGAGCATGAACCAGACCCCTATACTCTGCCCCATGATCCAAACTGACTTAATACAGACAGATAGTGATAGGACAAGGGTGAATGGTTTTACATTTGAAGGGAGATTAAGATTAGATGTTAGGTAAAACATTTTCAGTCACAGGGTGGGGAGCCACTGGAACAGATTGTTCAAAAAAATTTTGTGCGTCCCATTTCTGGAGGTACTCAATGCCAGGTTAGATGGGGTCTTAGGCAGCCTGATCTGATGGGTTGCTGCCCTGCCCACAGCAGAGGGATTAGAACTTGATAATCTTCAGGGTCCCTTCCAAGCCAAGTCATTCTATGATTACATGAAAATTAAGCATTAAATGATATCATGATTGTACAACATTCTGGTTTTAATGTTACTTTTTATTTAGGCATAATTCATACAATAATGATTCTGGGTATGGGAATAGGGTAAGTTTCAAAAGCTAAAATTATATTTTTCCTGAAGCAGCAAGTAATATAATTTAAGTATTCTATCACTAGTAATTTGATTTGGTGTTCATTATAATAACAGTAATAATAACAAATTCAATTGCTATTAATGGAAATGTCATATGCACTTTCAAGAAGGTTTTATTGTAATTCAGTATTAATCAGTGTATCATTAAAATAAAGTGTTATCATCTAATTTGTGTTTATTCAAGCATAAAGGCAAAGAAGTCTATTATCATGTAGTGTACCGTTATGCAATCAGTTCTTTTAATAAAACAGATTTGCTATATGCCTGCATCTTTTCTTACATTGTAGGGGAGCAAAAGTACTAATGTATTCATTTATATCAGAAACACTCAATGTTTTGTTGCAAAAGCAAAGTTAAATCTACTCAGTGTTTTCCTATCAAAGACACCTCTACAAAATCTTCAAGGGTAAAGTATGCTGATACAAATTTCAGAACCATGATGTGTCCCATACATCATAAAAAAAATATATTTTTCATTGAAAAGATTAGCTTTATACTACCGATAGCTGACTAAAATATAGTGTGATATGACAACTCTTAAACTTTATGAGGTTTAGCAAATTCCTCTGCTTTCAAAATTAATAATGAGTTTAGCTTATCACTCATATTTCACAATCATAATAAAAAAAATGGTTATTATGTAGAACATTTATGTATTAAAAATGTTGATTTCTCTGACTTGCAATGCTGTAATTTCTGGGTCAGGATGGTGAACAATTTTGGGGAAAAAATCCCTCAGTAACTTCAAATATAATATATAATTAATTAATGCATTCATTTCATTGAAGATTGAATTTAAGATCAACAATTATAACTACAAATGAACTCTAAAATAAGATATTTTAAGATTTAGGATTCTGTAGAACCTTGGATTATTCTGATTTCATGATGTATTTGGCTTCTGCAGCAGATCCAGAACTTAAAGCAAAATTTTTGCACCTACATAAATTCAGGGGAGAGTTGACTCTTTGAAACAGAATGGAGGGAAATAACAAGCAGCAATCCAGAACTTGTAGGAAAAAATAATTAAGACACAGATAAGTCCAAAGGAACAATTTACATCTGTGCATTGATGGGCAATACTTGAGACATATTTGAGATTTTCAAGCCCTTGCTTCAGGAAAGTGTTTCTTTACTATTGCCTTTTATGAAATGACCGATAGTTTAAAATGCAAAAGCATCTTTTGACAAAAATTTGGGTCTCTTGTCTCCTTATAAATTTTTCTGATCCCATCTATAGGCCAACAAAGCCTTAAGAATTGCCTGTAAACTACTGATTTCAAAGTCAATTGATGAAAAGTTGCTTCAGATAAAGCAGAAACCAGTATTCTTGTCCAGACAGTAAAAATCCTGGTCTTGAAACATTCTGAGTATAAATCCATTTCAGTTATGTCTCCTATGCTACATTTGCCAGATTTATGTAAAAGAACAGAACATCTTCAGGAGATTCATTCAGTAGGAGTAAGAATAAGAAGTGATGTCTTAAAATCACTGAGTTATTTAGGTTGTAGAAGGCCTCTGAAAGTCATCTGCTCCTACTACCTTTTTAAAGCAGGGTCAGTTTCAAAGTACAGGTGCAGGTGAACTTGTCTAGCTGACTTCCAAGTATCTGGTTACAGAGATTAGTAATTTTCCCTGACCTTTCAGTCCATTTCTTATTAATGCAGACACTAAGTAGACAAAGGCTGGCTCCAGTTCAACTTGCCAAGCACCAAGACACCCAGGTCTTTTTCTGCAAAGATGCCTTCTTTTGAGTCACCTCATGGCCTTTTCTGGTGTATGGGATTATGCCATTCCAGATGAGGATTCTTAAGTTGTCTTTACTGAACTTCACAAATTTCCATCAGCAAATCTCTCAGGCCCATCAAGATCTCTTTAAATGGTAGTCCTGCCATTCAGTATGTTAATGCAAACACACATCCTTGTTTGAAATTGTCAGTGAACTGGCAAAAACATTGCTACATCCCATCATCCACATCAACAAAATAAACATCAGCCACTTTATTCAGTCACAAAGAATGTTACTGTAATGGCTATCAGTGAGACTCCAAACACAGCTTCATAGATTATTTTTCCATCTAACTTGTAATCCATTCACATAGTTCTTATCTGCCTGACTTTTTTAAGAGTATGCTACAGCAAGGAATTAAAAGAAACAAAAACCTTAAACTTTTTCTTGTCTTTATTCTTCAGTACACCTAGACATTTTTTGCCAGTATACATGTAGGAAACTTTTTCGTTGCCATGCATTTCATCAACCAATCAGTGTCGTGCTTAGATGAGCTGTGGTTTCCAAATCCCATAACAACACTCACAGGCAATATTGCTATATATTTTTTCCTGGTTAGCTTATTCTCTTTTTCATCGTCTTTATGCTTCCTTTTTGTGTTTGAACTTAGTCAGGAGGTTCCTAGCGAGCCAAGCCAGCTTGTTGCCACGCCTGCTGTGTTTCCTGCCCATCAGAGCAGACTATTCTTGTCCCCTGGAAAGGATCTTCATGAAGGAAACTGCTGAGCCTATGCACATATACCTTAAAAAAGCCTGGATGCAGACCTACTGTGACATTTCCATGGCACTTATACATACAGTAAATGTCAGATCTGTATAGCCAACAGCATTTTCTTTTCAACTTCAACAAGGAATGAGAAAGTACTCCTGTTGTTCAGTTCAAAGGCTTTCCAGCAGTTGATATCAGAGTTATTCATATATGTGAATTAGGCTAATTAAAGGCTAAACTTCTCACTTCGAGACAAATTCTAGTTGTTCATATCTGTAAGCCCCTTCTGTTTAAGCACTTTCTTCACAGTGAATAATCAGGTACTATTTGTAATAAACAGTCATCATCTGATTATAGATTGGCATCAGAATAAATGCCTTTAGGAGTACTAAGAGCACAGTACGAAGTTATATAATCATCATCTTTAGTTCTAATGCTTCCTTATTATTAAGATTCTAGATTTCAAATATATGTATATGTGTACACACAACGATGTGTCTCGGCTGGCACACTGCTTCATTCCAGTCTCTAATACCAAAGAGAGCTTTTGAATTAGTGTACACCATTAGTAAATCAAAAAAGGCAATTCAATACAGCAGAGCAGGGAGAAGATGAATTATCTGGTTATAATTTTGTATTAAAAACCATGTACATGTGTACATTGCTTCCTAAGATTTTATTTTAGTATCTGTAAGAAACTATTCTTATACATCATTGTCTCAAAGCTTGCTGGGGACACAGATGAACAAGTCCAAGCAAGTCCTGGGCAAGGGTTGCAAAATCCTTTGTCTGAGGGACACAGATGGACAAGGCTAGCGGCAACAAGAGAGAGATAAGCCAGATTAATGGCCAGGAAGCAGTCTTTTTTGTGTGGGCTTATCTCGAGGAAGATGGTCATCTCAGGAGGTGCTGCACGTGACTCTTACCCAAGTGCCCAGGAATGCCACAATGGCAGAAGAAGAAGGATGGAAAAGGGGACAAACAACCATGAAGTTTAGGGTTTTTCTGGCAACAGATTCCTCATGAAGAAGAAGGGGTTTCTCGAACATGAGAAGCCTCACGACTTGATGCCTGTATGCTGAAGAAGAACAAAGATGTCTGCCGTCAGATTCTCACTATGGAATCCCTGCTTGCTGACGGACTCTCCTGGGCCTGCTACCTAAGTCCTGCTGCTTCCTCCCAGACTGGATCTACGACTTCTTCCTGCTACCTGCTTGATACCCAAGGTCAGCCACGCTGTTGCTGCTCTCCCCCTGTGCTTTTGCCTCAGACCATTGGGATGGCGAGCAACAGGACCGCTGCTGGATCCTGATGGTGACTATCCCCAATTCATGCAATTCTTGCTTATTTCCTATCTTTTCTATTGCCGTCATTCTCTTCTCCATTGCCCTAATTCATAATAGTAGCCATCCTTCCCTTCCCCATCTCCCTGATTAGGATTTATAATAAACTGGTCGGACCAACACTTGATCCATTGTTTCTTAATCTCATGCCGAGTATACAGATATCAAAAAACCTCCTCTCCCTCCTATAAATTGGAGCGAGACAGTGTCATAGAAGTTATTTTCATTATGTATCCATATGCAAATCATGATTTTTAAGCCTAGATCTTACCTGATGCAATGCATTCTTGAAGCTTAGTATTTATTATTTCTTTGTGAAACACTAGTGCTTTGAATATGTGCTGCTTTCAAGGTGCATATATCAAGTTAGATTACGTAATAGGATATTTTATTCTCATTCTGTCTTTGGACTTTGAAGGTTTATAAATTGATGATTAGAAATCCTGACAAAAGCTAGACACCTATTCTGAGTCTGGCACTCTGCCTTTGAAGAACAGATCATAAACCACAGTTCTCAGCATTGATGATTCCTCTTTTGGCTTTCTGGTCTTGGTGAATCCCAGCCACTCTAAAGTGCAATTGGAGCCAATACATCAAAAATGGTACCATTGATACAAAGCAGCAAGATGCTGAATGTCATTCTGTAAAGAAGCCTTATGACTTCTGCTATTCTATCAACTACTCCAGTTTCCTCTCTAATCTAATTAACAAGTTTCTGGCCTCCTCACTGGTAGGGCAGCATAGATAGAAAAATCCTTGTCTTAGTGTAGGTGCTTCACAGCAACAACTAAAGTACTGGTGTGATACCAGCATTGTTCTCATCCTAAATCCAAAACACTGTATCGTACCAGCTACTAGAAAGAAAATTAACTCTATCCCAGATGAAGCCATATTGTAATCACAGATTTCAGTAGGCTGGGGAGTAAGCAGATTCTTGTCCCAAGAATCCATTCTTCAGGTCTAGAATCCACGTTAGTCAGACAGTAAATAAACTTTTAGTCTCCCACTTTAAATTAGGTTCCCCAAAATATAATCTGTACTGGACAGAGAAACAAATGTAGAAAAACTACATGGTTAATTCTAATGTCTACATGAAGTATTCAAAAGCAAGAAATACGAATCTTCCTTCCTTTCCTTGTAGACATTTTATTCTCTTACTGTCATGAGCTTCTTCCCTAATTTAATTAGTTTTTTAGTCC
Source organism: Phasianus colchicus (assembly GCF_987193195.1). NCBI lineage: Eukaryota > Metazoa > Chordata > Aves > Galliformes > Phasianidae > Phasianus > Phasianus colchicus. The sequence continues at coordinate 102,351,677 of NC_143436.1, forward strand.
TTGAGTGAAAGAGAGATCACTTGGCTCTTCTGGTTAAAAATCACATTTTGGGGAAAAAAAGAAAGGGGGATGTTTTGAATCAGTACATCTCAAAGTTACTGTGATCCAGTTTCGTGATCTTATTCTGTCCAGAGTAATTGAAACAAATAGAAGAATGCTCACACCAAAAACAAAAACAAAACAAAACAAAAACAAAAAACAAACAACAAACAAACAAACAAACAAACAAACAAAAACCTTTAAACATAGTCATACTACCAAAATCCAAAATTGAGGGAAAACTTTGGTTTAATTCCAAGTAGATTTATTGTAATGTTTTTACATTGTAACTCATTTAATCCTTTTCTTACAAGACTGAAAAAAATAGAATAACTTCCAAGACTAGCAGTATTTCTGATATTGCTATTTAGTTATATACCTCCATTCTCAGAATCTTAATTCATTTAACTGTAAGATGACAAATCTTTTTTCACCAGGGTCATTTTTACACAAGAAAAGTAAAATCATTAGGTGTAAACTGGCTAAGAGACCTTGATGCGAACACTGCTATATTCTGCATGTATATTACCACTTCAGCAGAAATTGAAGTCAGTTGATGAAATCTACCAAAAAAAAAAAAAAAAAAAAAGGGTCTTCACTGTTAGTGATTAATTTTTTACTTCAGGGAGAAAAAAAAAGATATAGTTTTGCACAGGCATCTGCTTATAAGGATTTAACATTAGTACTGATGTTCTTCTTGACATCCAGAATCCTTTACACCAGTAGGTAAGGTTTGGTGGGACTGGTAAGTTAGACAAAATGATCGTTTTTCATCTGACTATTCAGATTAAAGGAAATGAGAAGTTAAGGAAATGTCCTAATAGTGCAAAAGTGAATATAAATTAAATCAAAATATATCTTTCTTATTAATCGTCATGGTTATAGATAGGGTGGAATTAATTTCCTTCCTAGTATTTGGTATGGTACTGTGTTTTGGATTTTTGATAAAAATAGCGGTGATAACACACTGATGTTCTAGTTGTTGCAGAGCACTGCTTGCAGAAAGCCAAGGACTTTTCAGCTTCTCACATTGCCAGCAAGGATCTGGGGGTGACCAGGAGCTGGGAGGAGACACAGACAGCTCAGATGACCCAGACTGGCCAAAGGGATACAATAAAACACCACATGGTGTAACACTGAGCAATAAGAGCGGGGGTAAAGAATGAGGAATGGGGGGACATTCTGAGTGGTCGCAATTGTCTTTTCCACTATTATACGTGATGAGCCCTTCTTCCTTGGGAGAGGCTGAGCATCTATCTGCTATTGGGAAGTAGAGAATGGATACTATGTTTTGTTGTGCTTGCATGCACAGATTTTGCTTTACTGGGTAAATTGTCTTTAACTCACTAAATCCATGAGTTCTCACACTTTTACCTTTCTGATTCTCTTCCTGATCCTAACTGGGGAGTGTGTGGTGCTGGGCTGCCTGCTTAGGTTAGACAACACTAACTTTAGTTTGCATTTCAAAGCCAGATTTCCTTGTCTTTTTCCACAGTATTTCATGTACACATTAACATATGAGAGTTATAGATGTAATTACTTCATTTATGGTCTGCAACCAAGAATTCTAATTTAAAGATATCCTAAATGTTCAAATAAAAATTAATCAAGATTTTTTGCAGACTTTTAAGTATCTTAACATGAGAAATTATATGCTTATATTTACATTTTCTTAGCTATGGAAATAAAATTGACAACTTTTCTTTGAAATGCTTATCTTAAATCTATATGTTCTTTCTCCTGATTGTACATTCTTTATTTAATTTCTTGATAACCACTATCTAAAGTAAATGCATTAACTATTTTACTAATTTCTATGAATAACTGTGAAAATTTGAGCTGTTTGAAGGTGGGTTTTTTTTGTTTGTTTGTTTTTTGTTTTTTGTTTTTTTTTTTTAACCTACAAATAAAGGCAACATAAAGCAAAAGACATAAACACTCAGACAAGAGTATGACAATTAATGAAGAGGTACTGAAATTTTAATTTTTCTTCCATATTCCTAAGTAGCACCATCAATCAAAAATGCTTTTATGCAAGGCTGGTGTCAAATCCACATATAACAACATATTTGACAGGTATATTTTTCATACAGATACCTCTTTTTCACACATAGTCTGATTTTTGAAGTTATTACTGGCAGATTCTGATATTTATCTTCTTATTTGACGCATGTGCCACTACAAAGAACTAATTTTGGCACGCAATCTTGTCTTCAAATATGAAACCTGAATTCTGATACTGTTTTTATTATCATTATATTATTGTTGTTGTTACTGTTGTTGTCATTGTTTTTTTTTTATTATTATTATTTAGAAATGCAATACAAATACTGGCCTTAAATTCATGGATATTTTTGCCTTTTTAAAGTATAGCATATTTTTCTGGCAGCAAATATGAAAGTTTCATATATATTGGAAAAAATTGTAAGTGGTTAATAACAGAAAAAAAAAATGTCCAGAGAAAATCTGGCTGATTCATTAACTTGAATACATCTTATGTCCCTTTTCTCCCCTGTGGTGTGTGTATATGTACATCACACCTTCTTTTGATATATGACTCCATGTGCTAGAAACAGCTGGTATTTTTATCTTTCATAAGAGATCCCAGAGAGAGAGAAGGGAAATGTGAGAGAGAGAATGAGAGAGAGAGAGAGAGCAACTAAGCATGTTGCTTTACTGTATGTGAGGGCTCTTCACTGAAAGCATTCCTGTAGTAGGAATGACAAAGCTGCAGGGCTGCACACTAGCTGTGGTATGTGTACACACAAGCTATTGACATGCAATCCCTCTGTAACATTATTTGCTTGGCTCATGAGTTCTATAGCAGAATTTTGGAAAGCTGAGATGTTTGCTAAAGGACTGAGCTGACTGTACCTTTCTTTTACATGTCACTCCTCCTTGTGTTCAGTAAGGGAAGAAACAGACAGGAGCGAGCTGGAAAAATGGTAGAAGTGCAGATGGTTCTAGGATTAAGCATTACTCAGAAAATGAATCAATAAATTGTAAAATAGCAAACATTTTTTAGCAGAAAATTATGTATGTTGGGTAGAACAGATAAAACCATGAAATATTCAAACAGATCTTCTCGAGTTACAAATTCATCAGTAACCACAAACAAATCCATTGGAAAAAACTGGCAGTCATTACATTTTGGAAGTACTAATTTTAACCTCTTTGCTGATTTTGAGAGATGATGCCGGAACTGTACTCTCAAAGGAGGAAAATACCAGACTCACATGTGGTTTAGGATAGTTATATTCCATGCAGTGTTAAGCAATAAAGTTTGATGCATTCAAGTTCAGGAAATCTTCAGACTTTAAAGAAATCTGAGAGCGAACACATAGATGAGTGTAGAAGATGTTCTAGCCCATGAGAAACTAAAACTTTTCTACAAAGAAAGGTTCTTTAGAGAACAGTCTGTCACAGGCAAGAAATGACTGAGAATTGCTGGGACTGTGTGCAGTGACTGGTCAGGAGAAAGGAAGGAGAGAGGGCTGCATGGTATCAGAAGCTAGCTCAGATGGGAAAAAAGAAACAGGAGGTGGTGAAGGCACAGTGGAGATTTCCAAATGCCTGAAACATCTTAATCAGGTTCATGTAAGAAGTTAGACTTGATAATGCTTATCTGAGCTGAACAGAGTTGCTGAACTTTCTCTCCTGAGCCTTTAGCTAAACTATGAGGCTTTGAAAACCACTACCAAGTTTCCACAGTGTTGAATTTGAATGAAGGAAAAGACACATCAGGGAAAAGATATTGAATTTTTCTTTGGAATTTAAAAATTATGTTTCCTTTGTGGAAAACACTGTGAGTGAAGTATGGTGACATAATACTAGCTTTAGTTCATAAGCTGTCTTAGAATAGTTTTTCTTGCAGTATGAGCTCTGTATTATTCTTTTCAATCATTCTCCCCTAAAATAGTTATTCACAACAGAATTTTATTAGTGTATGTGGAAAAAATTTAGAGAACTTAGGTTCCTACTTTTTTACTGCCTGCCCCTGCGCTGAAACCCAGGGTGTTTCACATCTTGTATTAATAACAGAGAAATTTGTAATTCATCCACACCAAAACTGAGTGAATTTTTGTGAAGGTGAAGAATGTATTGGCATACAAACACGAACAAGCTTAAGCAGATTTGATGCTGTTTCTGGGTGATTCACCCAGGGGGCAAAGACAATCATGTTTCTATCCCACATTTGTCAGCAACTGAAGGGGACCCAACTTCACCCTGGGAACCCTGAAGCAACACTCATGGATCATCGTGCTTAATTTCAAATGTGCCATTTCACGTGTCTTAGTCACAGCAGCATCCCATAGTGGTTGTAAGACCTCTTCAGTACTCAAAGTAAGGTTGAAGCTAAAATGTGCTGACAACAAAGCACCAGTCATACGTTAAATTACTTATATTTATTTGTTGTGCTTTATTTTTACTGTAAAATTTTTGGCATTAGAAACTGCAGATCATTAGGTTTGTTATTCACTTTTCCTATGTTTCCAAGTAGGCAAAAACCTCCACTGAACTTCAACAATCAAGAAAAGAACAGAAGCTATACTACATCTTGTCTCTCAGCCTTAGTTTAATCAAACTGAAGATACAAACTGCTCTTTAGCTCATAAATTATTTAGATTGTTGATCTAGATCCCAGCACACCTGGCTGCATTGATCGATTTCTTCCTGTTTTCACCACCGCAGTCATTAACTCTTGGTTAAGCCATTGTGGAGCAAAACAATGCCATAAGCCTGTGTTTTCTTCTGTTTTTTGGTGAGTGCTCTAGGCCAGGCTCCTCACAAAAGGCAAGGTCTAGCTGCACCAGCACTTCTTTAGTCATCTCAGGTTGGGAAACAGGATTGGACTCTGAACATCACTTTCACAGACAAGAGTAGCTATAGCTCTAATTAAGGGTGTGAAGCACGGCAGCCTGTCTGTTCTTTGCAGGTTTGTTGGCATTTGCCTTCTAGGTTAGCATGGGCATATGACTTCCTTTGCTAACTCTATATGAACTGTAAATACCTAATCTATCACTGAAAATACTACTTCTGGGCATGTATGCTTTTTTGGCAGTGCTGTGTTAAATATAAAAGTGTTTAAGAATAGTTTGGTTCTGACCATTATACAGCAAGGAGCAAGGAATCATAATAATTCCCCAAATTCTGCTTGCATTCCAGGTATTTACATCCTAAACTAAAATTTTCTTTAACTATTTAATTAAAAAAAAAAAAAAAAAGTTTCAAACAAGACATTTTTTCTTCTTGTTTCTTTGGATGTGCGGTAACTTTTACCACGTTTCTTTTCAAGCCCTTGAACTGAATTTGCTTATCAGAATGTACACTGTCTATATCTTCTTCTGTATTCAGACCAACCCCCTGGAGCTACAGAAGTAAATATCACTCGTGTGTGACCGGTTTCATTTATGATTCTTGCCTGCTGACATAGAACCATTATATTTGTTCTCACAGTACTGCAAAGTAAAGGTTAAATTAAGACAAAATAAACAAAGTCTGGTTCATTGACATTTATAACTAGTAACAAACAAACATCTTGTCCATGCAAATCATGCAAGGCTTACTGCATCTCTAATACAGAACATTAAATTTTATATAATGTAGAGTTTCTTTTAGGAAAATTTAGCCAAAGCAGAAACCTGTTGCAGCCATAAAGTAGGAAACACAGTAAGGTATAATAAACATGGTTGTCTTGAACCCAGAAATAAGCACACTAAAGCAGGGTGATCTGTGACTAATAATAAAAATTTTGTAACACTGCAGGAATACTAATAGAAATTTGTAACACAGATAAACATAAATATGTAACCAATGCATAGACACAGAGGGGAAAATGGAGGTTTGTGATATAATTGCACAACCAGGGTGTAGAAAAAAAATATTTTTAAATAGTAAAATATGCAAAGTAGGAGCTAAGGATTTATAGCCAGCAAGAGAGATGTCTGGTAAAACTAAAATAATTCTGATAAGTGATGGAGCCAGAATGATCCTACAGAATAAGCAGGAAAGATGCCTAGTGAAACCAGAGCAAGCTTTTGTCACACAAATAAGATGCACCATGTTGAGAGTAGATAGGATCATCCCCTTTTCTTCTGGAGAGGAGATAAGGAGCATAAAACATTAACAGTGAGAAAGGGAAGATAAGGAAAGTGACAGCCCACTGTCATAACAGTAATCTCCAATTTCCTAACTGATGCGTAGACATGTGCATAGACAATATACATGTAGCTATGTATTCATTAAAGTGTAATGTGTTTCTATATATACATGTATGTGTAAACTTATATCTGCCCACAGATATATTCACTGACAACAGAAGCACCTGGAAATATGCCCTGTCACATAACCCTTTCAGGCCATCTCATGAATCTCTATATAATTTAATTCCAGCTTTCAAGTCACACTATACAAAGACAGGCTACTCTGGATTTCCCTGTTGTCAGAATTAAGAGGATCTTTGATTGAAGTGCTTAGCTCCTCCAAACAGGAAAGGGTTACCTGGCAGATTTGAGCAACTTAATACACTTGGTTGTATTGCATTTTCAAGGACTCCACTTTCTCTTGGCACTGTACTTCAGCCTGCAGGATGCATCTCTACCTACACCAATCACTTTAAATATATTCTTCACTTCAGATCACAAGGTCTCAGTTTTAACTTTTACTACATAAGGGAGAAAGTAACCTGACAACCAGTACACAGCAGCTCAAGCTGTATGCCCTGTAAAACTATCTGCAAACATATTAAGTCTTCTGGTGACATTCAGTGGCTCTTGTCAAGTCTGTTTTACCCAAAAAGAAGAGTTTCAGCAGAGCAATTGAAAGGTGCAACACTCCCTAATATTTCAAAAGCAAATCTGAAGGATGTGTAATCACACACTATACAGGACTTAATACAGAGATTTCAAAACTATATTCACTGAAATAATAACTGTCCAGAACTGTAGCCTCACAAATCAGTGCACTGTGGCCTGGACTCTCACCAGCAGAACACCTGCAGTAAATACCAGCAAGAGTCTCTGACTGAACATTGCCAGATTTTGATCAAGGCAAAAGGATAAGCTCTTCACAGCATACAAAAGTGATTTGGAAATGAGTATACTTCTATGCTACTGCAGAATGCACTGATTTTGTATTAGATGCTATTTATTTTGGTATTAATTAAATGAAATCAAGTCAGCAGTAGGACTGGATCTTTTTTTTTTTTTTTTTTAATTATTCAACATTGTAATAATTTCAGAACGTGAGAATATCTTTGCTTTGGTTCCTGGTATTCTTCACTACATTATACTTACAGGCTGAACATGAAGTACTTTAGGCAAATCAAGATCTTCTTAATACAAGAAGATCTTACTCTCCTCTTTATGGATTGTTTTAGCTCTAACATTAATTTGAGCACAGCTAGAATCAGTTTTATAAATGAAAATGAGACATGCCAAAGAATCCTTAATTCAGAGGTTATTGTCATTGCAGTGTTTCACAAAGAAAATAAATTTCATATTTTAAATTTCTAGTAAATTTCAGCGGGTCAGCAGAGGTCACAGTGATTGATAATGGCAAGAAGTGCCTTTAAGATGAAGAAGACAGAACACAGTACCATAGATTATTTTTATTGCTTCCTAGACATTCAAGGAATTCTTGAAAACATGATGCTAAAGTAAATCAGCCTGATTAAAAATACAGAAATAAAGAGTCAAAGTCAGTGAGATAGCAGAGTGCACATTGCAGATTCTAGCCCTTTCACTAGATCCTCTAAGGTAAAATATCTCTAGGGTTGAATCTGATCTTGTTGCAGGAAACATGAACTACAGAAGAGAACTGAGGTAAAAACTACATCCCCTAAACAATATATTTTTAAATATAACATACTGGAAGAGAAATTTGGAGCTCCACTGTTTTATTTTCACAGACCTACACAAATGTTGCAGTAAGTTCCTCCTACTTGATGTCAGCAGGTACCGTCTTCATTTATACCTATAAAAAATTCCTCAAAGAACAATCTTTGGATTTTGTCTTTTTGTACACGTAATACAACAGAGATTTCTACTCTCTTATTTCTGTTTCCTGAAGAGAAAATTGACAAAGACATTGCTTCTATCCTCAGAGCAAAAGAGAGCAATACTGATAAATTTCTCATAGGTTTTCTCAAAAAATTCTAGAAAAATACACACTAGAGAAGAGAGATGACTGCTTCACCAGGTGTCTCTCAATTAAAGAGTAGCTTTAGATGGAAAGTCAATAAATCTAGAAAAGGAAATTCAAAAAATGTTGGTTATTCCTTCAAGCATTACTCAAGTGATTGTCTATGCTAAAACTATGAATTGAAAAAGCCCTGCCAGTTTTGTCTGGGCTGATATCCAGGATGCAACAGTATCTGCATATCAGTTAACATGAAAAAATACACCCATGTGCAGACTGACAGGTAGTTTTAGGCTTCAGTTACATCACAGTCAAATAAGTATGTGAAAGGACTACACCTCTTTTTGTGAGTTATGTTTCCCCTTGTTGTAGACATTGCCCTCAAATTCACTAGATGGGAAGATGTTATCCTTCAAGTGAATATGGGGGCCAGGTGATCAGAGATCAAGGGAAAAAACTGCTTCCAAAATTTCCCCACCTGGCATTCTTCTCTCTCCCAGTACCAGATCTCCTCAACAGTTAAACTGAACAGGTGTAGTAGAAAATGAATTTTGGAAGAGACCAGAGGCTAGGATGTATAGAGAGTTCCACAGATATTGAAAGTATTGAATTCCTTTTTATTTTAGTATGCTGTATTTTATAGCTTTACAGCAACTTTTAGTTGTTTTATGCTCTAGGCAAGAGAGAATATGACTTTACATCATGTCATTTACAGTTAGCCTGTTAGACATACATTATTTTATAGTAAGAGCTAGTGAATGTTATAAATTACATGTAACCTGATTACAGTTTACATCTCATTCTGTGCTTATCTACACCCTTACTATAAGCAAAAAAGGAATCATAAATATTGAACACAGAGAATTAGAGAGAGTCATGAAAATGCCTTGTTTCTGGTCTTTTACTTTGCAGTCACAGAAAAACAAGAATACTTAAAAAAAAAAAAAAAAAAAAAAAAAAAAAAAAAAAAGATGGAGCAAAATTTCTGTGAATTAAAATACAAAAAATTGTTCCATCAAGTAGAGGAAAAGCTTCCTGAGAGAAATTTACTAGTCTTTGCACTTAATTTCTCCTTGTCAGACAATGTAGGGTATTATTGCCAATGTCACTATTTTAGATGTTGGTTTGTAGGGATGAATAAACCATGAGGAAACAGAGGATGATCTTTTAAAGGTTACAGAAGAGAGAATAAATATTTACCAATTCAAAAACATAATTAAAATATAACAATTTAAAAAATAATAATATAATATATATTACATGGTGTTGCTCTTTAAAATAAGAAAGATATTTACCACATCGATTTTTTTTAAAATATATTTCAGTGTTGTTAGATGCTATTGTTTTTTCACAAATGATGACAAACATGCCTACACACTTAATAATATTAGAATTTAATGGCAGTTAACTACCGAGGAACGTCAAAAGTTAAGGTTGACTATTTGATTTCCAGATGTCATATCCTCAGATATGCAAAAAAAAAAACCCCAAAACAGGACTGAAGATCCCATGTCTGTACAAGACTACACCAGTAATGACAATTAAAAACAGCCTGTGAAATATATGTATAATGAACTATATATAAGAATATGTAAAAAAAAAACTTGTATAAATGAAAAAAAACATCAATTTGGACCAAAGCCAAAAAGAGAAATGGAAAGTTTGTGATATAGGGAAATTGAGTTGAATGTGATGTTCAGATCTGCTGGGAAAATCGCAAACTACAACAGAAGTAGTGTGCTATTCCAAAAGAAAAATCAGTCATAAGTAAGAGTCTGAAATCTGGTATGGAAAAGCAATGCCTGCCACTGGAGTTAAAACTTGCAGAAAATATCTCTGCTATACTCCATTTACCACTCAGTAATAGTTTAGATACAGCTACAGATTTATCTGTTTCAAAGCTTAATTTCATAAAGTTCATTTTAGGTAAGATGCTAAATTTACTTCTGAATCTATTGCTTTGAACTTTTTCAATTCTATTTGCCACTTAAATCCTCAATACGTTTTGTTTCCTGTCATCTTCAAAAATAATTATCATTTTCCTTTCATGTCTTACCTTTTTTTTTTTTTTTTTTTTAAACTGTCTCATTTTACAATATGGTCTTGCAAATCTATGTAACTAAAAACTTGCAATTCCTTATCTTAAATTTTCCATGTCTTTATCTCTTTTTCTTGGCTATCGGTACCATTTCACACTGCTATCTGCATAGCATCACTGAAAGCTGCTTCATATAGTAGCAAAACTGTAATTTAAATTTACATGATATTTTGGAGCAGATGGGCTTTATTGTGTAACTCTTTGGCCTGA